>NC_085137.1:36991204-37722871 GCF_035046485.1 Aedes albopictus
GCATATTTTGTATGAAAATATGTCCAGAATTCAAAATTTGTAATCAGAAAACCCAAGTTGTGCGCTGTTTCACAAGGTCTCAATTTAACTATAGTTCGTCCAAAACTGGTAACCAGAAAATCATAAACGACATGCCAATATTTAATACGGCGACTATTTTATGCAATTTTAGGTGCAGAGTCCAAAAATGAATATCAGAACATCCAGGATGGTGTCTCAATCTTCAAGATGGCGGTTAGTTTAGTTGGGGTAGATATCCGGAGTCATAAAATGATGACCGGAAAATCTAAAATGACGTTTCAAAATTTTGCGGCTTCATGACACTTGTTTGGTTTGAGTTTTGGATCGTTGTCTTATATTTTCTGAATATTGGATGTTATGATAATATAAAATGAATCCATATTGAATAGATTTAGCAAGCAGTTTTCATTTTGTATTTATGTCAATGTCATCAACATGTCGCTCGAGTTTTGTTGAAAGGATATTTTAAAGCACGAGAAAGGCACCATCACCGCTAGGTGGATTAATTAGGGTTTTGGTTTTTGGTTTCAATGTAACAGGATGATGTTAAGAATGCAACTTTTTGAATTTGACAGTTCAAGAGCAGGTTGCACTAAAGCCACTGTGTGACATTAATGTAGCTTCTGCAAGATTAAGGTTGCATTGCGATGTCTGAGCAACCAGAATGTGTACTGCAAAAACAGAATTGTTACCATTAGTCTGAAGTGAAACGGCTATGCAATCTTTAATATTTTTCTAAAATATTTCCTAAGTTACAAGTGCTACTTGGGTATACCTATGCGATTCTTCCGGATTCATTACAGTAACAGAGAATTTTTTACGCCACCATACAAATTTCAAGCTGTTTACTTCTTTTTTTCTGACTGGCATTTTCCACCCGTGCTGCGCATGATGTTTCCGAGTGGATATGAGATATTACTCCACAGATATTTACAGAAGTATTTTATGAAATGTAGGAGTTATTCTTGGAGGATTATATGAAATAATTTCTTTAGAAATGTTTAAAAATTTCCTGATGAGATTTAATTTCATTGAAACAATTTCAGAAACAATCGTTGGTAAAGACCTTGAGGGAGCTCCTGAGATTGAGCACAAAAGTTCTGTTATTTGGACGTAGTGGTATAATTTCCCCAACAGGGTAAAAAAAACTCCTGAGATGGCTTTGGGGGAATTTCTAGAAAAAAATTATAAGAAATTTTTGGGGAAATTGAAGGAAAAAAATCCTGGATTAGTTTCTGATAAAATCGCCGAAGGCATTTTTAAAGAACATCCTTGAGAAATTTCTGAATTAAATCATGAAGAAGTTTCTTAAGGAATCCTTGAAAACAATTCATTGGGAATTTGCGCAGAAATTGCAGACAAAGGTACTAAAAGAATTCTTCAATAAATCCGCAAATGAATTTTTGAAAGATGATTTAGAACAAACCCTGGAAGAACTCCAGGGGCATACTTCTGGATTCTTGAAAGAATTTTTTGTATAATGTCTGTATGGTATTAGTGGATAAAACTTCCTGACACAATTACCCTAGAAAAACTTGCGAAGTTTTCATAAAGGAATCGCAAAAAGAAATATCCTGGAAAACTGGAGAATGCTGTGCAGTAATTCCAAGAAGAGATATTCTTGAGATATTCCTGAAGTAACGTCAAAAAATAACCTCATGAAACCTCATCATCCTAAGATTGGACTTCGATATCTATTTAGATAACTGGGAACAATTCATGTTACGTGTTGTGGTAAGTTTGTGATGTGTTATGTACATTTATAGGGTTCAAATTCTTTTTTTTTTGTTACTCTTACGCCTAACAAGTGACCCGACCTACATCCCGGCGAAGACTACTGTTTTCCCATACTAACGGCATGCGACACCGACGGCACCGCCGCCTCTTGAGCTAAGGTGGTGCCTTTGTATAAAAGTGTAGGAATGTATTGGTGCGAGTCTGAAGATTTACACACACACTACCATAAATGCTTCCATCTTAATCCGTAGTGGCGCTGCTAACATTGACTCCCGATTTTGAGCAGTGCTGTAAGTCTTCTTGATAAAGTGGTCTTCGATTCCAGGCTACAATACAAGACCGTCTACAATGTGATGTCCGTGTTAGGGGACGGTTTCCATGTCATGCACCCGTAAAGCCTTCAAAACCTGTTGAAAATCCTCTGAAGCACTCTCCAATGTCTTCGAAAACCTTCTAAGACTTCATAAAACGCCCCTGAAACCTTCTGAAATTAATGTCCTCACATTCTCACACTTCCGGTTCTCAACTACGAAAAAAGGAAACCAGAAAGAAACCTCCTAAAACATCCCTGAGACCCCTTGAACCCCTGCAATCTTGAGGGCTTCGAAACCTCCAAGGACCCCCTTGAAATGTGCGAAGCGCGTTTCAGGGAGTCCCAGAGGCGTTTCAGAGGGACCTAGATGATTAAAAGGAGTTCCAGTTTGTTTCAAAGGGCATTCCAGAGACGTTTCAAGAAGTCTTAGAGAGTTCCAGGGCGTTCCGGGCAGTTCCAGGAAGTCATAGTGGCATTGCAGGAGTTTCAGGGAGGCTGAGGGGTATTTCAGGGGGTTCTAGGAGGCTCCTGGGAGTCTTAAATTAGTTTCAGGGTCTCAGTGGTTTTCAGTAGGATTTCAGGAAGTCTCAGAAGGTACAGGGGTTGAAATTGCAAAAAACACGATCGTGGACATTTTGAGTGTGAAAATGAGAAAATAACATAATGTGATGTTCAGCAAAGTAGTTACCTATTTTTAGGAGAAACTTTTCATGTGCTTAATTTTTGATAAATTTAGTCAAAAAATCTATGAAATTCAAATAACTCAGCGTACATATGTACAGATGGGTAAATTATTGGTTAAATTGGGAAAAAATCCACAGCTCAGGTGAGATTTGAACTCACGACCCTTATTCGCTAGACAAGTGCTTTACCAACTAAGCTACCGAGCCAATTAATGACCCGGCAACTTAGTTGTCATAAGGTTCAATTCTAATCTCATCGATCTATATCATCTTCCCCTAAACCGCAAATATAACCATCTCTGTTGTACATATGAACGAAGAACGAAAGCGATTTGTTTATTGTTTGAAACTGTTTGCCTATCGTACAGGCAACGCTTCCTCAACCACTTGTAGAGGAAGAACAATGCTACCTGGAAGGCGATCAAACGCGTCGTTCGCATTCTATTTGATACACAGCCTCAGCCTCTGAAAACCACCAAATCCTTTATGTCTTTCGTGGATGCGGTTTTCATGACATCTGGTGTTCTGACGATTTTTTCAGTATATTATTGTGCATCTTTTTTCTGAACACAGTGTTGCCATATTGTTATTATTTCAACGTGATTTGTTTTTAAATTCAATTGTGAAAAATTGACAATTTTTTATAATGAGATAATAAGAGATTTTTATATCAGAAATACATTCAAAAAGTCTTCAAGATTTTTTTTATGAAACTGTAAGAAAATTAAAAAAAATCTGCCAAGAATGCCTTGGAGATCTCTCTGATAAATCCTCCAGAAATTCTTCCACTGATTCCTTCAAAAAAATCTTACTTTCCTTAACAATTTTCTCAAAAGTTTTCTGCAGATTACCAGAAAATAACCTTCCCTGGAGTCCTTCCTATTTTGCTCCATTGATTTCTATAAAAAATCTAACGAGAAATTCTTCGGAAAATCTTTCAGAGATTTCTTTTGAAAGTTCTTTAGATCATCATCTATTAATCACTTCAGAATTTCCTTCAGTTTTCGTTAGTTCTTAGAAATTCCTCCGGAAAAGCTTCCATGGTGTTCCTTGAAAAATCCTCAAAGATTTTATCTGGAATCCGTAGTGATGATCCCCAATTATCCCCAGAAATTTCTTTGCCATTTCCTTCAAGGAAAACTCCAATAATATCTCCACAAGTTCTTTAATAAATGTATTTAAAAATATTTGCTAGGAATTTCTACGGAAATTCCTTTAGAAATATCTCAAAAGTTTTTTCTAGGGATATTTGCAGACGCTTACAATGCCGTTTCTTCGGGTATTTGGATTTTTTTGAAAACCTCGTCCACAAATGTCTACAAGAATACTTGCAGGAAATTCTCCAACAATTTCAAAAATGGACTTCTCCAAAAATTTCACCATAAATTCCTCAATATTTTTGTTACGGGGTATCCCACCAAGGATTTCTTCGGATATTCCTTCAGAGATTCATTCAAAAGTTCTTCCTAAGATTTTTGCAAGGATTCTACTGAAGATCTCTTCACTTCCAAAAACTCTCATACGTTCATAGAATGAGAGATGCAAACTAACACTTCAGGGGAGAGTTCATCTTCCTGATCACGTCTTTCTTTCAAAAATTTCTGCTGCCTTTTCTTTTGAATCTTCTTTGGAAATGAATGTTTATCTCCAGAGACATCTCCAGAGTTTCAGGGATTTGTTCAGCAATTTCAGCAAGGGATTATTTTAAAAGTTCTTTCCAGAAATTCTTCTAAAAACTGCTTTACAAATCCCACAGGGGTTGCCCCAGATATTCTTCAAGGGATTTTACAGAAGTTCTTCCAAAAATATGACAATAATTACTGAAGAATTATTTAAGAAATCCCTGCAGGATTGTCTGAAGAAATGCCATAAAATCTCCTGGAGATATCTTCAGAAATTCTAAGGAGTAGGAGGCGAACCAGCTCTCAAGCTAAAAACCTCTTAAATAAAGACAAAAAAAAAATCTTAGGAGAAATTCTTGAAAATATTTTGGAAGAATTCCTGGACAAAAGAAATCATGCAGCAATTTCTGAAGTTATTTTGGGAGCAATTCCAGATTAAATGCCTAGGAGAATACCGAAAAAAACAGGATACCCCTTTTGTTTTCTGAAAAAAAAAAACATCAGAGATTTATTAAAGAAATCAGCAAGGAAAAAATACTTGAGAAACCTCTGGAGGGGTTTCTGGAAAAAAATCGCAGGGAAAATTCTGAAGGAATCGCTTTTAAAATAACTGCAAAAACCGTAGAAAAATACAACTCAATCAATTTCAGAAGAATCCTTTGGATTTTCTGGAGGAATTCTGTAGATACCTCTGAAGGAGTTCTCAATTTTTATAAATGCAATTCCTTAATGGATTTTTACACAAAAATCCTTTAACTACTATATGCAGATATTTCTAAAGGACTTCCTGCAGAAATTAAAAAAAAAACTCTGGAGCAATTCTTTAAAGAACCAATAAAGGCATTAATAAAATAAATTAACTCTCTGGAATAATACCTGGAAGTACTGAAGAACGCTCTACAGGTATCCATAGAAATAAAAAATCATGAATAGTTCCATAAAATGCTAAAGATTCTAAAGTTATTTCTGCAGGAATTGTTGATTGTAAAAATGTGAAAAAAAAATCCCTAAGGAAGATCTAAATAAATCCAAAACATTGCCTAGAGAAATACCTGAAGGAACTATTGCGGAAACCCTTGGATGAACTTGTACAAGAATCTCTTGAGAATTTTCTAGAAGAATTTCCACAGAAATGCCCGATAAATTCCCCGAATCTACAGAGTAATATCTGATGTAACCTCAGGAAAAAAAAATATGCAATAATTTCTGAGAAAATGTCTGAAAACAAACTGAATTTCTAAAGGAAAGCCCAAGAGACATTTCTGAAAGAACCTGTGAATCTTTGTGAAAAAAATCCTCCCGAAATTACATCTTTTGAAGAAATATTTGAGAGAATTCCCGGAGAAATTTCTAAATGAATTTTTTGAGAAATTTCTAGAAGAATTTTCTGGAAGAATTCCTTCAAAAATGTTTAGAGAAATACTTGAATGAATACAAGCATGTACTTATGGTGCAATTTTCAGAATGAATTATCAATAGAATCACTTAAGGCGAAACTGGAAGCATTTTCTCATATTTTCGGTTTTTGATTTTTTATTAAATAACGAAGCAATATTTTCAAAATCGGTTTTCGTGCACATGTAGAGTATGGATCAAGGTATCTTCTGAATTTTTTTGAGATGGAAATTGTTTTCCATTTTTGCTGAAACCATTTTTTTGTGAAATTTTGTTCAAAAATGGTTTCTGCAAAAACGAAAAATATTTTCCACTACAAAAAAAAAATCAGAATATGCCTTCATCCATACTCTACATGTGCACGAAAACCGATTTTGAAAATATTGCTTCGTTATTTGATTAAAAAATCAAAAACCAAAAAGTGAGGAAATGCTTCCAGTTTCGCCTTAATGAATCCCAGGAGGAATTTCGGAAGAAATTTCTGAGGAAAACCGTGGATTAGTTTCAAGATTTGTCTTTTCAGAAATTTCTTGTGAAAATCCTAAAAAAAAGTGATATGGATAATTCCTGTGGAAATTTTTAAAAGAATCTTTGGAAGAATCGTTGGAGTAATTTTCAAAGAAATCTGCTGAAAGGGATACATTTTGAAGGGATACTATGAGGAATCTTTAGAAGACATTTCGCGTTTAGTATCATACGGGCAAATTTCTCTTTGGCTAAAACTTGGCCAGCATATAATTCTCGGTCACTTTTGTTGCTGTAGATGCTAGTCCTAGTCGCCCTTTATCGAAATGCACTGAGGGATCATCCGAACATTGAACGTGTTTCCAGGGATAATACGAAGAGGAAATCGACGAAGAGCAATCGATCATTGTAGATACGCTCGTATGATACTAAGCGCGAGAATTATTGCTAAAATCATTCTAAGAAATCCTGCGAGAATCTTTTTTAAGTAAACGTTCCAAAATTGTTTTGATGAATCCTCAATAAATCCCTAAAGAAATTTCTAGCGGTGTCCCTGTAGAAATTTCCAGACATTTTAAAAAGAATACTTGAAAAACTCATAAAAGGAATACATACTAGCAAGACTGCCCCTTTTGCGATAATTACAGAAGACAATAAAATAATAATGCATGGAAGGGTTTTCTTGGAATAATTCTAAATTCGACGCAATAGTGGAGTCATTTTCTTGGAGACGTACCAGTATTTGGAATCCTTGAGTAACCAGATCTGATTTTACCCAAGTAACCACGGTGCTGAAGCCTTATTGCATGCAGATATACGGTGTACTTAGAGCAATCATTACTTTACATGCAAACTTAAAGTTGATTTAAAGTGGAAATGGGCAATTATGCGACTGCTTCAAGATTATACCAGTATAATCTTAATTTGATTCTATAATTGCCCACTTCCTCTTTAAATCAACCTTAAGTTTGCATGTAAAGTAATGATTGCACTAAATACACCGTGTATCTGCATGCAATAAGGCTTCAGCACTGTGGTTACTTGGGTACCATGGCAACACTTCAATCAACCAATGTTTAATCGTTTTACATGAGTAGGAAACCAAAATAATATGTTACGACCATCTGAACTCAGTTTTAGACTCAGTTAGATGCAAGTAATGATAGTAGTGTCTTCTTAAATTTTAGCAAAATTTTCGAAAAAAAAATTAAAGATCAAACTTTTTATTTTTTTAATAAGATAAAAAAATAGTTCCAATGTTTTTCTCTATGTACATTGTACATTCGAAATAAAAGATACCATCTAGTTAAAGATTTTTTTTTGTTCAATCAGAATATTGATTACGATGAATGTGAAGAATAAAAAGCAACTTTCCCCAAAAAAAAAATAGAACAAAATCTATTTCACGTCAGTCATGTATGAAAAATCGAAAAAAAAAATTCCCTCTACTTTGATATTTTTCCTTCACGTTTTTGAACTCAGGGCATGATTCTACAGTAGGCTGCGGCTTATTTTTCAAAAGTTGTTGAAACCTGGAATTCGTAAGCTCTTTTGGATTCAAATGACACAAAAAGAGAAACCTCTGAGTTTAAGCCAAAAATATTGAGATTCAGAGGTCGTGCAATCGCTTCAAATTTAAATTTTCGAGTAATAAAAAGGTGTTTTTACTTCAAGTGCCATACCTTTCTCAATTTTCAACCGATTTTCAATCTTTTTTTATGAATTTCTCACGAATTAAATTTCGAATAAACTCGTAGAACATTGTTTTTTTTTCCAAAGTCACGCAAAACATGAGTTTTTGAAGATTTAATTCATTTTTTTCTTCTTTTTACAAAAATTTTTAACTTTAGAGTCCTATAACTTTTTAACCGTTTGACCAATTTTAAATTTTTTAGCTTGCTTTTGTAGATATTTTTGTAGTCTATCTTTGTCCTAAACAAACTTTTCATCAAAGTAGTTATGATACTTTTCACCAAAAACTGCCAAAACATGCCTTAAAACTTGATTTTTTCATGCAAAATTGGAGTTTTTGACGATTATTTGCAATTTTTTACTCCAAACCAGATACTTAGCATCATATTTAGGGATATGGAACACATTGAAGGATTTTTTTTTCAATTTTTTTTTCTCGCATTTCGAACATGAAAATATTTTTTGATTCAGAACACTCCAACTACTGAAGTTTAAGGCGTCCATATGATTATTGAGAATAATTTTTTCACTTTGAGCCCGAAACTAAACATGAAAACCATTAAAATTTTGCCAAAATTATTATTTTCCAATAAAATACGTGTTTCTGAACGGTTTTTCGTATTTATCTATTTTGAAACGTTTTTTTAAAGGTACAGTTTATTCACAGCATTCTCAGGCATCAAAAATATCTACCAAAGCAAGCTAAAAAAATTAAAATTGGTCAAACGGTTTAAAAGTTATAGGACTCTAAAGTTAACAATTTTTGTAAAAAGAAGAAAAAAATGAATTAAATCTTCAAAAACTAGTATTTTGCGTGACTTTGCAAAAAAAATGATGTTCTACGGGTTTATTCAAAATTTAATTTGTGAGAAATTCATAAAAAAAAGATTGAAAATCGGTTGAAAAATGAGAAAGTTATTGCACTTGAAGTGAAAACACCTTTTTATTACTCAAAAATTCGACTTTGGAACGATTGCGCGACCTCTAAATCTCAATATTTTTGGCCTAAACTCAGAGGTTTCTCTTTTTGTGTCATTTGAATCCAAAAGAGCTTACGAATTCCAGGTTTCAACAATTTTTGAAAAATAAGCCGCAGCCTATTCTACAGTCTACACTAAAAATGATCAGCTTACCGAGTTCAAAAAAAACTGCGAACTAGAGTTAGTAAACGTTGGAGTGTTTCGCTCGGAGGGGAGTTGTTGAGGGGGTTTTGAATCAATTCCACCCATTTGAGTAATCAAAATCATTATCCTTACTTTTTCGGTGAAAATTTTCAGAAAATCATCATATATGACGAAGCCACACCCCAAATTTTCAAGAGCACAAATCTGAAGAAGCAAATGACGGTTTGCGTTGATCAGTTGATTGGTTGGTCACCACCAGTGGGTAAGCAATCGATCAACTTTTCAGCGCAAATCGCCATTTGGTTCTTCAAAATTGTGCTTTAGAAAATTTGGCGTGTGGTTTCGTCATATATTCACATTAAAACACTTTTGAAGACAATGTGGCCTGGTCTCAACAAAGGTTACTCAAATACATTACAAGGCTTAGTTTTTAATACACTCGATACCTTTCAACTTATACGCTAAGACTGACGATGGCAATGTATGCCGGCGGATACACAATTTGTCTAATGCAAATCATACTACCAATACTGCACTCTAAACTTCCTTCGAAAAGCCGTTGTTCCCCAAACGATTTTCAATGTTTATTCAAATCATCCATCTAACCCCAAACGTGTACATCGTTATTAGCAGTTACTTGCACGTTTGAGCTCTCTCCCGTAATAGTAAGCTATCTGACTAACGAATTCATTACAATACACTTCCGAGCTCGGCCGAGGCGACGTGGGTGGCCCAGACCCATTCCATCCTTATTGTACTGTACAGCCCAGAGTTAAGTTGTAGTTCTGTGACGTTGATATCATTAACATGACTTAATTCGTGCTCGCTTATCTACAGCAACAACCGTCTGGCTAAGTATTGCAAGCGCCTGTACGTAGTGAAATTGAGATACCGTCTCAAGAGGGGCCCACATCGTCTCCGGCATTCCGCTGCGCTGACACAGAGGATTGTTCTTTCCTGTGGTCGTCAGTCGTCGCAACTACTCAAGAAAGCACACTGATTATTATTCTACGGCGAGACTGACGAGCGTCACTACATTCCACATTGGTCGGGCTCCATACAATGGGGCGGCCAAAACTCTCAAAAAACGAAATTGATATTTTTAAACTTTATTTCACCTTATAACAAAGTTAATGTATTGTACTTTTATGATTCTTAATTAAAAGCATACCAGCTTTTGTATTTCAATGACATTTTCACTGCCAAAGTGGCCTAAGTCATAAAATTGAAAAATGAATTATTCGAAAAAAGTAAAATAATAATATTTTGAGAATGGAATATATGTTTTAAGTTATCCAGCACATGAAAGCTTGTCATTGGACTGTTTGAATGCACGTATGGTGCAAAATTAATATGTCACAAAACTTTTAAAATTTTCATATATTGTACATTAGAAAATTTGGTAATTTTTAAGTTAAAAAACGGTTCGTGTCGTCACGTGTCGCCGCAATTTCGAATAGTACATCTTAAACATCATGCTTAGAGCTGCCTAAAAACGTTTAAATATTTTGCAGAAATTTGCAGTTTTTCAAATTAGAGCTATTTAAAAAATACATGTTTTTTCATATATTTTACGTTATTTTTCCATTTTTTACTGATATAAAATTTATCTTTCCACATTTTTCACACGTTTTGAACAAACTTGATTGGATTTGATCGAAAGATGATCATTTATTTAAATTCAAATTGATTTTCTAACAAAAAACTAAAAAAATATGGGGTTTACTGATTTTTACCGTTTTTGAAATTATTGAAATTACGTAATTTTTGAATACCCCTTTTTAAACACTAAAAATACTATATAACATATCTAGGCAACCTATAACTTCGATTAAACACATAAAAAGAGTTTTGGCCGAACTTTATCTTTTTCCGACCATTGTGCATTCCAGCGGGATCCACCAGCGCCAATTGTCACGTACGGAAGCAGCCAGCGCTTTGGTGATTTGGTGATGAATATTGTTCAGATTGACGTAATTGCTTCTTAAGAGGTTGTTACAAGGGCGTAGCCAGCTTCTCGGTCAGAGGGGGGCAAGAATCCTTAGCAAATTTATACCTACTAGCTTTTATTGGTAAACGCAAAACGATGAAATTGAATTTAATAACATTATATTCTAAAAGCATTATTTAACCCTTCAGCAGTCATGCTGTTGTATTTTGTACAATACGTTAAAAAAGCTCGCCTGATCTACACAAATCAACGTGGTGCTGGTAGCGGTGACCAATTTGTGGTAGATCAAGAATTTTTATTTACTCGTGCATTATTTTGCAATGATTTTTTTTGTTAAATATTAATAAGAAATTATAGCTGAACTCTTTTAAAAATTACGAACGCTTTTGAGGACTCACCTAGAATTATCTGGTTCCTGTATGCGTCCTTTTTTAATTATCTGCCAATTCCATTCGCTGGAGGAATTCCTCCTGAAATTCTCGATGTATTTCAAAACAAAAATCATCAGGTAATCCTGGAGAAGTTCTTGGGAACATACATCCCTGAAAAGATGATTGAAGGATTTCTGAAATTTCCGACGGAACTCCTGAATAATTTTTTGGAGAGAACCTGAGAGGAATTTCAGAAGAATTCCTGGACCAATCACTGGAAGAATCCTCGAAGCAATCTCTGGAAGACTTCCTGGCTTAATCCCTGAAGAAATACCTGGATGAAGTCCTGGAGCAATTCATACAGTAATGCCTGAAGAAAGCCCGGTAGAATCCCTGGAGGAATTCCCGAAGGAGTCCCTGGAAGAATTTCTGAAAGTATACCTGGAGAAATGCCTGGATAAATTATGGGAGGAATACCTAGAGAAATTTCTAAAGAGATTTCATGAGGAAATCCTAGATAAATTTCTGGAGGAATTCTCGGAGAAACCTCTGAATACATAAGTTCCTAGGAAAATCTAGAGAGAATCCTGGAGGAATGCTTGGATAAATTTCTGAACAAATTCCTGGCGTAATACGTAGAGAAATTCTTTAGATGAATTCTTGGAGCAATCCCTGGAAGAACTTCTGGAGGAATTCTTGGTGAAATCTCCAAAAGAATTCTGGGAGGAATTGCTGGAGAATTTTCTGAAAAAAATCTTAAAGAAATTCCAAGGATTTTCTGAAAGAATCCTTTGAGGAATTTCTAGAGGATTTTCTGGGAACATCCCTGGAGAAATTCGTGGAGAAATCCCAGGAAATCTCTGGAGGAATTCCTGGAGGAATGTCTGGAGGAATCCCTGTAAAATTCCTGAAAGTACTCGTGGAGAATTTTCTGGAAGAATCTCTGAAGAAATCCTTAGAGGATTTCATAGAGAAATACTTGGAGGAATTGCTGACATGAATTCTGAAGGATGTCCAGAAGCAATTCCTGGAGCAATTCCTGGAGAAATTCATGAAGAAATTCCTGGGGTATTTCCTGGAGGGATGGATTCCTGGTGAAGTTCCTGGAGAAATTCCTGTAGAAATGCCTGGACGAATTCCAAGAGTTTTTCCTGTGGGAATTGCTGCAGGAATCTCCAGAGGAATTCTTGGGGATTTCTATTTCTGTTATTTTTGCCATTTCTGAAATATCCCTAAAATCCTTAAAGAATTTCTAGCGGAATTTCTGGAGGAATTCCAGGATAAGTCCTCGAAGGAATTCTTGAAGAAATCCCTGAGGAAATCCTTGAAGAAATTTGTGGGGAAATCCCTGAAGAAATCTCTGGAGGAACTCCTGGAGGAATACCTGGAGGAATCCCTGGAGGAATCCCTGAAAAAATTCTGGAGAATTACCTGGAAGAATTTCTGAAGAAATCCCTAGAGGATTTCCTGGAGAAATCTTAGGAGAAACTTCTGGAGGATTTCCTGAAGGAATCTTCGAAAGATTTCCTGGAGGAATCCCTGGAATAATCCTTGAAAAACTCATGAAGAAACCTCTAGAGGAATCCCTAAAGCAATTCCTGATGAAATCTCTGGAGAAATGCCTGTAGGAATCCCAAGAGAAATTGCTGACATAATTTCTGAAGGATGTGCAGGAACAAATTCCTGGGGTAATTCCTGAAGGAATTCTTGGAGGAGTTCCGGAATAAATTCCTGGATAAAATCTTGGAGCATTTTCTAGAAGCATTCCTGTAGGAATTGCTGAAGTTATCCATGATGGGATTCCTGGAGGAACCTCTAGTGGAATGTTTCATCAAGTAATTGATGAATTTCTAGACAAAACTTCAAAGGAATTCTGGGAGATTCATATTTCTATTTCTATTATTTTTCTATTGCTGAAAAAAAATCCCCTGAGAAAACCATGGAGGAATTTTTAGTGGAATTTCTTGAGGAATTCCACGATAAATCCTCGAAAAAATTCCTGAATGAATCCTGGGAATCCTGTTAGAATTCTTGAAGAAATTTGTGGAGAAATCCCTGGAGGAATCCCTAGAGAAACTCCTAGAGGAATCCCTGAAAAAATCATGAAGGTCAACTTCCTGGGAGAATTTCTGAAAAAAAATCACTAGAAGATTTGCTGGAAGAATCCTTAGAGAAACTTCTGGAGGATTTCCTGGAGAAATCTTCGAAACATTTCCTGGAGTCATCCCTGGAGAAATTCGAGGAGAATCCCTTGAAGCAATTTATGAAGAATTCTCAGGAGAAATTTCTAGATCAGTGCCTGGAGGAATTCCTGAAAAAATCCTGAGGGTATTCCAAGAAGAGTTTCTGAAAAAAACCACGGAAGATTTTCTGGAAAAAAAAATCTGGAAAAAATGCTGATATGATAACTGAAGGATGTTCAGGAGCAATTCCTGGATCAATTCCTAGAAAATTCCAGGAGGAATTCCTGAAGAAATTTTTGGGGTAGTTCCCCAAAATTGGGGTAGTTTGGGGTAGTTAGTTTGGGGTAGTTGGGGTAGTTTGGGGTAGTAGAGAATTTCCTGGAGGAGTTCCAGGATAAAATTGTGGAGGTATGCCTGGAGGAATTCTGTGAGATTTTCCTTTGGGAATTGCTGAGGCAATCCTTGAAGGAATTCCTGGAGGAATCTCGGGAGGAATTCTTGAAAAAAATACTGGATGAATTTCTGGGGGAATCACTAGAGGAATTATGGAAGAAATTTCTGAAAAAAAATTCTCAGAAATTCTTGGAGGAATGATCGTCTGAAGGAATCCCTGAGGGAATCCTTAGAGAAATTTGAGAAGAAATCCCTGGAAAAATCCCTGAATAAGTGCTTGGATGAATTTTAGCGGAATTCCTGGAGGCAAATTTGGAAGAATTCTTAGAGGAATTCCTGGAAAAAATCCAAAAAGTATTCCTAGAGAAAATCCTGGAAGAATTTCTGAAGGAATCCTTGAAGGATTTCCTAAAGAAATTTCTGGATAAGCTGACATAATTTATTAAGGAATTCCTTGATTAAATCCTGGTGATGTTCCTGGAAGATCATGTCTCTGAATAAATTCCTGGAGTAAATTCTGGAGGAGTTTCTGGAAAAGACCCTGGATTAAATCCTGGAGGAATGCCTGCATGCATTTCTGGAGGAATCCCAGGAAGAATTCCTGAAAAATCCAGTGAGAAACTCCTGGAAGAACTCCTGGGAAATTCCTGGAGGAATTTCTGGTGGAGTCCCTAAAGCAATTTCTGCAGGAATAACTGGTAGAACTCCTGGAGGAATCGTTGAAACAAGTTCTGGAGAAATCTCTGGAAGAATCCAAAGAAGTATCCTTGGGAGAATGCCTAGGAGAATTCCTGGTGGAATTCGTGGAGGATTCCCTGAAGTTATTACTGGAGAAATATTTGGAGGAATTTCTGTAAGAGTCTCTGGAAAAAAAAATCCTTGGAGGAATCCCTTGAAGAATTCCTGGATAAATTTCTGGTGGAATGCTTGGAAGAATCCCGGAAGCAGATACTGGAGGAATCTCTGGAGGAATGACTGGAGGAAGTCCTGAAGTCCTCAATGCATTGAGGAAACCCTGGAGGATTTCTTGGAATTTCTGAAAAAAAAATCTTGTATGAATTCTTGGAGGGATCTCTGGAGGATATCCTAGAGGAATGCCTGTAGGAATTCCTGAAGGAATGTCCAGAAGAACTCCTGGAGGAATATCTAGTGGAATTTCTGGCGTAGTTTCTGAAGGAATCTCTAGATGAATTCCTGGAGAAATTTTAAGAGAAATTCCTGCAGAAATTCATGGTGGAATCCCTGGGAAAATCCTAGAGAAATTCCTGAAGAAATTCTTGGATGAATCACTTAAAGAATACGTAGAGGAATTCCAGGAATAATTCATGAAGGAATCGCAGATGGAATTCTTGGAGAAATTCTGAAGCAATCCTAAGAGTTCTTGAAGAAACTTTAGAAGCAATTTTAAGTGGAATTCCTAAGGGAATCCCTAAACAGCTCCTGTAGGAAATACTGGATTAATTACTGGAGGAGATCCTGAAAGAAACACAGAAGAAATTCCCCTCTGGATAAATTCTTGAAGGAAAATCTGGAGGAATTCCTGAAGAAATCCCATGAGGAACTCCGGAAGCAATTCCATGAGGAATTCCTTAGGAAATTCCAGGAAAGCTTTCTCAACAAAATCCTGGAAAAATTTCTGTAGAAAAATATGGAGTAATCCATGTCTGCAATAATTTTTGGACGAATTATTGTTGGAATCTTTGGATGGACTCCCAAAATAAAGTTTTGTACAGTCTTTTAAGGAACTCCTAGATTAATTTTTAGCTAATCTCTAGTACAATTTCCTGTATAAGAGTTTCTGGAAGATATTCCTGCTGAAATACTTCGAATCGTTCCAGATTGAATTATTGGAGCAATTTCTCGTGGAATTTTTGAATGAATATATGGAGAAATCCCTGAAAAAACTCTGAAGGAACAAAAAACCTAAAAGAAATTCTGTTGACATTCCTTTGGAAATCGCTGGAGAAATTCCTGGAGGAATCCTGGAGAAAAAATCTGGAGGAGCCTCTAAATCCGTGGCCACCAAAGTGCGGCCCGCGGGCCGCACGTGATGTCCAGTTCTCTATGTTGCCGTAGAATTCCATGCAATGTTGCTTTTGGAAGTTGTTCTACTCCCGAAATAATCCAGAATAATGTGTTGAATGGTTCACAAATCGATCCAGGTGTTGAAATACGAGCAGTTGAAAAAATGGGTCTGAGGATCACTGCGCTCTAAATATATCCCAGGAGAAATTCCCGGAGGAATGTCTGGTGAAACCCATAAGAGAATACTTAAAAAATTCTCTAAAGCAATCCATGATGAAATCAGTGAAAGAAGGATTCTGGAGGAATACGTTGATGCATTCTTGCAGAAGTATCTGTCAAAATTTCTGAAGTAATCATGGGAGGTATTCTTGAAGCATTTCTTGGGACAAGCCCTGAAACAATCACTGTCGGAACCCAGCAAGATGCCCATGGAAGAATTCACCAAGGAGAAACTCCTGGAGAAGTCCCTTGAGAAATTTCTGAAAGAATCCCTAAAAAAGTTCCTGAATAAATGCCTAAAGGAACTTTTGAAGGTGTTCTTGAAAGAATTCGTAAAGAAGTCCCAGATATTTCGCCCTTAGCAAGACATTGTTTGAATAAAATACTAGTCAAAATTCGTGTAGCATATAACTGCACTCTATAGCAGCATATTAAGATTATTTGGTAAAATTCTATGATAAGATTGAGAGAAAAAATTGGCGTTATTTCCTGTGGTTCTCGAGTGAAAAGGTTCGATAATTGTGGATAAAAACCTTAATTTTTAGAATAGTTATTTTTTCTGGAACTCTGAATTATTGATAATTTCTAAGTTGGCTCGAATTAGAAAAAAATCTGTCGGCCAGGGGGGGGGGGCACAGCCCCCCCTGCCCCCATCTGGCTACGCCCATGGGTTGTTAACTGCTTCTCTGCCGGGACGACAATGGGTGACAGACCTACCTAATAAAGACACATTGATGTGGTGGTCGGAATTGAAATGAGACGCGACTCGTGATGACGGAGGTTAATCTTTCAGTTGACGCACTGTTAATTTTTGGATCAATACAGTTGAAAAACTCTCACTGGGAGTAAGATAGAATGGAACTTTCTGTTGTTGTGATCTATGATGATCCATAAAAAAAATGAAATTGAATATCTTTTCTCATCAGGCTCTGCAGGCCAAAATGATTTTTTTTTCTCATCTGAACTACATGCCACACCCAACACCCCTCATTTCTGCCAGTAGTGAAGGAACGAAATTTATTCATTTTTTTGCGCATCTTTTGGTGAAGTGCATCGAGCTATGATTCCATTTCACTTTTTTTTTCATTTCCTGGCAAAACGAAGCCCAACTCTGGATATTCCAATTTATTTAATGAACCATTTCCCAGTAGAGTGGGGAGGACGAAGAATAGGACGGCCGGCACGAGCGCAGCGGGAAGATTCGCTAGTGAATTGAATAGTTTCCTTTTCGGCATATAGTCGGTAGTTGGCTGATGATGAGATGGGAAGTAATGGGAGATGCGGAATACTGTTTTCCTGGCCATTCATGTGGAACAAACTGCAAAAATCTGTTCATAAATTATGGGCTCGATTCCGGATGGCACGATGCTGGAATGAGATGGTAATTATGTAGTTTGCCTCTGGTTACTGAACCAAGTTTATTAGTGTTTGAGATTTAATTCCGGCAAAATTAAAAAGTGGCCTCAATTAATGTTTTTAACGATATTTCTGTGGAAATTCAATAATTAGATTGCAATAGATACCGAATTATCCCGGACGTTTGCATTATAATTATCAATCATTTATCGCGGCAAACTTTGAACCAATCAATCTCCCCACTTTTTGCATTCTAATCTCGAAACGAAGGGGTGTGTATCGAACTGATATAGCACCTACCGCTTAAGGCAGTCGCACAATCTGTTTATCGGTGCAATTTTGTTGTACCTATGTACATCCTGTAGCGGAGCGATTGTTTACAGTCTCAATTTGAAGCGAACTCGTGTGTATTGCTTATCAATCAACAACTGATTCTGGGGAATCACTTGGATTCGATGGTGTCATCGTAAATCGGATGACGAGAAAGAAGCGTAGTGCATAATTCCTGCCTTGATAACGATGCTAAAACTTCCTTGAGAAAATAAGTGTACCTGTAGTATCTCCAGTACCTTTTTTACTCTCATAATAAGTGTGGCAGGTACAAAGATACTTAACCCTTTGAAGCTGGGATTTTTCCAAGCGTTATCATAGAGTTTTTTCACCCTATATCTGTGGTTTTGGTGCTCAACAGCATAAAAAGGGTGGAATATGATGCATATCTTTTTTCTGGATACCCTAGGTCATCCAAACTGTTCTTGGGTTTAAATTCTAAATGCCACGGTTGTAACAGTAACTTCTTTCATTATACAAAGCTACAACTTGTAATCTCTCATGTCCAGTAAGTCTTCTGAAAGTTAAATAGACAGTATCAGATCTGTTGGGATATCCTAGGTCATCCAAACCGTTTTTGAGATCACATCCTAAAGTCTACGGGTGTAAAGGTAACTTTTTTCATTATACGATGCTACGATATGTAATCTATCATGTCCACAGTTAGTTGTTCTGAATGTTCAATGCACATCATCATGGCGCTGTGTACATTTAGCAAGCCTGTCTAAGTCATATTGACATCCTACTAGGGTTAAAATCTAGCATCTCCAGCAATTGAAGTTTTTGTTTTAGAGTTATGTTGTAAAATCTATTATACCTGCTGGAGCTCACAAAATACAATCAGAGACTATTGACATAGCTTCGGGACATTCAGAATCGTACACACTAAATACAATCGTACTTTGCTTAATACAATGTATTATGTAACACCACTTAACGTAGTGGCTAAAGCTATTATCACAAATGTAGACCTGAAGCTATGACCTTCAAAGTAGTTTAGTTGATCTGGAATATCTCAAAACTTTCTAGGAATAACTCATGAAATGCCAGGGGGATTACAGTTGGATGTGTTTCATTCTAAGAATAACTACTGTACTCTCAAGAGCAAAACTTCAGGACAGATTGGACGTCCTTCAATGTCCTAAAGGTTCATAATAATATATAGTAGACTTTAGGTTGGTCCAGTTACCGCGATTGATTATGCAACGTTACTCAGTATAATAATGTGTAGACCTGATGTTCTGAACTCCAAGATGGCTTGGTTGGCCTGGAATATGCCTATAGTGTCTCTAAATGGCATTTGAGATTTCAAGAGCTTCATGAATCCCAACAGATTAGAAAATGCTATTATTTATGGCGAAAACATATAAAGTTATTCTTGTAGATTTGAACTTTATAGGACAGTTTGGACGACCCTAAGTGTTCCAAAGGTTTATAATAATATCAAATAGATTTCAAGTTGGCTCAATAACTGCAGTTGATTATGCAGCGTTACCCAATATAGCAGATATGGCTACTGTTACGAGTGTTGATCTGAAGTTCTGAACTCCAAGGTAGTTTGACTGACCTGTCCCTATAGTGTCTATAAATGACATTGTAGATTTCAATCCGTATCCAAATTCAGCTTTTAGAACAACTGGTATATCAATTATTTCGTTTCTCCAAACTTCATGCTGTTCAGGATGTCCTAGGTTTGTCACAATAGATCTAAAAACTAGTCGCAGTGACTTATATACCCAACAAGGAATAAAGAAAATGTTCTAGGTTGTCAATGAAGTCTCAAATACAAATATTCCCATTTTCCTTAATAAAGGACTCAGTTTGCAACAACTTTGCCCTCCGGCTCCAAAGGGTTTTACAGAGTACAGAGAAGTTAAGAAAATGTTCATTTCAAAAAACACTATGGGCCAAATCTTTGCATGGACGCATTCGGCGTGGCTTGTCTTGGGCACGGTGAAATCAGAGCCGATCACTGAAGGTTACCAAATTTCAACGCCGCTATACTGGTACGCCGCCATGGAAATTATTTTACTATAACGCCTAATTAAGAATTATTCCGAGGAAATTCCATGATATTTTTTTTGGTTTTATTAATGTGTCCTTCCATGAATTATTATTTCATGATTTTATTTGTAATTAGCGTGGAAGGGACATTCTAGCTGAAATTCCTTTTATCAGTTTTACAATAGCTCTTGTTAAACTTTCTAGAAAATTCTCCAGGATAACCTTCAGGGACACTGATTCTCGCAGGATTTCTTAAAATGCCATAACTCCTCCAAAGATTCCTCTAAGTATCCCTTCAAAATACATCCCTATCCATAGGTTTCTTTGAAAATTTTCTCCAAGGATTCCTCCAGAGATTGTTTCTAGAATTCTTCCAAAATTATTTTCTTGGCACTTCCTCAAAAGTTTCTCAAAAAAAAATCTCAAAAGATGCGTCTTAAAACTGGTTCACGGGGTTTCCTCTGAAATTTCTTCCGAAATTCCTCCTGAAATTCTTTAAAGGATTTTATAGCAAATTCCTTTAAGGATTGCTTCATAGTTTCGTGCTTGTATTTTTCATGTATTTCTTTAAAAAAAAACTGAAGTAAATCCTCCAGAGATATTGTCAGATTCATTGGAGTTTCCTCAAAAATTCTTCTAGAAATTTCTCAAGAAAATCTTCTAGGAATTTTACCTGGTTTTTTTTGTTTCTGCCGGACTTCTTCAAGGTAGTAGTTTAGAGATTTTAGTGTACAAATCCCTTTATGAGAGTGACGGATTCGATTCCAGCTCGGTCCAGGAACTTTTCGTAAAGGAAACTTCCTTGATTTCTTTGGGCATAAAGTAACTTCGTGCCTTTCACATGAATGCCACATGAAGCTCTCAGTTAAAATCTAAGGAAGTGTTCATAGAACATTGAACTGAGAAACAGGCTTTTTCAGAGGTATCTTCAGGAGTTCTTACAAGGAATCCTTCAGAAAAACACACAGGTAACCCTTAAAAATTAAGTAAGGGATTTCATCAGTACATCAGTACCTTTGTCTGAGATTTCTGTAGAAGTATTTAGGAGATTCCTTGAGAATTTCCTCCACAGATGTTTTAGGAATACCTGCAGAGGTTTCTTAAGCCTTTTTTTTTCTTGGAATGACTGGCAGATTCTAATGGGTTTTTCTGAGAACGAAGAGAGTATATTAAGATGTTTCTACAGGTATTATTCTGAGTTTTTATCCAGGAATTAATCGCAAGATAATTTAAGAAATTGCTCCTGAAGATCAGGAATAGAAATTTCTAGTAAACTCCATCAAAAATTCGTCGAATGAAGTAGGATCACCTCGCTTATAACTTTATCCTGAACGAAAAGCCAACCCAAGAGGGACAATTTTGTCAATCAGTCGGTAGTTTTTCCACAATTACTTCAAGGATTCCTTATCTGGAAGAACTTCTGAAACCCCCTGGACGAATATCTGTACAAACTCTACAGGGACCTCTTGAGACATCCCGGGAGATATTTTTGATGGAACGGTAAGAGTATTTTTTGAAAACAATCCTTGTAGGAAATTGTGAAGAAATCACTGAAAGAAATCTTGGAGAAGCCATGGGGAGAATTTCCGATGCAATCTCTGTAGGATTTGCAGAAATATTTTAAGAGCTTTTGAAAAGATTCCTTGCTTAAATTCCTTTATAAATTTCTAAAATTTTTTACAAGTCTTTGGAGATAAAAATATCTCCTCAATAGAATTTCAAAACGAATTTATTAAAAAACGCTTGAGAAGCTCCATGTTCAAGAAGATGGACCCTGTACTGTCTGCTTGTATCACTCAGTCGTATGTGTACACTCCTGCAAAACTTCACATTCAGGTGCTAAGATTTTTGGTAGTAATGAAGCCTTCAGTGGAATCCCTGTATTCTTGAAGGAGTCCAATGAGTTATTTCTTCAAAACTTCATGGAGAAACTTCTCATGAAATCTTTAGTGGAAATTCTTGAAAAAAAAATCTTGTAGTAGCATTTTTGAGTAAAGTGTTCAAAATATACCCAGTGAAACTTGTTTCTCTCAACTGCAACTTTTGGCATGCAGTTGATCTTAGATTGTTCAAAATAAGAAAAAAAAAATTATGCCTTGCAAGAAAAAAAACTTACCATAGTTATGTGTTAAAATCTCGTTAATAAAAACAATAAAAAAATGTTATTCTGCAAAGCTTGTTGCTGGACAGTTTAAATGCACGTATGGTACAAAATCAATATGCCATACAACTTTCCAAATGATTGTGCATTGCGCTTTAGCAATTTTGATAATTTTAAAGTTAAAAAACGGTTCATGTCGACAAGTGTCACTACAATCTCGACTAGTGCATTTTAAAAATCATGCTTACATACATTTAACGTTATTCTGCTATTTTTGAATTGAACAAAATTTATTTTTTAACTTTGTTTACACAATTTGATCAAACTTGATTAGTTTTAAGCAAATGTTATTCATATAGTCGAATTTCAAGTGAATTTCTAATGAAAACTTAAAAAGTATGAGGCTTAATACATTACAAATTCTTCCAATTATTAAAGACACGAACTTCAAAACACTGGAAAAGTTCTCTTATTTAAATTTCAAAAACCTATAGGAATACATGTTAAAAAAAATTCACCTTTTTAGTAAAAAAATATTCTTTTTGAACAGAAGTTTGCTTTTTAGGTATGCAAAGCTTGTAAAAAATAAAAAAGGGGCCGCCATCTGAAATTAAAGTCTAATCTATGGCCCGCGCTCCTATAAAGCAGGACAAACTTGATTATTCCAGACCTTTCTTCAGGAACTCTTTAGGATTTTATTTTATTTTAGAATTTCTTCAAAAATGACTCCAGGATTTAATCCTTGGAAGGACTGATTTATTCCAAGTATTTTTCAAAAAAATCATCTAGATGTTCTAACATTGGACCATCCCGTTGTTTCAGTTATTTTCTAAAGAATTAGTCAAAATATTAAATCTCTTTAGAAATTTATTCAGTAATTCCTTCAAAAATAACTTCTGTTTTTTTACCTTACTCGTAAGTTCTTCATGCCAAAACTTTTGCACGGTTGCCTACACAAATTCCTACAGGCTCAACATCAGAAAATGATTCAAGAATTTTTGTCCACAAATCCCTGCAAAAGTTGTCCAAGAAACTCTTCTAATAATTCCACCAGGGGTATCTCCAAAACTTCTTCCAGTTATTTTCCAGAAAATCATCCAAAGATGCCTTCAGTAATTCATTCTGTAAGCAACATTGAGAGAGTTTCACAAGAAATTCCTGGAGGAACCTTTACAAGAATTTCCGATGGAGGTTTTTTAAAGGAATTCCAAGAGAATTTCCGAAAAACAAAAATCATCTAAAAACAAAATTCATGGAAAAACTTTTGAAAAAATCCTTTAAATACTAAAGTTGAAAAAAAAAACAGAAATCTCAAGTCGAATTCCTGGATCACTTCTTTAAAAAATCCATGTAGGAATATCTGAAGGAATATCAGGGAAATTTCTAAAGGAATCTCAGGAAGATTTTTTTGAAAAAATCCTGGAGAAATTGCATAAGAAACTGCCAGAGCAAGTCTTTGGTAAAATTCCAGAGAATTGCGGGACTGTATTCGTGTGAATTTTAACATTTAGATTTTTTCAGAATTTTGAATTACTCCAGCGTGTTGTTTCATTGATTCCTTCTGGCACTTCTTCAGAAATTCCTCTAGAAAATTCTCAAGAGATTCTTCTGTGAAGAAATTCCTCCAGGTATTACTTCAAGAGTTAATTAATTAAATCATTTTTATTCAGACCTTTCATCAGAGATTCTTTCAAAACATACAAATTTCTTCAGAAATTTATGCAGTGATACCTTCAAAACCTCCTACAGTAATTTGTTTTCCAATTTTTTTGCAAAGTGTCCTACAAAAATGTTTCCAGATGTTACATCTGAAAATGTTTCAGGAAAACATTTGTCCACAAATCTCTTCGGAAATTGTACAAAAAAAATCTTCTAATAATTTCTCAACAGGAATCATCCAAAGTTATTCCAATGTTCCCTTCAGAAAATCCTCCAAGGATTCTATTAGTAATTTATTCTGCAAGAATCACTGAGAGAATTTTGCAAGACAGTCCTGGAGAAACCTTTACAATAATTTTCAAAGGAGTCTTTTGAGCGTTTTTAAGAAATCCCTAAAGGAATTCATGAATAAGCTTTTGAAGAAATTTCTGAAAAAAATAATCCTTCAAATACTGAAGGAATATCAGGAGGTATTTCTGCTGGAATCTCTAAAAAATATGAATAAATCTCCATTGGAATTCCTGCAGATTTCCGTGCAGTTATTCTCAAAAGAATCCATGCAGGAATATCTGAGGAAATCTCAGAAGGAATTTAAAAAAAATCCTGAAAAATTTTATTGGAACGTTTTTGTAAGAATTCCTGGAGACATCCCTTGAACAATCCAGAAGGATTATCTGATAGTATAAGTGAAGGAAACCGTGGACGTATTTATGAAAAAATCCCTGGAGGAATGTCTAAAAAACACCTGGAAAAGATTCTCTAAAGATTCATATAAAAGTTTCTTGAAAATTTTCGAAAAGAATTCCAGGCAAATATTTTTGAAAAAATATCCGAATGTTTTTTTTAAAGAATTCGTGCAGAAATTCCTAGAGGTATCTTTAGAGAAATCCATGGAGGCATAGAAAGAGGAACTCCTTACGAAATCTATGTATGAATTTCTGCTTGAGTTTCTGGAGGAATAGCTGCAGGAATCACTTAACTAATAATGCAAGAATCTTGGGAGGAATTTCTGCAGGATTTTCTAGATAACCCCCTGAAGAAACTCCTAGCGATATCCCTACGATAACTTCCAATGCAATGCCAAGAGAAGTCCACGAAGAAATATTTAAACGATTTCCTGGAGATACTTCTGGAAGATTTCTGATTTTTTGAAAGAATTTTTGACAAAATCTTTGGAGGAATCTCTGAAGCAATCCCTGGTGCAAATTCTAAAGGGATCCCTGGAGAAACTTCTGAAGATGTGCCTGAAGGATTTGCCAAAGTAATACATGGAAAACTTCCCAAGGATTTTTTTAAAAGAAATTTCTGAAGAAACAATCAAGGGAACATCTGAAGGTTATTTTGAAGAAATTACTTAAAGAATCATTGGGCGAATTTCTTAAGAAACCAGGAGGGGTGGGGGTTATTATCGAAAAAAAAATCATTGGAAGATTTATTGAACAAACTCCTGGAGCAATTTGTGAAGTAATCCATGGAACGATTTTGGAAGGAATTCGGTTCATAGAGGCATCTGTAAATGATTTTCTGAGCCAATCTTTGAAAAAAAAATCAAAAGAACCTCTGGAAGAATTGTCGGAGAAACCCCAGGAGGAATGCCTTTAGGGAATCATAAGAAGAATTCCTGAAAGAAAATTTCTGAAACAATCTTCAAAAACATATTTAAAGAAACCCTTCCAGAATTTTTTGAAGGAATTCTTAATTTATTGTACCGTAAGAAGTGATGCCGTCCTTTCTTTGTGGATTTGTAAACTTTCCGCTACGTCAAGCTTCCAAGATGAAGATACATTTCGCAGGATACTAATGTTATCCTTTGTCAACAGGTGTATCCTGCGATATGAATATTCATCTTACGTTTTAAAAGAAAAGAATCCCTGTAGAATTTCTGGAGAAACCCTTAAAGAATCTTTCGAAGGAAGCCGTGGAGAAATTTGAGAAGAAATCCCATGACGAAATTCTCAAAGATTTGTTCCAATATTTCTTTTATATGGATTGAAGGCACAAAAATACTATTCTCATGCATAATTATTCTTTGTTTGTAAGGCCGCAGGAAAGTTCAAAGAGCTGGTTGCTCAGCTAATAACTTGGAGTATCCACGATGACATCAACAAGCGTACATGGAAAAGAAAAAAATAAACTTTCACATTTTTTACCTTCTTATAGAGATTTTCAGCCCAATGTTGGACCATCTCTTCAAGCTATGTCAATCGTAGCAAATACAATTTTCGCATCTTTCTAAGATGGACGACTCAAAATTTGCAAGACTTCCGGACTCTTCCACATTTCCCTGCCGTTCCCACAAAAATACATAATACGATTCGTGGATACGTGGATGCGGTATGGCTACCATCACTCCACAGCAAAATCGTTCAGTATTCCTTCGGCTGGTGATGCTTCTCATTTGCATTTATCGTATGATTGATTAGAGCCGGGTTTTTTTTCTTCGCTCAAACTTCCCGGGAAGCAGTCCATTTATTCCAATTTATAAGCGTTCGATGGGTGGAATTCAATTTCATTCGATCGGATAGCGGTCGACCGGGAAAAATGGAGTGAAGGCAGGGGCCAAGCTATGAAGTTTTCATCCTGATATTCCAGCCGCAGCCTTTCTTCACCGTAGTGAGTTAATCCGGGGTTTTGCCGTATTGTGAGGATGTGTTTCGAGAGTGTGGCTGATGGATTCCAGTAATAAAGAATCAGCCGTATAAATGTGATTTATGCGGTCAGGTGGTTTAACTTTTGCGGTTTGATTCTGATTGAAATGAGTAATAGTAGAATGAGTTTTACTGTTGAAATGAAAAAGACGTATTTGGGATACCAGAAATAAGAGAATAATTCTCAAACTTAAAGAAATAAAACATTTTTCATTAGCACGTATACGATTGAGCTGGAATACATTTAACCCTCCTAATATGTTAGGTTTTGCGCACCACGATGGCGTACTGCACGTTCAGCGTACCTGTCTGGGTCATATTGACCTCAACATACTACTAGGGTTACACGACATTTTGATGCTTTGTTGGAACAAAATAGATGCCAGTAAAACATAAAAAAATAAATAAAAAATTACTTGATGCATTCGCAGTATTGTGTCCATACTACACTTTTCTCAGAAAAGACAACAAAGCTCTGAAAATGGAATCAGAAACCTCTCGGTATCCCTCAGGTAATCCGTCCAATAGATAGGAATTCGATCCATTAATCATCATCGGGTGAACTTTGCCCGCGTAGCGGTCCATTATTAATGTGTGCGGATTGAATTACGGTTGGGCATTTGGATACACTGTTCACGTTCAGTGCCAAAGCCGGATCCAGCTCAACGAATCCCGACCCGAGTATTCAACACGGACAAACTCTTGCCATCCAACGTCACCCATATCTACATAAAGGATTCGCACTATTCCACGTCCATCAGCGACCAAGCTAATTACTCGCATCAATCATTAACTTAATGTATGCACCGTGGAGTCATTTTAGAATTTGATTAACATCGATATCTCTCTACCCGTACCGTGCCATTTCGGTCATTAGTGGTAGAGACTATGTTCGATGACCACTAGAGTGGGTCATCGTTTATATGGAGAAATGAAAAATTCAATGGTATCCCATCAGATCAAAGCTTTTTTGATCCCATTTCAGGACCCAAATAAGTGTGCAAAATTTGGGCACGATCGGTTATGTCTACGTTTTGCGCATCGCGTTTGAAGTTTGTATGGGGTTTTACATGGGAAAACACACTTTTTTGCATTTCTCTCATAACAAGCTCGAATTTTTCTAAAATCATGTAACCGATCATGTGAAAACATAGCCTAGGGTATCCTGAAAAACTTTGTCGAAGACCGCGAAATGATCTGATGCTTCTGAAAAAAGTTATAGCGTTGTCATTGCTTGGCGAAACAGCATGATTTTGTTGCTATTGTTATTCCTTTACATGTTAAAGCATAAACACATGCATGCGGTTCGTTGGTTATAACTATTTTTACAAGCATCGGATAGTTTTGCGGTCTTCAACAAAGTTTTTCAGAACATCCTAGGCTATCATTTTAAAGTGTTGGTTAAAAAGTTTCAGACAAACTTTTTCAACTTACGACAAAAATGCAAAAAAGTATGTTTTCCCATAGAAAATCCCATGCAAATTTCAATTGCAATGCGCAAAGTGTAGACGCAACCGATCGTGCTAAAATTTTGCACAGATACTCAGGACCCGAAACGGAACCAAAAAAACTTTGATCTGAGAAAACGGTTCCGATGACCCACACTAATGACCACTGCCGTCCTCGCCGGTAACGAGCTTTAGGAGGTGGTCACATTTTTCAGACGCGAACAGTTCGGTACCACCACCGTCTGTCCAAATAACCGAAATAATCTGTTTTCGTAGAACACCTGGGCGATGGGTATGCGGTACTTTGAATGATTTCGTTGGAATTCGGAAGAATTTCTGGAGAAGCGGGGAAGATTTTCGGCTTCACAGTCACCAAACGCAATCAAACGATCTTTACCCGACGTTGCGGTCTTCATTACACCTTCTTCAGGGAATTCTACAATTAACGAGAAGTCTATGGATGCCTGCAAAAATTATTGCTGAATGGATTTCGTCATGTAATTACAGCGGCGATTCCTCCCAAAGTTCCTTCAGCAATTTCTTAAAAGATTTCTTGAGGAATTTCTATAAAAAAATCTTTAGAAGTTTTCGTGGAATTTTCTTGGTAAATCACGTTGGAAATCTATTTGAGATGAGTTTATGAGGTTTCTTTCTGGGATTGCTCCAAGAATACTGCTAGTATTTATTTATTTATGACGGGTTTCCTTAGGCAATTCCTGCTGGAATCGTCTAAGAATTTTTAAAGGACTACCAAAGTGCAATTACTAGAGTAATCCTAATTGAAAATTCTAGAGAAACCTCTGCAAGAATTCCTGAAGGAACTCTAGCAGCAATTTCTACTGATATTCCAAGAGAAATTCTAGAAGGAAACCTTGACAAGGCATCTAGAGCAATCCCAGCACTTATTTCTGGAGGAATCCCATGAGGAATTCCTGGAGGAATTCCAAGAAGATTTCTCCAAAGATTCCTCAAACAATTAATTTTAGAAATCCTCCATGAATGCCTGATTAGATTTGTTTTAATTTCCTGCTGAAATTCCTCCAGAGATTCCTCAAGGGAGGCCTGATGAAGCTCCTCCTGTAATTCGTCTAGGTATTTCTCGAAGGATTTCTTCATGAAAACCTCCAGGAAATGGTCCAAAAAATTCCGTTATTATTTCTTCAGTATCTCTCCCTGGATTCCTCGAAAAAACAACTCATCGAATTCTTCAAGAAATGCCAGCTGGAACTATCCAAAAATTCCCTTCTCCTGAAGGGATTTCTCCAAGGATTCTTCCAAGAAATCCTCTTGGCGTTTCTCTGTGGATGTCCAAGGGTTCCTTCATGAACTCCTCAAGAATTCCCGTTAGAATCCCTGCAGAAGTGACATTTGAACATGGCTTTTTCCTCAAGGAATTTTTCAGGGATTTTCAAAGGATTTCTCCATAAATCCCTCTTTGAATTTCCTTAGAGAGTATCCGGGTCCCTTTAAGCCATGGGGCTCAGAAGAGGATCAGTGTCAGTCGCTCTCGGGGGAAGAGCAACTGACGAAAAATTGCAAGTGCCGGGGCTGGGAATCAAACCCATGACCATCCGCATATGAAGCGAACGTGAGACCAACTACGCCACGGGCCCCGGCAAATCCTCCAGTAATGCCTAATGGGATTCCTCATGGAATTTCTGCTGGGATTCCTCTGCAGATAACCATCTTCAAGGATTCCTCCAAAAATTGCTCCTAAGATTCTTTTAGAGACTTCCTTTAGTATTATTAAGATTGGAATTACATTTAGGAATTATTGCAGGTTTTAAATTAAAACACTTGGAGCCATCTCAGATATAACTTCTACAGGTTTTCTCTAAAGACACACATAACACGCGACGCGAGACAAGACATAACACTTATAGTTTTTACAATCGTTAATGCAACTGTAAAAAGTAAATTGTGAATCTCTAAAGAGTTCTTGAATTCTTGAAACTTCTAGAGGAATGCTATACAAATCCCTGTAGAAATCACAGAAGAAACTTCTGTGGCATTCGTAGGGAATTTACTAGTGAAATTCCTGAAGGAACCCTTGGGGAAATCCACTTAAGAATGCCAAGTAGTATTCTTAGAGGAATTCATGGATGAATTCATATAGATATCGCAAGAAGAATATTTGGAGGAATCCCAGCAGGCATCCCAGGAGGAATTCCAAAAGCAGTTTCTGAAGGAATCCTTGGCGTAATCACTGGACAAATCACAGGAGCAATTTTTTGAGGAACTTCAAATGGTGGAGCTCCAACAGGAATTCCTAGAGAAACATTTAAAGAATTCCTCCAGGTATGCCTGCTGGGATTCCTCTAGAAATTCTGGCTGAAGATTGCTCCAGAGGTTTCCTGCAAAGATTCCTATACAAATCCTTCCAGTGATTGTTCCATGGAAACCTCCAGAGATTTCTCCACGGACTCTTTTAGGAATATTTATTGGAATACCGATAAAAACTTCTGCTAGAATTCCTTTAAAATTCCTAATAAGATTTTATCAAGAGCTCTTGCTGGGACTTCTCAAGCATTTTAAGCTGGGACTTGTCTAGTCATTGCTCTTAAGAGTCCTCCAAAAAATCCTGTAGAATGCTCAGCAGGAATAGCCTGAGAAATCCCAGCTGAACTTCCTGGTGAATTCCACCAGAAATTCCTGAAAATATCCCAGCAAGAGATCCTAAAGAAATCTTAAGTGTATTTTTAGCAAGAATTGCTGGGTAAATTAAAAAAATAATTTTTGAAATAATCCTTGAAGAAATCCCTTATGGAAATCTCAGCTGATGTATGAAGAATTCTTTGTTTTATTTTCAGAGCTTCGTTCTCTCTGGTAATAACGAAGACGGTCGCTGAACTGTAGTGGCCCGACACTTCAACTGTAGCCCACTAGCCTACTGGTCAATCACTGCATCGGTAGTTGCCAGAATATGCCGGCATCCGGAGACAATCCACCACAAGGATCTATAACAAAAGTTCGAAGGGTCAAAAGGTTAAAAAAAAAGAATTTAAGTAAGTAATTTTTTTTTTAAAGTTCTCCATAAAGTTTCCCTGAAATTCCTCTGAAAAGCTCCATTAACCTTTCAGGACACGCGCCATCAAGCAGCTGAAACTGCACCGCGCTCGCGCTGTATACGACGAGAGAGGTTTTTTTTGGTAGTGCTGTACTTTTTACAACTGCGCGCGTTCTGAAGGGTTAAAAATCCTACAGAGATATATTTGGAAAATCTTCTAAAGGCTCCTTTAAGAGCTTACTGGAATCTAATATTACTCCAGGGATTTTTCAGATATTCTTTCAAAAGTGGCACAAAAATTAACTGGCAGAATTCGTGAAAGAAACCCCGAAGCAGTTTCTAAGGAAATGTTTGGAGGATTTTATAAAGGAAACCTAAAAAAAACTTCTGGCGATACCTTTGGAGATTTCGAGAAGAAATTTATAACATTTTCCTTGAGGATTCCAGGACAACAACTCTTGAAACAATTCCTTAAGTTATCTTTGTGCTCCTTATGCCACCCCCTGCATGCCTAGAAAAAAATATCATGAGAAACTTCTGTAGGAACTCTGAAAGTTATTTGAAAGTAAAACTCCTTGAGAAATTTCTGGAGGGATTCCTCTAGAAATCCGTGAAATTCATAAGAAATCTTTTAAAAATGTCTTAAACGAACAGATTAGTACACAAAAAATCGCGTAGTACTATCAGGAGATATTTTGTAGTATGTCCTACTGAAACAAAAAAAAACAAATTCTAGAATCAATGGAGTTTGCCGATGAAACTTCTAAGTATTTTCAAGAGGAATTTCTTAATGAAAGCTTGAGAGAATTCCTGTTTATAAGGAGTAATACCTGAAAAAACCTCTGGAGAAATTCCAACAATTATTTTAAAAAACGAAGGCTGGAGAAAAAATACCTTCTAAAGGAAAATCCTAGAAGACATTCTAATAGAATCTCCGAATCTTCGTGCAAAAAAATCCCGGAACTGCAGAGCAACCTTTAAAGAAATTTCCTAAAGAAACCTTGAATAATCCCTTGAATGTATTAATTTCTGAAAGAACCCGTGTACTAGTTACAAGATTAATCTGTTGAGGAACTCATGAAAAGGACCCCAATCTCTAAAGAAATTCCTGGAGAAATGTATAAAGAAAAACATGGATAGAAATGGATTCTAAAGGGATACCTGGAGGAATATTTGGAGGAATTCTATTTTAATATTCTGGAAATATGTTTATACATTCTGAAAGAACCCTTATGAATTTTATGGCAGCGTCCCTGAAGGATATCCTGGAAAAATGATAAAAAAGTGCAAGGAAAGAAATACATTCTTAAATCAATTCTGAAAGAAAACTTGCTGAATTCGTTATAGAAATGCCAACAAGAATATCCCTTTCGCTAAAATTGCAGAAAAAAACATCATGAAAAAATAATTCATGAAGGGGTTTCACAGTATCATTCTTGATTAGACGCAATATTGAAGAAGAGGTGTATCAGTATAGGAGACACCAAAAATTATAAACTTTGAGTAACTAGTTCTGATTTCACCTAAGAAGCACTGGTATGCGGAAACTAAACCGTTAAATTTCTCTACAGATATGTTTATTGTGACAGCACATACTTCTTTGCGATTGCGACTTTGACAAGCACATATGCCAAGGCATGCAAGTTTGACATTTCATTTACTGAAGGCAGCATACATCGTGTTCACTAGATAACCTAGATGGAAATGATTCTTATGAAAGATGTGTTCCTGGACAAAAGCGGCTTGGATTGGATTATACTGGTACGCTCCAAAGAAAATGGATTTACTATTGCGCTTAATTAAGGATTATTTCAGGAAAATCCTTCCGTAGATTATTATTTCACGATTTTTTTTCTGGAATTTCTGCAGAAAGGTCATTCTTCCTTATACGAGCTCAACAAGAATTCTTCCTAAAATTTTTTGAAAACTCAGCACTAATGCTTCCTGGGTTACTGCCAGCAGTTGCTTTGAAGATTCTTTCAGGACTTAAAGAAATGTTTCTGGATTTTTTACAGAAACAAGAATCTTGCTGAATTTTCTAGAATGATTTCAGCAAGATTCCTCTGTAGGTATCCTTGTAGAATGTATTGCTGTTCGCAATTTCTCAAGGGATTCCTACACAGATCTTTCAGGAATTCCACCAGGATTTTTTTTGAGTTTTTCAGGGGTTTCAAAGAATTTTTCAAAATAAATTCCTCCAGGGATTACTCTAGGGATTCTTCAGGAAATTCTTCCAATTTTTGCTAGATAAATTCAAGAATTTCTCCAAACATTTCTGAAGTTTTCATCAGAAATACTATCAGAGTTTTCACCAGGAGCTTTCTTTGGATTTTTTCTGCAATTCTTCAAAAAGTTACTCAAGAAATTCATAAAGAAATTTTTACAGAGTTTTTTGTATGAATTCCACCCAAGATGCAAATCCAAGAGATTTTTTTTACAGAGATTCAGAGACTATTTCAGAGATTTTTGCAAAAAATCCGGTTGTGATTTCCTATAGAATTTCAAAAATTCATCCAGAAACTTATTCAGAAATTATTGCTAATTAGAGGTTCCATCAGATAGTACTAGTAGGTTCCTTCTAGATATTTCTATGTCTCGGTCATTTATTCATAAATTACTCTAAAAAATCTGAAGAAATTCTTCTCCTCCAGGGGTTTCTTCAATAGTTCCTAAAGGTTTTATTTTCCAGCGAAAACTTTGGATTTATTTAAATTCTCCTTCAGAAATTCCTCGAGATTCTATTCCTTAGCATTAATCAAAGAAATTTTGAAAAAAAAATCTATGAATACCGGTAGAGTGTTCTCCAGTGCTTCCTGATATTGATCGAAATATTTTTTTAATATATAAAATATTTTAGCGGTTCTCCAAAGAATTCAGAAGCATCTCCAGAAGTTTTTCCAAAGTTTGTTTCAGAAAATGCTCGAGGGATTCCTCTGAAATATATTGAGAGCTTTCCTCAAGAACTCCACCAGTAACTTGGTCAGAGATTTCTGCAGACATTCTTTTGGGAGATTTCTTTAAAAAATCCTCCACGGATTTCTCCAAGAATCTCTCCATAAATTTCGAGAGCATTTTTTTATATATTGGTAGAGTTCCTGGAGGAAATCCACCAGAAAACTAAGGAGCTTCTTCAAGTGTTAACCAGGGCATTCATCCAGCAAATGCTCAAGAGATAACTTCAGAAAGTGCTTCAGGATTTGTTGTCCAGGAAATCCACTATAAAACTTTCAAGTATTTCATCTAGGAACTCCCAGGATTTTTTTTAAGAATTTTTTGAAACAAACCTCCTCGTATTTGTTTAAAAATTTATTTAAGGATGCATTTAAAAAAATATGGGATGCTTCATACCGGATCACTTTTTAAAAAAGAAGAAACTTCAGATTCAAAAATGTCTATTGATTAATAACCTCACTAGCAGGATATAGAATTTCCTGATTCAGTAATTTTAAGCAATTTCCAGAAGATCTTCAGAAAAATCCCCAGAGAAATATCTGAACAAGTTCTGCAGGGATCTCTAAAAAAATCTCAGTAGATATTTCTGATGGAACCGTAGCAGCAATATTAATCCATGTTTTAATTTCTGCAATAATAATGGATTGAATGTAGTGTAGAATTAGCAATTAGTTAAAATACACAAAAATAAAAACAAAAAAATGGATGGAATTTCTGAAGGAATTCTTGTAAAAACCTTTGGAATTTTTTTTGAAGCTATCCTTGTAGCACTTTTAAAGAATTTTTGGGAAGATTTTTTGAAAAACTATATGGGAAAAGTTTTGAAGGAATTAATTGCTGTTATTTCTGAAGAAATTCATAAAAGTCTGAAGAGGATACTGGAGATAAAAATATCAAAGGATTTTAAGAACGAATACCAACACTTATTTCTGAAGAAATCTTCATTGGTTTTGCTGCATAAATCTAACGCCATACTTTTAAATAAATTCCTGACGGAATATCTACAGAAATTCCAGAGAAAATTCTTGAAGAAATGTTGGTGAAACTTCTCAGGAAACCCTTTGTGGAATTCTCACAAAAGTTTATTGGGAAATTTCAGGAAAACTCCTTGAGAAATCTTCTCATAAAATTCTTGGATTTTTTTGTGAAAGTTATCCTGAGGCAATCTGTGGACAAGTTTCCGAAAAAAAATCTATTATGAATAATTGAAGATAGGCGTATGCAAGAAAAAGCTAATGAAATATTTCAAAAGGCATTGCTGAAGAATTACCTCTAAATAAATGATTTAAAGAATCCGTGAAGAAATTGTTGTTGGTATCTTTAAACACATTGAGCAATATCTGGAGAAAGTATCCTGAAGATATTCTGTATAAGCTTCTGCAAGAGTATCTGGAAAAATTTTTGCTTGAATTAATAATAGTAATTATACAAGAATTTCTAGAGTCTGGAGGAGTTCCTGCAAGACTTCCTGAATAAACCCCTGAAGAAATTACTGCACGCATTCGAAATTTCTGGACAAATCTCTCTTGGACTTTTACAAGACTTTACAAGACTTTTACAAGAATTCGTGGAAAAAAAAATCTGAAGGTAGCACTGAAAGAATATAAAAAGAATCTTTGAAAAAATATATAAAGGAGTCCCTGTATTACAGTATGACCCATAAAAAAATGCGACATTCCAGTTTTTTGCGGTATTTGATGATTTTTAATGAAATAGTCCTAATGAATTAAACTTTTTTGGATAAGGATACAATAAAGAGGTCATTGTCATACAGGATCTCTAAAATTTTTTGTCAGAATATTCATTGGTTACGTATTATGGCACAAATTTCCCAAATGGAGGAGAACGTGCCTCTAGAGCCGACCTACTGATTCGTATATGGGATACCTTATAATTGTTAACAATTTCTAAATAAAATCAAGTTTTCCTCTAATTTTTAGAGCAAAATGAACTAAGATAAAAACTTTTAAACACATGGAAACCATGAAGAAATATGTACTCTTTAATACGCCCTTGTTTGAAAAATATTTTAAAAATAATTTCAAATGTTTAGGAAACAAAAACTCAAAAAGGTGCTACATATTAAAATCAGTATATAAGATAAATTAATAAAAAACTAAACACTGTTTGAACATTTTTCAAAACATTTTTTTGTCGATGAAGGCATATAAACCTACTTTTATGATAGGTACAAATATTAAGTACTTAAAAACAATTTCATGCTTAAAACATAATATTTTCTAAAAATTATCATTTGTCAAATAATTCAATTTTCAGAAAATGTCCCTTAATTTATAAGTTAATATTTTTTTCGTTCTTATCCGACGAACCAACGAACTCCTGAAGACCTTATCCAGCCATAAAAGTACTATTTTGAAAATAAAATTTGATTGAATGTGATTAAAAGCAATTGAAAGAAAATTATATCTTTAAAAAACAACCTCTGGCGCGTGGACGATTTTGACATCCATATGTTCAACGTTATATTTCCAAAGGTATGTGCATGAAATCAGTCTATGTTCCTTTACCATTGTCAGATTAGTTGCTCTACTATACTATCCAATAGATACATGCAAGGTTTATCAGTTCGAGGTAGGGGAACGATGACTTTGAAAACTGTCGCATTTTTTTATGGGTCATACTGTATAGAATTATTAAGGAATCCCTCGAGAAATTTCCCAAATCCTTTTAAAAAAAAAATCGAAAAAGAATTTCTAAAGGGAAGTTTCAGAAGAAACCCGTAGAAATCTCTCTAAAAGAATTCTTGGAGAAATTTCTTATCAAATTCATGAAGGAAGCTTTGTACAAAATTCTTAAAAATCCCCTTGATGTTTTATTTTTTACTGCCGGAGGAGTTTCTGAAAAAAAACCTTGGCGGATTTTTAGATTGAATACCTGGGACAACTTCTGAAACTTTGAATTCTCCTAAACAATTGCTGAAATCATTTCGAAACTAGATTCTTTGCTCTGAAAGAATATCGCATACCTTTACAGCCAAGGTACGGGCCCTAAAAACCCATGTGCACCGAGCAATGTACCCTTAATTATCCAAATTTGTTAGGAGTTCCATCAGAGCCTACCTCACGCGAGGCATATGATATCAGCTAGAGAGAGAGAGAGAGAGCTCGCACTCTTAATTGAGTGCGATGACAATTTAGTCAGCGCGTAGCAGCGGCTCTATGTCGCTTCGATGACCATTTCACTAGGAGGATATCGCTTGAAACATGATGAGGTTGAACCACCATCACCACAACCGCCGCCACAGCCGAGCCCAGGCGACCAGGATAATGAGTGGCTGTCGATGGACAATGATCATCAACGCTAATGGGCTTCCACCCGGGCTCGATGTCCACTGCTTGCTACCGATATAGTCACATTTCGCATTGCCCTCACTCTGATACGTACGAGTGAGGGTACGTGATTTGCCTAATCGGACGACATGGCTGTTAAATGCGTGTTTCGAGTGCCGAGTCGCGATGAAGAGCGCTCGCCCCATGCCATTTGGGTTTAATGCTGCCAAAGAAGGATTTAAAGCGTTTCGTTCATTTGAGAAAATTGCATTACGGGTTGGTACCCGAGAAGTGTGTTATCCGACGACGAGGACTTCGTAAATGCAAAACTCAGAGTGCACATCAGAGCAATGAAAATGCAAATTCAAAATAGATATTTCGCACCTATAAATTAATAGCAAAATCAATTATACGCCTCGCTGGGCAAGTTCTGGAATCATAAAGCAAAAATGCACAGGCGAAGCATCTACTAGCTGCTGCATTAGTCGAATCGAGTGATGATATGATGTGGGAATGGCCTACGTGAGGTACCCAAATTTAGAATAAAGTGATTAATAAATGCTTTCCAGAAAAACGCATGTAGTCGATACCAAACCACCTTGTATTTCTGCTTTCAGTACTTCGATAGAGTCAAAATTTCAATAACCAGCTATAACAAATGTGAACATAATGTTTCCTAAGCAATTTTTAAAAATTACCAGTGTATTTCCAGTTTTCTAAAATTTCCAAAAATTTATTGATTTTTTCTTAGGAATACCCGCTTTTTCCAGAATCACAAGTTTTATGAGTTTGACTACATCAGCAGCACTTCTATGAAGAACGTAGAATTATTCTAAAATAAACCTGGCGACATTCGAGTGATACTTGCTCCTAAAAAGACTTCGTGCTGGAGAAATCCTTAGGGAGGAATTTCTGGTTCAATCCCGGATAAGTTAAAACCCTTTTCATTGGAATCTTGTCTTGTTGAAATTTCGCCAGATAATCAAATAAATTTATAAAAACGATGAAATAGTGATGACTAATTTGGTTGACTTTGGCGATATGTTTTAAGTTGTTAGCTCACGTTTACGACCCTGGAATTGTGTCATCCTCAAGAATTAAATCATAATAAATGGACTGATAGTGAAAAGAGCGAGTTCTCACTTCGAGATTTGTCCTCCTGATTCATCAAAATAAAATTAAACACACCTACCGGTGCATTATACCACCTTAAGCCACATTACTTATATAAGATAAAAATGATAAGACCTACACCTATTGTTACTTATCACTGGAACTTTCACTCACAAATATTGTATACAGGGGCTAATCGAATTCCATTCCACGAATCTTTTTTTTTTATTAGCTAACTGCAATTGTTGTAATCTTATCTGTCGGGGCAATCGGTGCACCATGTAGCTAAATGGGCCTCTGCCACAACACGTAGGCAGGGTATCACCTTCAAATTAAGGAATTTATCAGTCCTGGAATGAGCAAACTTTATTGAGGCTCTGATATCACTTTTATGAATGCAGGCTGACTGGTGCGGCAAACGAGTCTTGTTGTTTTTCTTCTGCAATTTGACTGAACTTTTTTTTTAATATAAACAATTGTGTCATGATTCGATATCAGCAGCTGAACCGTGACTGGAGGTGATACGCCTTAACACACACCTTAACCATTCAAAGCAAATCGCAGGTCAAAACAAAATTTAATTTTTGTGTTTTATCACAGACACCTAACTTCTGTTCACCAAAGGAGGTGAGGTTCAAACAGTGTCTGTTATAGCATTCTTCTTTATTTATTCTTGGGATAACGTCTCAACCGGGATAAAGCCTGCTTCTCAGTTTAGTGTTCTATGAATGAGCACAGCCACAATTAATATTTCAGAGCTTTTTTTTCATTCTTCAACCACTTAACCTAATTTACAGCTCTTTTGTCCACTAGGGCACTGCGTGAGCGATTCCAATTGACGGCTGAACTTACACTTTGTACAGCGCCTAAATGAATTTTGTTCTAATTCTACAATATCGAACTGCCCAGACAACCAGAAATCGCATAAGGATGTACGCTGTACATCGTATAAAATACTATTTTTACTCACTATCGCATACATATACGGCTGAGAGACAATTTTCATCGCATATGATGTTATTTTTTGAACTTATTGCGATGTATCTGATAAAATCGTATAAGAGTGCAAATTAACTTTTATAATGTATGACTACATCGTAGTAGACGATATTCTAATGTTTTATTGCGACGAACTTTACTTATTCGCAAAAGAGTTCGAGCGGACTCGCAAAGTGTCAATTGAATTTGCATAATTACGCACTGCGATGATTATACGACTTCGCTTGGTACTTTTCTTATTATGTCAGTTAAACTCGCATTGGTGTACAAACTAAATCGCATAAAAGTAAAAATAAACTCGTTTAAATGTGCATACAAACTCGCATAAGCTAGAATCGTTAACGTTGGTATATTGCGATGTGATATGTGATAACAATGAAAGAGGTGCGTTGGAGTGCCAAAAAGCTACAAGAAAGTTAACAGTCATTATTATGGTCACAAAACAAGTTACTAAGTCATCATTTTTGTTTTGTTGACCTGATTATTAACAATGGGTTGTGCTAGCAAGAGAGGGGCAGTGATAACTGTGCGGGAAATCACGCATCGTCATTTTGAGCTCCGGATAGCTTTTCGAACAGAATCTATGACAAAAGGTCGAAGGACAAAAGGTCGAAGGACAAAAGGTCGAAGGACAAAAGGTCGAATGGACAAAAGGTCGAATGGACAAAAGGTCGAATGGACAAAAGGTCGAATGGACAAAAGGTCGAATGGACAAAAGGTCGAATGGACAAAAGGTCGAATGGACAAAAGGTCGAATGGACAAAAGGTCGAATAGACAAAAGGTCGAATGGACAAAAGGTCGAATGGGACAAAAGGTCGAATGGGACAAAAGGTCGAATGGACAAAAGGTCTAAAAGGGTAAAGAGGTTAAATAGACTAAAGGCAAATTGGAAGACATGAAAAAGTGATCAGAATTCGACAGAAAAACGACGATTAAAAAATAGAACGAGTGATAGCAAAATTATTCAACAACTTCAAAACAATCATTATTGGAAAATAGGAAAGTGTCTTCTAAAACTTGAAATAGCTTATATGCAGCAATGCGGTAATGCAATTCGAAATAGATGCCCATAAATGATGAAAAGTAATGTTATTTATTAAGGATAAACATGGAAAATAATATTCCTTGCATGGCATGTCACGCAGAAATTGTGCCCATTTACGCTCATCTTTCACTGAACTTCTCAGTTTCATTTACCTTACAAAAGAGAAAGAGAAAAAACGCACAATAAAATGTACATAATTTCTCTCATGCAGAGTTTTTGTGCGGGTGATTAGAGTGCTGCGTGAAAGCAATGAGAGCCCGCAGATCATAATCCCAGTGCGCAATTTCTGCGCGCACGCAGAAAAAACAGAACTCAGTGCACACGCAGTGTGTTTAAAGGGGTCAGTGTTGTTTGAGCATTTGGTGAACCGAAAGCATGCCAGTAAGTCCAAAACCCGCTAAGGGATATCAAATCCTGTGATATCAGAGACAAGCAGACGTCGTAAGCTGGTCAAGGACTTACAGTTGATGAATATTTTAGTTCCAAATTCCACCAACAGGTGGTGCTAGTGAGCTAACAAATTTTGTTTTTCATATATATCAGGAAAATTTAAAAAAAAATGCAAACCTAGCTGCAGAAACTCGAACCAAACGATAATTATCCTGAAAGCCCTTGATATACCAAACAATTTTGCCGAAGACACCATCTTTCTAAAGAATCAGAATGCTGAGATATGTGAAATGTTAAATTTGTACGCTATTTAGCGCCACCTAGCGGTGAAATCACAAATCACACGGCCCATATTCTGAAAGCCCTTGACCAGCTGAACAACTTTGCCGAAGAAACCAACTCTCTAAGTAATCAGGTTCCTGAGATATATGGGATGGAAATTTTGTCAGTGTTGCATCTGCTTGTCTAAGATATCACATAAATCACAGACAAGTAGATGTGACACTAGCGAAATTTCAATCTCATATATCTCATGATCCTGATTACTTAGAGAGTTGGTGTCTTCGGCAAAGTTGTTTGGCTGATCAAGGGCTAACCGATAATTTCAAAAAGGGGTGATCCATGAAGTACGTCACGATTATAGGGGGAGGGTGGCTTGCAAAAGTGTAACAAGCAATATAGTTAGTATAGGACAGGGAGAGGGGGATCGAAAATTCTCAATTTTTGGCGTAACACCTGTATGAGCAAACAAAATGAAATTGTTTACTTATACAGTGTAATTATTAGGATCTACCTATCAATCCAAGAGGGGATGATCACAAAGCACAAGTAGTTAATGAATGTTTCTGCAGTACAGTTAGAAAGAACAGATATTGAAAAGAAGAAGGCAAAATTTTTGATTGAAAAATAAGTCCCTAAGGAGTCAATAATTATTTCACTAACAAAAGTTAAGAGAACAGCCTATAAATTTAAGAAGGAAAAATTCCTGAACAAAAAACCAAACTAAATTGCCATCAAATAAATACTACATTAACAGAACTTGAAAGAACAGCCTACAAATAAAAGAAGGAAAAATTTCCTATGGAAATGTTAGTGACTGAAATGCATATGATTTCTATAACAGCGATACAATGTTTCTTTCAATGAGCGGCAACAAAGACTTCTCAAAAATGTTTGTCTTATAAGCGAGAAATACCAGCTGGTAAATTGGTCTACTAAAATTCGACCTTTTGTCCCATTCGACCTTTTGTCCCTTGGACCTTATGTCCATTCGACCTTTTGTCCATTCAACCTTTTTTCCATTCGACCTTTTGTCCATTCGACCTTTTGTCCATTCAACCTTTTGTCCATTCGACCTTTTGTCCATTCGACCTTTTGTCCATTCGACCTTTTGTCCATTCTACCTTTTGTCCTCCGACCATTTGTCCTTCGACCTTCTGTCCCAAAGCCTGTCGAACATGTACAGCGCAGGGAAACCAAGTGCATTCCAACAAACACTGAGGTGAGTTAAAATGTCATGGCAATTAATCAGTGTGTTTCATAAGTGGTGTTTGGTGTTAAGTGTGAAGTGTGGCTCGAAAATCCAAAGGTTCTTAGTTTGATACTGAAGTGACAAGAATTGTTTTTTTTTCGAATATTATTAAGTCGCATAAGACGCTATATTACGTCGCAACAGTGCACACCCCACATCGCATAAGATATCGCTTGAAGTCATATAGCATTATTATTATTCCGTCAATGCACGTACAGCGCCTCCACTTTTGTACGCATAAGGCACTTTTACTGCATCTTATGCGATGTAACTTTACCGCATAAAAGTACGTATAACATGAACATAAACTTCATTATACGTGCAAATTGGTTGTCTGGGTGGTTACCGTTGCGCTGCTTTTCTACCCTGTCCATGATAGAATGATGATGAGCACGAAGATGTTGATGTGTGGCTCTCCAGTACAGTTGGGGGTCCATTATGAGTTGCCGTTATTTGATATCCAAGTTTTCGGGTCCGTTAGAGCATATGCTCAGATGAGAGTCAGGTGTCAGCTGCTCTCGGAGGGAAGAGCAACTGACGAAAATTTGCAAGTGCCGGGGCTGGGATCGCACCCATGACCATCCAGATCCACTTATGAAGTGAATGTGTAACCACTACGCTACGGGCCCCGGTAACTCAGAGCTTTGTCCTACCAATATTAATTTGGCCACTTTGACAATGGAATATGATCCTTCACCAAAAGCTATACCTAAAGTGGGAGCCCACCACCATAGCCAACAACCTGAAGTTCCTGAGACCTTAAGAAACGTTACAGAAACTGAAAATGATTGATTAGGAACGGAATAAACGCACCCAGAACAAAATAGTAGACTATAGATGATTGAAGATGGGCGCGCGAAGGAATGTTAAAACTACGATTGAGTGAGTGAAAACATGAGGAGCCAAAGCCGTAGAGCTCTGCTTTGCTCCAAATGCAATCCTCCGCGCAGGGATTTATCTGAAACAAATACTCAGCAATTCCTTCCGATAATTCTCCAAGGGATTAGACCGATGATTTTTCCTGGGTTTCCTCGCGATATTCTACTCGAAATATTTCCCGATACCCTTCAAGCGTTATTTTAAGGATTCTTCAGAAAATTCTTCTCAGAATTCTTTTAAGAGTTTCACCCGATATTCCGAAAGAGATTTCTGCAGAAATTACCCAAGGGATTCGTTGATTAATTTCTCACTGGATTCCGTTAGGGATTTCTGTAAAAATTTCTCTCGGAATTCCTTCAGGGATATTTTCCGGCATTCCATTACGGATTTCTTTCAAGATTTTTTTGTTCATTTCTCCCAGGGTTTTTTTCCGGGATCTTCCATCGACTATTACCGAGATTCCGTTAGAGATTCCTCCAGAATTTTTCCTGGATTTTCCACCGGAAATCTGGAATTTCTTCCCAGCTTTCTTCAGGGATTCCTTACGGAATTCCGTCTAGAATTCATCGCAGAGTTGAATGATGAGAAATGAAAGATGAGAGATGATGATGATGATGAGAGATGAGATATGAGAGGTGAAAGATGAAATATGAGAGATAAGAGAAGAAAAATGAAAGATGAGAGATGAGAGGGTAGAGATGAGGGATGGAATATGAGTTATGAGAGATAAGAGATGATAAATTAGAGATGGTGACGGAAGAGAAGAAAAATGAGAGATAAAGAATGAAAAAAGAAAGATGAGAGTTAAGAAGTGAGAAGTGAGAGGTGGGAGGTGAGAGATGATAGATGAGATTTGAGAGGAGAGAGGTGAGAGATGAGGTATGAAATATGATTGATGAGTGATGAGAGATGGGAGATGAAAGATGCAAGATGAGAGATGATTGTGATTATGAGAGATAAGAGATAACAGATGAGATATGAGAGGTGAGACATGAGAGATAGGAGATGATAGATGAGAGATGAGGAGATAAGAAACGAGAAATGAGAGATGAGAGATGAGAGATGGGAGATGAGAGATGGGAGATGAGAAATTAGAGATGAGAAATGAGAGATGAGAAATTAGATATGAGACATGCGAGTTGAGATATTAGAGATGAATGATGAGACGTGAGAGTTGAGAGATGAGAGATTATAGATGAATGATGAGAAATGAAAGTGGAGAGCAGAGTTAATATACACGTGCTGTAGTCCCATGTGAGGGAGCCGCATTGCAAGCAAGCTCCCAGGAGCACTGTACATTGTGAGCCTCAAAGTTGTGTGCCTCATTTTTCTCAAAATGTGCTTCACGAGCTTCGTCTCATACGCTAATTGGAGTAGAAAATTTCGTGACAAAAACTTCAAAACCGAACGAGAACTGAAACCTTAACCTTTGCATTGAGAGTCCCTAGTTGTATCGTATAGATCATGGTTTCCCAAACCGTGGGTCGCGACCCCCCAGGGCATAATTTTGTGGAAGGCTCGCTGTCACATTTACAGGGGATGGCCAAAATGTTTGGGATAGGCAACTTTTTTTCTCCAACAAAAAAATTCAACATGCTGTAACTTTTCATAGAATGCATCAAAAAATCTCAAATTTTGACTGTTTGTCAACCTGTTATATGTGCATCTTTGGTACAAATTTGGGCTCGATTGAATAAATTTTCGCGAAGTAGGAACCGTTCGGGTAAAATACTATTATTTAGACAACTAATTTTTGAACTGTCATATCTCGGAAACCAGTTAACCGAATTTAATAAACTTTTTAACATTCATCAATAATATATTACCAGAGAAAAACCAGCCAAGGGCTGAAAGTCTCTTTAATAAAGACAAATCAATCAATTAATAATATATTGATACTTAACACGACGTTATAAAATGTAATATTTTCTCACGGCGAATTAAGTTACACCGCGTTGAAATTTTTACCCATATAGAGGAAAATGAGTCAAATTTACAATACCGCACAAAAATTACTAAATGTGTTCTTCCATCAATCTGAATAGGCTCTAATATATCTGATTAAAAATAACTTGAGAACAGAAGTGGAAAATCTTTGGATATCAACACTAAAATTTATTGACATTGATGTACAAAATTAACATTTTTTGAAAAAAATTCAAAAAATCCATGATAACTTTTTTAAACGTTCAAAAAGTACCTATGTTTTAATAGTTTGTGAAGCATTTACATAATGCTAGTGTACGTTCAAAATCTCATTCAATTCGGTTCACTAGTTTCCGAGATATGACAGCTCAAAAATGAGTTGTCTAAAAAATTGTGTTTTACCCGATCGGTTCTAACTTTGCGAAACATTAATCAATCGAGCCCAAATTTGTACCAATGATGCACATACAAACAGTCAAAATTTGAGATTTTTTGATGCACTCTATGAAAAGTTATAGCATGTTGAACTTTTTTGTGAGAGAAGAAAAAGTTGCCTATCCCAAACATTTTGGCCACCCTCTGTATGTACACATGAGCAATGGGAAACTCTGGTTGAGAGATGATAGAAGAGAGATGAAGGAAGAGAGTTGAGAAATAAAAGATGAGAGATGAGAGATTAGAGATGAATGGTTATAGATGAGAAATGCGAGATGAAAGATGAAAAATGAAAGATGCGAGTTGAGAGATGAGTGATGAAAAAGTGAGAAAGGAAAGATGAGAGATGAGAGACTGGAGAAGAATGATGAGAGGTGAAAGATGAGAGGTAAGAGATGAAAAAGGAAAAATGACAGGTTAGAGATAAAAGATAAGAGTTTAGAGGTGAGAGATTAGATATGAGTGATGAGACATGGGTGGTGCTGGGTGAGAGCAGAGATGGAAGATGAAAGATGAGAGATGAGATATGAAAGATGAGACTACTTGCTTACTTTCAGTCTTGAGCACTAGGCTGCGGCTTATTTTTGAAAATTTGTTGAAACCTGGAATTTGTAACGTTCTCACGGTGTGTCTGGTAGAACAAAATTAATTTTAAAAAATCGGTATCGCTAAAACACCCACCAAACGAAAGCTGAAGGTCCCCTCTTTCATTTGAGACTAAAGGAGAAAGTTCTATCGGCGGGTCTAGAACATTTTTTTTTTTTCAAATATTACTATCTTTGAGGCTTGTGTTTTTTTTTTCTTTTTTCAACCTTGAGTGTAGCCAAATGGGCTTGTATGAGGTCGCCCTTTAGTAGCGTGTCCTTTTAAAAGAGTAAACGGGTCAAATCAAAAATTAAAAATTTTCCCTACAAAATATTGCTTAGACAAAAAATGCAAAAAAAAATATTTAAGACAGTTGAATAGAATTTCAGCAGTATCTGTGCATATATACAAATAAACTTCGCCTTTTATGTGGAAGTAGTTATTGCGGCTGCAATTTTCTTATTTTTTATTGACAGTGTCTTATGATTTAACAGTTTTACGAAGTAGGCCGAGTAATGTCAACAAAAATAGAACATACATCAAAGTAGCTCGGATAACGGGGCAGAACATTTGGAAGGTAATCCATTTCGGAAAACTGAAAGTTTTTTGATGATGCAATTTAAGTCCTTCAAAAGCACGAATAAAACGATCTAGAACTCCACACCAATTTTATCAATGTGATGGTCTGTCTTATATCCTTGTATGCCGTGGCTCGGATAGAATTATCACATGCCGTGCCGGTATTTGTTCAATTTGTGCACCTTTATGGTACCTAATACTTAAACATTTTTAGTTTTTTTTTTTAGTTTTTATTTTTGTGTATTTTAACTTAGATGCTAATTCTACACTCGAACATTTTTAGTTAATTTTAAAGAAACAACTACGACAAAATCCCCTATGTAAGTGACGAGGAAAACCAAACCAAAGAGTACGTTTTGTGTTTGAAGAAGTTTTTTTCCGCCACAATTATCATCGAAAGCAGTTAATATTTACTGATTTAGATTTGTTTAGTAAAATTGTCTAATAACGGGTAATTAGACATAAAAAATATTAGTAACAGTATATCTTTGTGAACAGGTAGCCTTACTCAACTGACTAAAACAGAATAATTAATGCTACATGTCTAACGGTATATGTAGTAAGAACAATGTGCTAATCTGTCGGTCATCAATAGTTTGATCGTTTGCTATTTTTTTTAATCTGTATTAACGAGATTTTTAGCCCTTGGCTAGTTCATCTCGGGACCCACGCTTCACTTCCCTTCCGAAGGAAGAACTCACATTTTGCGAGTTTGTCGGGACGAGTGGGACTCGATCCCAGGTCCTCGGCGTGATAGTCAAGTGCTCTAACCATCACACCAGGTCCACTCCACATCTTCTGCTAGCATCATAGCATTATAGAAGAGTTAGCAACTTTTCATTCAATTCTACAGCTTTATTGACATATACACATGTTTTACATTAAAGTACATATGTCTGAGCACATACATATTAATCAGAACGGATTGAAAATGTCTTAACTTGTTCTTGTTTCTACTTGCAGGTTGTTGATATTATGAAAACTTTTTTCTGAAAGATATCAGAGATAGCAGTTAGTACTACCCCACAAAAAAGTACGGACTTGCTCATTTAAATTTATTCCATTCAATGCAATGGTGGCGAATATACCCATTAGATTTACTCTCTATGAGATTACATATTATTTGAAACCTTCTACATGGAGTTGCGGCCCTTGTTTGTGAAATATGTAGTTCTGCAAGAACTACAACTTCTCATAAAGGGCAAACGTGGCAGATCTAGCACTACTACCGATGATGCAGAAAGAAATTGCTCGTTGCAGTTGTGTTCTAGATGCTACAGGAAGATGATCAAAGACAAGCAGCTTGTTTGCATTAAAGCTGAAGTGCATTGAAACTTGTTGAACATAATTCAGACTTCTCATAACGTTGCTGAGGTTGCTGAATATTTGCGGGCAAAACCCAGAGATCAGGCTGATCAGATGAAGCTCTCAAATATTCATGAACTACCATCCAGATGGAAACCGGCGTTAAAGTGACCAGAAAAGTAAACCGATTTTGTTCACCGATGATTTGTTTTTGATAACGAAGAGTGCACATAAAGCCACAGCTGCAAAGGCGTGAGTACCCAGCCAGCACAACCACACGGGTAAAATTCTGCTCCCAAAAATCATAAAAACGACTCATGATTTCATGAGCCTAGTACATTTTCGTTTTATAAAAATACACCATGATTTGTAATCATGATAGTATGATCCATTGACTCGTAACGCTACCAATGCGTTATTTTTTCCTGAAATCATAAAACTAAATCATATTTTTGAGATTTTGAATCATGGTTTCGGGTGCGCATCGCTTATGAATCTGACAGATTTTCTAGGACCATGAAGCTAAATCATGTTTTGGAGATTTCGAATCATGGGTTCGGGTGCGCATCGCTTATGAATCTGAGGACCATGAAGCTAAATCAAGTTATTCAGATTTCGAATCATGGTTTCGGGTACGCATCGCTTATGAATCTGACAGATTTTCTAGGACCATGAAGCTAAATAATGTTATTGGGATTTCGAATCATGGCTCCGGGTGCGCATCGCTTATGAGTCTGGTGGATTTAATAAAAAAAATTGCCGCCATTTCGGAGGTGGTTCAATGATGACCCAATAGCAAAATATGTTTCTGTAGTAATTACTATGACGAATATTCAATAGCACAGAAAGATGCGACTGGGATGGTGCTGGTGTCGTTTGACTGGAACAGAAACGAAGCCGTAACGGGATCGAATGGATCCGGGGTGTGGAATGACCGCCGCAGCCGGTTGAGCTGGATTGAGAATGATGGCGTGCAATCGAATGTTACTTAAACATTATTTTTTTCAATCGTTAGGAAGAAATTTCAACACGTTTTTTTACTCACGCGTCGCTAAACGAAGCCGGTATAGGAACAGAATCTGACACAGCCGAAACTATGCAGTTGGGATGGGGCTGGTGTCGTTTGACGGCGCCGGAACTGGAAACAAACGAAGTCGGAACGGAATTGGACAAGGAATGGCAGCCACGTTTGAGCTAGAACAAGAACGATGAAGTGCAATCGAATTTAGAAATGAGAAAAACAACATAAGAAAACATTTTCGGCACATTTTACTTACCAGTTTCTTTGAGAGAATGGTTTAACGAAGAACAAACTAGAACGCTAATAACACAGAAAAGTGACATAACTATTGTATTTTAAACTATATTTCAATTAAAATAATAGCTTATTTTTTCCACCAATCACCAACGATACCACACACTGAATGACCCCGTTTTGCGGAGTGCGCGTAACGCTTGATAATTTTCATGAGTTCAAGCTCATAATAATGGTTGCAACGAATCATGAAATTAGTTGCTCAGATTATGAAATTATGAGTCGTGATCATGATTTCATAAAATGACAAATCTTTATGTTTTATGATTTGTGAATCATAAAAACAGGATCAGATTTGTTTCCGTGATGCTGAGGATGAGGGGTTTGATTCCCGGTCAGTCCAGGACCTTTTCGTGAAGGAAATTTCCTCGACTTAAATGAGCATGCAGTATTTTCGTGAAAGTCACACGCTATACACATGCAAAATAGTAATTGGCAAAAGAAGTTTTTAGTTAAAAACTGTGAAAGTGCTTGTAGGAGATAAAATATTTCAAATTTCAAACATCTCCTACAGTGCTCATAGAACAAGCTAAGAAGCATGCTTTGTCCCTGTAGGGACGTTTCGCCAAGAAGAAGAAGAAGACGAAAGAAAACATGTGTCTTGAGTACCAGACGTGCATTGAAGTTGAGAAGCTGTTTGAGCAGAATATATGACGAAGTCACACCCCGAAATTTCAAGAGCACAAATCTGAAGAACCAAATGAATATCATATTTTTTCAAAAAAAAAAATTGTTCTAGACCCGCCGATAGAACTTTCTCCTTTAAGTCTCAAATGAAAGGGGGGACCCTTAGCTTTCGCTTGGTGGGTGTCTTAGCGATACCGATTTTTTTAAATTAATGTTCTCCACCAGACACACCGTGTTCTACTCTGCTCTTCCATTATTGGCTTCGAGCAACTAGAAAGAAAAACTCGCGCACTCACTTCCAGTTCAGATTGGAAAACATTCGACAAAGAATTAAATCCACTTTTGAAAGTTGCCTTCACTTTCGGAAAACTTTTATAGCTCGGAAAATGATCTGTCTATTTCAACTGACTCCACCAGAATAAAATGGAATTACGCACTAGAATCTGGTTGAACATTTTAGTTACGACGCAATTGGGTTCTTTAGGGGTATCCGAAATATTTCATAATCGGATTCTCCGCCCCAAAATTAGTCTACATCCAAAATTTCATATTTTTTGGAGTCCGGGAACTATTTTTAAAATGCATTTAAAGTTTGTTTGGGGAAAATTTTTTGTTCGGGTCGAACTGTCATTTTATCGATTGAACTGTCATTCTATCCACAAAAATTAAAACTGTTTTGTTAATTTGAACATCAAAACAAAGGTATTGGAATCCAATAAAATCACGTAATACTCAGAAAAATGAGCTCTTTCGATTAGGCTATAGAAAATTGCAATATTTTATTCATTAAACAACCCAATTTTCACTTCGCTCTGTACTCGGTTTTTCAAAGCTAACTCTTCATTGGACGGCTTTGCGGAACTCAAATTAATCTAAAAACTTTCCATGGGATTTAGTTTTCCTATTGGCGGTTTAACAAAATTCAAAGAAGCAGGTACAAACTGACGGGCTACGGCTTTGGCTCCTCGTGTTTTCGCTCGCTCTTTGGCGTTCCTTCACTCCTCTATCTTCCTCCAGATATCATCTGTGATCCACTGCTTTCTCCGGGTGCGTAGCTCTGGCGATGAAGGCGTTCTTGATCGCGCTCCATTGATCTTCTACGCTTGCACCTTCTGGAATATTCGCAGCACGGTTTTCTAGCTCCTCGACGAAGGACCTTTTCACCGCAACGTCTTCCAGTCGGCGTGTGTTGAACCGGCGCCCGATACTACTTTCATAGGTCTTTAGGCGTCTGAGGGCGATTCGGTTAAGTAAAAAACTAATTGTCACATAAATAATGGTAGTAATTCCATGATAATAAGCACAATTTTTTTGAAAAGTATTGCCATTGTTAATATTTAAAGCCTTGGCCAAATGATCTATGTTGACCTTCCTATTTTTCACTATTAGTTTTTAAATGGACGTTAATTTAAATTCCGGGAGTGAAAATTGGACGTTAAAGAACGAAACGGAACGTTTTAATTTTTTTTTCCATATCGAGCCATAAACACATTTGGAAACCCCTGCCTCGGTTACCGCACCAAGTTCGATTACCAAAAGTAAACAATCATCATATCTGCGCGCCACGCCACAGTGAGCTGCGCGCGCTCCTCTCTCCTCAACCAACTCTTCTCAAGCAGCGTGTTTTTGCCAGTCATTTGTATTCCGTTGTCCACCCGCCTGCCAGCGCGAACGGCGAACCGTATTATAGTAGCTGTCCTCACGCGGCTATTCAAAATAAATAACTCACTCAGACACATCGAACTAAACTGTTATGCCGCAAACTTGTTCCGAACGACGACGACGACGGCCACGGACGGCGAACGATTGACGAGCGTAGCGTAGATGACGTCGCCGCGTACTTCTACATAGTCGTTGCCGTCGCGTCGCTCCAAGTTGTCTTGCATCGTCGTGCGCTGCTATCAGAGTCGGTCAGTCAGTCTTCACGATGGCTTCATACGATTCCGTTCGACGTATCTGGAGCGGTCCGCGTCAACCTTGCATTTTCAACCCGGAGTGTAACTTTGGTCAGATTGTGCTGAACCTGTTGGATCGGTCGCCGGAGAAAGTGATCCAGATCGATGCCGACACCGGGCGGGAGATGACCCGGGCCGAGATGCGCCTGCGGGTGGTCCGGGCTGCGCAGCATCTACAGAAGCTCGGTTACGGGGTCGGTGACATCGCAACGGTAGCGGCAGTGAACAGTGAGAATTTGGCGCCCCTGGTGCTGGCGCTGCAAGTCATCGGTGCGGGTTTCAACGCCCTGGCACCGACGTTCGACGCAGAAGAAATGGCACACATGATGCGGCAAACGCAGAGCAAGTTGGTGTTCTGCGACGCCGATAATTACGACACGGTGAAGGTCGCCGCCGACAAGGCGCTCGAAGGCGATTATCGGATCTACGTGATGGAAGACGCTCGAGAGGCTGCCCTGGCGGTCGATCAGCTGTTTCAGCCGACGGGGACGGAGCACATGTTCTAGTGAGTTCGAGGTAGGGGGTGGGGTGTATTGATCGGTTGAGTAGCGTTTGCCAGCATGGTTTGAAGTGAGATATTTAGAGACCAACGTACTTTTCCGTGAAGAGCTAAAGAAAGAGAAATCAGGTGAAATTGTTACGTTTGAAAAGTGTTTTTCTATTTTGGTTGGAGGAGGTTGAGTTTGAAGATGATTATGCACATTTAAACTGTACGTCACGTAAGTCGTATCCAACATTACAAACATAATATCGAACAAATTTGACAGTAACTAAAACGTGTAGGAGGCCAAAGTCGGTACATCATTAAAACTAATTTCTCTCTACGTAAGCTTCAGTTTTTAAATGACAAATGCTTACTGCTATATAAAATGTGGCAAGACTTCTTCCTTATCACCATAATCGCACAACATTATTATTACTGATTCACACAACGTTCGGACGCAATGTTGTAGGTTCGCTTTTGTGGTCAGTAAAAAAAAAAACTCCCCGACGGGGAATTGAACCCCGGTCTCCCGCGTGACAGGCGGGGATACTGACCACTATACTATCGAGGATGTGGCGAACGAGGATGTAAACTTGCTTGTAAAGTTAATTTCAATATTTGTTACACATACTTTTGCGACCACAAATTTCTTTTGAAAAGTCATTCATTTCTAATTACGTATTGTGGTCACGGGAATAAAATTGCAGTAAAAGTTACTTCGCAGACAAGCGGACGTCTCACTCTACTTTCTTCCCATCGTGCACCTTTTAAACAGTTAGTTCAAATATTCTGTAGGACCCGATTTTGTCAGCATTTCGGGCTGACAAAATCAGGACGTTTTCTAAAATCATTTTTTTGTTCATGAAAAATTGTTCTGAGCTCGCTACATACAGTAGCAGCGACTGGGGAGGGATAATTTTGGAAACATTTTTGGGGGAATTCCTGGAAAAATTACCCGAAGAATTACGGGACGTATCCCTCAAGGCATTCGTGAAAGAATCCCATAAGTAGATTCTGCAAAAACCTTTACAGGACCTCCGGATAAAATCCTTTATTAATTTCTGAATGAATCCTATCTGCAATCTCCGAAGAAATCCCTCGAGGCATCCTTGGAGGAACCATGTAGTAATTCTAGGAGGAATTATTGAAGGAATCCTTAGAGAAAACCCTGGATACGTCGTTGTAGCAGTTCACGTAGACATTTTTGGAAAAAGTCCTGCAGGAATATCAGAAAGAATTTCTGGAGGAATCCCAGCTGGAGTTCCCGAAAAAATCCCAAAAAAAATGTTCTGGAGGAATCACAGGAGAAATGCATAAAAAAATGTTTTGGGGAAACATCTTGAATGGATCGGAAGAATTTTCAGCGGAGTTCTTGGAAAAACACCAGCAAAAATACCTACAAGAAACGAAGCAGAAATTCTAGAAGGAATCGCAGCAAGAATTTCTGGAGGAATCCCTCCACGAGTTCCCTAAGGGTTTTTAATCCCTGGAAGAATTCCAACAGCAAATATTTTTGAATGGGTTCTGAAAAGACTTTCGTCAATCTAAGTTAACTAAATTCAAACTAGAAACTATATAGTTATGCTAAACATAATTTAAAAAAAAATCGACATTTTATATCCTTAATGCCGGAATGGAGCCGATAAACCACCGAACAAGCATTCTAAGGGAACAAAATTCTCAGCATATTAACCCTCTAATACCCAATCCCGCCTTTAGACGGGGTATAGTTTGAGCATTGTTGTAATTTTTGTTTCGTGAAAAATCATTTTTTTTATATTTTTGGCTGATATTTGAGACTGTTCTGTATATCTCAAAATAATTTTTGATGTATTTTAAAGCGTATTTACATTTTTTAAAAATCATTGAAAAAATGATGTTTTAGTCACCTCTTAGAAGTCATTGTTTATTTAGTATTGGATCGCTACAATTAACATATTTTAATTTTTTCCCAAATCATTCTGTCCTTGTTTAATAGTTTAAGCGAATCGAATACACTCTAAAATTATTTCCTTAAAATTACACGGAAAATAAAATTTTCTGAGAAAAAAAATTAAAATAATAATATTTCAACAATAATCATAAAATCTCAAAATGTTTTCATCTCAAAAAATCCGTTCCCCAAATTGGCTTCCAGGAAAAATATAAAAGTGTGGGGATGTTCAAAAATAAAAATTAGAAAAATCAAAAACTGAAAAACACGAAATCGAGAATTAAAAAGAATCATCTTCCAAAACATGTTTAAATCGATTTTAGATGACGAAAAATGATATTTGGATCAAAATCAAAAATTTGGGTATTAGAGGGTTAAACTTCATGATTCTGAGGCTGAATAAAGTTGTAAAAATCTTTTACTAGGTAAATAGAGTTAGATCTCGGATAGCAATTAACTTCACCATAATAGTCAATTACAGATCCCCCATTACTGTATTCCACTTTGAATTCCTCCCGGAAGTTCTTCCACATTTGTACCGGAATTTTTCCAAGATTTCTTTCGAGAAGTTCTTCACCATCCTTTTATTATGACTGACAATCCTTCCAGGATTTCTCCTGGAGTTTTTCGCGGCAGGAGTATATCGCGTCATTTCGTTCAGAGGATGCTCCGGGTTACCTGCCCCGGAGTTTGACCCGAAGATTTCCGCCCGATTTATCCCATTTTTTTTTTCTTCTACGAGAAAAGTTTTCCATTGAGCTAACGGTTTTTTTTTTAAAGAAGCTTTCCCGGTAATGCTCTCAGAGATTCTTGCACGGTTTCTACCTGATTTCCTGTTGCGATTTCTTCAAGAAATTTCCATGGCAGTTCTCTTAGGAATTAGAAATTTCGGAAATCCCCTAAAGAGAAACCCAGAGGAACTTTGGAAATCAATATGAATAACCCCCTGGGTAAAGTTTAACAAAAAATGTTTAAATTAAATTAAGATATAAATTCATCGAGGAACTCCAGGAGAAATCACGAGAAGAAAATTAGTAAGAAACCGCAAAGGATTTCAAGGATGTATATCGGCAAAAATTTTGAAAGAGGAATTTTAGAACGAATTGTTAAAAGATTTCCAAGCAAATCTCTTCTTGATATCTCGTCTAGAGCTTTTAAGTATCCGCGAATAACTTAGGATTTCATTGGTGTTTCTCTCGTTCCCCGAACGATTTCTGCATTCAGCTTCTGCACAGCTTGATACCAACATAATTAAAGAAATTTGCGCAGAAAATCAACATAAATTCCACACTTTGCTTGAATTTTTACAACCGTTTAGCACAGTTGTAGCAGAGTTATGTGAATCAATTTGTTGGCTGGGTAGGGTACGTTGTCCATCTAGGAGTCACCTATGGTTAACTGACAACGGATTAATATTCATAACCACCAGCCAAACCGATCTCTTCTTCACGCGACATGCGAGCATGCGAAAAAAATCCTATCGCGCGTCTACCCCCGCTTTCACTGATTTATCGTTAAAAAAAAACAACACTAGACTCCAACTGAACTCAGGTTGTGCCCAAAATAGACGGGGATTAGACGGAAACAGAATTCGAGAAACAAATATTTGTTTTTATTATTTCAAGGAAATTATACTTCTTTTACAATATTTTCACATGATAACGACGGACCGACCGATCAGGCAAAGGCCGGGGTGGCCTCTGCTGTACATAGTAGCCGACTCCATTCCACTCGGTCCATGGCTATTTGTCTCCAGTTCCGCACTCTGCGTAGGGTCCGCAGATCGTCCTCCACTTGGTCGACCCACCTAGCTCGCTGCGCTCCACGTCTTCTTGTACCGGTCGGATGACTCTCGAGAACCATTTTAGTCGGGTTGCTATCCGACATCCTGATGACGTGACCCGCCCACCGTAGCCTCCCGATTTTCGCGGTATGGACGATGGTTGGTTCTCCCAGCAGCTGATGCAGCTCGTGGTTCATTCGCCTTCTCCACGTCCCGTCTTCCATCTGCACTCCGCCGTAGATGGTACGCAACACCTTCCGTTCGAAAACTTGTAAGTGTTCGCAGTTCAGTGTGAAGTGTTTTTGAGATTTTGTGTAAATTTTATATCGTGTTTAATATAAAATAGTGCAGGTAGTATTCGTAAGAGTTGTGCAGTTTTCTCCGTCAGTTACTATTAGTCCATAGTTTAGTAGACTACCGTACTACGCCACCATCCACGCAACTTTCAAAACCCACCACCAGAGGGAAAACGGAGTCCTTTTGGTACTCTGAAAGGGGTGGCGATGCTTAAAAATATGGCAGGAGATCCTACATACGAGCGGGCTAACGGGCACAATAACTGCAGCACAATGTCTCGGGTCACTGCCCGAAGAATGAAGGCCAGTGACCTAGCTACGTCGAACTCCATAATGATTAAGAGTCGGAAAAGAACCACCAACCGAAATGGTTGAAGCAGTAACTTTCCTATTTTATTGAAGTGCTGTACCTGTGAAGGAAGAGTGAAGATGTGGAAAAAGAAAGAATAGAAATGGAGAAAGGACAGCAGGTAATTGGTTTTCCTTCAGTAACCTACATGGTTCTATTAGTTCAATCCGGCTCCATAGAACCCCGCTGTTTTGGTCAGAACTTCGGTTCTGTAGGAGTTCAAGTGCCCCCCCCCCCCCCCTTCATTGAGAAGACCCAGAGAGTTCCGCAGCTGACCGAGTCCGTCAACTTACTCGGCCGCCGGAAGACCAGAAGGGCCTGTAAATGCCACCATCGCGTTGCTTCGCCACCCCGTAAGGCCACAGAAGAACCGACAGACACTAGCCGTGCACATCGCCATCGTTGAAGACCTGGAGGAGTACACTGTGTGGTGGAGAAAGGTGGAAGGTAGAAGAAGGGGCCCCTAATAAATGAAAAGACAGGTTAGAGTAGATTAAGAATGTGGGAAAGAGCAGGGAGAAGAAGAGGCCGGAAAGTCCGGGAATAAATGTGTAAAAATGTTAAGTGACGTGAGTTTTTTCTGTACGACAGTGCGAATATATCCTGCCCGCGAAGCATGCCGACCCTGAGGTGTTGTTTCAGGGAATCTCAGGAAGGCTCCCCTACTGAGCTAGTCGGCAGTTACAAACTCCAAGGGCGCGTTGGTCCTCTGCACGTAGGGTCCATGTTTCGTGCCCATAGAGGACGACCGGTCTAATAAGCGTTTTGTAGATACATAGTTGAATTCGTGTTACGGCGAACTTTATTCGATCGTAGAGTTCTGCGGAGTCCAAAGTAAGCACGATTTCCAGCCACAACGCGCCTCTGAATTTCTCTGCTGGTGTCGTTGTCGGCGGTCACCAGTGAGCCCAAGTACACGAATTCTTCAACCGCCTCGATTTCATCACCGTCGATATGAATTCGGGGTGGCGGGTGCGGTGATTCCTCCCTGGAGCCCTTTGCCATCATGTACTTTGTCTTCGACACATTAATGACTAATTCGATTCGCCTGGCTTCACTCCTTAGACGGATGTACGTTTCCGCCGTCGTCTCAAATTTACGAGCTATAATATCAATATCATCAGCAAAACCAAGCAACTGAACGGACTTCGTGAAAATAATTCCACTCGTGTTTATCCCCGCTCTCCTAATTACACACTCTAAAGCAATGTTGAACAGCAAGCACGAAAGACCATCACCTTGCCGTAATCCTCAGCGAAATTCGAAGGGACTCGAAAGTGTCCCTGATACTCACACTACGCACATCACTCGATCCATCGTCGCCTTGATCAATCGTATCAGTTTATCCGGGAATCCGTATTCGTGCATAATCTGCCATAGCTGTTCTCGATCGATTGTATCATACGCCGATTTGAAATCGATGAACAAGTGATGTGTGGGCACGTTGTATTCGCGGCATTTCTGCAACACCTGGCGGATGGCGAACATCTGGTCCGTTGTAGCGCGCTCACCCATAAATCCAGCCTGATATTGCCCCACGAACTCTCTTGCAATCGGTGATAGACGGCGGCATAAAATTTGAGAGAGTATCTTGTAGGCAACGCTCAGTAGTGTGATCGCGCGGTAGTTCCCGCAATCCAACTTGTCGCCCTTTTTGTAGATGGGACACACGATACCTTCCATCCATTCCTCCGGTAATACTTCCTCCTCCCAAATCTTGGTAATGACCCAGTGTAGTGCTCTCACCAGTGCTTCTCCACCGTATTTTAGAAGCTCGCTTGGTAGTTGATCTGCTCTAGCGGCTTTGTTGTTTTTCAACCGGCCAACCTCCTCCTCAATCTCTTGGAGGTCAGGGGCTGGAAATCTTTCGTCCTGCGCACGTACGCCTAGATCTGCTACCGCGCCACCTTCGGTACTTGCAACGTCGCCATTGAGGTGCTCATCGTAATGCTGCCACCAGCTCTCGACCACCTCACGCTCACTCGTGAGAATATTCCCGTGATTATCTCGGCACATGTCGGCTTGTGGCACAAAGCCTTTGCGCGAGTGGTTCAGCATCTCGTAGAACTTTCGTGTGTCCTTAGCGCGGTAAAGCTCTTCCATCGCTTCGCGATCTGGTTCTTCCTGCTGGCGCTTCTTCATCCGGAAGACTAAGTTCTGCCTGTTCCGCGCCTGTCTGTAACGAGCCTCATTCGCTCTCGTACGGTGTTGCAGCATTATCGCCCATGCTGCATTCTTCTCGTTTTTCAACTGTTCACATTCGCCGTCGTACCAGTCGTTTCTGTGATTCGGAGTCGCGAAGCCTAGTGCTGTAGCCGAGGTACTACCTATGGCGGATCGGATGTCCCTCCAGCCATCTTCAAGTGTAGCTGCGCCAAGCTGCTCTTCCGCTGGTAGGGCTGCTAACTGCTGCGCGTAGTCTTGAGCCACTTCTACGTTACGCAGCTGCTCGATGTTAAGCCGCGGCGTTCGACTTCGACGCGTGGTGATAACTGTCGAAAATTTTGAGCGCATGCATACAGCGACTAAGTAGTGATCCGAATCTATATTCGAACTGCGGTATGTGCGGACATTGGTTATATCCGAGAAGAATTTACCGTCGATTAGAACGTGGTCGATTTGGTTTTCTGTTTGATGGTCGGGTGATCTCCAGGTGGCTTTGTGGATATTTTTGCAGGGAAAGAAGGTGATTCGGACTACCATACCACGGGAGGTTGCAAAGTTTACGCATCGCTGGCCGTTGTCATTCGATACGGCGTGCAGGCTGTTTCGCCAGATTGCCGGTCTGTACATTTCCTCCCTTCCTACCTGCGCGTTCATGTCGCCAACAACGATTTTCACGTCAGCATCGTATGTTTGCTCTAACTGCGCGTAGAACGCTTCTTTCTCGTCATCAGGTCTCCCTTCGTGTGGGCAGTGGACGTTGATGACGCTGTAGTTGAAGAAACGGCCCAAAGTTTTTCAATAAAAATGAGAGCAAATTTTCTCAGAAATCCAACAAAAATATGAAGTGGAAAAAGTTTTCCACAAAATTTTCCACCGTTGAGAAAATTCATACAGAAAAGCCGGAAAAACTATGCCCGCATTCGCGGAAATTTTCAAAAAAATATTTTTGAGAAGGTGATTTTATAAGCTTTGATCGCTTGCACTTATTTTTAGTTCCTGACTTATGGCTAATTTTGCGTAAAATTATATGGTCATATATGTAGGCTTACATGGTCATTTTTCACACAATTGGTCATAATTCAGGAAAGAAAAAAAGTGTATTCCATAAATTTTAGCGATCAAAGCTTACGAAATCACATACTCAAAAATATTTTTTTGAAAATTTTCCGCGAATTCGGGCATTGTTTTTCCGGCTTTTCTTTACAAATTTTCTCAACGGTGGAAAATTTTGTGGAAAACTTTTGCACTTCATATTTTTATTGGATTTCTGAGAAAATTTGCTTTTATTTTCATTAAAAAAAACTTTCTTTCTACAATGTTTCGCTCTTGAGTTTTGATTTAAAAAAACTATATATAAATATTAGGCCTGTCCAGCTTTTCAAAAATGTTCTCTGATTCTCAAGTCCACCCCCATATTTTGATTGGCATCCTAAAAGAAGTACCTGGTCAAAATTTCAGCCAAATCCATTAAAATTAAGAGGTGCATCAAATCAATTTTGTGTTTTTCGACTATTTTTGAACTTCAAAAAATCATAACTACACTAAAACATGTCAAAACTTAATTCTTTCGGCAGAAATTGAAAGCTATACTTGTTTGCTACAACTTCTCCGAACAACGTGTGCCAATAGAATTGAAGGAAACATGTGTAATTATCACATTTGTAATCAGAAAAACCTTAAAAAGTTGATTTTTTGATAGATTTTGTTCTGGAACACCCCAATATACGTAATAAGTTGAATTTTTCAAAACGGCATCATATTCTCCAATGTTTTTTGGTTATTTGCTTCTCTGGCACCAATGCTGTAGCAGTTGAGCAAAAATTACTAAAATTCGTGAAAGCCAAATGTGGCCTAAAAACTAGCTTTTCGGGTGCAATCACGCTTTGGCGCGCAAAAAGTGGCATCGCGTCAGCACTGATATGATAGCCAACACCTGTCATTACGCTTCTTTGTTATCACCCGTGGTAGGGGGTAGCCAAGGCAAACTACAAGGAAGCAAAGCTACTACGTTCAGTACAATTTCGCGCCACAACGTGATTGCCTCCAAAAAGCTAGTTTTTAGGCCACATTTGACTTTCACGAATTTTAGTAATTTTTGCTCAACTCTTACAGCATTGGTGTCAAAAAAGAAAATAACCAAAAACATTGGAGAATATGATGCCGTTTTGAAAAATCCAACTTATAAAATATATTAGGGTGTTCCAGAACAAAATCTATCAAAAATCAACTTTTTAAGGTTTTTCTGATTACAAATGCGATAATTACACATGTTTCCTTCAATTTTATTGGCACACGTTGTTCGGAGAAGTAGTAGCAGACAAGTATAGCTTTCAATTTCTGCCGAAAGAATTAAGTTTTGACATGTTTTAGTGTAGTTATGATTTTTTGAAGTTCAAAAATAGTCGAAAAACACAAAATTGATTTGATGCACCTCTTAATTTCAATGGATTTGGCTGAAATTTTGACCAGTTACTTCTTTTAGGATGCCAATCAAAATATGGGGGTGGACTTGAGAATCAGAGACCATTTTTGAAAAGTTGGACAGGCCTAATAAATATAACCTACAGCAGAGGTTCCCAAACTAATTGCTATCGCGGCGCCCTTTGACCTTTTCGAAAATGACACAGCGCACCAACATTTTTTTACATACAATTTTCATTATTTTAAAACGATCTTTACTTCAGAAATTGAAATGCAAAATTATGAAGAACTTTCAAACATGGTATTTCTTAAAAATCGAATAAAAATTAACTTTTCAACTATTTTTAGGTTTTTCGGGAAAAATTTCTCAAGGATTTCATAAATATGTGTTAGATTTCAAATGTCATATTTATTTATCATGCAAGTTAAACAAATATAACAAAAACTTCTTCAGCTAAAGCAATCTGCTGAGTAAAACTGTTGCAATACTTGGAGTTATCGAAGCGGGTGAATTGAAATGGTTTAACAGAATTTTCTGGAAATATTAAATTTCTGCGGGATGAACTAAAATGTTGAGTTAAGCATGTAGTGTGGAAAATATCAGCAAATTTATAAAAATACAATGTTCTGGCTGATTATAGATCATTCATTATCATGGGTTTGTTAATTAAGTCTTGAGGAAGGCTTGAAAGGCTGTCTTTTACATGAGTTTTGGATGATTATTTTCTAACGACCATTGAAAAATTTTGAGAAGTGATGAACAGTGTTTATTAAAAATGTATGAATATCACGTTTCTAAAAAAAAAATCCTCCATTTTCCATCAAGATCCAAAACCGACAATTTTGAGATGTGACCTACTTGCACGCAACAGACTACCTGAATGTTCTGTGATAGCCACATTAGTAGAAAATATCGTCCCGAAAAGTAAGACACAACATAAAGATCTGAGAAGACTGACGGACATTACTCTGGAACTGGATGAGCGACACTAGTTTTGTCAAAACGAGAAATCCCAAAAAAAATCGCCGAAAAAAAGATAAAAATAAACCGGTAAACCCCGCAAAAGTTTTTCTTCTTTTTTCGGCTTTTTGTGATATTACAGCTTGGGAAAACTGTCGACTCCCCCCCTTCTCTGGAAAGGGGCTGTCCATAAACCACGTGGTCATGAGGGGGGGGGGGGGGGGTTCGACCAATGACCATTTTGTATGGACAAATAAAAATTTTTGTATGGACTAATGACCAGGCGGGGGGGGGGGGGTGGTGGAAAAGTCCCAAAAAAATGACCACGTGGTTTATGGACAGCCCCAAAGACCTTTAATAAGATTTTTGAAATATTTTCTTGTAATTACAATCTGTTGATAGACTCAAAAATCAAACTTAAGTTTTGGAAATTAAAAAAAAAAAAAACAAAAAGGCAATGTAAGAATACAACAGAAAAAGCTCTGAAAATTTAAAAATTTGGTAAAAATCTGAATCTTATCAATTATTCTAAAATTGGGATAAATTTTGGGAAAATGCTGTTGAGCAACGCTCCCAAGTTCCATCAAACATAAAATGGCGTTCCATGCATTGAATCATATTTTTTTCTGTTTTTTTTTTTTTTGACTCAAGAACACGCGGCGCACCTGTTAAAGGCAGTTTGGGAAGCACTGACCTACAGTATGTGGCAGGAAAAAATGCAAAAGTGTTTTACAACTTCAAACCTCATTTTCGTCTATTTGACGTTAACCAATCTATGTTTCAACGTACCATGATCTCTAAAAGGCTTATTTTCTGAAAAGTTAATTCAAAATTTTCCCATTTTGGTCACCAACCTTTACAGGGCGGCGCCTAAAGCTGAAGACAATCAGAATTTTCAAACCGCAGAAAAGTACACAGGTCGCTAAATTTCGTATCTGATAATAAAAAAAAAATCTCTACAATATCATCAAATATATGTACTTATTTAATTTAGTATGTGAAACTACATGGCTCTGGATCAGTGTGGTCTGGTTGTTCATCAAATTTAAGCTAATTTTTTTTACTGTTATAGTAATTTTGTTTGATGACCATTGGGTGCGCAGTTTATTGATACCCGCTTATTAGGCTTACTTTATCACATGTTAAACATGAAATATTCATTTTTATTTTGCAGTGCTAGAATATAGACATTGACTCATACACTGTCATGAAAAAAATAGTCATATATATCCCATATTTAGCGTGTAATAATGCCTTGAACTTTTCGCATTTTTTCCTGCCGCACCCTGTATATGGCACATTTGGACATTTTTAACAAAATTGGCAATAACTCAAAAACGAAAAAAAGTGCATTCCAAAAATTATTGCGATTGAAGCTTATGAAATAACCTTCTCAAAAAAATTTTTTTGAAAATTTTCCACGAGTTCGGGCATAGTTTTCCCGGCTTTTCTTTACGAATTTTCTCAACTGTGGAAAATTTTGTGGAAAACTTTTACAAGTTCTTTTTTTTTATTTCTGAGAAAATTTACTTTCATTCTCTTAAAAAAACTTGGTTTCTACGATGCTTCGTTCTTGAGTTATGATTTTTCAAAGTAAGTAGTGTACGGGGAAAACATATAATTTGCACCATAGTTTTCCGGAAAATAGGCAATCCCCGAATTTTACTCGATTTTTTTGTGTTCATATATCCATGAGCCCTGCCTGTGGAAAAAGTTTCAGGAAGATCTGAGACCCTTCGGCCCAATTTGTACAATACTAAAAAAAAAAACCCCCACCACAGTGTATATTCTTAAAGTGCAGATCATCAGTACTGTAGGAATCCTCCTGCATCAGCACTATATAGGAATCCGAGTCCGTACTACTGGAATCTAGACTGTAATTCAACTTCAAATGTCTGTTAAACATTACAAAAAGCATCGCCCCCGGGTGGACTCGAACCACCAACCTTTCGGTTAACAGCCGAACGCGCTAACCGATTGCGCCACGAAGGCGAGTTGAATTTTGTGCACCTCTTTAACAATTTCAATTTATTTTCTTCACTCCAGCCCCCGTTATCTGGGAGATTCTTACAAACTGATTGCAAACATCACATGTTCATCGGGAACAACCGGCCTGCCGAAGGGAGTCTGCAACTCACATGCCCAAACGATCTCCTGCTTCTGTAGAGTAGTGTAAGTTGTTGACCTAACTAAAACTCCACCAAAACTAGTTTTAATCGCCTTTTGTCATTGTAGGAACTTGTCCACAGAGATCTGCCTCAACTTCAGCACCCTGTACTGGGGCACCGGCGTGTACGTGCTGAACATGTCGGTCATGAACGATGGTACCCGGCTCATCACACGGCGACCGTTTTCGGTGGATTTGTTCTACGAGCTGATCGCCAAGTATCGCATTCGGTTCCTGTACACTCCGGCCTCGTACGCGCTGGGCATTACGAGTGATGCCCGCGCCGGTGAGATGGATTTTTCCAGTATTAAGTTTTGGGCATTGGGTGCTTCGAGCGTTTCCGAAGCTATTCGGGATGCGGTGGATGGGTTGCTGAAACCGTCGGGTGGGAGGTCGTACAATTTCTACGGAACGTCGGAGAGTGGGTTTTTGGCGGCGGATTTCATGCGAAGGAAAGCGAATGCTGTGGGTCAGGTCGGTACCAATATGCAGGTTCGGATAGTGGATGAGGATGGGGAGCCGCTGCAGGTGGGCGAAACTGGGGAACTGGTCGTCAAGTCGATTGGAATTCCCTTTCTGGTGAGTTGGGGGGTTGGGTGGAGTCAATACCGTGAATCGAATGATTATTTATATTCTTTTCCAGGGTTACTACAAGAACGAAGAAGCTACTCGGGAAGCCTTGGACAAGGAAGGATGGTTCCGCACCGGAGATATCGGCTATTTCGATGAGGAAAAATACCTGTATTTGGTAGATCGGAAGAAAGACATTCTGAAGTACATGGGCAATCAGGTATCTCCGTCAGAGGTTGAAGCAGTTATCGAACAGATGGCGGGAGTGAAACTAGTATGCGTTACCGGAGTGCCGAATAAAACGGGAACATCAGATTTGGTTACTGCTGTTATTGTCAAAGATCCAAGTTCACAGTTAACAGCTGAGGAAGTCGAACAGCATGTGGCGAGGAACTTAAGCGATCCAAAGCATTTACGCGGAGGCGTCTTCTTCGTGGAGCAACTTCCGATGACCTCCAACGGAAAAGTTGTTAGAAGGAAAGTACGAGATATCATTCTACAAGAGCATTTTAAAAAATGAATAAATATTAGTTACAGTTAATACACAGTGAGTCATCCGAAAAAAGCCTACCCATGACACAATGTATGATAAGCTTTCCGTGAAACATGAAAAAGTCATCGCGAGCTAGTGTAGCTGACGAGTGAATGAAAAACCCAACGCATAATAAATCGAGCAAACATACCAGATGAGTTATTAAACTTTCGCTGATGAATAATTTAGCACTTGAGCAATGTGAAAAGTTAGAAGTTATTCTCCCGCGCTGTCCTGTCATATGCAATCATATCGTCGCCGTCCTCTGTGCCCGCCGTTCGTTCGCTCGTTCAAAGCTGTTGTCATCACACCGTGTATCCACAGTGTGGAAGTGGACATACATAAGCGTACAAGAAGGGGGCAATATGTAAACCATGTATCCCCATGTGTCTCAACGAATTCTTAGAATTTAATAATTTTGTTTTTAAACATATATAGGGCATGGGACCATTTGAGCAATGGGGTCCATTTTGGGCACTTGTTGCTATAACTCAGTCAATTTCAAACCGATTGATACGTCCAGTATCTAGCCATGTTCAAAAATTCAAGTCAATCGGTTTGAAAATGACTTAGTTATAGCAGCAAGTGCCCAGACATTTCAGCGCCCCCTATTTTCCTATTACTATTTGGCGATTTTTTTTTCCTGTTGGGGACGTAGTACCACTGCGACCATTACCATTACAATTTGGCGATAGTACTATGAATAAATATATTAAAAAAATCCGCCCAAGGAAAACCGCCCGAAATCCATCAGCGGTTCTTTTGACACTTACAGAAGTTTTTTTTGGAATTCAGAAAGAAAATTCTTTCATGAATTCCTTGAATGATTCTGCAAGATTTCCTCCAATGATTCCTTCAGGTATCTCTTCAAAATGTATACCTGTCCATGCATTTCTTTGAAAATTTCCCCAGGAATTCCAGGATTTTTTTTTCAGGAATTCCACCAGTAATTTCCTTGGGATTTCTTCATAAGCTTCACAATAAATTTCTCAAAACGTTCTTCTTGGAACCCTTCCACGCGTTTCTCCAGGTATTTCTTCAAAGATTACTTTAAAAAAAAATGCAATTTCAGTAAAAAATTTGTCACAGTTTCATGCAGAAATTTATGCAGAAATTTATGCAGAGATTTCCGCAGGAGTTCTTTCGGAGATTACTTCAGACATTCATGCAGGAACTCCTCTAATGGTTTCTTCAGAAAATTTGACTCCTTTCCAGAAAAATTCTGCTGGAAATCCTTAAGAGGTTTCTACACATATTCCCAGTTAAAATTTTCCAGGGATACCTTCAAGAATTCCAGCAGGAATTGGGTTTTTAAATTTGGAAAAATGTACTGATATTTTGATTTTATACGAAGGAGCACATTTTTCTGAGCTACTATGATTATTTTGCAGATTTTAGAACTTTATTTTATTACCTAAAATCAATTTCAAAGAGATTTTTTGAAATCACCTTTTGACAGCTGGGCAACTGTTCGACAACTCCGCCCAGTACAAAATGCAACGAGGGGTGATTCGACAAATCGCTCGCATACAAACTTCAAACTAATTTTAAAATAGGTTCCCGTGCACCCAAATTCATGAAAATTTGGATTTCGGCTCAGTTTGACATGCAGATTCAGAATATGGAATTATCTCAATACCGCTAAAAAAGCCAATAATTTCTCCAATAATTTTGGCATTTCTCCAGAAATTTGTTTAGAAAATACTCAAGAGGTTTTCTGGTAGTACCTCCGGAAGTCCTCAATGAATTGCTTCATAAATTCTTCATAGAATTTTTTCGGACCTTTCTTCTGATTCTTCAAGAATATGTCTCGAGATACTCTAATGGACTTTTTTTGAAAATTACGCCACGATCGTTTGGCATTTCTTCAGATTTTTTTTTTCAAGAAATGCTTATAAAGACTGGACTCGAAAAAAAGTGAGACACACAAAACAATGTATAACTTTTAGTTGAGTGCACAAAAAAGCTTATTTTTTACCAGGAATAATGCATTAAACTGTAACTATAACTGTACAGACAAAAATACTGAACCGATTTCAATGAAAAAAAAATTCAAAAACTTCTCTGTTATTTTTTTTTTCAAAAATTGTTTCAGGAATCTGTTTTGGTATTTTTTTCTTAAGTTCCTCCAGAAGTTTCTCATGACATTCATGACATTCTGTAAGGAATATCTCCTTGAGTATTTCAAGGATTTCTTCAATAATTTCTCCAGATATTGTTTCAGGGAGTCCTTCAAGAAAATGTTCAAGAAGTTCCTCAAGAAATCTCCTGAGGTATATCTACACGCAAAAAAAAAACCGTTCCGATATACGTGAACTCCCAATCACGGCAACGGGAACAAACGAGAACTATTCATAGCAACGATAACAATAATAAGAAATGTACACCGTGAACTAGATTTCACGTTTTCTAGAACGCCCATATTGACAGCTGGAACTAGTTGCAGTTCACGGTGTATATTTGCTTGTTCTCATATTTGCGTTTGTTTGTTCACGTTTATCAGAACGGTTTTCTGAGCGTGTAGGAGTTCTCCCAGGGATACCTTCAGAAAATTGTGCAACGATTCCTTTAGAAATTTATTTTAGGATTCCTTCTGCAATATTTTGTGCAACTTCAACTAGAGAACCCAAAGAAATCGCTCGAGGAAGATGAATGTCTAGAAGTTTTTCTGTAGTATTCACTGTATGAAATCCCAAAATAATTTCTGGAGAAATTAAGTGTTGAAGTTCCTTCGGAAATGCTTCAGGAGTTTTATTTGGAAACTCTTCCTTGAGTTCTACCGGATATTATTAGAAGATTTTTCGAGAATCTTTTGATGAGTTATTTTGAACAATTACTCAAAAAGCTCGTTGAGTGCCTTTCGGGATTTCTCCAAAAGTTCCATAGCGACTTCTTCCAAGAAGAAATCAATCGGGGATTCCTCCTTGTATCCTTTGGAATTTCCTGTATGAGTTCCTCCTGAAATTTATTTGGGATTTTTTTTCCAGTGGTTCCATCGGAATTTCTCCAAAAGTTTTATTGGGTATTTCAGGAGTTTTTTCGGTTGTTTCTCCAAGAGTTCCCTCAAGAATTTCTTCTGGAGCTCCTCCAACAATTACTCCAGAAGTTTGTTTAAAAAATATATTGGATGAGCTCCTTCGGGAAATCTCCTCCATGAAACACTTGAATTCTTCTAGGTTTTCAATTCGGAATTTCTCTAGAATGAATAAATAAACGTTCCAAACTTTAGCTTTTAACCTAACCGGTTGTTTTTAAAGTAATCCGTAGGAATATATTGTACCAAAGAAGTCCCCTAACTCGTTCGTTCGAGAATATCATTAAGGATTCCTCCTGGACCCCAATCAGGAATTTCACCGGGAATTCTTCCAGAAGATCCATTGAGAATTTCGCCAGGAATTTTTTTTTTTTCAACAATTACAGCAGGATTTTATTCAATAAGTCTTTCAATGATATCATCGGCAATACCTTGGAAACCCTATACTAACTTAAAAAGTTCCTTCGGGAATGCTTACAGGAGTTTTATTTGAGCATCCCTCCAGGAATAACAAGCAGGAATTCCTTAGAAATTCCATAAAAAATTACTCCAGAAGCTCCTTCAAGAAATCCTTCAAAAACTACTTCGGAAATACCTTGAAATGCTCCAGGACTTCTTCTTCAAGAATTCCTCCAGAAGTTCCTTTGGAAAATTCTCCATAAGTTGAGTTGTATGGAAAAAAAAGTAATAACTTACTTAAAAATTCTCCTGAAGTTCTTTTGGGAGTTCCTCCAGAAGCTCAACCACGAATTCCTCCAGGAGTTCCTTCGGAAATCCTTCTGAGAGTCCCGGTGGCAATTCCTCCAAGGAGTTCTATTGGAAGTTTCTCCAGGAGTTTCCTGAAAAAAAAAACTGCTGAAAGAATTCTCAAAGTATCTCCTGGAGGAATTCCCAAAGAAGCTGCTGGATAAAACTTCAAACTCCAGGAACTCCTCGGCTGCCTCGAAAAGTACACCTGGAAGAAATTTTTAAGAAACTACTGGAGCAACTCCCAAAGGAATTGCTTGAAGAATTTTCAAAGAAACTCCTGGAGGAACTATTTCAGCTGGAGCTTCTGGAGCAATTTTTATGGAACTTCAAACTTCAGTAAAGCGTATTCCTCCAATCGCCCAGGATGGAAATCGTTCAATTCGGCCATCTGCACCACCGTGGGTGCCCAGGACTGAAAGTAAGTAAGTAGGGACCCTTAGGAACTTCTGAAGGAATCCTCGAATGCACTCCTGGTGAAATTTCCGAAAGAATTCCTGAAAAAGTTCTCGAAAGAACTATTTGATAAATTTTCGAGTTAATTGCTGGCAACATTCCCAGGGAAAATTTTAGAGAAGTTCTCGAAATAAAAATTATAAAATTAAAATAGAAGGAATTTTTGGAGGAATTCGTGAAGAATATTCTAGTAAAACTTACGAAGGAACTTCTGGAGGAAATCTCAAGAATTTTCTTTAATGATTCTCAATTATGTTTGTGGAGAATTCTGGAAAGAACTCCTGGAGCAACCCCCGAAGGAATATTTGGAAAATTGAAGGAATTGCTGCAAAAAAACGCAACTCCTGGAGGAATTCCCAAAGAAACTCGTGGGGGCAATCTCCAAGAATTTCTTGGAAGAATCACAAAGATTGTTTTTGGGAAAAAAATGAATGTCCTGTAGGAGTTCTGTTGACAATTCCCAAAAAAAATCCTGTAGAAGCATACAAATGAACTCATTGACAACTTCTCGAAGGTACTGCTGGAGGAATTGCCTGAATATCTTCAGAATAGTTTTCAGAAGAAACTCGTAGAGCCATTTTGTAAGATATTTTTAAAGTAGCTACTGGACGATTTCCCGAAAACACATTGTCGAAGGAAACGTTGAAGGGACTACAGGAAGAATTTTGCCGTGATTTTCTACAAGAATACCCCAAGGAAATCTCGCAAATAATACCGTCAAACCCCCTGAAAGAAACTCCTAGGGGATTCACGAACGAAGAATACAATGTTGGCTGAAGGGTTTTCTTAAGAATTTTTGGAGCTTGACCTTGAGCTTGATTGACCGCCCGTGGATGCAACTCTAGTATCACCAGACTAGCTACACTCATACAAGGAACCACCTGCCGGAGACTAAGCAGGCATCTTCAGTGTGTGAGTGTTGGTGATCTTCTATTTTTCGGCGACTAATGGTGTCTGTCATGTTAGGTTGCAGGTCAATGCGGGAAATGGGAAACAAGTGATGATTGCAATCGTTTGTATCCACAGCAGACAAAATATATCTCTGCGTCTGCACAAATTCACGGGGATGTCGGAATGTTGGTAGGATATGGTTGGCAGAGGGTTTACACATTGGTGTGTGGATGCCAGGCGTAAGGTGAAAGATTAGTGTGTTGATACTCTGAAGATAATGCGGCACAGTTCGCTTGAACACATACATCGTAGGCGTTACCTGATAGAATAAACACTATGCTGTGAAAGTTGGAGGGAGGAGAAACGGCTTTTCAATCGTTTCTGGTTTTAGTAATTGTTCAACAAAGCGAGCCATGAAAATGTTTGACATTTTTGAGGTCATTTTGATAGACTACACACATGCAGGAAAAAGACGGATCATATATTCTACTTTATCGATCTTGTCGCCGTCCTTTTCAAGCTCATGTTACATCTGTCAAAATGACCTGTGAATTGTCAGTCATTTTGAGGTTAGGTTCGTTGGTGTAACAAAGAATGGCATGGCTATGAACATATGATTAAACATGAGTTGTATGTGTTAATAGGAGAGAGAGAGAAAAAGTATATGAGGAAATATATAGAAAAATACAAAGTAGGAAGAAAGGGACGAACTAGGTATTGAACCCAGGACCTTCTGCTTTCCTTTGGAAAGTTCTCCAAGAGTTCAATCGGCAATAACTGCTGGAGATCCATCGCGAATTCCTCCAAGGAGTTTTTTTGGGAGTTTCTCCAAGAGTTTCCCGAAAAGAATACTCCTAGAGGAATTCCCGAAGTAACACAGGATTACCGATGGAACTAATGGAGACATTCCCGAAAAAAAAACATCTGGATAAATTCTTAAGGCACTCCGTGTGAAAATAAGACTCATGGAGAAATTTTCGAAAAAAATCTCAGATGCATTCCCGAAGGAACTTTTGGAAACTTAAAGATAAACAAACTATTGTAGGAATACGTGAAGGAGTTGCAAGGAAAATTTACGAATGTACTTCTGACGACGTTCCTGAAGAACTACCTGGAAGAATTCTCAAAGTATTCTGAAGGAATTCTCAAAGGGACTTTTAGAGGAGTTCCTAAAGAAGCATCTGGATGAAGTTTTGTAGGAACATTTGGAGGACTACCCGTAGGAACTTCTTAAGGAATCCCCGAGTACACTCCTCGTAGAATTCCCGATGAAAATCCTTAAGAATTTCTCGAAAGAACTCCTTGAGGAACTTTTGAATGAACTCCAGGAAAAAACCTAGAAAAAAATCTGGATTAACTCTCGAAAGAATAATTGGAAAATAAAATTGAAGTAAAATTGAAGGAACTTTTAGGAAACTTACGAAGGAGCTTCTGGCGGTGGTCTTAAGGATTTTCTGGAAGGCTTCACAATTATGTACAGGAATAATTCTGGAAAGAACTCCTGGAGCAAACCCCGAAAAAATATTTGGAAAATTTAAAGAACTCCTGCAGAAATTAGCGAAGCAACTCCTGGAGGAATTCCAGAAGGAACGCCTAGATTTTGGAAGAATTTTCTGGACATTCCGGAAAAATTGTATAAGAAATCCCTGAAAGAATGTTTGAAGAAACTCTTAGGGAAACCAACGAAGATTTCCAACATTTCCTTGAAAGAATCCCCGGAAGAATTCCTCGAGGATGTCCTAGAGGAAATTCCGAAGAAAACCTGGAAGCTTCATCGAATCGATTTCCGAAAAAAAAACTCTTAGTTAATGTCCTTATGAAACTTCTGGAGTAATTCTCGAAAAAAAAAACTCTGGAAAATAAAAACGGAAGGAACTTCTTGAGAAATTTACCAAGGAACTTTTTGAGGAATACTTTAAGATTATCTGAAATTGTTCACAATTATGTTCTAGAAAAATTCCGAAAAGTACTCTTGGAGCAATCCCCGAAAGAATATTTGGAAAATTTAGGGTACTCCTACAAAAATTCCTGAACATCTGGAGGGATTACTGAAGGGACTCCTGGAAGTGTTTTAAAGATATTTGGAAAAATTCATGAAGATTTTGAGAAAAAATTGTGAAAGGCATCCCTGAAAAAAAATTGAGGAACATCTAGAGAAATCAAAGAAGAATTTCTAACGATATTGTGAAAGAGTCTCCGAAGGAATTTCTCTTTGAACTTCCAGAAAAATTCTATTGACTACGTACTGCTGGAGAAACTCCTGGACAGTGCTGAAAATGTAATTTCGTTATATCTAAATTCAAACACCCACACCTAATTTCAGAAGCTGAACCTGAGAATATGGTTGAAACTTTAGAGGAATTCCCGTGGAAGCTCCTGTAGAAATCTTCAAAAGAATCCTGAACGAATTCGCGAAGAAATTCCAGGAGGCTTCCCGAACGAACATTAAGCAATCCTGCACGAAATGAGGACCTTATCAATTAAAATCTTGGATAAATTCTCTAAGGATTTTTTTGTGGTGAAAAATAAATGGAACAACTAGAGCGATTCCTGCAGGAACTTCTGAAAATTTTAGAAAGATCTCTTGAAAGTATTTTCAAACGTTTATTGGAAGATTTCAAAATAACATCCGAAGGAATTCCCGAAAACACTCTTGGAGAAATTTGAGAAAGTCTAACATGCATTCTTCAAGGAGTTTTATAGAAAAAGTGCCATAAACAACTCCCGAAAAAAATCCTGAAGGAACTTCCGAAAGAACTTATTGACAACTTCTCGAAGGGAATTCCCTGAAAAACTCCAGCAAAATTTCTAGAAGGGAGACATTTTGGAAAATGCATTTTATCATTAAAATGCTTTACTGAAAATGGAAATCATATCAGTTTCAAATAATATGTGTTGATTCCCCACCCTCTGTTTGAAACCTACTTACGCCTCTGCAATAGATGCAAGCTAGTAGCCTAACTTTCCATTTTTTTTTCTTCCACCAAACTCAACCACCATCGCAACGGGCGTGGCCATGCACTGCACTTTTCCTGTCCAGCGAGTTTTCGTTTCACTTTCTGCCAGCAGCTGGCTCACGGGTCTACCAGGGAAGGAGAACCATATTTCCGGAGACTCCGGCCGGCTGCGGCCATGCTTCCTGGCTTTCTTCAGCTTTCAACCGAGCCGAGACCGAGAGTTAGTGTAACTTGCCGACAAGCGAGCAGCTGGGTCCCCCCGTTCTATCGTTGGGTTAGTTGGCCAACTTTTCCGTTGAGTGGCGGTGTTGCTGCTGCAGTAAAGTCCCCTGCTCTACCTCCTCCTTCCGAGCCAGCTCGCCAACATAATGCGCAGAATAAATTCTGTGAAATATGCATTTCGCGCTGTGTGAAATATAAATTTAAATATTTTGTTATATCAATCATTGTTGATGATTGCTCGCCGTGGATGGGGCTATCCGTGGTGGCCGTGGCTGTACCTGGCTGGCAGATGTGACGGTTGGGTCGGTCCTGGTTATGACACCGTGCCATAGTCAGCATCCTCCGGATAGGGGAAGCAGATTGAACCGAAGTGTAAAAGTGGCACTACTGGCGTTTGTCTTTTATGGCCTCCGGTTTTGATGGACTTTGAATGGGTTTTATTTTTAATACTTTTTGTTGGTTTAAGTGTGACACCACTGGAATTGATTTATTGTTCGTTTGATTTTCACATTGGCAAGATTCATGCACATTGCACGTGGGGTAAAAGCAGTCTATTTGCTCTAATTTCATATATGTACTACATTCCACCTTTATAGTGTTCATGTCATACGAACCCTTTCGGTCACCTTTCATACGCCGCGTTCTATAGTACTGGGCCCAGGATGGATCCCTGAGGTACCCCCGCGGTGATGATGTAGCTCCCCTCGCCTTCTTCCGTGTCAAAGATTAGCACCCTATTTTAAAAGTAGCTCTCTAGTATCCGGCATAAGCTAACCGGGACTCCTGGGTGGTAGGGTATCGAGCCACTTGGGTTGGTGGCTTCTATATTTGTCTGTTTTCCACTTATAACTTAGTCAATTTTGAATCAATTCACTTGAAATTTTGTACACGGGTAGATACTACACCTATCTCACCGCATTTCAAAAATTGTGTCAATTGGTTCAAATTTGATTGAGTTATAGCGGAAAACAGACGAAAATAGAAGCCACCGCCCAAGTGGCTCGATTCCCTATATGGCGCACTCGATGGCGGCTCAGCTGACACTGTTGAACGCATTATTTACGTCCAGCGTAACAACCGTTCGCTTCTTTTGGAGCGCTATCTCGGCCTCGACAAAATGATCCATTCCAACAATTTTGCAGCTGTATCCAGCAGGCAGATAGGTCTGTATGCCGACGAGTCACCAGGTGGCTTCCCGGGTTTGGGCAGTAGATTTAATCTTTGTCTTTTCCACCTCTCCGGAAATTCGTCTCTGTCTAGGCACATCTGCATAGCCATTCTTAACATGTCAGGGCTAGCCTCAATGGCCGTCTTGATGGCGACTGTCGGGATTCCGTCCGGACCAGTGCTGTCATGGTAAAATCAGAGCTGGTTACTCAAAGTTTCCAAATCTCAGTGCCCCCTATGCTGGTACGCCTCAAGGAAATTACTTCACTATTGCGCCTTATTAAGAATTATTCCGGGAAAACCCCTGCTTGCATTATTCAGAGATTCTTTCAGGAATTCCCTCAGGAGTTTTCCTGAGTACTTCTTCAGATTTTTCTCAAAAAAATTTATCAAATGATTTATCTTGAAACTGATACATGGGTGTCATCAGACATTTCTTCGTCAACTCCTCATGGGATTTCTTAAAGGATTCTGTAAGGAATTCCTTCAGGGATAGCTACATAAGCTCATGGTTGCATTCCTTTATGTATTGCTTCCAACATTTCTGAAGGAATTCTTACTGAAATATTGTCGGAATTTTCGCAGGCGGTTTTCTTTAAGATTTCTCCAATAATTCTTTTGGATTTTTTTTCTGAAGTTTTTCTAGGAATTACTAAACGGGTTTTTCCAGAAATGTCTCCAAACGTTTTTTTTAAACGCAACAAGAAATTTGTTCACAAAGATTCGGAGAATTTTTCAGAAATTCCTTCAGGAGTTTCTTTCAGAAGTTCAGATTTTTTTTCCAGAATTTTTTTCAGAAATTAATGTTTCTTTTTTTTTTTGGGATTTCCTCCAATAGTTCCTTCAGGTATTCCTCCCGGCATTGCTTTGGTTTTTTAGATTTTTTTCCTACGATGTTCTTAACATATTTTGCAAAAATTACTTAATTTTCAAAAAAAAGAAATCAAGATTTTTTTTTCTATGAATACCTGCAGAGGGTTTTTCAATTCCTCCAGATATTATTTAAAATATTTCTTCCATTTTTTTCTTCAGTGATATGCTAAAGAATTTCTCTAGGATTTTTTAATTATGTCTGCAGAATCTCCTTCAGAAAATTTTCCAGGTAATAGTTTAGGGATTATTTCCTTCAGGAATTGTATAAAAAAAAATGTGATAACGACACTTACCACACTTACCGTATGTCGCAGTTTGCTATGATACTATCAGAATGGTAGATAGGGTATTGATACCGTATGTACCAAATATATTTGTTATGATACATTGTTACATAGAGTGTTTTTCATTTTAATTCCTATAAACTATTGGAATGCTATTTGACAATAAAAAGAAGCTTTACGTATAGAATCTATACCAGTGCATGCAGAATCATCAAAATATCGATTTGTTTACATTTGGTACATACGGTGTTTTGTAAAGTTAAGCTTGAATTCTTCAGAGATGTTTTTTACATGAATCCCTTCAGAAGTTTCTCAAACATTTTTGGCTTGGAATGAATGGCAAAGATCCTCCATCAGTCTCTCATGATTTTTTTTCTGAGAATTAAGGGGGTGCCTTGAGGTGTTTCTTCAGATATTCTCATAGGCATTCATCTAGGAATTGCTCAAATATCTTCAGAAATTGCTCCTGGAATTTTTGTGCAAGAATTCCTAAAAAAAATCAAAAAATTCTTCTTGGAATTTCCAAAGATGTCTCCAGGAGTTTTTCAGGGGGTTTCTTGTGACAATTCTCCAGGGATTTGTTATAAATTCCTTCAGAAATCTATTAAAGATTCTTCAGTGATTTGTTCAATTCCTGAAATAACTTCTAAAAAATCCCAAATCTCGAAAAAAATGAGGAGGGATCTCATCTTATGAGATATTTCTGATGGAAACACAAGATCTTCCAAAGAAGTTGAAGTCCGTGTAGGAATTTCTGCAGAAATCACTGAAGGAATATCTCAAAGAACTCTTTAAAAAACCTTTGAAAAAATTTCCGAAGCAATCTCTGAAGGATTTGTAACGAAATTTTCAGAAGATTTTTGGAGTTCTTCACCATGGGAGAACTTTTGAAGAAATTCCTTGCTGAAATTCCTGACGTAATCCCAAAAAATCTAAAAAAGTCTCTGGAGATAAAAATATATCATCGAAGGAATTGCAGAAGGAATCTCAGCACGAATTTCCGAACAAAAGAACCTGAATGAATTTCTGAAGAAACTGTCAGTTGAATTCCTGTAGACATTTTAGGATGTTCTTTTGAAAAAATCTTTGGTGGAATTTTCGAATAAATTGCAAAGAAATTCTTGAAGGAATCCCAGGATAAATTCCTAGAAAAGTGTCTCGGGAAACCCTTGGTGGCATTCCAAGAAAAAATAAATAAAATGGTATTCATAGGAAAATTCCTGGAGAAATCCTTTTGTTAAATGTTTGAAGGATTTTCTAAAAGTCTATTTGGATAAATTCGTGGACGAATTTCTGCAAAAAAAATCGTCAATAACGTGGAGAATGGCATAGACAAGCGTCTGCAAAGATCCTTGAAAAAAAAAACTTTTAATATACATATTTCTAAAGGAATTCCGGAGAAATTCCTAATAAGTTATTTTTGAATAAATATCTTAAGAATCCATAGAGAAATTATTGGACTTGTCCTTAAAGAAAATGCCGGATAAATTTCTGGAGTAATACATAGAATAATATCCGAAGGAAATTCTGAAGGAATCTCTGTATGGACTTCAGCTCTGGAGGAATCGCTGCCTGGATCACTGAAGCAATGAAGGTAATAATGCAAAAATCTCTAGAATAATTCATGCAGAATTTTCTGCAGAAAAGTTTTTGGACTCATTAATGTTGGAATGTTTAATGCAATCCCTAGAACATTTGCAGAACAAATTTCTGGTGCATTTCGTAAAGAAATATTTAATGCAATTTCTTAAGGAACGTCTGTAAAATTTCCTGAAGCAGTTTCTTATTAAACAATCTTTGAAAACATTTCTACAGAACTACCTGTAGAAAATCTTGAAGAAATATCCATTGAATTATTTAACGAATCCATAAAATAATTCCTAAAGCAATTCCTGGTGAAGTTTCAGAAGGAACCCAAAGAAATCTACTTTATAGGATTTTTGCAGCAATTCACGAGGAAATATCTGAAGTAACCTCTTTACAAAAAAAAAAAACACCGAATGAATTTCTGTAAGAAACTTTGGTAGATTTCAGACCGAACTCCTGGAGTAATTTCTGAAGGAATCCATCGGTTAACTTCAGAAGGAATCCATAGAAGATTTCCTTGGACTCATTGAACAAATTTACGAAGGAATCTCATAATGATTTTTGAAGGAATCTCCAGGGAAATTTTTAAAAGCGTCCTTGAAAGAATTTCTATAGGAATCTCTGTAAGATTTTCTGTGAAGTCTGTGGAAGATTTTTTTTGGAATACATTGGAGAAATTTTTGATTTTTTTAAAGAATCGCTGAAAGCATTTCTGAAGGAATCCGTGGATGATTTTCTCATATGAATTCTCAAAGTAAAAAATAAATAAAACTGTGCACGATTTTTCAAGGAATTCCATGTACGCTTTTTTAGGGGAATTTTTGAAGAAAACGAGACTTCTGACGAAAATTCCGGATGAAAGTCTGAAGCGATCCAAAGAACTTTCTAAATATATCTGTGGAAAATAATTTCTGGAGGATTTTCCAAAATAATCCATAGAGCAATATCGGAAGAAATCCAGAGAAGGTTTTATAAAAGAGTTCCTAAACTAATTTCTGGGGTAATTCTTGGGGAAAACTTTGGAGAAAATTCAAAAGGAAACTAATAATTTTCTAATGGCGAATGAACTCTTGAAGGATTTCTCAAAGAAATCTCAAAAGGCATTCATGTTAGCATTTCTTTAAACTTTACAAGAACTTTTTATGAAGGAATCGCTGGAGGAATATCTAAAGAAATACCTGAACGATTTTTGGATGAATATATAAAAATATCCATTAGATATCCTACAATTCATGAAGAAAATTTCTGGATGATTTTTGAAAGAGATCCCATTGGAATTTCGGAAGAAATTTGTGGGGTTTTCATTAAAATTCTGAAGAAATGCCGTGACGAATTTTTTAAAAAGAATTCCCAACATATTTATTTAATTAAAATGGATTTTTGAAGGAATCTCTGAAGAAGTTCTAATATCACAGAGCTTTTTCGCACGTGTGAGGGAACAAAAAATAAATAAAAAACTCACAATGTAACGTTATTTTTCCACAAATATGAGGCCACAAAAAAAATCGGTTTCTTATACATGTGAGGTGAAATATCCATTACATATGCAGGTACTTACTTGTAATATTCACATAAATTATCACCCTCATTCTTGTTTTCGGGCGCATCCACTTTCGAGCGTATTTGGTTCGTTCAAATCCGTAGCCCATTTGTTTTTGCTGACGTGAACGGGAATGCGAACGATACACGTTCGAAAGTGGATTTGATCGAAAACAAGAATGAGAGTATTTCTCTATGTTTGTGAGAGCGAAAAAATATAATGAAAATTATAAAGGTGATTTTGTTATATTCAGGAGGGCGGATTAAAAATTTCCTAGTAATAAAACAAGTGCTTATTCCTTCAAATTTGAGAGGCACAAAAATATGAGGCTCTTCAACCGTTCAAAAAAAAACTGTTATCTTCCTTACACGATTAGGAATGGGAGCGCAAAAACAATGTAAATGTAAATATCAGAAAGGAAATTTTTCATTTCAGGGCGCTTCATATAAAAAAGTGAAAGAGGTGATATTCTTATATATTGGATAGCGGTAGAAAACTTCTGTATTCCCCATTCCATAAAAAAGCTATTTTACACCTAAAGCTTGGAATATTTGCAAGGGCAGTTTTTCTTAAATTCGTGAGTGAACAAAGATATGGAAACCCACATAGGAGATTTTCTTACATTCAGGTGAGCGTTGGAAATTTTTTCAATATCACAGTAATTTTTACTTACAGGGGATAGACAAAATGATCGGGATAGGCAAAATTTTCACTTTTCCAAAAATGTTCAACTAGCTGTAACTTTTCGAAAAGTGCATCACATTTTCTCACTATAAGTTCAACAACTAGTTGTGTATCAGTGGACAAAATTTGGAAAAGATCGGGCTATTCTACACGAAGTTATAATGATTCTAGAAATAGGTATATTTATCCGATAGCCAACTTTGAGCTGTTATATCTCCGGATTCAATGAACCGAATGCAATGAAATTTTGACCATTTATGACTTATATAATGAGCTCTGAAAAACAATTGACAAAACTTTACATTATTAACAAGAGAAAAAGTTATAGTGATTTTATTTATTTTATGATTTATTAATAAATTGGTCTATTTTTAATATGCATCCCAATACATTTTCTATTAATTGATGGCTATGTCGCTACTTTCCTTCAACACATATTTATATTAAAGACAATTAGAGGGATTTTAAGTAAACTATAATTAGCATCTTAAACTTTGAAACGATGTTGAAGTTTTAAAAAATTTGAAGTTTTATTAGGAAAATTAACTAATCGTAATAATTTTCTTCCGTATTAAGAATTTCAAGTTGTGTCAAAAGTTTTTCAAATTTTATTATATAAATCATAAATAGTCAAAATTTCATTGCATTCGTTTCATTGAATCCGGAGATATAACAGCTCAAAGTTGGCTATCGGACAATTATACCTTTTTCTAGAATCTTTATACTTCGTGCATAATAGCCCGATATTTTCCAAATTTTGTCCACTGATACACAACTAGTTGATCAACTAATAGTGAAAATTTGAGAATATTTTATGTACGTTTCGAAAAGTTACAACTAGTTGAACATTTTTTTTAAAGTAAAAATTTCGCATGTCCCTATCATTTTGTCTATCCCCTGTATATGAGGGCGCAAAAATTTAGAAATGTCCAGGTAATTTAGATTTATTTAGGAGACGAAAGAGTACATTCCAATATATATCATACATGAAACTTTTTTACACGTCTGTGGGCGCAAAATGTTAGAATATTTATAAACTCAATTTTGCTGAAATTTGTAAAGGCGTTAAACATCTCAAATCACATAGGTAATTTTCTTATATTTGACCGAGCGTATGAAAAAAATATTATATTTATCACAAAAGAGATTCTTCGTACAAGTATGTGACAGCGAAATCTTTTATATAACATATATATATATATATGAGAGGGCCAAGCTTGAAACCAAGGGAGTTAACCCTTTCCTATTACTCAAGTTCCATATAGTTGGCGCCCTACATCCTTTTAATACGAAAAATCGCTCCCTGACCGCCTTTGCTCGGGCCTGGAGGGCGCCAATATCCCGAAAAAATCACCAAGGTGTTTTTTTTTAATATGCAGTAGGGCGGAAACATTTCCTAATTTTACAGAGAAGCTATTTTCTTACATGTATCGAAGTACAAGCATTAATTTTAAACAACATAGGTTGTTTTGCTTATATTTGCGAGGGCGCTCATATTGGAAGTTTTTTTTTGTTTGACCTCAAGAGCAAGTTACTCAGTGAGTAACTTGGAGTAACCACGATGACACCACTGGTCCGGACCAGAAGCCTTGTTCAACTTAAGCGACTACGCTACTGCGATGAGCTCTTGTCGCTCGTTACCGGGGCGAACTCGCTTTGGCCGGTTTGGCCATGGGGGAGGGTGGCCCATGGCCTTGAATCGAAAACAGCATTTCCACGATCTTCTGCAACATCACGAGGGAGCGTTCTGGGGGTGCTGACGCGCCCTTCGTTTTGGCCATGACTACTCTGCTCTTCTGCAGGCAACACCCCAAGGGGTCGTGTTGGCTGCCTGGCAGAGATTTCCGAAGCACACTCGCTTCCCAAGTAACAGAACTAGCTGAATAACAGTTTCTTAAGCTAAAGTTTGATTAAGAGTAGTTTATTCCACTCTTGTACAGCAAAAATGTTTGTTGGGTTACGTCTTTCGGCCTTCGGCTGTGGCCGTCTTCTTCCGTGTTCCACCCTGTATCAAATCGCCAGGTGGTCACTGGTCGTGTATCCATCGTCGACCCTCCAATCCGAGCTAAGGTTTAGACCCGCACTCCAGAATGTCACATCAATGATGGACTCTGCACCATACTGTACATTTTCGTCACCTATGTTCGCGACATTCACGTTCAGTCTAGCCATAGCTTCGAGTAGAGCTCGCATTCTCGCATTATTCGAGCGGCTACCCCACTCAACCGCCTAGGCCTCCACCGATGACCACGGGACTCAATCCCAATAGTGCGTTTGATAGCGTATCCAGCATAGACGACTTCACACATCAGCGCACACCGACAACATGGATCACGCATTCTTTATTCTGTATTACACCAACGAACCTAACCTCAGAATGACTAACAAGTCTCAGGCCAGTTAGACAAGTGTAACACGACCATGAAAAGGACGACTAAGGTCAGTAGAGAAGTAGATATTTTTCTCTTCTTCATGCATGTACATATATGATCTGTCAAAATGACCTGAGAATTGTCAATCATTTTGAGATAAGGTTTGGTGGTGTAATAAAGAATTACACCATAAAACCTTTCCTACGAAAGGTCGAATCTATGACAAAAGGTCGAAGGACATAAGGTCGAAGGACAAAAGGTCGAAGGAGAAAAGGTCGAATGAACAAAAGGATGAATGGACAAAAGGTCGAAAGCACAAAAGGTCGAATGGGAGAAAAGGTCGAATGGGACAAAAGGTCGAATGGGACAAAAGGTCGAATAGGACAAAAGGCTAAATAGAAAATAGACAAATTGGAAGACAAGAAAAAGTCATCAGAATTTGCTAGATACACGATAATTAAAAATCCGACAAAAATAATAGAAGCAATGATACTTAAAACTTAAACTTTAAAACACCTAACTTAACATTATTGCACTTAAAAAAACGTTATTGAAAAATAGGAAAATACCGCATTGCATTGATATTCGAAATAGATGCCCATAAATGATAAAAAGTATCGAAAACAATATTCCTTGAAAGAACAGCCTATGTGTAGAAGAAGGATACACAGCGTAACAAAAAATAACTTTTTGTCTGTCTCAAGAGCAAACTTATGTGTCTCCGAAGGTTTTTGGGCCGCTGAATCCGAATCCGGGCTCAGATTTGTTCTAACACGTCACAATTTTGAGCTATACCTCAATCTATAGGGCAAAATATGCGATTTTGGGCTTTTTTGACTGCAAGCCATTAAGCTTGGAAATATTTTTTTTTAAGCAATCAAAAGGTTAACTGGTCAATTAACATCTAAACTAACGACTCATGCAAAATATTTCGTTTTACCAAATTGAATTTGATAGTTTTAAGCGATTTATGTTAGGTACGATATTTCCCATACAAGTCACCCTCCAAAAGTTGCATGCAAGTTTTCATACTAACATAAAATGCTTGAATCTATCAAATTTGATTAGGTAAAACGAAATATTTTGCATGAGTCGTTAATTTAGATGTTAATTGACCAATTAACCTTTTGATTGCTTAAAAAAAATATTTCCAAGCTTAATGGCTTGCAGTCAAAAAAGCCCAAAATCGCATATTTTGCCCTATAGATTGAGGTATAGCTCAAAATTGTGACGTGTTAGAACAAATCTGAGCCCGGATTCGGATTCAGCGGCCCAAAAACCTTCGGAGACACATAAGTTTGCTCTTGAGACAAAAAAATGTTGCGCTGTGCTATTTGATTTATAAATCATAGATTGAAATATTGACATATGAAACTCCAATCATATAGCGATTAAATCAATCCAAACGGTCTATGAATTAGAGAATTTGGGTATTATATGAGCACACAAACCTATATTACTCGCAAGAACTGCCTATCAATTCAAGAGAGGATGATCACTATGCACAAGTAGTCAATGATTATTTCTGCAGAATAGTTAGGAAGAACAGCTATTGAATAAAAGAAGGCAAAGTTTCAGTTTGAAAAATAAGTACCTAAAGAGTCAATAATTATTTGAGTAACACAACAATAAAGAACAGCTTATAAATATAAGAAGGAAAAATTCTTGAATAAAAAATCAAACTAAATTGCCATTAAAACTACATTAACGCAACTTGAAAGAACAGCCTATAAACAAAAGAAGGAAAAATTTCCTATAGAAATGTTAGTGGCTGAAATGCATTCTATAATAGCACTATAATGTTTCTCTCAATGAGAAACAACTAGGACTCATCTTTTTTTTTTATTAGTGAGGCACATCAGCTGGTAACTTGGTCTACTCAAATTTTTGTCCATTCGACCTTTTGTCCCATTTGACCTTTTGCCCCATTCGATCTTTTGTCCCATTCGCCCTTTTGTCCTTCGACCTTTTGTCCTTCGACCATTTGTTCTGAGACCTTCTGTCCTAAAGCCGTCAGGTCACTTGATGAGCGGGCTATGTTACCGTCAGAAGGAGATCGAAGTTTATGGGTAAACTTTAAATTGGAAATCTTTCCCGTAGAGGGTATTTCTCATTCAGATAGTACTTCGAAAATAATATTACCAAAGCATTCTTCAGAAAATACTTAGAAAATTCCTCCAGCAGATCATTCCCGGGTTCCTTCCGGGGTTCTTCAGAAATTCCGGGTTTCTCCAGTGAAGAACACAATCATTTGTCCGGGTTTCATCTAGTGAATCCTTCCATGATTTGGCAGAGTTTCTTACGGAATTTCTCAAGGATTTCCTTTCGGTATTCTCTAGTAAATCCATAAGGGAATCTAATGCTTTTCTTCCATTATTTCTTCAGTAGCCGCTTCTTCCAAGACTGCTTTCCAAAATTCCTCCAAGACTTCATTCCCGGATATCTCATAAAATTCCGCATTCCTGCAGGTATTCCTTACGGGATTCTTCCAAGACATTCCGGGATTCCTTCAGGAATTCCTTCAGGAATTCCTTCAAGGATTGCTTCAGGAATTCCTTCAGGGATTTCTTCAGGAATTCCTTCAGGGATTCCTTCAGGAATTCCTTCAGGGATTCCTTCTGGAATTCCTTCAGGGATTCTTTCAGAAATTCCTTCAGGAAATCCTTCAGGAATTCCTTCAGGGATTTCTACAGGAATTCCTTCAGGGATTCCTTCAGGGATTGCTTCAGGAATTCCTTCAGGAATTCCTTCAGGGATTCCTTCAGGAATTCCTTCAGGGATTCCTTCAGGAATTCCTTCAGGAATTCCTTCAAGGATTCCTTCAGGAATTCCTTCAGGGATTCCTTCAGGAATTCCTTCAGGGATTCCTTCAGGAATTCCTTCAGGGATTCCTTCAGGAATTCCTTCAGGAATTCCTTCAGGGATTCCTTCAGGAATTCCTTCAGGGATTCCTTCAGGAATTCCTTCAGGGATTCCTTCAGGAATTCCTTCAGGGATTCCTTCAGGAATTCCTTCAGGGATTCCTTCAGGAACTCCTTCAGGGTTTCCTTCAGGAATTCCTTCAGGGATTCCTTTAGAAATTCCTTCAGGGATTCCTTCAGGAATTCCTTCAGGGATTCCTTCAGGAATTCCTTCAGGGATTCCTTCAGGAATTCCTTCAGGGATTCCTTCAGGAATTCCTTCAGGGATTCCTTCAGGAATTCCTTCAGGGAATCCTTCAGGAATTCCTTCAGGGATTCCTTCAGGAATTCCTTCAGGGATTCCTTCAGGAATTCCTTCAGGGATTCCTTCAGGAATTCCTTCAGGGATTCCTTCAGGAATTCCTTCAGGGATTCCTTCAGGAATTCCTTCAGGGATTCCTTCAGGAATTCCTTCAGGGATTCCTTCAGGAATTCCTTCAGGGATTCCTTCAGGAATTCCTTCAGGGATTCCTTCAGGAATTCCTTCAGGGATTCCTTCAGGAATTCCTTCAGGGATTCCTTCAGGAATTCCTTCAGGGATTCCTTCAGGAATTCCTTCAGGGATTCCTTCAGGAATTCCTTCAGGGATTCCTTCAGGGATTCCTTCAGAAATTCCTTCAGGAATTCCTTCAGGGATTCCTTCAGGAATTCCTTCAGGGATTCCTTCAGGAATTCCTTCAGGGATTCCTTCAGGAATTCCTTCAGGGATTCCTTCAGGAATTCCTTCAGGGATTCCTTCAGGAATTCCTTCAGGGATTCCTTCAGGAATTCCTTCAGGGATTCCTTCAGGAATTCCTTCAGGGATTCCTTCAGGAATTCCTTCTGGGATTCCTTCAGGAATTCCTTACGGGATTCCTCCAGAAATTCCTCCAGGGATTGTTCGAGGAATTCTTCACAGGATTCTTCCAGCAATTCCTCACAGGATTTGTCCTGGAATTCCTACAGGGATTTTTCCAGCAATTACAACCGGGATTCCTTCAAAAATTCCTTCCGGGATTCCTTCTAGGATTCTTTCCGGGATTCTTTAAGCAATTCCTTCAGGGATTCCTTCAGGAATTCCTGGAAGAATCATAGAAGGAACTCCTGGAAGAATCCCGAAAGGAACTCCAGGAGAAATCCTGGAAGGAGCTCCTTGATGAACATCGGAAGGGATTCCTGAAGCAATCCCAGGAAGAACTCCAGGAGAAATCTCATATGCAACTTGTGTAAGAATCTCGGAACTCCTGGAGGAATCCTAGAAGGAACTACTGGATGAATCCCATAAGGAACTCTTGGAGAATTGCCTGATGGAACTTCTGGAGGAATCTCAGAAAGAACTGCTGGAGGAATGCTGCAGGATGCTCCTGGAGGAATCCCGGAAGACATTTCTGGAGGAATCCCGGAAGCATCTCGAAAAAAAAAGTCTTGAAGGAACTCAGGTAGGAACTCCTTAAGAAACTCAAAAGCAACTCTTGAAGGAATCCCGGAAGGAACTTCTGGAGGAATCCCAGAAAAACTCCTAGAGGAATCCTGGAAAGAACTCCTGGAAGAACCCTGGAAGGAACTTTTGGAGGAATCCTTGAAGGAACTCCTGGAGGAATCTCGGAAGGAACTCTTGGAGGAATCCTGGAAGGAACTCCTGGGGGAATCTCGGAAGGAACTCCTGGAGAAATCTCAGTGAAAACTCTTGGAAGAATCTTGGCAAGAACTCCTAGAGGTAACTCAGAAGGAACTCCTGGAGAAATTCAGGAAGGAACTCCTGGAGGAATTCCAGAAGGAACTCCTGGAGGATTCCCAGAAGGAACCTTGGAGGAAACCCAGAAGGAACTCCTGGAGGAATCTCAGAAGGAACTCATGAAGAAATCTCATCTCTCTTCTGAAGGAATCTTGGAAGGAACTCCTGGAGAAATCTCAGAGGGAACTCCTGGAGGCATCTCGGAAGGAACTCTTGGAGAAATTCCAAAAGGAACTCCTGAAGGAATCCCGGAAGAAACTCCTAGATGAATCCAGGAAGGATCACTTGGATGAATCCTGGAAGTAACTCCTGGAGGAATCTTGGAAGAAACTCCTGCAGAATACCCAGAAGAAACTCTTGGAGGAATCTCGGAAGGAACTTTTGGAGTTATCTCGTAAGGAACTCCTGGAGGAATCTCAGTTAAAACTCCTGGAGAAATCTCATAAGAAAATTCTGGAGGTATCTCGGAAGGAACTCCTGTACTCATCTCGGAAGGAATTCCTGGAAGAATTTGGAAAGGAACTCCTGGAGGAATCTCAGAAGGATGTCCTGGAGGAATCCCGAAAAGAACTCCTGGAGGTATCCTAGAAGGAGCTCCTGGGGGCATCTCCGAAGGAATTCCTGCAGGAATTCAGGAAGGAACTCCTGGAGGAATCTCAGAAGGAACTCCTGGAGGAATTCCGAAAAGAACTCCTGGAGGTATCCTGGAAGGAACTCCTGTAGGAATCTAGGAAAGAACTCCTGGAGGAATCTCAGAAGGAACTTCTGGAGGAATCTCGGAAGGAACTCCTGGAGGAATCCCAGAACGACCCATTGGAGGAATCTCGGAACGAACTCGTGAAGAAATCTCATAAGGAACCCCTGGAGGCATCTCGGAAGGAATTCCTGGAAGAATTTAAGCAGTAACTCTTGGAGGCATCCCGGAAGGAACTCCTAGAGGCATCTCAGAAGGAACTCCTGGAGAAATTCAGGAAGGAAGTCCTGGAGAAATTCCAGAGAGAACTCCTGGAAGAATCTCAAAAGGAGCTCTTGAAGGGATCCCAGAAGGAACTCCTAGGAATACCTCATAGAGATCACCTGGAAAACCTCAGAATGAATTTCAGGAGAATACCAAAATAACATATGTCGATATGCTCGTTTTTATTTACAGGTTGCTAGATTTCGTTTCTTAGGTGCAAAACATTTTGAAAAGGCGAAATGACATCTGTTTGTTGACGGTTTTTCCTAGTTACGGACGATTTTTCAATCTAGTGTGCATTGAAAAGTGGTTGTTGCATTCGATCTCTCCCTATCTCGATGGTCCATTCAATTCTTTATTACACCAACGAACCTAACCTCTAAATGACTGACAACTCTCAGGTCATTTTGACAGATGTAACATGAACATGAAAAAGACGGCAACAAGATCGAAAAAGAAGAATAATATATGATCCGTCTATTTCGCACATGTGTGTGGTCTGTTAAAATGAACTGAGAATTGTCAAACATTTTCATGGCTTGCTTCATTGGAGTAATGAAGAATCCGAGGAAAGGCGTGATCACGGATTTTATGTCAAACACTTCCATGGCTAGCTTTGTTGGTGTACTAAAGAATGTCGAGATGTAGAGAGTAGCCTGGTACACGGTTTACATGGGAAAATATAAAAAAATGAAAAACTCCAACTCCTGTATACTTTTTGAGTTCCTTTTTGGTCCCATATCAACTGTGCAAAATTTCAGATCGATCGAAGAAACTATATTTTAGCGCCCGCCTTTCTTAGTTTTTCATACGATTTACTATGGGGAAAATTTACTTCTTCAAAGAAAAATCGCTTGAGGTCGCCCATTGATCCCTAAAAATAGGTCGTTGAATGATTTCTGTAGATAACTTCACGAGGAATCAGACCTTCGAAGACCGCAAAGCGATGCGACATTTGTGGAAAAAGTTATTAAGCCTTACCCGATCGATAAAATGACGAGATTTTATTATTTATTGTTATTCCTTACATGTTAAACAGCGTTGGCATGCCATTCGGTTTTCAGTCAATATCTTTTTCCACATGCCTTAGATCGCTTTGCGGTCTTCAGAGGGTTTGTTCCTCGTAAAATTTCCAACAGAAATCATTCATCGATATATTTTTAGGAGTTAAGGGGCAACCTGTGGCGATTTTTCTTTGAAAAAGTGATTTTCCCCATAGTAAATCGTATGAAAACTTAAAACGGCTGGCGCTAAAATATAGTTTCTCCGATCGAGCTGAAATTTTGCACAGTTGATATGGGGCCAAAATGGAACTCAAAATGTGTACAGGAGTAAAATGTATTTTTGTGTCCCACGCTAGTAGAGAGGCAACTGTAATTCTTCATTACACCAACAAAGCTAGCCATGAAAATGTTTGACACTTCTCAGGTCATTTTGACGGACCACACACATGTGCGAAATAGACGGATCATATTTTCTTCTATATCGATCTTGTTGCCGTCCTTTTCATGCTCATGTTACATCTGTCAAAATGACCTGAGAGTTGTCAGTCATTTTGAGGTTAGGTTCGTTGGTGTAATAGCGAATGATCAAACACACCGGAATCGCTTAATGCGGTTGAAGCATTGAAGGCAAATCAAAATCGGCATACAGCCGTCGATAAGATCAGTTCCCCTGTGGCACAGAATTCAACGATTGATATCTGAGACAATTATCATCGTATATCGAGCTAACCAGACAAACTGGGTACAACCCTGTTGTAAATTTCTCAGGATGTACGTTACCACCTGGAGGAAACGACAGATTTTAGTATTTAAGCTGGGTGAATTCGATGACTTCTTCAGTGAATATCTGACCCTGATAAAGACTGCAAGTGGATGAGCATCATAGGACGGAAATAAAAAGTATTTACAATGGCTCGGAAAGTCGGTGGAAGATACAATATATTTTTTATATATACTTATCCTAATCTACAGGTCCAACTTGAGTTAAAGACGCATTTACTACTGCACATTGGTACTGAAAGGAACGATACTGTTTCCTATTTTACTTTTTCGATAGTAGAAGAAAGAGATCGAGGCGTGGTGTTGGTTCTGTTGTTCCATATCAGCCAATCCGAAGAGAAGTCCATTTGGTGTTGCCGTGAGTCCTTATCCATTTGTCCTTTTCGCTTGAGCAATTGCTTACAGAGGGGTTAGTGTGAATCGATAATATCAATATAAAATAGAATATAGTAGAGTAGAATAAAGTTAGGCAATAAACAAGTAAGTAATAAAGTTCAAATTCTGCATGTGAAACAAATGAGCCATAAATCAGGGTACCTCAAGACTATCCTTGAATTACTTGTTTGATTCTACGGATTCTATCATCAGCGATTTTCCTTGCCGTAGTTGGTTTTATTTTGTTGGCCATCTTTTGCATAATATCAATCACACTTTTCAACTCTCCACTCAAGTCTTCTTGAGAGCTGACCTTCTTAAGATCTTCGCAACACCTTCTGATGGCTGCTTCTTTTGCATCCAAGGCTTTATTCAATGCAGCAATATCTTCGCTCAGCTCACTAATTTTGTTATTTACTTCAGCATTCTTGCTTTTGCTCTGATCATAGACTGCTTTCACGTCGTAGAGAATATTTTCAATGGTTTTTGTTTTTCTGACTGGCTTCGTTGAATCGTCATAATGAAGAAAGCGTGAGCATTTGCATTTATCACAGCCAGGTGCACCAATGATCGTTTGAAATAAATTACCCACGAAGTTGATCACACTATGAGCTGTTGTTGAAACCAAAAATCCAGATATTGAAGACGTAGATACCCAATCTTCGTAGCAGATCCGCGCACAAGATGAACAAATTCTGCTGTAGAAATCGGATGGCACGTGTTCTACCCATTCCACTTCCCTGGTTCTTTTGTAGCTGGAATATTTTTCAATATCGTTCAGAATGTTTTGCTGAGCCAGTTTTGATTCGTCCAGCTCGTTTTGAAGGTTTTGAAGAATTTCCAGATCTTGCAGGAATTTATGAAGCTTTGACTTGATTTCATCTTTTTGGGTTGCTTGTGATGAAGCCATTTTTAGTTGAAGATAAACTGGAAGAAAAATTCAATGAAATTACATTAATGAATCCGTCCCGATGAAGCTGGTTCACATTCAAACAACGCAGTTAATCTAAATCGAGATAGTATTTTGCTTTTATTTGTTAACTTTCTTCCACAACGGATCCAATAATTATTTATCTTCGTATCTGAGGCAGCATTAGGCTGACCATCCGTCCCGTATTTAACGGGACAACAAAATTTTCAAACACTCGTCACTGGAGCATAATTAACGATTTTGACTCAATTATTCGTTCTTTCTAGCTGAAATAGCATTATTCACAACATGCAGTTCTGTTTTTGAACATTGATTTGCTTTTTGTAGAGTTTCCGAATTGTGTCCCGTATTTAAACGGGACAAATCTGGTCAGTCTAGGCAGCATAGTTTTAGAGAAAGAAAGATGAAATGTCTACTTACCGGTTTTCTTATCACAACTTGGATCACACTTTCGAACCAGTACCCACTAATTGTGGACAAATCGTTCTGACTGATTGCTGATATGGTAGTTTGGGATGCTATCCTCCCGATAGTTGGAGAAAGATTGAGTAAAGATTGCACTGTGCTGCGCTCATTATATAGTCAGCTATATTCAATCATGTCATTCCATGTAGAATCATGTCTTTTCAAGATTTTATGCATTGCATCAGAAAGAGCAAACTAAAAAAATTTTGCGTTCAATGGTGAAATAGATGTACATTTCCAAAAATAATCATGATTCAGTGATCACTGTTCTGTATTTGTCGACGAATTGTTACTTTGTGTTTAATTCAATTCGTAGAACTCACTTTTCATGCACGCCTCTGCGAATGACAGAAAGGTATGAGTCACTTTGAATCAGGAGTCTGTGGTGTAATACAGTCCAGTGTTGATGAGCCAATTATAACGTTTTCGTGTTGAAACATGCTCGAAAAAAAGTAATCCCAATGCTTCCACTAGGAGAACATCAGCGATACTACTGCCAACAATCTTTAGCCTTGACTCAAATTAGAAAACACGATCAGTCAAGGTTTCATCGTTTGGCGTTATAGCGTCTACCACCTGCAGTGTACAATGTGAAGTAGGTATGTGTTATCCGATCGTCTACTCAGTGGTATTACCGTACGAGAACACGCTGCTACGTTGGTTACATTGTAATGTCCTTATCTGCACAAGTAAAGGTTGCTGAAAATAGAATTGAGAGTATTCGATACAGTGGTAGACATTGGTTTAGTCGACTGAATAGATTGTATTCTGATTGAAATAATATTAATTTGAAACATCGCATTATAAGACAGTGCCACCAAACATTTGCAGTGCCATCATGGTAAAGTCAGAGTCAGATTCTCCCGGGAATTTTTTTTCTTTAGAATTTTCTCCATAAGTACCTCCAGGAATATCGCCACAGTTTCCTTTGGGATGGTTGGGATTTACCAAATTATTTTCGGATTTTTAATAGAAAGAAATTCTCGAAATTGTTTCAATCTAAATCAATTGCTTAAAACTAGTGCAAGCATTTCTTAAGGAAAATTTTCGAAAATTGCTCCCGGGATTCCTTCAGGGATTCCTTCGGAAAATCCTTCAAGGACTGCTACAGCAGTTAATGCATGTATTTATTTATGTTTTCTTTCAAGCAATTCTTAAGGAATTCTTCAGGTGCACTATCAGATTTCCTGCCACAGTGTTTTTTTTGCGATTTCTCCAGAAATTCTTCATAAAATTTTTCAAGAAATTCTAGCAATTTCGCCAAAGGTTTTTCCAGAAATTCCTCCAAACATTATTTTTTTTAAATGAAGTTCAAGGAGATTTGTTTTCCAAAGATTCGGACATTCTTTCAGGAATTCTTCTAGAAATTTTTCTAGAAAATCCCTGATATTCAGATATTTTTTCACCAGCTCTTTCAGAAATTATTGTTAGAATTTCTCAAGAAGGTCCTTTATGTATGTATTAATACTTATCGCTTCATATTTACAGGGGTTCTATCAGGCATTTTATTAATAAATTCGTCTTGCAAAATCTCTAGAGATTCTACCGACAGTTCCACCAGGGGTTTTTCCAGAACATCCTCCATTTATTCCTCCAGGGATTACCTACATTCTTTCGTGATTTTTCCGGTAATGCTTCAGGAATTCTTTTAAATATTTTCTCAGCAATACCTGCAAACGCTACTTCAGAATCTATTTGTTGGCATTTTTCAAGGATTTTTTCAAGAAAATCGTTGCGGAAAAACCTGCGGAGAGTGCTACAGTTCAACTAGGTATTCTTTCAAAGATTTCTTGAAAAAAAACTCTTTTAATAAAAATTTCTTGGGTGATTCTCTAAAGATCTCCTCCAGGATTTTTGTTGTTGTTTTTGCAGGATTGCGTTAAAAATTTTCTCTAGGATCTTTGTGTATTATTATATATTATGTGTATTATTATATGTTTGTGTAAGGGTATCTCTAGGAGGTCTCCTAAGGATTCCATAAAAAAACCAGGGACCCTTCAAAAATTTATTTGAGAGGTTTTTTAAGAATTTGTTCAGGTATTCAACCAGGAACTCCTCCAGAAATAACGTCAGGGATTGCTGCAAGCATTTTTGTTCGGGAATCCTTCCAGAAAATTTTCAAAAATTTCTTCTAGTAATCTTTAAAGCTAATACCAGGATTTTTTTAAGAAAGTCTTTCAAATAATCCTTAAGGAGTTCTCTCAAGAATTCGTCCAGTAATTCTGTGCAATTTCAGGAAAGAAACTTTAAATAAAAATCACTGGAAAAACATCAGAAACAATGATGATGAACCTGAACGTGTAAGTGGATTAACTTACAGATACAAAGAAAATCGGGTTAAGTACTGTTCCTTTTGATTCCACGAAGAATTTGCTTCCATTTTCAGACACGTATTTCAACCTCAACTGTAAGGTCGTTTTCAGAGTCCCAGAGTCAGATTAGAAAAATTTAGGGTCGCCTCCAATGGATTTTTTTTTTGTTTTACCCTAACACTATTTACTTTGAAAAATCAAAACTCAAAAACGAATCACCGTGGAAACAATTTTTTTTAAGGATATGAGAGCAAATGTCTCAGGAATCCAAAAAAAAAAAGAATTGGAAAAAGTTTTCCACAAAATTTTCCATAATTGAGGAAATTTGTAAAGAAAGTCCGGAAAAACTATGCCCAAACTTGTGGAAAATTTTCGGAAAATTATTTTTGAGAAAGTAATTCCATAGGCTTTAATCGCTGAAAATTTTGGAATGCATTTTTTTTTTCGTTCCTGAATTATGGCCAATTTTGTGAAAAATGGTCATTTAAAATAGGCCGTTCAGCCAGAATTCTTCTAAAGATTCCTCCGAGAATTCTTGTAAATTGTTTTCATTTCCTTGTACTTCTTTGGAATTTTCTCCATGAATGCCTCCAGGGACATTGCCACAAATTCCTTCGGGATAGTTTCAGGATATACCTTTTTTTTCCAAAATTTTGAAAGAAATAATATTTTTCACGGTTTTTATAAAATGCTTCCAGCAGAATTTCTTCAAAGATTCCTCCAGGTCCCTTTAAGAATGTGTACCTGTCCATGTATTTCTTCGAGATTCCTCTAGAGATTCATTCAGGAATTCCTTCTTCAGTTCCTTGAAACTAGTGCATGGGTAAATTTGGGTCAATGGGTTAATGGGAAATTTCTTCAAAAATTCTCCAAAAAATCTCATCAAACATTGCTACAGCAGTTTATGCATGTATTCCTTCATGTTTTTCTTGAAACATTTCTGAATAAAATCATTAGTAATACTTTCAGATTTCCTCCCGGAGTATTACTTTGGGATTTTTCCAGAAATTCTACTTGAAATTTATCAAGAAATTCGTCTTGCAATTACTCCAAGCGTTTCTGCACGAATTCCTTTTTTTAACATTTCTTCAAAAAATGCCATTCTAGGATTTTTTTTTTCTCCGGAAATTCGGACATTCGGAATTTTTCAGAAGTTTCTCTAAGATTTTCCTTTAGACAGTCAGACATTTTTTCACCAGATCTTTTAGAAATTTAAGGTAAACGTTTCTTTATGTATTGCTTTATAAATACACGAATTCTCTCAGGCAATAGTAATAATTTCGTTTCAAAAACTCACTAGAGATTCTTCTGACAGTTCCACCAGGGTTTTCTCCAGAAGTTCCTCCAAGTATTCTTTCAGGGGTTACTTAGAATACATTCCGACCTTTCATTAGGGATTCCTTCAGAAATTTTACGGATAATGCTTCAGGAGTTTCTGAAAACATTAGCGCAGCAATTCCAGCAGAAACTACTAGAGAATCTATTCGTAGGCTTTATTCAAGGTTCATCGAATCAAGAACGATGAAACGGTCGTTACCAGCGTACAGTGGTTTATATAAAATTAAAAAATCTAAAATAATAACACGTATACATGTACATAAACAGCCAACCAGAAAAGCATTCCGTGTGCAGAAAACCAGAAAACGATAAACGGTAGACACTACGCACGACCCTTGAAAAAGGCCAAATTCCCAGACCGAAACGTCGGGAAAGTAGATAAAAATCGTTCTTGATTCGAAGACTGAAAAAGCCTTTCGCCCTTGCCATTGAGTTTCCAGTCTCAAAACCCAACACTTAATTTCTTTAGTACTTTAGGGGTTTTTCTTGGGAATTAATCCTTACAGAAGTTGTAGAAATTCCTCAAAGAATTCCTCAGGAAGTATCTCTAGAAGGTCTTCCAAGAATCCCTCCAGAAATTCATCCAGTGATCCCTCAGAAATGTATTCAGAAAATTCTTCAAGAATATCACCAATACCTTTGGTTGTACCCAAGTAACAATGAGAGGTGAATAACAGCTTATACAGCTGAAATGTATAAAGTCAAGCTTAAGAGCGGTTTATTCATCCATTGTACAGCAAAAATGTTTGTTGGGTAATTTTGCAATTTTAAAAGACTCCTACGTCTACAGATTTCTCAAGGAATTTATCCAGAAATTTCTCAAGTAATTTTTCCTTGGAAATACTTCCAGAGTTAATCTAGACTAAAAGTTTTGTATCACTTTTTTTTTTTAGAAACATGAGGTATTTTAAGTTATTTTTTCAGGTATTCTCCCGAGCATTCATCCAGGGAGTTAACGCCAGGGAACACTGCAGGAATTTGTGTCCGGGAATCATTCAAGAAAATATTCAAGAATTTCTTCTACGAATCTCCAAAGGTAATACAAGGGTTTTTTAAGAGATTCGTTAAAACAATTTTCCAGAGATTTCTTGAGGAATTCTTTCAAGAATTCGTCCAGCAATTTTTTACAATTTCTCAAAAAAAAACTCAAGAAAAAGATCCCTGGAAAAACATCAGAAACAATTCCAGCATAAATCTCTGAGGAGATATTTCTGACGAAACCGCAGAAGTAAATTCTGAATAGAGCTCCTGTAGGAATTTCATCAAGAATTCCTGACAGAATGTCTCAAACATTTGTCGGAAGGACGTTTGGAAAAATGTTCGAAAGAATCTTTGTAGGATTACTAAATAAATTATCGGAGGAATTTCTGAAAAATTCCATGGAAGGACTTTTGAAGATATTCTCTGCTGAAATTCATGAAGAAATCCCTACAGTTCTGAAAAATACTTGGAGATTTAAAAAAAATCGGAAAGAATCAGAGCAGAAATTTCTGAAAAAAATCCCAAAGAATCCATGTAAATTCTCAAAAGTATTCTTGAGTGAATCTCTGGAGGAATAACGGAAGCAACGGAAAATCTTGATGGAATCCCAGGAGGAATTTCTGAAAAAAATGACACATTATATTTAAGTTAAAATACATAAAAATAAAAATTTAAAAAATTGAAAAAAAACGAGATTCTGTAGCAAAATTTGGAGAAACTCCTCGAGAAAACCTTAGTGGAATTTCAAGAAAAGTTTATTCAGGAATTTTGTGGAATTTTGAAATCTTTTGAAAATAAAAAACTTGGAGGATTTTCCGGAAGTACTCCTGGAGCGTTCTATGGACATATTTCAGAAGGAATTACTGGAGGCACATCTATGTAGATAAGCTTCGGTAATGATCCATAGTAAAAAAATGGATTTCAACCATAACATATTTTTCAAATCACTTGATATCAAACATTTGGTCCACTTTTTGCACACTATTATCGATTTTTGCAGTACAAGCAAAATATAATTGTGCTATAAATCTCGTAAGTTGCAACATTAAGCAAATCGGGTAGATGTTCCATGTACCAAATACAATGCATGATCAAATGCCTCAAAAATCTCATTTCCATAAATTTTGTTACTTGTTCCCCTCTGACTTGTATTGAGCAGAACTCAATCAAATTAATACAGCCCACAATTCACGGAATCCCATGGCAATTGTCAAAATTTCAGGCAAATTTGTTCACTAGTAATCGAACACCGTATGGTCAAACATTTCAGAAGTAGCTAAAAAAAGGTACCTAATAGAATATACATAAAAGCCAAGCGTTGTCTGTCTGTCTGTCCGCAACGCTTTGAAATGTTTCGTTGAAATGTTTCGCCATAGTGGTATCAAATTTAAAAAAAATACGAGAACTTTCTGGATGTGTTTTGACTTTCGAAGAACCTTCCGGAATGTTCTCTGGAACATCAATATTCTAAAGATTCCAAGAACTTTCTGAGAGATGATGAAGCTTCCTGAAAAAAGAAAAAGAACGTTCTAGAATGTTCAGGAGTATTGAACTTCTTAAAGTTTCGAGAATCTCCTCGAAGTTTCTTGACGCTTCAAAAGAAGGGGAAGAATCTCCTGCAGCATTATGGAACATCTTCTTCTTCTTTTTCTTGGCGTAACATCTCAACCGGGACATAGTCTGCTTCTCAGCTATGAGCATCTGTATATGATCTCTACCACAATTATTGACTGAGAACTTCCTCTTCTAATCACCACTTCTAAGTGATTGAACTTTTTAGAAAAGAACCTTCTAGAATGTTCTCAACATCAATCCTAATAAAATTTAGAAAACTTTATGGAAGTTAGAAAAAAAAACCTTCTCGAATGTTCCGGAACATAAAAATCTATAAAATTTCCAGAAACCTCCTGAAAGTTACTGAATGTTTCAAAAGTAAAACAATCATCTGAGATATTCTGGAATATCACACTTTCTCAAATACGGAAAACTTTCTGTAAGCTACTAAAATGAGAAGAACCTTATGGAATGTTCTGTTACACTTTTTTAATTTCTGGAAGTTGAATATCGTTCAAGAATAAATACAGATCCTTTTGGAATGTTCTAAAACATTAAAAATTAAAATTTCGAGAACTTTCTGACGATTACTGAAAGTTTAGAAAAGAAGAATAATAATGTACGGATATGTTCTTGATCATAAAAAATCTTAAGATTCTAAGAACTTTCGAGATGTTACTGGACGCCGCAAAAACAAGACAAAGAACCTTTCGCAAACTTTTAAGATTTACGAAAAGTCTCTGGAAGTTTGTGGACGTTCCAGAAAAAAAAAACTTTCAAGAATTGATTTATTGATTTGTCTTTATTTAAGAGACAGTCAGTCCTTGGCTGGTTCGTCTCTCCCTTCCCTTTAGTTCTGAAACAAAATTCATATATATTTTTTTTTAGATATTTCCGGAAGCTACTCAACGTTCCAAAAAAAACTGAAAAATCCTCTATAATATCCAGGAACATCAAACTGCTTTAAATACCTGGAACTTTCAAGAAGCTGCAGTAAGTATAAGAAAACGAACCTTCTGGAATTTCCTGGAACATATTTTTAATGCCGAGAATGTTCGGAGAGTTCGGTGAGCGTTCATGAAAAAATATAAAATGACCCTCCTAAAAAATTCTGGAACATCAAAATTTCCAACTTCCGGTCTTTCGTGCTTGCAATTAAGGTTTTCGGGTGATTTTATTACCAGCCAAGTGTTTCCAAGTAGATTGAGGCACCCATGGAGGCGCATGGTTGATGAAGTCTACGCTATCCATGTTAGGGGTCATTCAAATATGACGACCATCGTTTAGCGGGGAAGGGGGTGACACTCCTTGTATTGAGCATACGAAAAAACATGACAGAGGGGTGAAAGTAAGTCGAAAATGCCAGAAAACTGATGGACGTAATTTTTGAATGTTTTCATGAAGTGGCATCTTACCCCATGGCAGATGGGCTTTTTGCACCACTTCCGTTTTACGAACCAGTTTTTGAAATCGCAAAAAATCGATGAAAATTCAATAGTTTAGTGAATATTTTTGTTGAAGCATCGAGCAAATATTGTCTAGTTGCTGTTACCACCTTGAAAGCCTAACAAATGAGGCTATATATTATTGAAAGCGATGAAAGTTTGACAAATCGCATATTGCCCCACTTTCCCCTACTAACAAAATAGTGTGATCTTAGTTTTGTTAGACATCACAATTCTTAATCTGTTCAGTTGTAAAAAGCGACAAGTGACACGAGTGTGGAGAGAGTTCGTAAGATTTTTCGATTGTTCGGTGAAGATAAGGACATTACAATGTAACCAGCGTAGCGACGCTGGCGTTTGCTGATACGTTAATACCGTTGGCTGGTAGACGTAAAAGCGTCACACGATGAGATCTTGACCGATCATGTTTTCTGCTTTTAGCCCAGGCCAAACTTGTTGATTTGTTGTTTCACTGCTTATTTGCTGGTGGATGCCTTAGGATTATCTTTGTTTTAACATGTTACAACACGATATTAATTCACACTAAGAATAAAATAAACGCAATGAAACTATTCTACAGTGTGGACAATTGATTTAACGTGACTCATATATGCATATAGCTTACTATCACTTATCGCAGTGTGTACGAATTGTGAAATCTTGGAACTAATTTTAGCACATAGTAACAATTTATCGAAAAAGAAAGAATTACCAGTCGTTGCCGAAAATGTTTCTTTGTTAACAGAGTACAACTATTTCATCATCAATAATTCTTTACCTTTACGCTTTCTAACTTGCTGCCTACGAACTTGAAAAGACATGATGCTACGTGAAATGTTATGATTTAATTTAGATGCCTGATAGGCATATATAATGTGTTCAGAGCCATACTTTTTTCAGTCTTTCTCCAATCATTGCAAGGATTGCATCTAAAACAACGATATCAGAAAAAAAAATTCACAATTTGTAGGAACTGTTGCAAAAGTGTGATCGTGGTTGCGATATAGAGTCTGTAAGTAGAACTTTTATCTTTCATTCTGTTAAATTGTAAATGTATGTTTTTCGATTATTAAAAGCCAAATCAAATCAAAAACTATTCACAAATTTTTGGAAAGCTGAACAAAGGTTTAGCGGAACGAACTCTCAAAATCGTTAAGAATAATCGCCTAACGTTCAAATGACCGTGGTTAGGATGTTGGCTAGTTGTGTTAATTTTGATGAATTCTTAAAGTGTTTCCGTTATCTACACTAGTTAACAAAATAAAACGAAAGTCGTGAACTTCTGTCAATGACCAAAATTTTTGAATCATAATTTAGCGCTGATTTCGAAACCGTGCTTCAAAAAATTTAAAGTAGAACAGTTTTTGAGTTTTAGCTCAATATTGAGTTTTACAACTTTTTAAAATATGGAATTTATTAAAATTCAAATATCTTGCGTTTTGTTCAATCAATTTTAAATCTTTTTTCATAAATTAAAAGCTGAATATAATACCATTCGATCATCTGAACGCAGGTTTTGCGTCAGATTGATGAAATTCAAGATATTGGCGAGTTTTGGGGGCGATCTCCTTAAATTTTAGCAAAATTTCCAAAAATATATAAAGAAATGTATTTTTTTCAATAAGAAAAAAAACAATTTAAAAATTCTTTTTCAACGTTTATTTGACATATCATATATAGGCGAGTTACAGTAAAAAATTCAGCTCAATCGGAGCATTGAATACAAAGAAAGAGATGTGTAAAGTGAACGACTTTGCTTAAAAATAGAACAAAAATCGATTTCAAATCATCAACCTTGTATGGAAAGTCGAAAAAAATTCCGCTCTACTGTATTTTTTTTCCTTCACGTTTTCGAACTCAGGGCACGATTCTACACCAAAAACAATCATCAGCTTACCGAGTTCAAAAATGCTGTAAACTAGTGCTATTTGTGGCAGTGCTGAAAATGTCATTTCATTATATCTAAATTCAACCACCTACAGCTCACTTTTGAATTAACAAAAAAAAAAGAAACCGGGAATTTCTTTTGGGAAATTTTCCTAAGCTTTCTTGAGAAATCCTTCCCAAATTTCTTTCGGAAAATTTTGCATTGATTTTGTGAGATTGTTTTCTATTTTCGCGAGTTTTTCAAGTATTCCTACAGGGATTCCTCAAGGAGTTCTCCTTCTGAATCTGAGAATTCAATAAAATTGTTGTTTTTTTTATTCTTAATCACTTAACCTAATTTACAGCTCTATTGTCCACTGGGGCACTACGTGAGCGATTTCAATTGACAGCTGTACCTACAGTATTGTACAGAGCCTAGATGTATTCTATTATACTTTATCGAACTGGTGCCTTCCTGCTGCTTTCACTTTTCTACTCTACATGGTAGAATGATGAGCACAAGGATGATAGGTGGCCGTTGTTCCTTTCCAGTCCGATTGGGGGTCCATTATGAGTAGCAGTTCGCCGATGTCCAGGTATCCGGGTCCGTTTGAGCCATGGGGCTCAGAAGAGGGTCAGTGTCAGCCGCTCTCGGTGAAGAGCAACTGACGAAAAATTGCAAGTGCCGGGGCTGGGAATCAAACCCATGACCATCCGCATATGAAGCGAACGTGTGACCAACTACGCCACGGGCCCCGGCTAAAATTGTTGTTAACGGTTTGAAATTAAGGTACCCCGGGGCAAGTGAGAATCGGGGGCAAGTGAGACCTATAGCTAGTATTTTTATTATTATTTATTTTTAAGGCTAACATTCTTCATGGAAAACATAGGCATCACACCTACTGATACTTTGAATACAAAAAATGTTATTGTTTCAACCATAAAGAGACCATATTCGTTATTGTTGTTCATATGTAATTTTCAATTCACTAGGTGAGATTGACGTGCTCTACTACATTCGTCGTTTAAAAATAGATTTGTCATTATACAAATACATTTTCGGTTTCAGGATAGTATTTGGAGTTCTTGCAAATGATTTCAAGCGAAAAAGCTGTATTTTATTTTTTATTTATTACCTTTAGTTTATTGCTCTCACTTGCTCCAGTGCATTTTGCTATCTGGGGTAAGTGGGACCTATGAGAATAAACAAACACAATTTTATGGGTTCATCTCGCCTTGTCCAGCCTAAGATGAAATTAGCACGAAAGTCAATAAAAATTGACGCGTTAAGTAATCTACTATTGAATTATACTTTATTACCTCTAATTAGATGATGAAATTCTGGTTAAAAATGGTAAAACCTTGCGTAAAACAAAAAAATCAAAAGCATGTATTTTTTATGTTTTTCTCTAAATATCTTCCATTATTTTTTCACTGAACGCTGCATAATGAATTCTTTTGAGCATTCAGGAACTGTCCATAAAAATTTAAAATAGGGAAATGACCTTTTCAAAATTCATGATTAAAAAAAAACATTATTTAATGATCGTAAGATTATGTAAGGGAGAAGATATTACTGAAAATCTCGAAACCCAGATTTACTTTTGGCGAGATTCATCAACTATATAATATAGGGAACAAGTTTCAAAATCTTTTGTCTCTTCACTTTACGGCGCTTTTTGTATAAAAAATCAATTTATTTTGCATGAGCTGCTAGAGTTGATTCAAGTATTTTTCCCCAGCGATTTTTTATGTGTTGCGTAATTTATGCATGATACCATAAACCTCTTCTTATTTTAATCTCTAAAGATAGTCATTCATATTAGAGATTTATGATTTATGTTACCTTATTTGTTGCAACTTATATTAAGCCCTTTGAACAAAAACTCTGAATAGGTCCCACTTGCCCCGTGAAACGCAGTAAATGAAAATGAAGATTTGCTACACTTTTCATTATATGCATAATATATGGAATTTTAAAATTTTGAAACAGTTTTAATGCACGTTAATAAGTACAAATATACCAACAACGTCTTTTGGGTTCATTGGAATTATTAAAAAAATGTGTTCTGAAATTTTTGGCATGACAAAACCAAATTAGCATTTTTTAGGTCCCACTTGCCCCGGGGTACCTTATATAAAAAAAAGAAAGTCATGGGTATTGTGATTGCATGTGGATTTGCACGCGTTGAGAAGTGTGCTCATTTATGACTTGCTGACAAGAGCTCTTTGTGGCATCCTCCAGGAGCTCCCTGAGGGATTCCTTCTGAGATATTTTCCAAGAGTTTTTCAGAAGTTCCATCAGGGATTTCTCCAGGAGTTCTTTCTAATATTCCTCCTACTAACATTTCCTTCTTCGGATAATACTTCAGAAGTTCCTTCAAGAGTTCCTCCAGGAGTTCTTTCAGGGTTTTCTTTTGCGTTTCCACCAAGAGCTTTTTCTGACATCCGGGAATGTCTTCCGGAGTTTCTTCAGAAGTACCTTCCAAGATTCCCCGAGGCCGTCCTTCCGGGAATCTTCGAGAAATTTCATTCAAACCTTCTCCAGGAGCACCTTCTGCGATTCCTCCAAGAACTCTTTTCTAGATTCTTCCAGGACTTACTGAAACATCCCAGGAGTTCCTCTAGTTTTCTTTTACTAGTTCTTTCGAGGTTTATTTTTTAGATTCCTCCTGCTAAGATTTCTTGAGAAGTTTCTTCACGGACTGCTGCAGTAGTAGAAATTTAACAGTTATGGAACTGGAAACGCATCTGTTTTAATATACCTTTTTCAGCAACTATTGCCAATAACTATAGTAACATTTAATGGCTAGTTTCCACCTGGTAAGTATTGTGTAAACGGATAGGACGATATCCCTGGAAATTCTTCCAGGAGTTCATCGGGAATTCGTGAAGCGGATTTTCGAGAATTTCTGCAAGAGTTCCCTGTGAATTCTTGTAGGAGTTCCCCGGGAATTCTTGCGTAATATCTCCTGAAATTCCCCAATGAATTTCCAGGGAATTCCTCCAGGAGTTTCCCAGGAACTCATTTAAAATTACCTCGGGAATTCTACCAGAAGTTCACCAATAATCCCAACAGGAATTCTTCGGAAAATTTTCCAGGAGTTCCTCTGAAATTCCCGTGCGATTTCTCCAGAACTCCTGCAGGACTTCCGCGGGAATCCCTGGAGGGATTTCAGGAGGAATTTCCCGGGGGAATCCTCGAAGGAATTTCTGGAGCAATCACCGGAGGATCTTCTGGAGCAAATTTCCAGAAATTCCTTCTGAGATTTCTCTGCGGAATTCCTGGGAGAATCTTTGGAAGAGTTCCTGGAAAATCAGCAAAGATAATCCGGAGGAATCCCCAAAGGAATTCCTGAAGGAATCCTCAGAGGAATTCCAGGAAGAATTGGTGGTGATATCCCTGGAGGAATCCTCGGAAGAATTCCTGGAGGAATCCTCGGAGGAATTCCTGGAGGAATCCCCGGAAGAATTCCTGGAGGAATCCTCGGAGGAATTCCTGGAGGAATCTTCGGTGGAATTCCTGGAGGAATCCTCGGAGGAATTCCTGGAGGAATCCTCGGAGGAATTCCTGGAGGAATCCATGGAGGAAATCCTGAAGTTCCTCCGAAATTCCCGTGCGATTCCTCCAGAACTCCTGCAGGACTTCCGCGGAGGGATTTCTGGAGGAATTTTCCGGGGGAATCCTCGAAGGAATTTCTGGAGCAATCACCGGGGGATCTTCTGGAGCAAATTTCCAGAAATTCCTTCTGAGATTTCTCGGCGGAATTCCTGGGAGAATCTTCGGAAGAGTTCCTGGAAAATCAGCAAAGATAATCCGGAGGAATCCCCAAAGGAATTCCTGAAGGAATCCTCAGAGGAATTCCTGGAAGAATTGGTGGAGATATCCCTGGAGGAATCCTCGGAGGAATTCCAGGAGAAATCCTCGGAGGAATTCCTGGAGGAATCCTCGGAGGAATTCCTGGAGGTATTCTCGGAGGAATTCCTGGAGGAATCCTCGGAGGAATTCCTGGAGGAATCTCCGGAGGAATTCCGGGAGGAATCTCCGTAGGAATTCCGGGAGGAATCTCCGTAGGAATTCCGGGAGGAATCTCCGGAGGAATTCCGGGAGGAATCTCCGGAGGAATTCCTGGAGGAATCTCCGGAGAAATTTCGAAGGAATCTCCGGAGGAATTCCGGGAGGAATCTCCGGAGGAATTCCGGGAGGAATCTCCGGAGGAATTCCGGGAGGAATCTCCGGAGGAATTCCGGGAGGAATCTCCGGAGGAATTCCGGGAGGAATCTCCGGAGGAATTCCGGGAGGAATCTCCGGAGGAATTCCAGGAGGAATCTCCGGAGGAATTCCGGGAGGAATCTCCGGAGGAATTCCGGGAGGAATCTCCGGAGGAATTCCGGGAGGAATCTCCGGAGGAATTCCGGGAGGAATCTCCGGAGGAATTCCGGGAGGAATCTCCGGAGGAATTCCGGGAGGAATATTCGAAGGAATTCCGGGAGGAATCTCCGGAGGAATTCCGAGAGGAATCTCCGGAGGAATTCCGAGAGGAATCTCCGGAGGAATTCCGAGAGGAATCTCCGGAGGAATTCCGAGAGGAATCTCCGGAGGAATTCCGAGAGGAATCTCCGGAGGAATTCCGGGAGGAATCTCCGGAGGAATTCCGGGAGGAATCTCCGGAGGAATTCCGGGAGGAATCTCCGGAGGAATTCCGGGAGGAATCTCCGGAGGAATTCCGGGAGGAATCTCCGGAGGAATTCCGGGAGGAATCTCCGGAGGAATTCCGGGAGGAATCTCCGGAGGAATTCCGGGAGGAATCTCCGGAGGAATTCCGGGGGGAATCTCCGGAGGAATTCCGGGAGGAATCTCCGGAGGAATTCCGGGAGGAATCTCCGGAGGAATTCCGGGAGGAATCTCCGGAGGAATTCCGGGAGGAATCTCCGGAGGAATTCCGGGAAGAATCTCCGGAGGAATTCCTGGATGAATTTCTGGAGAAATTTCGAAAGAAATTTCTGGAGGAACCCGGGAGGTATTTCTGGAGGAATTCCGGGAGGAATCCCTGGAGGAATCTGGGAGGAATTCCTGGAGGAATTCCAGGATGATTTTTTTTAGGAATTCGTGGAATTTCCGGAAAAATTATTGCAGGAATCTCCGGAGGAATTTCTGGGGGAATCTTTGGAGGAACGATGGACGATGGACTTCTTCCGAATCCTCTGATTTTTTTCTATAAATCTTTCTGGAATTCTTCCAGAAGATTTTGATGAACATTCTCCCGTAATTCATTACGGAATGCCTTCGAGATTTTTTATGGAATTACTTTAGGAGTTCTGAATGAAATTGTTTCATATCATGAGTACCTTATGAAATTCTCACTATATTTTTTCAGAAATTCCTCCTCGAGCAATCTCCTGGAAACTCTTAGAGGAGTTTTGAAAGACATATCTGAAGGAATCTGAATAAGACTCCTGGAGTAATTCCAAAAGAAAATCCAGGATGAATCACGGCTCTACTCCATTTGACATAAAGGCCATTTGGCATAACAAATATTATGCACATTCTTATCAAGAGGCTGTTCTTCGTGTTATAACAAACGGCATTATGCCAAATGGCCATTATGCCAAACGGTGATATACCAAATGGGGTAGAGCCATCCTGAAGGAAACCCGGAAAGACCTTATGGAGGAATCCCAGACGAAATCGTTTTGTTTTGTTGGTTTTCGTTGCAAAGTTACTGATGCGTTTGAGTGACCAGATGTTTGCTGTTGGATACAGGCTTCAGTGTTTGAAGTAATAGATATAGTTTTAATGTGTTTTATGTATTAAGGAATTCGTATGGTTGCATCATCACGTAGATTATGTGTGTACTAATTCAACATCCTTTATTTTTCAGATTATAGTATATCTGGCAGCACGTCCAGGGCATAATGGCATCAACACATAAACCACAATCAACCAAACCAGTTCCCATGGAGAAGTACAACATTCTTCTGATAGGAGAAACAGGATCAGGAAAGTCAACTTTGGTCAATTATCTCACAAACTTTTTTCTTGGCGGAAGTCCGTATCATCTTAAAATTGCTATCCCCACGAAGTACTACGCAGTAACAGAGAGTTTCGAACATTCTGAACGCGATATAGAAGATTCAACAAAGAGTCAAACGATAAAACCCATTGAATACGATTTCAAGAGTGATGAACTCCAGTTCAGTTTTATTGACACCCCGGGACTTTGTGATACGGCAAGCACTCAGAATGACGAAGATCACATCACGAAAATTTTGGCGGCCGCTGAAGAGGCGGGGACTTTGGCGGCCATCATGATTGTTATAAATGGCACTCGTTCTAGAGCTACTGTAGATCTATCTCATTCATTGAATGAAATGAAAAGCTTCGTGCCAGATTGTCTACTGGACAATCTGATGATTGTTCTCACGAACTGCAATCGGGCTACGGCGAATTTCGAATTGAAGCAATTGAAACCATGGAAGATCCTTGATGATAACGTGTTCTATATGAACAATTCTGCTCTAAGTAAACCACAAGAATTGTGGAGCAAAGATGAAAGATTGAAGCAAACCATTGAAAATGAATGGACTGCATCAATGGAAACAATGGAACAAATCAAATTGCGACTCAAGCAAATTGGCATGAAAGTTACCAATGTGTTCAAAGAAATGCGCCTTAAGAAGAATCAAATAAAATCTGAACTGTTTAAAATTTTGCAGGAAGTAGAAAAACTTCAAAATTTACAGAATGATTTGGATGAGTTGAAATCAGCTCAGCAAAATGCTTTAAATGATATTAAAATGTATTCTAACTTCACTCAAACAAAAACAGTGAACTATGTGGAATATGTCGATTCTCAATACTACAGCAGGATCTGTTCAAATTGTCTAAAAGTTTGCTACGAAGATTGGGCATATATCTGTTCAATTACCGGATACCTTATCCCAACATTCGCATATCAGTTTTGCAATAGGACCAGTAATATTATGCACTGTGCCTTTCTGCCATGTGTTTGCGACATTTGCAAATGTTCTCCCTTTATGCACTACGACGATACAAGAAAGCCAATTAAAAAAACCAAAACCGTTCAGGAAATTCTCGATTCGGTGAAAGCAGCTTACGACAGCAGCGTCCAGAAAAACGAAGCGATGCAGAACCAAATCGGCGGAATAAATGTCGATATGGCAGCACTGAATGCTGCTCTAGATGCCCATGAGGCTACTATTCGAAAATGTTGCCAGGATCTGAAAAATGTCTGCTCCCAGTTCAACCTGGTGAAAGAGCTAAGTGGCATAATTGGAGTAATGGAAAAGGCAGCGGAAAATCTCAAATCTGTGGAAGCCCGGAAGAACGCACATGATAGAATTCGCAAGATTCAACTAGTGATTGACGAGCTCACACGTGGTTAAAATGTTGTGAAAGCATCTAAATAGTTTGAAAATAATTAAATATCATCCAACGAGAAGGAACCTGGTCAACTTTTTTGTTGTATTTTGTTGCTTAGGGTTTCTTATTTTTTTTTAGAAAAGTAATTCTTTCACTTTCGACGTTTTGTCCTTTCGACGTATTATCTTTCAACGTTTTGTCACCCAACCGTTTCTTTGTATGTGGGTCAGTTATAAAAATATCGTAATCAAATATTACACAACGTTTTCCAGTTACGTGGCGTATATTCTCTACATAGACTACACATACTGAAGCTACGATTATTACATTATAGGGTAATTTTCCAATTGTTGCACGGCTAAAAATTCGCCAATTGTTGCACACCTCATAAGAATAACATGGAGTGTGCAACAATAGGCGAGTTTTTAGCCGTGCAACAATTGGAAAATTACCCTAGTTGTTAAAAGCTTAACAAAAAGTTGGAAAAGAAGAAAACATATGTTCAACAATGATGTATGTTATAAGAAATGATACTGTATCACTTACCTGACGCGGAAAACATCAAATAAATAGAAATATATAAATATATAAATAGAAAGATCCTGCATTAGAATTTATCGGAAGTTCCGAATTTCAACGTCGTGATACAGGGTTTAAATAGCACAAATACTATTCGAATAGTATTATTATGTATTAGAAATATATTCAGTAATCCAAATTTTGTGCCATTTCTTTTCTAAATGTTCTTCGAAAGCCGTTTCCCTGAAATCAGACAACACTAGAATCTCTTTTTATATCATGGGCTGAGGGTGCAATGGTGTGTATCAGTGGAGAACATTAAGTGGCTGCAGGTCTTCATCAATAGGTCTGCAATATAAAATTCGTGCATGGTAGCCTCGCAATTGGATCTCCAACGTGAAACTCCATCGTCGATGTAATCACAAGCCAATAGCGACAGAAATTCGGGAGCGAAAGTGGAGGTGAGTCGGCCACACTCTATGCAGGGGTGGAAACGAAATCTGCAAACAAGCGTTAGATAGCCAGCAGGACATCACAGCAGAGGCAGACCCAGAGGCTCATGGCAGCGCATCCTCAACAACGAAATAAAGGAAGTCAACAGAAATTTGACCTGGTCACAGGCGAATCACCTATCGTTCATAAGGTTACTCAAAAAAACACGATTTGATTTATCTCATGCATGGGTAGGGTATTTTTTTCCTCCCCTGTTGGGGAAATTAAGCCACTGCGTCCAATAGGCTGAACTTTTGTGGCATATGGGTAGGGTATACATCACTTTTACATTTGATCACTTCCAGTGGGGCACCCGTAACTGGTTTCGGGACACTTGATTTTCACATGAGGCGCTGAATTTTGTTGGGACTACTTGTATCACTCACCTTTGGGGGTGATTTGTGAAAAAATACCCGGATTTTTCACGTTTCCGAAATGCTCAATTACTATGGGAACAGCGAACTTCCCCTTCGATTTTCTCCGTTCGTGGATTTTGTTAGAAAGGGTGTTTGGTAAAGTCAGGCTTGGTTTGTCGAATTAAAAAATGATCAAATGTCACTGTGTAATTCACTGTAAATACGAATGATACGTTATTGTGCTGTTATTACCCCCCCCCCCCCCCCCCCGCGCAGCGGCTTCTCGTGCAGCTGCTACTTCCGGAAATTCAAATTTTGTGCTATCCGACACCTGATCCGTTTGGTGATCAACCGCAGTGAGCTTTGGAAGCCAACAATCGTAAAATGAACAAGCTATCAATTCGTACCACCAGAATATCTGTGGGATTTGTGTTCAAAAACAAATCCTCCATTCTAAAAACCCTAATGAATCCACCTAGCGGTGATGCTACCTTTCTCGTTCTTTAAAATATCCTTTCAACAAAACTCGAGCGACATGTTGATGACATTGACATAAATACAAAATGAAAACTGCTTGCTAAATCTACTCAATATGGATACATTTTATATTAGCATAACATCCAATATTCAGAAAATATAAGACAACGATCCAAAACTCAAACCATACAAGTGTCATGAAGCCGCAAAATTTTGAAACGTCATTTTAGATTTTCCGGTCATCATTTTATAATTCCAGATATCTACCCCAACTAAACTAACCGCCATCTTGAACATTGAGACACCATCTTGGATATTCTGGTATTCATTTTTGGACTCTGCGCCTAAAATTACATAAAATAGTCGTCGTATTGAATTTTGGCATGTCGTTTATGATTTTCTGGTTACCAGTTTTGGACGAAGTCCGGCATTCTTCCCCATTCAAACTATAGTCATATTGCAGATCTTGTGAAACAGCGCACATCTCGGGTTTTCTGTTTACAAATTTTGAATTCTGGACATATTTTCATACAAAATATGCCCATAATGCAAGAATTAAAAATCCTATAAAATAGGCACTAACTTGAATACTGGGCCATTATCTTGGACTTTGAACCGCTATCTTGGTTACTCTGGTGGACTCCGAACATATTTCCCATACCAAATACAATTATTTTACATAGTTTTAGAGCTCAAAATTCCTTAAAACAGTCACCATCTTCTGTTGACGCGATCAAATTCTTATTTTTCTATTCAACGTTGACCCATCCTGCTATAAATTTACACCTTAGGAATCTGAAATGGTACGATTTGATGAGATCACTTTAGTTTTGTCAACATTTTGTTCTCATATATGAGAACTTAGACCTATTCGTCACTGTTGTTTATACCATTAAACAAAGTCACGATTTAATTTTTCACATGAACGTTGGTTCTGCTACACAACAGCTAGCCTCTAAAGTGATCTAAGGCTATTTTCTTGCTTCGGCCTCCTTTGTCTCCGACATTCGCAACACAAGCAATCAAACTACTGTTCGAAACAAAAATGTCAAACGAATGCGGCTTTGGGAGACGGTTCGGCTTTTGTTATTCCTGTCTTCTTCCATAATAAGAGCTATGTTGCCCATCTGTGTGTCGTATTCAATGCAACATGCAATAATGAACTAATATTAACATTCATAATCGGAATTGGCTGAAAATCTATGCGTAAAGCTAGAATTAGACACATGTCATCGTGTCAGATGACATTGATTTGACCCTTTCTTATGTTTATTGATCTTCGTTCTACTGCTCGTGTTGTGTGTAGGTAAGAGGTAACGATAGCGTACGAATATAACAAAGCCGACTGCGGCAACGAAATGAAGGTAGTAAAAAGTGTCGAATGTTTACAAGACTGGTCGTGATTTGATGTACCGCATCCATGGGTTTGGTTAAATTTTACATTTTACTACCCGTATCTGATTCCGGGTAACTACCGGCTGAACCAAATATGGACTAACATTATTGTCTTGTTAACTGCTCATTGGTTAATCAAAAACGCTGCAAATTGAAGGTGTCACATGCAGGGTTTGACAATTTCGACGGGACTCTCGGAACCAATTCCGGAACACTACCAGTTGTCTTTAGTGTGACGTAAGGCTATTTTCTAGCTAACTGTTCATCAGGTTATCGCAAAAGCCACGATTTGATGTGTCACATACCTGGATTTGGTTTACTTTTACATTTGGCCTCTTCCGGCCACTCAAAACCGATTCCGAAACACTTGCTGGCCGTTCATTAGGTAATCTAGAAAGCCGCCATTTGATGTGGCGCATGTACGGGTTTGTTCTCTTTCAGATTTAACCACTTCGGCGGGAACCCCGGAACGGGTTCCGGAACACTACTGGTTCAGATATGGTCTGAGATGATTTTCCTGCTCATTGTCCATCAGGTCATCTAAAATGCCGTGGTTTGATGTGTCACGTGCATGGGTTTGGTACAATTGCATATTTGGCCACTTCCAGCGGGACACTCGGAACCGGTTCCGGAACACTACCAGTTTAGATATGGTCTGAGATGATTTTCCTGCTCATTTTCCATCAGATCATCGAAAATGCCGTGGTTTGATATGCCGCATGCATGGGTTTGGTTCAATTGTATATTTGGCCACTTCCAGCGGGACCCCTAGAATCGGTTCCGAAACACTACCGGTTCAGATACGGTCTGAGATGGTTTTCCTGCTCATTGTCCATCAGGTCATCGAAAATGCCGTGGTTTGATGTGTCGCATGCATGGGTTTGGTTCAATTGTATTTTTGACCACTTCCAGTGGAACGCCTAGAATCGGTTCCGGAACACTACCGGTTCAGATATGGTCTGAGATGGTTTTCCTGCTCATTGTCCATCAGGTCATCTAAAATGCCGTGGTTTGACGTGTCGCTTGCATGGGTTTGGTACAATTGTATATTTGGCCACTTCCAGCGGGACACCCGGAACCGGTTCCGGAACACTACCGGTTCAGATATGGTCTTAGACTATTATTCTGCTTACCGCTCATCAGGTTATCGAAAATGCCGTGGTTTGATGTGTCGCATGCATAGGTTTGATGCATTTTCATATCTGGTCCCTTCCTGGGGTACCGTTCCGGAACACCTAAATGGCCATATCTCCGGAACGGCTGAACCGATCCGAACCATTTTCAATAGGAAACAATGGGACCAGATTCCCCGTCGAATGAACCGTCGGTCATTGAAATCGGATGAGGATTACTGCCAAAAAGTGATGTGAGTTTTATTGTACACACACATACAGACACACACACACACGCACACACATACACACACACATACACACACACAGACATCACCTCAATTCGTCGAGCTGAGTCGATTGGTATATGTGATTTGACCCTCCGGGCCTTCTATCGAAAAGTCATTTTTGGAGTGAACATATAGCCTTTCCAGTACACTTAGTGTACGAGAATGGCAAAAAATAAAATAGAGTTAGTTTATCGGATCAAAAGTTTACCCATGTAATTTGACAGCAATCATTGTTGAATAAGCGTGGGTTTATGGTACCACAGAAATAAGGTCAGCTAAACGGAAATCGTGGATTCTAATGTGTGAAAGCATAGAGAATACACCCGTAGTGGCCAGACTCCAAAAAATTCTTTCAAAAGACCACTCCAATGGTGTGGGTAGCCTCCGAAAGACGGATGGTTCGCTCACTGTAGAGCCTAGCGAAACACTGAGCGAATTGTTAAAGATCCACTTTCCTGATTCAATCCCTGAGTCGAGCATCGGCGACCAAGGCACTGGAATTGCTGTCTCAGATCCACAAGAGATCCAATCATGGGTTTCTGGATCTAAAAAAGACGCAATAAAGGTTGCAAAGGAAGCTTTCACTCGGGCCAAGGTTGAGAGGGCGGTGAGATCTTTCGAGCCATTTAAGTCTCCTGGCATGGATGGAATATTCCCAGCGTTGATCCAAAAAGAGGAGAAAACACTGGTTCCACCCTTGGTTGAGATTTATAGGGCGAGTCTGATTTTGGGGCATATACCCAACGATTGGCGTCAAATCCGGGCTGTCTTCATTCCGAAGGCAGGAAAGAGAGATAAAACCAACCCCAAAGCATTCAGGCCGATAAGTTTATCGTCTGTAATGGAAAAGGTACTATGCGAGTACATAAAACACAAATTTATGAAAGCAATGCCTTTGTCAAAAAACCAATTCGCTTATCAAAGTGGAAAATCTACTATTTCGGCACTACATACGGTAGTCCAAAAGATCGAAAAAACACTTAATGCAAAAGAAATTGCTCTTGTAGCATTTCTTGATATTGAGGGCGCATTCGATAACGCTTCTTATTCGTCTATAGGGTCAGCAATGTTGAGGAGAAAATTCGACTCATGCATTGTTACCTGGGTACACGCTATGCTAGCTAATCGAAAAATCTCCTCTGAGCTTAGCGGTTCATACATTACTGTTAAAGCAACAAGGGGGAGTCCGCAAGGCGGAGTACTTTCTCCTTTGTTGTGGTCACTGGTGGTGGATGAGCTTCTAGACAGCTTAGAGAGAAGAGGCTTCGAAGTGGTTGGATATCCTGATGACGTTGTCATTATTGTACGAGGCAAATTCGAAAGTGTTATCGTGGAAAGAATTCAATCTGATCTAAATCACACTTTTTTCTGGTGTCAAAAGGAACAACTAGACATAAATCCTACAAAAACTTCCATTATCCCTTTCACCAAACAGAGGAAGGTCCAACTGAAACCCCTTTTCTTGAATCATACACAACTAGTTTATTCGAGCGAAATAAAATATCTAGGTGCCATACTCGACGCAAAACTGAATTGGAACTCTCATCTCCAATCAGTTGTGCAGAAAGGTCTCAATACACTTTGGGTTTGTTCAAAAACCCTGGGTAAAAGATGGGGCCTAAAACCAAGTATGATCATGTGGATATATAAAACCATTATTCGTCCCAGGACTACTTACGTTTCCCTTGTCTGGTGGCCTGAAACTAATGAGGCTGCTGCAAGGGCGAAGCTCAACAAAATCCAACGCACCGCTTGCATAGCGATCACTGGTGCAGTTCGTAGTAGGGTAAGAAATCAAACTTTGAACTAGTCAAATTGTAATCTTAATTTGAACCATTTCGAAATTCAATAAAACGACGTACTTTTTAGGCAAATATTTCCCCGATAAAGATGTCAAACAGCTTTCCGTAATATAACCTGATAACATGGATTTTAAAATCATTGAAAAAAGCGTTTTTGTCATGAAGAACAGGCAATTGAACAATCACTGTGATTTCACCCATTTTCCCCCAGAGAAAGCACATTTTCGGTGCACTCGTCCAGCTCATGCATTGTATCACACGCAATATGTGAACACGTCAAATGAAAGCTTATTCATCGTAGAATCGACCAACCAAATAATATTTCGCATTATTTGTCATAAAATTATCAAATTTAAGTAATTCTTACTTGACGAATGTTATCTTAAATTAAACCATTTGTAATCTAAATTTGAACTAGTAAACGGGGGCGAGCTTTCAGTGTTGGCCTGCAGACTGCGCTAGTGGTTGTTTTGTTTACTCTTGGGAGATGAAAAATTCCAAATTTAGTTACTAAGTTCCTGAAGAGTTTAGAACATTCTTAGTTGAAATTCCACTGCCTAATGAAAAATAGTTATGGGAATTAGCAGATCCATGTGTTGTTCAATTGTTCAGCACGAAATTGGCTGTTGTGGGAGATGCTCTAGCTCCTGCCGCCAGTAGTTCAAATTAAGATTAAAATTGGTTCAAATTATGATTACGATGGTTCAAATTAAGATTAAAATCATTGTTGACGAATAATCGAATTTTTCAATGAAATTCGGTGCAAATACAAACTTTTTACCACTTAACAGAAAGCTCATACCCGTGGCTATTAGTATGGCTACATGAGTTTTTGCGGTAGTAAATTATTTTCATGTGGGAGAAAATATCACTCAAAATTTGCGCTACATCAGAAAGCCGCAATTTGGTTCAACTTTTGATTACCTACCCTACACCACCTTTGACCCTAGACGCAATGCTTCACCTGCCCCGGTGTAGCAATTAAAACAATACGTGCTTTCGGTTTAAGCGTTTATTCAGGAATGATGTAGTTAAGTCAAGTGTCAAAGTCTGTTCTCAGTCATGGCCTACTAGTGATTGGGGATAGCTTAGTTAGGAGATAAGTAACATTTAATACTACACCCGGTTAAATCAATTCATAAAGCTGGAAGCGGAAAAAAGTGCTCTAAGGTTAAAGAGAACAAAAGCACTGCTGTCGGGAGACCTTACGGGTCACCTCAGCATATTAAGTCGCAACACTTAAGTTGCTTAATAACTACACTTGTAACTCAAAGCTAGTGTGGGAATGCATTCTGGCTTTGAAAAACTTATCCATACGCAATCGAGTCTACCTACACTACCCGCCATAAATATGGAATCGCATCGCCTAGTATTGCAACACCCCAGTTGAATATTGCAGCACCCCCAGAAAGTTTGGCATCACCTGAAGACTTCATCACTTTCTGAACTGTATCTCAAAAACCGTATCCCCTGCATAGTTTAGACCTTCAGCAAAGTTGATCAGAAGACCTTTGGCTATCAAATGGTAGTAAGTTTAGTGCGTAATTCCGCCGCTATGTGGCGCCAGTGTGCATTTACAATGAAGTGCTTTAACATGGTTTATCTCATGATTCTGACCACCTAGAATGTTCGTGTCTTCAGCAATGTTGATCAGAATATCTACGGCTATGAAATGGTGGTAATTTTAGTGCGTAATTCCACCGCTATGTGGCGCTAGTGTGCATTTACAATAAAGTGCTTTGACATGGTTTATCTTATGATTCTGACCACCTACAATGTTCGTGTCTTCAGCGAAATTGATCAGAAGACCTATGGCTATCAAATGGTAGTAAGTTTAGTGCGTTATTCCGCCGCTATGTGGCGCCAGTGTGCATTTACAATGAAGTGCTTTGACATGGTTTATCTCATGATTCTGACCACCTAGAATGTTCGTGTTTTCAGCAATGTTGATCAGAAGGTCTACGGCTATGAAATGGTGGTAATTTTAGTGCGTAATTCCGCCGCTATGTGGCGCCAGTGTGCATTTACAATGAAGTGCTTTGACATGGTTTATCTCATTATTCTGACCACCTAGAATGTTCGTGTCTTCAGCAATGTTGATCAGAAGGTCTGTGGCTATCAAATGGTGGTAATTTTAGTGCGTAATTCCGCCGCTATGTGACGCTAGTGTGCATTTACAATGAAGTGCTTTGACATGGTTAATCTCATGATTCTGACCACCTAGAATGTTCGTGTCTTCAGCAATGTTGATCAGAATATCTACGGCTATGAAATGGTGGTAATTTTAGTGCGTAATTCCACCGCTATGTGGCGCTAGTGTGCATTTACAATAAAGTGCTTTGACATGGTTTATCTTATGATTCTGACCACCTACAATGTTCGTGTCTTCAGCGAAATTGATCAGAAGACCTATGGCTATCAAATGGTAGTAAGTTTAGTGCGTAATTCCGCCACTATGTGGCGCCAGTGTGCATTTAAAACGAAGTACTTTGACATGGTTTATCTCATGATTCTGGCCACCTAGAATGTTCGTGTCTTCAGTAATGTTGATCAGAAGGTCTGTGGCTATCAAATGGTTGTAATTTTAGTGCGTAATTCCGCCGCTATGTGGCGCCAGTGTGCATTTACAATGAAGTGCTTTGACATGGTTTATCTCATTATTCTGACCACCTAGAATGTTCGTGTCTTCAGCAATGTTGATCAGAAGGTCTGTGGCTATCAAATGGTGGTAATTTTAGTGCGTAATTCCGCCGCTATGTGACGCTAGTGTGCATTTACAATGAAGTGCTTTGACATGGTTAATCTCATGATTCTGACCACCTAGAATGTTCGTGTCTTCAGCAATGTTGATCAGATGGTCTGTGGCTATCAAATGGTGGTAATTTTAGTGCGTAATTCCGCCGCTATGTGGCGCTAGTGTGCATTTACAATGAAGTGCTTTGACATGGTTTATCCCATGATTCTGACCACCTAGAATGTTCGTGTCTTCAGCAAAGTTGATCAGAAGACCTATGGCTATCGAATGGTAGTAAGTTAAGTGCGTAATTCCGCCGCTATGTGGCGACAGTGTGCATTAAAAACGAAGTACTTTGACATGGTTTATCTCATGATTCTGACCACTTAGAATGTTCGTGTCTTCAGCAATGTTGATCAGAAGGTCTACGGCTATCAAATGGTGGTAATTTTAGTGCGTAATTCCGCCGCTATGTGGCGCTAGCGTGCATTTACAATGAAGTACTTTGACATGGTTTATCTCAAAATTCTGACCACCCAGAATGTTCTTGTCTTCGGCAATGTTGATTAGAAGGTCTGTGGCTATCAAATGGTGGTAAATGTAGTGCGTAATTCCGCCGCTATGTGACGCCCGTGTGCATTCAAAACGAAGTACTTTGACAGGGTTTATCTCATAACTCTGACCACCTAGAATGTTCGTGTCTTCGGCAATGTTGATCAGACGGTCTCTGACTATCAAATGGTGGTAAGTTTAGTGCGTAATTCCGTCGCTATGTGGCGCCAGTGTGCATTTAAAACGAAGTACTTTGACATGGTTTATCTCATGATTCTGATCACCTAGGCCATACGCCACAGTTTGTCACGCCGCCGGTTTTTATTTTTCGCACCGGTGATCAGTGCACAAACAAAATTAATGTTGCATTCCTTCAAGGATTCTTCTTGAAATTCTTTCGGGGATTTCTCCTGATACACTGTCGTGGATTTCTCTTAAAATTCCATTGGGTGCGCAGTTTATTGATACCCACTTTTCAGGCTCACATTATCACATGTTAAAAATCAAATATGTATGTTTATTTTTATTTTGCAGTGCTAGAATATAGACATTGACTGATACACTGTCATGAAAAACAAGTCAAAAATATTCCATATTAAGCGTGTGATAGCGCCTTGAACTTTTCGCATTTTTTCCTGCCGCACCCTGTATATTTTAGTATAAATGGTAACACGATTCATGTGAAATTTGACCTCCTTACGGGAAAAAGCAGAAAATGGAAATTTTCCATTCAAATTTCAATCGCAATGAGAAGAGTGATATTTTTTCCTACCATATATTTACACCACGGGAATCTGAAATGGTATGATTTGATGAGATCGCTTTGGTCACGATTTTGTTCTCTTGCATATATGAAGATTTTGAACATTTCTTCACTTATAATCTTACCCAACGTTTACATGCTATCAAAAAAACCACGATTTGATTTATCGCTTTGACATTTATTTTGTTCACTTTTATAATTCCGCTATTTGATGTGCAGCTTACATGGGTTTTGTTCAATTTTACGGCGGGACACCTGGAACCGATTCCGGTTGTCTCACATATGGACTGAGACTATGTTCTTGTCAACTGTTCATCGGGTTACCTAAACAGCCGAATATTAATGTGATCTGAGGCTATTTTCTTGCTAACCGTTCGGCAAATTTAAGATAAAGCTGCGATTTTATGTGTCGCATGCACGAGTTTGGATCACTTCTATTTAATCACTTCCGATTCCGAAATACTATTACTAGTTCTAGATGTGGCCTGAGAATATTTTCTTGTTGACCGTTCATCAAAAAATCAAAAACGCCGCTATGGTTTGGTTCCCCTCTATATTTTACCACTTCCGGCGGGTTACTCGTCTCATCACCAGTTCTGGAACACTACCGGTTCTCTCAAATATGGTCTGAGATTATGTACTGGTTAACCGTTTATCATGTTACTGAATGAGTCAATGATATGTCGCATGTATTGGTTCTCTTTTACATTTGACCATTTCTGGCGGGACACCCGGAATCGGTTCCGTAACACACTGATATGGCTTGCGTCTATTTTCTTGCAACTGTTCATCATGTTACCTAAAAAGCCACGATATCTCAATGCATGAGTTTGGTTTCACTTTCGGCCCGGAATTGGTTGCGGAACACTACCGGTAGTCTCTTAAATAGTCTGAGCCTATTGGCTTGCTAACGTTTATTAGGTTATCAAAAAAGCCGCGCTTTGCTGTGTTGCATGCATGGGTTTGGTTCAATTTTATATTTGGCCGCTTTTGGAATGAAACCCGAAACTAGTTTCGGCACTACATACTGGCAGTCCCTAATGTGGTCTTAGCCTACTTCCTTGATAAGCGATTATCAAGTTGTCGGAAAAGACTTGATTTGATGTGTCGCATGCATAAGTTTTGTTCACTTTTAAATACGGCCATTTCCGGCGGGAAACCTGGAACCGGTTCCGAAACACTACTGGTTCAGATATGATCTGAGTCTTTTTTTATACCAACCTTTCGTTATAAAAAAAAGCCACGCTTCGATATGTCGCATGCATGGGTTTGGTTTATCTTTATATTTGGCCACTTCCGGCGGGACACTAGCAACCGGTTCCAGAACACTACCGGTTCAGATAGGGTATGAGACTGTTTTCTTGCTAACTGTTCATCAGGATATCGAAATTGCCGCGATTTAATGTGTTGCATGCATTGCTTTGGATCACTTTTATATTTGGCGACTTTCAGCGGGGCAAGCGGAACCGGTTCCGGAACACTACCGGTTCAGATATGGTCTGAGAATATTTTCTTGCCAGCTTTCAATAGGTTATCAAACAGCGCCGCTTTGATATGTTGCATGCATAGAATTGGTTCACTTTTATATTTGGCCACTTCCGGAGGGACATCAAGGAACCGGATCCGGAACACTTCCGGTTCAGATATGGTCTGAGAATATTTTCTTGCCAGCTTTCAATAGGTTATCAAACAGCGCCGCTTTGATATGTTGCATGCATAGAATTGGTTCACTTTTATATTTGGCCACTTCCGGAGGGACATCAAGGAACCGGATCCGGAACACTTCCGGTTCAGATATGGTCTGAGACTGTTTTCTTGCTAACTGTTTATCAGGTTATCGAAAATGCCGCAGTTTGATGTGTCGCATGTATATGTTTGTTACATTTTTATGTATGGCCCCTTCCAAGGGCACTGGTCCGGAACACCTAAATGGCCATAACTCAGGAACGGCTGGACCGATCCAAACCATTTTGAATAGGAAACAATGGGACCAGATTCCGCGTCGAATGAACCGTCGGTCATTAAAATCGGTTGAGGTTTACTGTCAAAAAGTGATGTGAGTTTTTTTGTACACATACACACATACATACACACATACATACACACACACATACACACACACAGACATCACCTCAATTCGTCGAGCTGAGTTGATTGGTATATGTGACTCGACCCTCCGGGCCTTCTATCAAAAAGTCATTTTTGGAGTGAACATATAGCCTTTCCAGTACACTTAGTGTACGAGAAAGGCAAAAAGAATAGTTCATATGTGCAGCTTCAACATTTCAAGTTTTCGCAATAAAATTTTCATCGGTTTTTGCTTGGAGAGTTTACCACAAAGTTATATGTTAAAGTAGATAATAGTATGTATTCTGCCCAGCTGTTTGTACATGTTCGAGTAGGGATTTGCTGAGTACGCGTATGCAGAACTTATGTATATGTTTCCACCAATAAGTTGGTATGTGCAGATAATTACCATTGGCGGCGTGCTGAATGTGACGGGTTGATAATTAGTCTACCTAGAGATAACCTTGGACTGTTCTGAAAAAATATATTTGGTAATTTAAGTTGTAAGGACCAGGATGAGGATCTAAGGTTGGCTTAGAAGATGATCTGAAGAAGTGACCAGTGCTCGGACCAGAGGCTAAAAAAATATGTATAAAGAAGTTAGGACTTTTGTGTTTTCAAAGCTTATTTGGTATACTTTGGTTTGGGTTTTGCAACTGCGTCTAGTGTGGAAGGATTGTGAAAAAATCATGATCTATCAATATAACGCCAACCCAGACGTATCGTATGCTATGTGACTCAGGTAGTTTCACCATCTATGCTCGTCCGACTAGGAAAAAGTTGAATTATATTTTCACTTGTTAATAGCAAAATTTTACATACAGTGGTTGTGGCATATGCAGCGATATATACTCGGATATATATGACAACGGTTCAAAAAAAAAGGGGAGAAGAGAGTCCACTTGGAAAGTTTTAGGTGTGAGACTATAACAGGTATTGTAGTCATATTATTGTTGTCAATTATGGTGTTCACGTCAGCCGAATATTCATCATATTTATGAACTAAGAAAAAATAAATAAATAAGATTATTTGCACAGGGTAGCCCAAAGTTTTTGGGAGCATGAGTCAGCATAGACCAAGCCCTACCCGCATAAACAATAACCTTAAAACGTGCTTAACAACCCATTCGGGATACCATTCGAACAGTATGCTGTATTGTTGAACCGTTTACATTACGGTTCGTGTATGGTGTTGGTTTAAAAGGGTAGACCTGTTCAATTAAAGAAGGATGGGGGTGTAGGGTTCATACTAGCATTCATTTGTGTGATTTGTGTTAAGTAGGTAACTCAGTGGGTATGGAGTGTCAATTGAGTAGTTAGGCATCAACGTGTAGTGTGTGACGGAAGGAGAGAGTGTGTTTGGAAGAGCATGGAGCCGGAACCGGGAGCGGTGCGTGTAATAGGTAGGCTGGGAATCGGGTAAGTTCTGCCGCTGCGGATGTCCTTCCCGACTGGGACCCTACAAAGACACGAACATTCTAGGTGGTCAGAATCATGAGATAAACCATGTCAAAGTACTTCGATGTAAATGCATACTAGCGCCACATAACGGCGAAATTACGCACTAAAATTACCACCATTTGATAGCCATAACCCTTCTGATCAACATTGCTGAAGGCACGAACATTCTAGGTGGTCAGAATCATGAGATAAACCATGTCAAAGTACTTCGTTGTTAATGCACACTAGCGCCACATAGCGGCGGAATTACGCACTAAAATAACCACCATTTGATAGCCACAGACCTTCTGATCAACATTGGTGAAGACACGAACATTCTAGGTGGTCAGAATCTTGAGATAAACCATGTCAAAGTACTTCATTATAATGCACACTAGCGCCACATAGCGGCGGAATTACGCACTAAAATTACCACCATTTGATAGCCATAACCCTTCTGATCAACATTGCTGAAGACACGAACATTCTAGGTGGTCAGAATCATGAGATAAACCATGTCAAAGTACTTCATTGTAAATGCACACTGGCGCCACATAGCGGCGGAATTACGCGCAAAAATTACCACCATTTGATAGCCATAGACCTTCTGATCAACATTGCTGAAGACACGAACATTCTAGGTGGTCAGAATCATGAGATAAACCATGTCAAAGTACTTCGTTGTAAATGCACACTAGCGCCACATAGCGGCGGAATTACGCACTAAAATTACCACCATTTGATAGCCATAACCCTTCTGATCAACATTGCTGAAGACACGAACATTCTAGGTGGTCAGAATCATGAGATAAACCATGTCAAAGTACTTCGATGTAAATGCATACTAGCGCCACATAGCGGCGGAATTACGCACTAAAATTACCACCATTTGATAGCCACAGACCTTCTGATCAACATTGCTGAAGACACGAACATTCTAGGTGGTCAGAATCATGAGATAAACCATGTCAAAGTACTTCGATGTTAATGCATACTAGCGCCACATAGCGGCGGAATTACGCACTAAAATAACCACCATTTGATAGCCACAGACCTTCTGATCAACATTGGTGAAGACACGAACATTCTAGGTGGTCAGAATTTTGAGATAAACCATGTCAAAGTACTTCGTTGTAAATGCACACTGGCACCACATAGCGGCGGAATTACGCACTAAAATTACCACCATTTGATAGCTATAACCCTTCTGATCAACATTGCTGAAGACACGAACATTCTAGGTGGTCAGAATCTTGAGATAAACCATGTCAAAGTACTTCATTATAATGCACACTAGCGCCACATAGCGGCGGAATTACGCACTAAAATTACCACCATTTGATAGCCATAACCCTTCTGATCAACATTGCTGAAGACACGAACATTCTAGGTGGTCAGAATCATGAGATAAACCATGTCAAAGTACTTCATTGTAAATGCACACTGGCGCCACATAGCGGCGGAATTACGCGCAAAAATTACCACCATTTGATAGCCATAGACCTTCTGATCAACATTGCTGAAGACACGAACATTCTAGGTGGTCAGAATCATGAGATAAACCATGTCAAAGTACTTCGTTGTAAATGCACACTAGCGCCACATAGCGGCGGAATTACGCACTAAAATTACCACCATTTGATAGCCATAACCCTTCTGATCAACATTGCTGAAGACACGAACATTCTAGGTGGTCAGAATCATGAGATAAACCATGTCAAAGTACTTCGTTGTAAATTCACACTAGCGCCACATAGCGGCGGAATTACGCACTAAAATAACCACCATTTGATAGCCACAGACCTTCTGATCAACATTGCTGAAGACACGAACATTCTAGGTGGTCAGAATCATGAGATAAACCATGTCAAAGTACTTCATTGTAAATGCACACTGGCGCCACATAGCGGCGGAATTACGTACCAAACATTTCACCATTTGAAGGTCATAAACCTGCTGAACAACTTTGCTGAAGGTCTAAACTTTGCAGAGCACACGGTTTTTGAGATATAGTTCAGTAAATCATAAGGTTTTCAGGTGATGCCAAACTTTTTGGGGTGCTGCAATATTCAATTGGGGTGTTGCAATACTAGAAGATGCGATTCCATATTTATGGCGGGTAGTGTATATTGGATCCCAGGACATACGGGTCTAGAGGGAAACGAGATTGCTGATGAGCTAGCCAGGATTGGATCTAATGAAAGGTTCATTGGCCCTGAGCCCTTCTGCGGGATCTCAGACTGCTCTGTAAAAATGGAACTGAACAAATATATGGTCAGTCAAATCACATCAAACTGGAATGCACTTCCCCATACGAGCCAATCCAAAAGGCTCGTAACGATAAACCCCAAGAAAACCCAACAACTATTAGGTCTCAACAAAAGGGATCTCAACATCTACACCGGTCTAATAACTAGACACTGCCCCTGCAGATACCATCTACAGAAGATAGGAGCAATCCAAACCTCAAATTGCCGCTTCTGTGACGAGGAGAGGGAAACATCAGAACACATCCTCTGCTATTGAAGTGCACTCACTCAACGTAGGTTCAAAGTTCTCAGCAAGCCCTTTTTAGGGCCTGCTGACATATGGATCTTATCTCCCAAGGACGTGGTTGGCTTCATAAAGCTAGTCTCGCCAGAATGGGGGAGTCACATACTGTAACTCAGGATCCCTATTCATCAATAATAGATGGTCTTGAGTTCAGTCGATACCAAGGTATCTCAGTGACAAATATGTTAATGAGATAACTTGCGTACCTCACAGTAAAAGGGTATATCACAATAGTTCTAAAATCTGGACGCAGTGATCTTCACCCGACAAACGAGAGGATGGTACCACACGCATGGATTTGGTTCAATTTCACGTTTTACCACTTTCCACTTTCGGTTCACATTTTACCACTTACCGATTGTCCCTGATATGGTCTTAGACTAGTTTCATGCAAATTGTTAATCAATTTTCCCAAAAAGTCGCGAATTGATGTACCGCTTGCATGGGTGTGCTTCCTTTGTGCATTTCGCCAGTTCCGGCGAGATACTCGAAACTGGTTCCGGAACACTATCGGTAGTCTTAAATGTGGCCTGAGACTATTTTCTTGCTGACCGTTCTTCGCGTCATCGAAGAAGCCGTTATTTAATGTGCTGCGTGTACGCGTTTGGTTCCGTTCTACATTTGACCACTTCCGGCGGAGCACCTGGAATCGGTTTCGGCACACTATTGGTTTTCCAAAGTGTGATCTACGATTGTTTTTCTTGTTAACCATTCATCAGGTTACCTAAAAAGTCATTTAATGTGTAGCATGTATGAGGTTGGTTCTCCTTTACATTTGACCACTTCCGGTGGGGCAACCGTAATTGGCGTTGAACAGTACCGGTTGTCCCAAATATGGCAGGAAACTTTTTTTTGCCAAATCAAGATTCCTAAAAATCCGCGATTTGATGTGTCGCAAGGGTTTGGTTCACTTTTTTGTTAAACCATTTCCGGCGGGACACTCGGAACCGGTTCCGGATTACTACCGGTTCATATAGGTTCTGAGAATGGTTTCCTGCTTACTGTTTATCAGGATATCAAAAAAGCCACTATTTGATATGTTGCATGCATGGGTTTGGTTAACTTTTATACTTGGCCACCACCGGCGAGACATCTGGAACCAGTTCCAGAATACTACTGGTTCCGATATGGTCTGAGAATGTTTTCCTTCTTACTGTTCATCAGGGTATCGAAAAAGTCGCGGTTTGATATGTCGCATGCATGGGTTTAGTGAACTTTTTTGTTTGGCCACTTCCGGCGGGACACCCGGAACCGATTCCGGGACACTACCGGTTCAGATATGATCTGAGACCATTTTTCTGCTTACCGTTCATCAAGTTATCGAAAATGCCGTAGTTTGATGTTTGCCATGGATGGGTTTGTAGCGTTTTCATATCTGGCCCCTTCCTGGGGTACCGGTCCCTGAATGGCCATAACTCTGGAACGGCTGAACCGAACCGAACTAATTCCAATAGGAAACAATGGGACCAGATTTCGCGTCGAATGAAGCATCGGTCATTAAAATCGGTTGAGCTTTAGTTCAAAAAATTGATGTGAGTTTTTTTGTCCACACAAATACACACATACACATACAGAGACCTCACCTCAACTCGTCGAGCTGAGTTGATTGGTACATGTGACTCGACCCGGGCTTCCTATCAAAAAGTCATTTTTGAAGTGAACATATAGCCTATGTAACGTTCCTTGAAAAAAAACTCTTGAGATATTTCCGTAGAAAATCCTAGGAAATATTTTTAATTCAAGCGCAATAGTAAGGTCATTTCCTTGGGAGCGTACCAATGGTTGAGTAGTCAGCGCTGATTTTACCATGATAGTACTCTTCAGAAATAAAAAGAAAAACGTATTCTGAACAATAAAAATTAACGAAACAATTCGTAGAGGACCATAGAAACAGTCAGTTGTAATGAATCTTACTTCATTAATGTTTAAGAAAGCTTTTGAAATGTTTACATTGCACTTAAATTTTCTTTCGCAGAACTGGAACGCTGTGTAACAATATAATGCCTCCTTGATTCAATATACAGGGGATACTCAAAATAACTGGGACAGGTAAAATTTTCACTTTTCAAAAAATGTTAAACTCGGTGTCGGTGATCAAAAATTCATTGCATTCGGTTCATTGAATCCGGAGATATAACAGCTCAAAGTTGGCTATCGTATAATTATACGTTTTTCTAGAATCTTTATAACTTTGTGTAGAATGGCCCGATCTTTTCCAAATTTTGTCCACTAATACACAACTAGTTGATGAACTTACAGTAAAAATTTGAGAATATTTGTTGCCCTTTTCGAAAAGTTACACCGAGTTGAACATTTTTTGAAAAGTGAAAATTTTACCTGTCCCAGTTATTTTGAGTATCCCCTGTAGGAAGCTCCATTTCTGCATCAATCGATTCGACCAATCCAAGCCCATTAAAACATCCAAATTCCCGATAAGCAAATTCCATTACAAACAAGCCGTGATGTTTTTCCATGCCATGGGATTCCTCCCGGAATCCGAAGCCATGCATAATTTATTCAGCCATCAATATTTATGCATTATGGATGTATGTTCTTGTTTACGATTATAAACTGTTTAACGGCGGGTTATTAAATTTTATTACCTCCCAGTCTCTCTCTCCTGGGTGCCTGGGCGTGGAAAAGTTGTTGCAACCTGAAAATTGCAACCGTTGCACGCTTCAGCGCCTCCTCAACCACCACTCTCAGTCGAATCGACGCGGGGATCGGGTGGATGGTGATGATGATGATGATGATGGTAGGTATTATGTTTTATGATGAGTGAAAAACTGAATTGCGGATCATCCCCAGCCCCGCCGTTAATCCCCACCGACCGCTCCATGTACCACCAGCTATCCACATGTGGCGAAGGGGTGTCTGATAATTTTAAGTACCCCATTTGCGGGCGGGTGAATTATGGCCAGATTCTAATATTGAGGAAGAGCGTGTCCTGGTCGTTGTCGTCGTCCTCGGTTTAATCCCAAAGGGAAGTGTTCGACATACGGCAAACCTCTAATGGCATTATTTGGTTCGGGGTTTGGATCTCAAGATCTCGTGTGTAGCGAGAAATATGCTTCGTCATTGGAAAGACATAAATCTCCGGGTCGGTTTCCGGAGCAAACCCATAAGGATGACGAACCAACAGGGGCCAACCTCCGAGATGGACCGGCACCATAGCAGAAGGGATTTGAGTGAAGCTTTCAATTAAAGTTTTTCACTTTCCTGTTAATTGAATTGTAACTTTATCGTCTGGCTTCCTGGGGTGTGGTTTGTCACAGGTCTGGGAGGTTGTCGGGTTAAAAGGAAGTATCAACAATGAGGTTAGTTTATGATGACTTGCAGTTCTGAATACCAATCTTGTACAGGGTGTTGATGGAATTGTGATATTGAAGTGTCCGTAAGAGAAACGTATAACAAAGCAAATACTACAGCCCCTTAAGTATTCAATTAAGTTCCTCACATTTATCCAAAATCATTCTTTTCACTTCCTTTCGTTTAACATTGCCCTTACTCGTCAATGGAAGATCATTAACGAAATGGACCCCTCCTCGCAGCTTCATGTGGTCTCTCACTCGTGATGCCACGTAATCCGCAATCGTCTCTCCAGATACCTGGTGCTCTTCACTCCTAACGACAACCGCCGTTGGCAGTTCTCCACTTTTGTCCTCCAATGGCAACCCAATCACACAAACTTGCTCGACTCCATCCACTTGCGCAATTATTTCCTCCAGGAACGTCGGTGGTACATGATCGATATATTTGAATCCTTCACTCTTTCGATCGCCGAGATGTAAAAATCCGTCTTTGTCAAAGTATCCCGTATCACCGGATCGGAACCAACCGTCCTCGTCGAATGCAGCTCTGGTAGCTTCCTCATTTTTGAAGTAACCCTGGAATATAAGGTTGAACCAACTAATTGAAATGCGTAATCTAAAACAACTTACCGCAAATGGTATCGCCCGTCTGAGCAGAAGTTCTCCACTCTCCCCAACTCCAAGGGAAACGCCATCGTCATCAACAATCCGTATCTGCATAGACGGAAACACGGTTCCCACAGCTCCACGCTTCCGCCGGAGCAAATCCGAAGCAATCAGGCCGCACTCCGTCGAGGCGTAGATCGTGTACGATTTCCCATGGGGAAGAATGGCATCCACGGCATCGCGAACACTGTCGGACACAAAATATCCACCGATGCCCCACAGTTTCAAGGAGGATAAATCAGCCGTTTTGGCTCGCGGGTGCTGTGCAACGGCATTGGCATACAGTGGCTGGCAGTTGAGGGCATTGATCCGGTATTTCTCCAGTAGGTCGAGAACGAGATCCGCGGAGAATGGCTTTCGGGTGAATACTACCACGCCGCTGTAGATCAAGGCCAAATCGTAACTGTAGGCGACACTGACCCAGTGAATTGATCCCAGTGCCAAAATTGTAAGGTTGGAGAAGATCCTGAAATGGTGTGTGATTAGTGATGGAACGCTTCATTGAATTCTTACAAAATTACTCGGAAACAAATACAGACGTCCTGTTGGCATGCGACAAACAAATCCCCTTCGGTTGACCTGTAGTACCAGATGAGCATAATATACACCAAATTGCTTTCGTGGTGTCTTCTACTTTTACTGGTCTGTAAAACACGAAAATAGAATTATTGAACATTGTTTGAAATTTATTTTTCGATGAAAGTGAATAGCAACTATTTCTATGTAATTTTCGGATTTTACAGGGTCTTTTTGTCTTTTGTCGGCTTTATGGGATTCGGCTTGGCAAAACTACTGTCCCCTGGTAATTACAAGATACATATCAGTATTTTCGTGTTTCTATTATTAAAATGATAAAATATAAAATAATAAAAACCAATACCCTGGTTCCCTTCTTGAGCACGTGGCTCCCATTTTCATCCTACGAAAAACAAAGGATTGTTTTGTTTCTTATTTTTGTATTTTTTTGATAGAAGTGAGCACGTATAACAACAAAAAGAACGGAATCAATCGGTGCCGTAATCGCTTGTTTTCGAATAGGATGAACATGGGAGTCAATAAGTTTTTACTCTACACTCAAACCTCCATTTAGGTAGGATCCATTTAGGTAAAATCTATTTAGGTCCCTCCATTTAGGTAACGTTACCTAAATGGAATTTGATTGTGTTCAGATCAGTTGGAGTACTTAAGATTAGGTATAAGATTGGTTTATGGGAAAGAAGTAGTGAGTGGTGTTAGGGGGTGGGTATGGGGGGAGGGGGGTGATGCAATGTTGCGCCTTAAACACCCCCCCCCCTTCGATGCAGTGTTGAAAAGTGTCAGTATCCAGCGTCATATCCAGCTGAAATTGAGATAATCAACCATCCTTCCATCATTCTATTGATATCAGCTCCAGCATTGATGACGTCAAACCCGACATCAACCTATCATTCACCTGTTTTTATTTTGGCCACCAAACCCAATATAGACCCAACAGTTGTTCGATGTTGGTCCAACAATGGCCCAACATACGATAAAAATTGACCCGACTTTGACCCGACATTCAATAATTTTTCAGTCTGGCGGAATTTTGCAGGGTTTTCGCAAGGTTTTTCGTGCCCAGCTAGTCATTTGAATGACAATTCTGATCTAAGATCCTCCAAAACCCCCGAAAACGCCCCTGAAGCCCCTCCCCTCCTGAAACCCACCACCTCCTGAAACTCCTTGAAAGCCATCTGAAACTCCGCATGATCTCCTTTCAATCTCCTAGTAACTCTCCCTTGTTGAACTTCTTTGCAACCTTGTAATCCATTTAGGTAATAAACTGAATCCATTTAGGTAATGAATCCATTTAGGTAAAAATTCTATTTAGGCAGTCCCGACTCATTACCTAAATGGAGGTTTTGGTGTAATGGCCGTTGGGCTACTTCAGAATTAGTTAGGAGCACACTACCAATCAAATTTCAACCATCGCACAACAATAGAGACAATTTCGCAACCTGCATTTGTTGCGAAAATGCACCAAATGCGACATTGAGGACTACGAAGGTGATGATTTTGTTTGCGGTTTTCTGTGAGAAAGTGAAGGAGGGGAGATGTTTAGCTTTTTTTCACTCATACGCCCATAAGAAACCCCGTAGGAAGAAAGAGTGTTTCCCGGCTCATCTACCTTCGTAGTCTCCAATAGGTTTGTCCCAACTTGAACAGAATTTAATATACAGTATACGGCAGGAAAAAATGCGAAAGTGTTTTTCAACTCCAAACCTCATTTTGATCCATTTGACGTTAACCAATCCATGTTTCAACGCTTCATGATCTCTGCCGGGCCTATTTTCTGAAAAATTAATTAAAATTTTTCCTATTTTGGACACTAACCTCAACAAGATAAAACAAAATTTTCTAATTTTCTCTACAATATATATGAGTTTATTTCATCTAGTGCACACTTAGTTTCATTCACCGATCTCGGCTGTGCAGATCTCGGTTTCTGAATTTTAACCGAGACTCAGCTAACAAACTGGAAGGTTGCTTGGCAACGAGGCATGTTATACTGATTCTCAGCATTTATTAGCTGAGATCTCCTGAAAACATTTAGCTGACTACACGGCTGTGCAAATCTCGGCATGTGTAAACCGAGATTTGGCATTATAAATTAAGTGTGTATGTGAAACTACATGGCTCTGAATTAGTATGGCCTGGTTTTTCATCGATTTAAAGCTATGTTTTTTGCCCTTCTCACACCCATAAGAAGGGTATAAATATCGCCCGAAAAAACGACTTTCGATCCGAGGCCCGGAGGGTCGAGTCTCATATACCAATGAACTCAGCTCGACGAACTGAGCAAATGTCTGTATGTGTGTGTGTGTCTGAGAAAACGGTTCCGATGACCCACTCTAATACACACATATTAGAGTGGGTCATCGGAACCGTTTTCTCAGATCAAAGCTTTTTTGGTTTGGTTTTTGGTTGTGCAAAATTTGAGCACGATCGGTTGCGTCTACACTTTGCGCATTGCAATTGAAATTTGTATGGGATTTTGTATGGGAAAACATACTTTTTTGCATTTTAGCCATAAGTTGAAAAAGTTTGTCTGAAACTTTTTAACCGATACTGTAAAATGATAACCTACGATGTGCTGAAGAGCTTTGTTGAAGAACGAAAAGCGATCCGGATGCTTGTGCAAATAGTTATAACCAACGAACCGCATGCATGTGTTTATATTTTAACACATTTTTTAAAAGGCTAGCAACAATTGAGTGAAAACAGTTGAAAATTAAACTATCACTTTTTCACACCAATATACAGTATGCTTTCATTTTTAAACAGAAGTACAACCTAAGGTTGACAGCTGGCACTGCTATCAGCGATTTTGATCCTTTTAAGGGACCTTACGAGGAGTCGGATTTACGCAGGCCTTAAGCTCGCCTATGATACACTAATTCACAGTAGACGGACATTTTGGACCCGTCGTTTAACAACCACTTTCGGGCCTGTTTGAATATCAGAGATCTGGTCAATAATACCTATCATGCAAAAAGAGGACCGTGATTTCGGGTGGAATTGATTTGACAAAATAACGGTATAAATTTAAAACAAGATATGAAAAATGACCATTATCTGACTCTTAAGGTTTATCGAATGTTAAAAAGGTAATATTTCTAGAGAAATTCCTGTTATCTGATGTAGGGGAACTAACGTATTTTCGACCGTTTGTTCACTTCGTCAAGGGTTTTTTTTTAAACCTGTGGAACTCAAGTTTGGGCTCAAATCTTTCCCAACCAAGCTGAATTTAGGACCAACTTTCAGACAATTTGGATAACAAAACTTTCCATGGCGAAGAGAACAAACCTGCCGATCATACCCAATGCCACACGCTATGTCCAAAGGGAAGTGTTATGAAAAGTGGATGTACCTTAAAGTTTATTCGCTAGATCTCTATTTTTGGACCTCTAGATTCAGAGTATGTGCGATTTAAAATAATCCATTTCGGTTTCTTTTCATACACGTTTATATGGAATGGAATTGACCTTAAAATGGCTTTTCCGACATTTGTATGGAAAAGAAGGGAAAAAAAATTTGAAGAAATCGAAAAACTCAAGATGAATTATTTTTAACCGCACAGATTCTACAACTAGAGGTCCAAACCTACTGATCAGTACGCTGATCAATGTAAATTTGTAAATAGTTTGAGTTTTGTAAATAGTTTTAGTTGTAAATAGTTAGGATTAAGTCAACACATTTTGAACTAGACAATCATCACAAAACACACTGAATTGTAACCGTCACCATATTTCCACACAACACTGTAAATCCCAGTTGAATCTAAACCTATTCCTATCAACGAAGAAGAACACCAAATTGAATTGTTACGCAACACCATACCCAAACGAATAGTACAAAATAGACAACCAAAACGATCGGTCGCGTTCTCTATTCTTTTATCCCGTCCTCGCGCGATAAACCCAAGTTAAAGTGAAGTCTGCAGATCAATTCTCTATCCCTATCCGAACCCGTCTCTGCGGTGGTGGCTAAAGGTGGCAATAAACAATCACTCGATCGTCACACGTGCGTGCGTGCGTGAATGTACTGTGAAAGGGTGGGAACTGGTACCGTGAAGCGTGCCGAAGGTGTGAGTGAAAGTGCCTGAAGCTTGTGCGGAGAGCGATCTTGGTGGTGAATTTCACGTTCCCGTGATTTGGTGCACCGCTATTGGATATAGCGGGAAGAAAAACCTCCGGTGGCCGGCAATTAGAGCTCCACGCTCGAACATTGGTCCTTCGAGCCGGATCGGAGGAGCCATCCCAGCCCAAATCAACGCGCGAATAGGTGGTATTCGCCATCGTGGTAAGTGGTCAGAGGACGTTGACCACACAAGGTAGGCCATTCAAACTCATTTCTATTGAGTAGCAGTTTGCTACATTCGAGATTGGCGCCAACCTTTGTCCCCCAGTACTGAAGCCAATAGTAGGTACTGTGTGCGGAAGAATTATAAGTTTGCATGCATGTATTGCTAGGCGAAGAACGATCGAATCGTTTTGTGTTATTTGAGCGCACGTAGAAGTTTGGCAATATCGTTTGCAGTAGCATGCGATAGCGGCACAATCAATTAGCCGTTCGATAGATTGCCATAGGTTGTCGTACAGTGTCGCACATACGTACTGATACGGTGGCGACCAAATTAAAATCAATTAAGTTAATATTTGATTTTTGATTTCCTACGATTGCGCGGTGGCGTTTTAGCGGATCCGCGAATCGTTTGAGGAGACACGTGACCGCGACGGGAAGGATTAAGCGTTACGATTTTACGTGATCTCCGTCGGTCGTTCGTTCCGCGTTCGTGTAGAAGCATCACGTGACGCGACGGGAAGGAGCAAATCGTGCGATTTCCGTGGTGTTTCCGTCGTTCTCGCGTTAGAGCAGCACAACGCGACGGGAAGGAGTAATTCGTGCGATTTTGTGTTGTTCACGTCCGGTTCGCGCAGTCAAAGTGATTCGTGGTGGTAGGTAGTGATGGCAAGTCGAAAAACGAAGAAGTTAGCGGAGGATAAGCTGATTCTCAAGCGGGTGTTGGCAACACGAGATGTGGTGGAAGGATTCGTGAAGGAGTACGACCATGAACGGGACGTCGGTGAAGTTGCTGTGCGTTTGGAGACGCTCAACAGGACAAACAGGGAGTTCCTGCATATCCAGTCCGAAATCGAGAAGTTAGACTCGGAGGAGAACTTCGACCAACACATGACGGTACGGAACGATTTCGAGAATCGCTTCTGCAGGTTGAAGGCCTTTCTCCTCGCCAAGAAATCAACGGAGCGGAGTTAACCGCTTCTGAATTCAACAATGGCGTCATCAACCTTTGGACCACAGCATAACTCATCCAGTTTCCACCATCGTTTGCCGAAAATCGACCTGCCCAAATTCTCTGGAGATGAATCACGCTGGATTTCGTTCCGAGACAACTTCCTATCCATGATCCACGGTAATGTGGATATCCCAACGGTGAACAAACTGCAATACCTTTTGCAGTCATTGGAAGGAGAAGCCAGGAAGCCGTTCGAGAGTGTCGACATCCAAGCGGACAACTACGCTTCAACCTGGGACGCACTCATGAAGCGATACGACAACAAGCGGTTTTTGCGGAAGGAGTTGTTCCGACGGTTGTTCGAATTGCCATCGATGAAGCGCGAGTCAGCACAGGAGCTGAACACTCTGGTGGATGATTTCCAGCGGCACGTAAAGGCTCTGGGGAAACTCGGTGAACCAATTCAACATTGGGACACCCCGCTGACATTCATCCTCTGCAACAAGCTCGATCCCTATACGTTGCGTGCCTGGGAGCAAGAAACTCGACAGAAAGACGAGGTCAAGTATGATGAACTGATCGAGTTCCTCACGCAACAAGTCCGTATGTTGAAGTCAGTAGCGAGTGATCTCCAGTATCGTTCCCAAGGGCCCAGCATCAAGGTGGCCGGCCCGACTCAGAAGATAACCACCACAGTCAAGTCCATCGTCAACAGTGCTACCAATGAACCCATGTCGGATGCTCCGCCATGCCACGCCTGCTCACAGAAGCACCAGCTGTTTCAATGTCCGACGTTTGCTAACATGTCCGTTTTGCAACGTCGCGAGTTGATCTCACAGCGAAATTTGTGTTGGAATTGTTTCCGACCGAACCACCAAGCGAAGGGGTGTAAATCCAAGTTTTCGTGCAGAACGTGCCACGCCAAGCACCATACGTTGCTGCACGACCAAGCAGCCCTTCCAGAGCCCACACCGAACCCTGTCGGCTCGTCGAATAGCTCTACGCAGCAACCGATTCCAACCACGTCAGCGAACGTGGGGACCGATGGATCATCGAATCCACCCCAAGTGAACCTCTCCGTTCAGTCAAGCAGAAGCACGGTCCTACTGGAAACGGTTGTCCTCTCCATCGTCGACAAGCACGGCAAGAAAATCACTGCCCGAGCGCTCCTCGATTCTGCTGCGATGTCAAACTTCATCACCAAGAAGCTGGCAAACACTCTTGCCACCCGTCAAGTCGTCGTTGATGTTGCAGTAGCAGGAATTGGAGAATCCACGAAGCAAATCAAGCGGCAGATCTCCGCAACGATCAAATCCCGAATCACGCCCTTCTCCACCACACTCGAATTCCTAATCATGAAGAAGCCCACAGCCAATATACCCACAATCGCCATCAATTCCGCATCGTGGAACTTGCCAAAGGTTCCGCTGGCCGATCCAAACTTCAACGTTCCGGGCATGATTGACATCGTCATCGGCGGTGAATGTTACCAGGAAATCCATACAGGTAACCGTCTGTCAATCGGAGACGGTCTGCCTTTCCTGGTTGACACCCGTTTTGGATGGACAGTATCTGGAAAAACTGTCATAAATTCCTCCGTTGCACCACCGGTATGCTACCTGTCGACAGTCGACCGGTCCCTAGAAACAGCGCTTCAGAAGCTCGAAGCCGTCGATCATGGCCCCACGAATTCCACCGAAGAAAAACGATGCGAAGAAATCAATGCCAATACTACCACCCGAACTCACTCCGGAAGGTACGTCATCCGCCTTCCTCGGTCCGAAGATCCGCAAGTTACCCTCGGCAACTCTCGCACGTTTGCCACCCAACGCTTGTATAGCCTCGAGAGACGCCCAGAGAAAGATTCCGCCTTGAAGCAAACATGCCACGAGTTCATCGACGAATATCTCCACTTCGACCACATGCGCAAGCTCAATGTTGTTGATAACCATCCCCAAGTGCGTGATAGGCCACTTCCACCCAAGTTACAAGATGAATGGAAGAGGATCGAGCTCCACATGTCACCCGGCGCGGTTGTCGCAGCAAATAGTGTGTCAACGATTCAGTCAAACACCGAAGGATGTTCCCAGAACCACTCTCCCGGAATTGACAACCCAGGCGATGAGCAACCACGTGGCCTGATGCCTACCGAACTACCAAACCAATCTCGAAGGAGGAACGATCCAGCACGGCTCTCGGAACTCCCAAATCATTGGCCCCACGCAAGTGTCCCAGATGAAGAATCCCCATCGACTGCCGAAGAAGCACGCAAATTGCACTGATTCCGTCGGCATGCGAAGAAGTCCAGTTCTCACGCTATTCCACGTACACCAAGTTTCGTCGAGTAGTTGCGTACTGCCTCAAGTACATCCGTTCCCTCAATGCAGCAATACGAAGAAAAAACCGGAAGAACTACAATCGTGGTTGTCAAAGAAGAAAACCTTCCGCCTGCACTGTGGCCTCTGGGTCGCATCACGAAGTTTTACCTAGGGAAAGATGGAGTCGTCCGTGTAGTCAGTCCGAAGACAGCTACCGCGGAGAACATCGTATGCCCAGCCGTGAGGGAGGACTTCCCGATATCAACCGAAGTCGACAAACCACCCGAACTGTAAGCAGAAACTACAAAGATCGGCAGAGCAGTCCGAAACTGTCTCAACGCATATATGGATTGCGAACAGAACCCGTTCGCTCTCACCACCAAATCATCTCGCCGCTCTCGTTCGAACTCCTACACGCCTGCTGAATGGGTCCATTCATGCAACACCCGATGGATGAATCAACCAGAACCCGATGGTGGTCGTCATTGCTCCGTAAGCCGAAGTCAACCGAACTCCAATAGAGTGAGAGAGACTTCCACCGTGAGAGACTGTTGAAACAGTGAGGCTGTTTCAAGGTGGCCGGAATGATCAGTACGCTGATCAATGTAAATTTGTAAATAGTTTGAGTTTTTTAACCTTCCGAAACCGTAACCGTATTTGCAGTGGCCAACGGTGGCAATAAAACGGTCAAACATTCGTCGGTCGTGCGTGCATGCTTTTATCGCAGTGATCGTATCGTCACGATTTTAGTGTGGACTCGTGAAGCCCACATGTGTGCAGTGCAGAACGGTGATACATGTGGTGTCTCCCTGGTAATATTTCTTGTTCCCGTGATTTGGCGCACCGCTGTTGCTACAGCGGACAAGTAAAACCTCCGGTGGCCGGCAATTTGAGCTCCACGCTCGAATTTCACGTTCCCGTGATTTGGTGCACCGCTATTGGATATAGCGGGAAGAAAAACCTCCGGTGGCCGGCAATTAGAGCTCCACGCTCGAACACCTACGATCCTAGGGAATAACATTTGTGGTACATTCGATTTTCATAATACTTCCCTTTGGACATAGCGTGTGTCACCCTATCACAGGCCGAAGCCTTTCAAGAATCCCTTGTAAACTATCTGGAGGAATCCTAGTAGGAATTACTGAATGAATATATTTATGAAATTCAAAAAAAAAGACAAATAACACTAGTTTACAGCATTTTTGAACTCGGTAGGCTGATGATCATTTTTGGTGTAGAATCATGCCCTGAGTTCGACTTTCCATACAAGGTTGATGATTTGAAATCGATTTTTGTTCTATTTTTAAGCAAAGTCGCTCATTTCACACATCTCATTCTCCGTAATCAATGCTCCAATTGGGCTGAATTTTTTACTGTAACTCGCCTACATATGATATGTCAAATACACGTTGAGACATAATTTTTAGATTTTTTAAAATTATATTTCTTCATATATTTTTGAAAACTTTGCTAAAATTTAAGGAGATTGTCCCAAAAACCCGCCAATATCTTGAATTTCATCAATCTGACGCAAAACCTGCATTCAGATGATCGAATGGTATTGTATTCAGCTTTCTATTTTTATGGAAAACGATTTAAAATTGGCTGTACAAAACGCAAGATATTTGAATTTTCTTAAATTCCATATTTTAAAAAAATTGTAAAACTCGATATTGAGCTAAAATTCAAAAACTGCTCTAGTTAAAATTTTTTGAAGCGCGGTTTCGAAATCAGTGCTAAAATGTATTGCAGAAATTTTGGTCGTTGGCAGGAGTTCACGACTTTCGTTTTATTTTGTAAACTAGTGTAATGGGTAAATCCGTGAAATAATTCTAAAAATTTCTGGATACATGCTTTGCGGAGTACGTGTGGGAAAAGTGCTGCAGAAATCCCTACAGAAGTTTGTGAAGAAATCCCAAAAACACTTTTAAAGGTACTACAGGAGGAATGCCTGATAAAATTCTTAGCGTCACATCTCAAGAGATTCTTACTCCTTGCCGAAAAAATATCTGAGGAATCGTAGCAAGAATTCCTGGAAATAGCTCGCCACATGATGGTTTCCAATAAAATTTCTAGGAGTAATCTCATGAATAACGTATGGTGTTACCAATCTCCGGAGGAAATTTTAGAGAAATTTTTGAAGGAATCCCGGCAGCAGCTGCAGAACCAAACTCAGCAGAAAATCTATTGCATGAACCTCAACATTAATTACTGAAACAATCCCAGCAGAGAGCCGTTCATGAACCACGTAGACCAAATTTTGGTCATCTCTGACTCCCATCCTCCTTCGTAGACTTTCGTTCATACAAAAATTTGAAAAATTTGTGTGGATCGAAGATTTTGACCAGGCGTTACTCCTTCTCACCCTTAAAAGCATACAACATGGCTTATGCACGGCCCCAATTATTCTTGAAAAAAAAAAAACCATGAAGGCATCTCTGGAATACTCTGGAATAGGGGCACTGAGACTAGTTTCAGATAAAAAAAGTGATTTCAGCCTCAGTGTTTTAAAATGTCTGACTCATAACCACATTATCAGGCAAGGTTTGACCTTGGTAATGATTCTGACGTGACTATTAAGAAGAGTCTTTCAGCAATTAGAAAGAATAATGGTTTAAAAAAGATGATCTATCAAAAAGCGGCCCACCTCAGGAGCAGAAATAAATAGATTGTAACAATATTTATCCGGTTTGCAAAAGTTATATAATTAACATATGACGCCAGAAAACATCAACTGTATCAATATTAATCAGAAATATGGTAATGTAAAATGAAACACACTTATACTAGCGTGGTTCAAAAAATCGTTTCTGCTCCACGCCGCTTATTCGATTCGTAACCAAATTCTATGTGTTCTCCAAAAATTTGAGCTGATTTGGTTGAAAAGCCCTTCAAAGTTTGTATGGGAGTTACTATGGAAAAACGATGCATTTCATTCAATCGACCATAGTATTTTCCCAATTTCCCCAGGGGGTTAGTTGACCCTTGGTACTCCTAGGCTACCCTATCAGCTACAACTTTGCCGAAGACCGCATTCAAATCGGACGCCTCATTAATTAGTTATCGATTTGTATCCGACTGGACAAACTTTAACAGTGGTCCTCCAGCTTCCCAGCAGGCAACATTGCTGCATATGGCGCCAAAGATAGCACACTGAAGTCATGGCTACTATGTTTCTCTGCAAAATGCAGTGATGCCCATCGATTAGTCTTTATTCCTAACTCAACCTAACCTAACCTATTTTACAGCTCTTTTGTCCAATAGGGCACAACGTGAGCGATTTCAATTGGCAGCTGCTCCTACTCTTTGTACAGCGCCTAAATGTATTCCATTATATTCTTATTATACTATATCGAACTGGTTTGCCTATGTGCTGCTTTCACTTTTTTACCCTGTCCTTGGTAGAATGATGAGCACGATGATGAAATGATGTGTGGCTGTTGTTCCTTTCCCAGTCCGATTGGGGGTCGTCCATTATGGGTTGCCGTTCGCCGATATTCAATAATCCGGGTCCGTTTGAGCTATGAGAGCTCAGAAAAGGGTCAAGTGCCAGCCGCTCTCGGGGGGAAGAGCAACTGACGAAGTCCCTGGGCTGGGATCGAACCCATGACCATCCGCTTATGAAACGAACGTGTAGCCACTGCGCCACGGGCCCCGTCCTCGATTAGTTTTACCATTATGAGTAAAGATTTCGATTCTGGATAAAAATCGGTAACTAATAATTGAGGCATGCGATTTGAATGTAGCCTTCGGCAAAGTTGTAGCTGATAGAGTAGCCTAGAAGTACCAAGGATCAATTAACGCTCTAGGACACTTGAGAAAATACTACGGTCGATTGAATGAAAAACATCGTTTTCCCATAGTGTTCGGTCACAACTGTTCTTCATCTCCGTATTGTGGTCGATCCAGACTCCAACGATTGAGCGAGAGCAGAACAAAACCATTGTACACGAGCCAGCAAACCCGAACCCTATTCAAGAATTAGTATCTATCAGCACATCACCGATATAACACAACAATAATTAACTGCGCGTCAATATCATCTACCTTGCTTTCTTTTCGCCAATTTTTATTATTAATTTTAAGAATAAACCACGTTATACTGTTTTAATGTAATTGTGTTAAATACATGTTTGTGAATGTTGTACGAATTCTGACCTGTGACTCGGATAAGAAATTTAATGAAGTTGACGACTCATTAAACACATAGTAATTCCCATACAAACTTTGAAGGGCTTGTGCAGTCTCAATATTCAACCAATTGAGCTCAATTTTGGGAAAAGGCATAGAATCTTGTAACGAATCGAATAAGCGGTGTGGAGAAAAAACGATTTTTTGAACCACTCACCCCCTCAAAAACATGTCATTTTTTTAGGCCCATATCTCCGCCAAATTGTGTCCGATTTCAAAACCCTAGGTCTCATTCAAAAGATAATAAGTCAAAGTAACTTTGAACATCATTTAGGTAAAAGTTGTACAAAAATTTGTGTATGTAAACTTAACCCAAAGTTGCCAAATTTTCTAAACAACAAATATAAACTTACTGCCCTAAGTTTGAAATCTTTGAAATGAGCCAAAAAGAATTGAAATTGAACTGTAGATGATGAAGATATCACCAAATCACTTTTCCATGTTTTACGAAAGTGCCCCCAAACTTTTGGCTGATACATCATATTGAGGGGTGACCCCAAACTTTTGGTCGATGACATGAAGAGTTAATTTACTTAATAACTTTTTTTCTAGATTGTTTAGCCAAATTCGGTAAAAAACAGTTGAAAGCTAATAGATATATTGTCACTTTCATCTTAAAATTTGCTCGTCCCAATTTCCAGCGACACTGCCTTATGTTTAAATTGGTTTTTTAGAAAATTTGGCAACTTTAGGTTAAGTTTACATACCAATATTTTTGTAAAAGATTAACCTAAATCATGTTCAGAGTTACTTTGACTTATTGTCTTTTGAATGAGACCTGGTTTTTTGAAATCGGACGCAAATTGGCGAAGACATGGGCCTAAAAAAATGACATATTTTTGAGGGGGTAACCCCAAACTTTTGATCGGGAGTGTATGGGCTGGTTAACGAGCCCTGTCCTTGTTGAAGAAACGACTGATTAAATCGGGACATCACTACATATGGAAATCTAATACGAAACTCCAACAAACAGTTTTAGGGGACATCTTTGTCTATCATATTATTAAACGTGGAATTAAAGCAAAGCACGCAATAGTTTAAACAATCAGACTTTTAGCTAGGGCCCGGAAAGTTTTCCTTCGAGACTTCCTTCACGCGTTTCTAATAAACTCTTGTCATAATAACCTTAAAGTATTCAGATGAATACTTCTTCGAACTACAAGTTGCTGCTGTTTTGTTTTTTTTTTACTAAATATCAATTGCGTTTACCACAAACTTAATAACGATGATCTTAACAAGATTCATTAGATCACAAATTCAAAATTTTTTCCCACAATAGCTTTCGGAATGCTTCAAACATTAGCAGGGATTTTTGAGTCATTTTTGAAATAATTTTTCCAACAAGCTCCCCGCATATTTGTCATTGAATGTAAAATATTTTGTAAAAGACTTTACACTAGACCCAGAAAAAAAATATTCTGAAACTCTGTAACAAATTCCTGTCAATAATATTCTCAAAAAATGGCATGTGCATGACGTGCAGTATTCCATGTATTTTATTTAAAAAATCTTAAAAGTGAAGGTGCACCCCAAGTAATTTTCACAAAGTTTCTACTGCATTTATCCAAAAAGCATTTTACTTTTCGTCTGTCGGATTTTGTTTTGTACAACACACTCGATTTACTGAAATTCTCTCTACACTGAACGGCGGCTTGCGGTGAAAATTACTATTCTGAGGGTCAATTTAAATGCACAACGCCACTAAATTTGTGCAGACTGAGTTTCGTTTTAATTCAACAGAATTATGTTTTCAATTTTACCATGGACTCGATTTTCAATTAAAAAAAAGTTTCTGTTGGCAACCGGATTCGAACCAAGAATCTTGACATCACCATGCTCGCGCGCTACCACTCAGCTATCGAACCGGTTGATGTGAGAAGAAACAAAACGCACACAATAAGCGTTGGTGGGTCGATGATCATGTTTTGCCATGGTAAATTTAAAAACATTTTTGTGCTTGTCATTACTGCAAAGCTCCTTTCAGTGTAGAGACCCCGAAAAACTTCATACTATGTTGAAAGGAATATACAGAAAATATCCTTCGGAAATATCGGAGAACAATGGTTATGGTGCTAGCCACTTCCAAATAAAAAACCCTAATTAATCCACCTAGCGGTGATGGCGCCTTTCTCGTGCCTTCGAAACCCCATTTCAATAAAACTCAAGCGAAATGTTGGTGTATATCGCACTTTCATACAATTAACAGAAATCCATTTCATGATACCAGAAATCATATCGTTTATCTGGCTTTTAATGTTTGAGTCTCAAACTCTTAAGAAAAAGACGCTATCTTGAATTTGAAGCCGCCATTTAAGATTTAAGATTGCCATCTTGGATATTCTGGTCGCCATTTTTGGCGTCCAGGCATATTCCCTACGAAAAATATACTTCATTTAACAACCCCAATCTTGAATTTGGAGCCACCATCTTGGATTTTGGACCACATCTTGGATATTCTAGTCGCCATTTTTGGAATCCAGACATCATCCCAAATATACCAATAATGCATTGTTTCAGGCCCTAAAACTCCATTAAAGAGCCGCGATTTTGAATTCGGAGCCGCCATCTTAAATTTTAGATCGCCATCTTGAATATCCTGATCGCCATTTTGGACTGTGGAAGTCTTCCCCATACCAAATATACCAATATTGCATGGTTTTAGAGCCTAAAACTTCATTAAACAGCCGTTAGACCCATCTTGGATTTAAGATCGCCATCTTGTACATTCTGGTCGCCATTTTTTGACTCCGGACATCTTTCCCATACCAAATATACCCATATTGCATGGATTTAGAGCCTTAAACTTCTTTAAATAGACGCCATCTTGAATTTGAAGCACCGGTGCGGGTCCGGATCACTGAAATGGCCATAACTCCGGAACGCCTTGGCCAATCGGGACCATTTTTGATAGCAAACAATTCCGGTTAGATTCAAGCTATAATACGAAAAATCGACCAATGGGAAGTGAATTAAAAGTGAGTGAACTTATTTTGCGCACATACATACACACATACATACACATATACAGACATAATCTTAAATCGTTGAACTGAGTTGATTGGTATATGCGACTTGATCCTCCGAGCCTTTTTCGAAAAATCGTTTTTGAGTGAACATACAGTTTTTTAGTACACTAAGTGTACGGGAAAGTCAAAACACTACTTTCGAGCTTTTCAGCTTTAGTTATCTAACTAATCCAATAGATTCCAAGATCTTTTTTGGTAGCAAATTTAATAATCTTTCAAATGCGATAAGTTTGACCATTTTCAAGTTATAGCCAGTTTGAGACAAGCAAAGTCAAAAATATGTAAAGTTCAATTACTACGTAACGGTTGAGATTTGACCATATGCGTAAAACATTTTTTTCACCGGTCTGAACATGTTTGCTTGTTAACGTTAAGGTTATCAATAAATCCTAGCTTTGCTGTGTCGCATACATAGGTTCAGTTCAATTTTATATTTAGCCGCTTCCGGAGGGACACCCGTAACTGGTTACGGCACTACCGGCTGTCCCTAATGTGGTCCTAACCAATTTCTTTGATAACCAAACATCAGGTTATCAGAAAAGCCGTTATTTGTTGTATCGCATGCATGGGTTTGGCACACTTTTATGTTTGGCCACATCAGTCGGGACCCCCGGAACCGGTTCAGACATGGTCTGATACTGTTTTCCTGCTAACCGTTCATCAGGTTATCAAAAATGCCGCTGTTTGATGTGTCGCATGCATGGGTTTGGTACTCTTTTAAATTTGACCACTTCCGGTGGGACATCCGGAACCGGTTCCGGAACACTACCGGTTCAGATATGGTCTGATACTGTTTTCCTGCTTACCGTTCATAAGATTATAGAAAATGCCGTTGTTTGATGTGTCGCATGCATCGGTATGGTACTTGTTTATATTTGGCCACTTCCGGCGGAACATCCGGAACCGGTTCCGGAACACTACCGGTTCAGATATGGTCTGATACTGTTTTCCTGCTTACCGTTTCTCAGGTTATCGAAAATGCCGCTGTTTGATGTGTCGCATGCATGGGTTTGGTTCACTTTTATATTAGGCCATTTCCGGCTCAGCAACTACACGTTTTAACATTCGATATATCCGGAACTGGTCCCGGAATACAACGGCTGTCTCTAATGTGGTCCTAACCTATTTCTTTGATAATCAGTCATCAGGTTATCAGAAAAGCCGTTATTTGTTGTATCGCATGCATGGGTTAGGTACTCTTTTTTATTTGGCCACATCCGTCGGGACCCCCGGAACCGGTTCCGGAACACTACTGGTTCAGATATGGTCCAATATTGTTTTCCTGCTAACCGTTCATCAGGTTATCGAAAATGCCGCTGTTTGATGTGTCGCATGCATGGGTTAGGTACTCTTTTTTATTTGGCCACATCCGTCGGGACCCCCGGAACCGGTTCCGGAACACTACCGGTTCAGATGTGGTCTGATACTGTTTTCCTGCTAACCGTTCATCAGATTATCGAAAAAGCCGTAGTTTGATGTGTCGCATGTATGAGTTATGTTCAATTTGATATTTGGCCACTTCCGGCAGGACACCCAGAACCGGTTCCGGAACACTACCGGTTCAGATATGGTCTGAGACTATTTTCCTGCTCACCGTCCATCAGATAATCGTAAATGCCGTGGTTTGATGGGTCGCATGCATGGGTTTGGTGCATGTTCATGTCTGGCCCCTTCCAGGGGTACCGATCCGGAACACCTAAATGGCCATTACTCCGGAACGGCTGGACCGATCCGAACCATTTTCAATAGGAAACAATGGGACCAGTTTCTGCGTCGAATGAGCCGTTGATCGTTGAAATCGGTTGATATTTACTATCTAAAAATGAGGTGACCTTTTTTGTACACATACACACACACACACATACACACACACAGACATCATCTCAACTCGTCGAGCTGAGTCGATTGGTATATGAAACTTGCCCCTCCGGGGGCTCTATCAAAGTTTCATTTTTGGAGTGAACATATAGCCTTTCGGTACACCTTGGTGTACGAGAAAGGCAAAAAGAACAAATGTTCGTAAATGAATACCTAGCAAAGTACTTACTCAAATTCATCTTCAACACCTGTTCCTTCTAAAAGCTCCGCTACCGATCGCACTCCTTCGACCGAGCCATGCAATAAAAATATGACAAAATTCCCGTTGATGGATTTCTTCGCGGCTTCCATCACCAACGGATAATTCAAACCATCGCAAAAGATCAACCGCGACTGTGTTTGCTTCATCATGTGAACCATTTCTCCTTCAGTATAATGAGGATAGAGTGCATTGTACGGCACAGCCAAACATTGAAGTGCCACCGTCAGCGGAATCAAATTCTCACTCCCTAGAGCAGCGATCGTTACAATTTCATCAGCGTTGCCACCCAACAACCCGAACTTTGCGCTCAAATTTTGCGCAATCCGCACGGCTCGAAGGCGGACTTCCTCTCGGCTCAGCACCTGTCCACTGTCGGCATCGATCAGAACCGGTTTCTCCGGATCACGGCGCAACAGCTCCATTACCACATCGCCAGCACTCCGACCGGGATCGAATAGCGGTTCCACACGAGGACCGCTCCACACGCGACGTTCCGCATCGTACGAAGTCATTGCGAGGACTGAAGCTAGTGGTGCGTTGCATGAATCTGCTTTGAACGTAATGCGGCTGGCATTGTCATTGCCCTCGCTAGCCAACAAGTGAGTACAAAGGTTGAATGTTTACGGAGGAAAGTTATTTTCGTTATGATGCTTGGTGGTTGCAGACTTACGGATCACCACCGCCGATTAGACTTGCTGTGTCATCCTATTATGCGTGTAAATGAAGCAAGGGCTAACTAGCGTGATGCGCGAAACGAACTGCTGATCAGACATACAACATATGTGACACTCGGTAGACTTGTTCTCTTGAATAAAGCGCAATTTTGGTTTCTGAGAGCTGTTAAATAACAAAGGTTGTGGCCAATCACCATAAAAATCGAATTATCAATTGACGTATTCCCGGAAGAATCCTTGGAAGACATTAAATTTTGAAGGTATTCTCTTAAAATCCCTGAAACTATTACTTGAGGAAAACCTCAAGATACCCTTTGAGAATTTCTGAAGGGAATGCCTGATGAAATACTTGACAAATTCCGTACAGGTATTTCCGAAAATTTCTCATATAATGGTATTTTTGGAAAAATCCTGGAATTTATTCAAAAAGAAATATCTGGAGGAATTTAAGAAGGAATTCCCAGAGGGATTCCTGGTGCATTTCCCAAAGAAATTCTCGGAGAAATCCCTGAGAGAATTCCAAATGAGTCATCCCTGGGTGAACTCCTGAAGGATTTCCTCGAGAAATAGGTACATCCCTGGAATAGATGATTGAAAAATTTCATATTTTTTCTGAAGGAGCTCCTGAATGATTTTTTGTTGAGAACCTGAGAGGAAATTCTGAAGAAATCACTTCAGGAATTCCTGAAGCAATCGTTGGAAGAATTCCCTGGAGCAATCCCTGGAAGAATTTCTGGATAAATTCCTGAAGAAATTCCTACAGGAATGCCTGAAAGAAATTCTGCAGAATCTCTGGAGGAAGATCACCGTAGACATCCCTGGAGAAATTTCTGGAAGTATACCTGTAGGAACTCCTGGATGAATTCTGGATGGAAACCCTAGATAAATTTCTGAAGAAAACGTTTGAGCAATTTCTAAGGAAATTTCCGAAGGACTCCTTGGAGGAATTTGCGGAGAAATTCCTGAAGCAATTCCTGGCAAAATCGCTGGAGAGAATCCTGGAGGAATACCTGGAAGAACTTCTTGACAAATTCCTGGAGTATTTCCTGGATGAGTTATTGAAGCAATCCCAAGAAGAATTCCCGATGGAATCCCTGAGAGAGTTCCTGCAGAAATCTACAGAGGAGTTCTGGGAGAAATTTCTGGGGAAAATTCAAAAAAAAATCCGTCGATAAATTCCGGGTGGATTTCTTGGAAAAATCCTTGCAGGAATTCCTGGAGGATTTCGTGGAAGTACCTTTGAAGGGTTTGCTGGAAGAATCCCTGGGAAAATCTCTGAAAAAATCGTGGAGAAGTCCCTGGAGGTGTTCCTGAAGTAGTTCTTGGAAAAATCTCTGAAAAATTCCTTAAGGTATTCCTGAAGAAATTCCTAGAAGAATTTTTGAAGGAATCCCTGGAGGATTTCCCGTAGAAATTCATAGAGAAATTGCTGACATAATTTCTTATGGATGTCCTCGATCAATTCCTTGATAAATTCCTGGAAAAAATCCTAAAACAAAATCCTAGGGTAATTCCTGGAGGGCAATTCTGGAAAAAAATTACCATTACCAAAAAACCGTTATTAACAAATAAAAATGTCCACCCAAATGGCACCCGGCATTCGAAAGATATACTATTCTAGTATCTCCTCTGAAAATTTGAAAATGTTTCATCGAGGGAAACTAAAGTTTTTGTGATTTGAAGATTTTGAGCCATTTCTATAGGATTTTCTTATATGAGTAAATTTAACACGCTCCGTGTGCCTGATACCACTATTAACAAATAAAAATGTACTCCAAACTAACACCCGGCATTCGAAAGATATACTATTCTAGTATCTCCTCCGAAAATTTGAAAATGTTTTATCGAGGGAATCCAAAGATTTTACTGTTTGAAGATTTTCCTCTATTTTCATAGAATTAGCTCATATATGGCAATATTGCCATAAGATGTTTCATTGGCTCTTCAACCATAAACAAATATTAATAAGTCGCACAAACACCATTCCAAAGATACAACATTCAAACAACTTCTCTGAAAATTTGACAACATTTCATTGAAACAATCGCAAATTACAGTGGTTTGAAAATATAAGATATGATAAAGTATATTGAAAATATAGCAACTTCATAGAATATTATTCCAATTTCTCATGTTAATCATTCCTCGCAATGAATATATATTTTTTAACTTATCTAAAACTGTGATTATATACAGCGGTCGTTTGCTCTTTGCAAAATGTTCACTTTGCAACGAGTGAATGCCATTCGCTAATTGCAACGTCACTTTGACACTAAAGCACAGACAAACAGACATATTACTTGGAAGAAAATTGCTTCAAAAACATCGTTTGGCATCTCACTAGCACTCTCTATAATGCTGAATCCGAAACATTCTTTTGCAGGTATTGTTTCCCTCGGCTCGATGTAACAATTTTGCAGCTGACGACTCCCCCGTGGCGTCATCCATTCATAAAACATGAATGAAGGTTCATGATGGAGTCATTTTTTGTAAACATTGATCGGCGTCGCGTTCATTTCTCTCAAAAATTGAGAGGTGATGTAGGCACAGCAGCGCCACCATGACACATGCGAGCACAGTCCGAACCACACGTTATTTTCAAAATGACAGTTAAATCGTGCGATGATTTAGATTTGAGTAGTATGTATGTTTGTCTTTGAAATGCACTGACAGCATGACTGACAGCACGAATTTGACACTTGATTGCTTTTTGATTGCAAAAACTTGTCAAATTTTGCAATTAGCGGATTTGCAACTAAAAAGCATTGCAACGAGTGAACGGCACATTTTTTGCGATACTGTTACAAAGCTCAGTAGGTGTTTTTAACGTGTTTATAGATAAAGTGATAGTATTCATATCTCCAATGAAATTGAAATCAAAACTTATAATTGTTGTTACTGATGATCATTCAAATGTAAAATTTCTGAATTCACGGAAAACACGTTAGTAACATGGCGTATAAAAGCTGGCAAGTAAAATGATTAGCATTTAGGTTTACTTTCAAAGGTTCAATATCTTAAACATTATAGAGTAAAGTGGGGCAAAAGTTCGAGTGGGGCAAGAGTTTCTTTTGAAGTTTTCGTGCTCAATTCAAATTATTTCTTTCGGGTGTGAAGGTTGTTCGAAGCCTTTTTAAAAAAGAGTCTTTCACTCCAAAAATTATGAAAATTGATCAATATTTCGAAAAGTTATGACAAAATGTTGGTTTTTGATCAAAAAATTGTAATATGTGATGATCCTTCCAACGCATGGAATGGGATTATAATGAAATCGAATTCGGTATTTTATTCTGGGGCGTAACTAGGTATATTTTGAAGATGCTTTAGCATCTATAACATTTTGCAAAAAAGATTTGGAAATCATATTTTACACATAGTGGGGCAAAAGTTCGAATTGTGGGGCAAGAGTTCGAGTCATGTCGCAACTTTAGGTAAAAACCTAAAATACTGCAAAATGTACATATTATCTCTAAAAAAGATGGAATTAGTGAGAAAATTTTATCAAAGTTGAAAAAAAAAATGTTGTTCATCTGGATTTGGAGGAAAACTACTAATTTTTGGTGTAGTAAATTTAACCCTGATTTGGGTGAAATCTAGATTGAACTTTAAAGTGTATTCCAGTTCCAACATCAAATATTGAGTGGTTTCAAGTATTCCTATTACCAAAGTGTCAAAATAGTGTGCTACGGTTAGCGAAATGTCCACAAACACTAGATTCGAACTTTTGCCCCAGTGGTGGGGCAAAAGTTCGAATAAGACGCACACATACAAACAGTGTTGTAACTCAAAACTGATAAGACATTTGGCGTAACTTTGTTCAGCAAAATTTTAGCTTATGGATGGCAGAATCACCACACGGTATTCATTTATTTTCATCTGGTTCGACTTTTTGAAAAAAAAATGAATTTTCAACTAGGGTCGAACTTTTGCCCCACCTTACTCTACCAACGATTTACAAAGCTTCCTAGGAATACTAAAACCTTGGGCTGTTAATTCACTTTAACTCTCGTTTCACCATGAAACATTTTCAAATTCACCGACAAGATACCAACATATTTATAACGTGCTTGAAAACAAAATAAAAACCGGGTGTCAAACTCTTAGAAAGTTTATGTAATCAACGCTCACGGCATGCTACATTTTTATTTGTATTCGAGTAGCAGGTAGAACTATGAAACATTAATAGATTCTCAAACTACGGTAATTGAAATTTTCAGAGAAGTTGCTTGAATATTTATTGTACTTTTAGAATAGGTGAAACCCATGACACCGTTCAAAACTAGTTAACGTTTTGGGTTAAGAAAAAATAATAGGGGTTTGGGATCCTAGAAACTCTAATGCGTATATCAATTGAACACCCCAAGTTCTCAATTCAAACTTCGGTCTTGAACTGTTAAGTCCCATTTCAATATTTTTCGAAAATTCTTCCACTATGACACTTATAGGGTTACAAAACCCTGTTAATTTTTTTCTCATCTCATATTACGAAGTTTTTGCCTTTCTCGTACACCAAGGTGTACCGAAAGGCTATATGTTCACTCCAAAAACGAAAATTTGATAGAGCCTCCGGAGAGGTCAAGTGTTATATACCAATCAACTCAGCTCGACGAGATGAGATGATGTCTGTGTGTGTATGTGTGTGTGTATGTATGTGTGTGCGTATGTGTGTGTGTGTGTGTACAAAAAAGGTCACTTAACTTTTAGATAGTAAACATCAACCGATTTTAACGACCGACGGTTCATTCGACGCGGATTCTGGTCCCATTGTTTCCTATTGAAAATGGTTCGAATCGGTCCAGCCGTTCCGGAGTTATGGTCATTTAGGTGTTCCGGACCGGTACCCCAGGAAGGGGACAGATATGACAATGCAACAAACCTATGCATGCGACCCATCAAACCACGGCATTTTCGATTATCTGATGAACGGGAAGTAGGAAAATAGTCTCAGACTATGTCTGAACCGGTAGTGTTCCGGAACCGGTTCCGGGTGTCCTTCCGGAAGTGGCCAAATATAAAAGTGAACATAACCCATGCATGTGACACATCAAAGAGCGGCTTTTTCGATAACCAGTTGAATGGTAAGCAGGAAAGTAGTTTCAGACCATATTTTGAACCGGTAGTGTTCCGGAACCGGTTCCGGTTGCCGTGCCGGAAGTGGCCAATTAAAAAATTGAACCAAACCCATGCATGCGACATATCAAAGAGCGGCTTTTTCGATAACCAGATGAATGGTTTGCCGGAAAATAGTTTCATACCGTATTTGAACCGGTTGTGTTCCGGAACCGGTTCCAGGTGTCGTGCCGGAAGTGGCCAATTAAAAAAGTGAACCAAACCCATGCATGCGACGCATCAAAGAGCGGCTTTATCGATAACCAGATGAATGGTAGGCAGGAAAATACCTGATCTGAACCGGTTGTGTTCCGGAACCGGTTCCGGGTGTCCCGCCGGAAGTGGCCAATTAAAAAAGTGAACCAAACCCATGCATGCGACACATCAAAGAGCGGCATTTTCGATAACCAGATGAACGGTAAGTAGGAAATTACCTTATCTGAACCGGCTGTGTTCCGGAACCGGTTCCAGGTGTCCTGCCAGAAGTGGCCAAATATAAAAGTGAACCAAACCTATGCATGTGACACACCAAATAGCAGCATTATCGATAACCAGATGAACGGTAAGCAGGAAAATTTTTTCAGACCATATCTGAACCGCTTATATATTAAACTGACGAAGTTGTAGGGGTGAATCCAACTGAATGCGTCTGACGATGACCGAAGAATAGTAGGTCGTAACGCGTAACGCTTAACAAGCTGTTTCCGATATTTGTCACCGATAATTACCAAGCAATCCACAAATAACATACCTGAACCGGTTGTGTTCCGGAACCGCTTCCAGGTATCCCGCCGGAAGTGGCCAGTTAAAACAGTGAACTAAACCCATGTATATGAAACCTCAAATCATCAAAAATGTTGGATAACCAGATAAACGGGCAGCAAGAAAATAGTCTCTGACCACACCTAAGATCCCAAGTAACATTTTAAGTTTTGTTCGGCTCTACGAGAGATCTTCATGACCAATTTTATAAAACTTGCAATAAAACTGAATCATACATCAAAACCTCTTGATAACCTCTTTAAGAGCATCTTCCGGCTAAGTGGACCACTCTCGGAGAGGTTTCACAAACCGCATTAAGAGTAGCAATAAACCCGTTTTAAAACCTAGTTGAAAAATTCTCGATTGTTGTTGTTTTTTTTTCAACAAAAACTATGACAGCTCAAGATGCAGAGAAACTTCTTCGATGACACGTAAAGTTCAGGAGAATACATCATTCGTAAGTAGAAAGCGATTATTTCAAAGCAATATTTCAGTAGTTATTGTGCTGGTAGGCTGATGCGCATTCGAATTTACCGTGAATATTGGGGTTGCAGAATCATAAAATTAATGCGCCTCGAAAATAGTGAATATTATCATCTTGGAATGAAATAAATCAATTTGTGAATTTAGTAAAACTATGTCGAATCACAAGAAAACTCAGCAGAGAAAGGTTATTTATGTGAGCATTTTATGGAAATGGTGGCCAAACTATCATTTCATTGCTAATTTGAGCAAAATGAACTATTTTCCATTCACGTTAGCTAATTCTTCAATATGGCGACAACCATAATCAGCGAAAATAAAACGAAAGCAAGTTTACTTTTATGATGACCACAATAAACCTAGAAATGTCGTAGTTCTGCTTTTCCACCAACAGATGTCGTTACTAATCGAACGGATCGCCATCTGTTGAGAGTTTTAACAGTTTTATTGTGGTAATAATTATTACCAGAAGGTTTACAAATCGGAAAGTTTTGTTTACTCTTAAAATCTGTCTCTATGGATATCTTCAAGTGTACTATAAAACATTTTATCAATGGTTTTCATAAAAGCAGTCATAAAACTGTGAGTTTTAATTATTGCTGTAATAAAACCCTAATAAAAATCAAAGAAAACCAATCAGCAATGAAATTGTTACTTGGGATTACCAGCAGTGTTGCAGAATCAGAATTGGATTCATCGCTGAAATTACGAAGGTGAACAAAATCAATGCAAGCGATAAATATGCGTAAAAGAGCAAAATCTTGAAAAAAAAATTAAAGTGCTTTTGTCAAATCACACCATTTTAGATTCCTGAGACGTAATTATACAGTAGGATGAATCAACGTTGTATGGGGAAATTTTAATTTCATAGCATCAATCCCCTTTTGCGGTTGAAATTACTACACACAATTTTGATGCAACTGGTTGAGCCCTCGCGCTATGTAAAACGGTTGAAATTTGAATGGGTTTTATAATGATAAATTTTACTAGCTTGCACTTTTTTTGGTCAAATTTTACATAAATCGTATAACCAACGATAATAAAATAAAGGCTGAAGTGTTCAGAAAAAATTTTGCCGAAATATCTTGATAATGATCGGCATCCAGTGCTAGTGAAGGGGGTCAAGCAGTCAACTGAGAGGTTTGATATTTTTCAGCTCTGCTTATACGTTTAACATAATATATAATTTCCGAATATGAGCCATCAATAAGTTTCCAAAGTCGATTATGGCTTTGATATAATTGTTGTTTTTCTGAATAAGGCGATTTTCTCTAAAGTCAAGAGGGGTCCCCTTGGAAATTTTACTGGGAATTCATCATTTTGAGGAAAGGTACAAATAAATAGGGGAGATCGGGGCATAATGGACACCCGGGGCGAAATAGACACCCCTATTTTTGCCGAAACCGTTGACTTTTGTGCTAAACTTTTAATGCATAAGTGTAAAAGAACACGTCAACGTTCTATTTTTCAAAAGTAACATTCATATGCCTCCAAAGTAACCTGAATATCATTGAAATTGAAATATGATTTTCAATTGTTGAATTTCTTACCATTTCAACGCTGCAGCAAATAAGGCATTACGAGTGTTTGAGTGTGTCCACCATAAAAACCATTGAATTGCTACCTTATCTGCATGTATACGTAGATTTAGCAATGGATTAAATATTTTAATTGTGATTAGAATTTACTCAAAATAGAAACTTCTATGTTGTAGTCGATTTGGGGCGAAATGAACACTGGTAATTTCTAATGGATGTACGCGCATTGCATACTCTTATGCGTTTAAGAGTGTTTGGAAAAAAACAATTGGATTATTTTAGCCTAAAGTTTATTTCATTAACTTTGATGTTTTGTAAACTCGTCTAAGATGGAGTATTTTATCTATGGTATCGATCTCCGTGGGCAAATTACTTAACTGATCGATGTAATCGAAGAATTAGCATAAAATATGCAGGGGTGTCCATTATTCCCCGATGGGTGTCCATTTCGCCCCGTACCTTCTCTGCCAGCCCTAAAAAACACACGATTTACAATTCATTATTTCTTCACAATAAAGACATTCTACCTGCTGTAAATGATTGAAATACGTAGGAAACAAACTAAAGTTGTAAGCCAACTAACAATATGTTAAGTTTTTCTCTGTTATACAAGCCTAACGTACTCATTTGCTTAGGGTGTCCATTATGCCCCTAATTCCCCGTAACCAATAAATTTTTAAATTTTAAAGTGAAATTAGAATCCTCCAGAAAATTTCTTACCAAATCCGATTTCCTACCAAAACCGCTTAGCTTAATTGTCTGGATATTTTTTCATCAAATACATTAATTATTTATCAACTCTACTCCCCCATTGATAAGTTAACGAGCACTGTGACAAAAGAAGAAAATGAGATTTGTTCCATTCTAGAGTATTCTCAGAATTCAGGAACACTTCGGCTTATAGCTCTTGACTACATATTCGACGAGAAAGGCACTATCACCACTAGGTGGATTAATCTGGGTTTTTTTAAATATTTTTGAGCAGTGTTATTATTTGTTTATGATATGAAGAGCAATATTTCCATATATGAGCTAATTCTATGAAAATAGAGGAAAATCTTCAAACAGTAAAAACTTTGGTTTTCCTCGATAAAACATTTTCAAATTTTCGGAGGAGATACGAGAATAGTATATCTTTCGAATGCCGGGTGCCATTTGGGTGGACATTTTTATTTGTTAACCCGTAAAGTACCAGGACGAACCAAAAATTTTCAAACTGCTCGTTCTCAGCAGTGCATTGACCGATTTTCAAAAACTTGGACTTTTATTCAAGGGGAATAGTTGTACTAACTTTTACTTTTGGTGCCGCCCCGCGAAACCCCTCCCCCCTTTCGGGGGAGGCAAATATGTCTGTGTTTTTTTCCTATTCTTCTGCTAGTTTGAGCAAATGCTTCAGGTTTTTCAGTAATTTCGATAACCAGCATCCAAAATCCCACCGGAGAAGTATAATTTAGTTGCATGACAGTGTCCAACATTGTTGGGGACCATTTGGTTTCGATGTAAGAGTACCAGGCCCACCGGAAGATCCGGAACATCCGTAAAAATGGCCATTTGATGAAAATTCCTCTAGAGCTGTGCGATTTTTTCCAATACAATCAAAATTCTTGGTCTAAGACCATAGTCAATGATTCGTTCCTCTTATGGACCACAGTGGCCACTTATTGGCCCTCTGGAAGATCCGGAACATCCATAAAAATGGCCATTTTATGAAAATTCTACTAGAGCTATGCGATTTTTTCCAATACAATCAAAATTCTTGGTCTAAGACCATAATCAATGATTCGTTCCTCTTATGGACCACAGTGGTCAATTATTGGCCCACCGGAACATCCGGAACATCCATAGAAATGGCCATTTGATGAAAATTCCTCTAGAGCTATGCGATTTTTTTCCAATACAATAAAAACTCTTGGTCTAAGACCATAGCCACTGATTTGGTCCTCTTATGGACCACAGTGGCCACTTATTGGCCCACCGGAAGATCAGGAACATCCGTAAAAATGGCCATTTGATGAAAATTCCTCTAGAGCTGTGCGATTTTTTTCCAATACAATCAAAATTCTTGGTCTAAGACCATAGTCAATGATTCGTTCCTCTTATGGACCACAGTGGCCACTTATTGGCCCTCCGGAAGATCCGGAACATCCATAAAAATGGCCATTTCATGAAAATTCTACTAGAGCTATGCCATTTTTTCCAATACAATCAAAATTCTTGGTCTAAGACCATAGTCAATGACTCGTTCCTCTTATAGACCACAGTGGCCTCTTATTGGCCCACCGGAAGATCCGGAACATCCGTAAAAATGGCCATTTGATGAAAATTCCTCTAGAGCTATGCGATTTTTTCCAATACAATCAAAATTCTTGGTCTAAGACCATAATCAATGATTCGTTCCGCTTATGGACCACAGTGGCCACTTATTGGCCCACCGGAACATCCGGAACATCCGTAAAAATCAAGGGGGTAGACAGCTTTGCTCAGAGCAAGCTTTTGTTGATCGAGCAACTGTGAGTTGCTCCCTGTTGCTCCCAAATTTGCTTAAACATTTTCCGTTGATCCAAGTAGTCAGACGTATGCCAAACATTCGACCCGTCAAACTTGGTTGGATCGGAAGTCTTAGGCCTGAATCCTGAGCCATAAAATCTAAGATGATGGGACTTGGGAGTAGGAAACGTGAGCTCTGCTATGACACGACATTCTTCAAACTCATAATGACCAAGAGCTACATACGTATCAGAGGCACGTGCTCCTCCTACATATCTCAAAGTCAGTTTTTCCGGCGCCCGGCATTTCCCGGGCTCACAGAAACATGAACGAAACGACGAAACTCTAGTGAAAACTTGTGAGCCTCGTGGTTAGTGGTCGTCGTCGAACCGTTTCGTAAGCCTTGGAGTATGGGTTCGAATTCCCCGCTCCAGTCGATGAAAACTTCAAATGAAAAATTCTCCACTGAAACACTATGCGTTTCGTGTGTTGTCCGTTGTTCGATGTTAGTGATCGTTAAATCTATGTAACCTCTGGTTGAAAACGATGTAGTCTTTCTTTTTAACTCCTAGTCAGTTACAAGCTGGGTTCTGCATATTGCAGACACTCCTTTTTCACACCCGTAGGTGAATTCCGGTGCACAACTTCTTAGAAACATAAACCACCAGAAAGAACATCTTCTTTTATTTGTGCCAGATTTGGTTCACGGAATTGTAGAATTAATTATATTTTGCAACATTTAAACAAGAAATAAACACAAATGAACATCGATGAGGTTTCCTGATACCCTTCTAGCGGTACGGATATTTTTCGCAGCGTAAATAAACAAATCCTATGGTTGCCATGTACAGCTAACGCTGTGTGTAACTCCGAGCAAAGCGAGTTGCTCAGAGTTACTCAAAAGCTACTCATGATCAGTCTCGAGAGTAAAAGCTGTCTTCCCCCTTGGTAAAAATTGCCATTTGATGAAAATTCCTCTAGAGCTATGCGATTTTTTCCAATACAATCAAAATTCTTGGTCTAAGACCATAATCAATGATTCGTTCCTCTTATGGACCACAGTGGCCACTTATTGGCCCATCGGAAGATCCGGAACATCCGTAAAAATGGCCATTTGATGAAAATTCCTCTAGAGCTATGCGATTTTTACCAGTTCAACAAAAATTCTTGGTCTAAGACCATAGTCAATGATTCGTTCCTCTTATGGACCAAAGTGGCCACTTATTGTCTCATCGGAAGATCCGAAACATCCATAAAAATGGTTATTTGATGAAAATTCCTCTAAAAATTAGCGATTTTTTTTCCATTACAATCAAAATTCTTGGTCTAAGACCATAGTCGATGATTGGATACTCTTATGGACCAAAATGGCCACTTTTTGACCGTTTGGAAGATCCGAAACATCCGTAGAAATTGTCATTTCATGAAATATGTTCTAGAGCTATGCGATTTTTTTCAAAACAATCGAAATTTTTGGTCTAAGACCGTAGTCAATGATTAAATATTCATATTGATCAATGTGATCACTTATTGGCCACCAGAAGATCCGGAACATCCGTAAAAAATTTCTTATTATGAAAAATCATCTAGAATCAGGCGATTTTTTTTTCAATACAAACAAAATTCTTGGACTAAGACGGTAGTCAATAATTGGATTGTGGACCGAAGTGGCCACTTATTGGCCCACCGGAACATCCGTAAAATGTTTATTTCATGAAAATTTCTCTAGAGCTATGCGATTTTTTCCAATACAATCAAAATTCTTGATGCAATACCATAGTCGATGGTTATGAACCAAAGTGCATGCACTGTGCAGTTTGTCTTTTGCCAACAGGAAGAGCAGAGGAACCCGCGTAAGTTCATCCATTGGCCGTGTGCGCAACACATTTCCTCGAGAAAATCTTTCCCAGATATTTTTCATTGCTTCGGCAGATCATGTTCCGGGGGGCTTGTATAAGTTTTCTAGATATTCCTGCCTGAAATCTCTACATAAAATTCGTTCCGATATTCCTCGTTATTCCACCAGGGATTCCAAATTTATTGTGAATTATTCTCGTGAAATTCCTTGAGAAGTGCCTCCAAAAATCGAAATTTCTGTAAGCTTAGAGAAAGCTTACTCATTCTGTGGGTCAAAATTTCCATACACATTCCTCCAGAAAATCTTTACTGCATTCCTACGGAAAATGCTCCTGAAATTCATCCACGAATTTCTCCTGAAATTCATAAAGGAATTCTGCAAAAAAAACCTCCAAAAATCCTTCGAGGAATTAATCCCAAACTCGTCTATTAATTCTGACGGAAATTCGTACAGAGATTCTTCCAGAAAAATTCTCCATAAACTCTTCCGGGAAATTATCTTGAAATTCCTCCGGGAATTCTTCTAGGAATTCCTCCAAAAAATCCTCTGAGAATTCCACCAGAATTTGTTCTGGGAACTCCACCAGAAACTCCGAAGTTCCTCCAGAAACTCCAGAACTCCCCCGGTAATTTTTCCAGAAATTTCACGAAGACTTCTTCCTGAAATTATTCCTGCAATTAATTCAGAATTTTTCCAGAAAATCTTCAGGGAATCGAGAAAGTTCTTTAGGAATTCCTCCAGAAATTTCTCCGGATATTCCTCCAAAAATTCCCTCGTGAATTTCTTATTGAATTCCTCAAGAAACTCCTGTGGGAATAATTCCAGAAATCACTTCGGGAATTTCTCCAGAAGTTCCTCTGGAAATTTCTTCAGAAATATCTCTGTGAATTCCTCCAGAAATTCCTTTGGAATTTTTTTCGGATATTCCACCTGAAATTCTTACGTGAATTCCTCCAGACGTTTCTTCAGGAATTCCTCCAGAACTTCTTCAAGAATTTCTCCAACAATTCTTTCGAAAAATTCGCCAGAAATTCTTCAAGAAATTCCTCCAGCCATTCCTCCAGAAATTTGTCTGGGAATTTTAGAAATTCATTAGGGGATCCATTTAGAAATTGTTTCGGAAATTCATCAAGAAATTACTCTGGGAATTCCTACAGAAGTTCCTCCGGGAATTCTTCAAGAAACATCTCCATGAAGTCCTCCAGAAACTCCTCCAGAAATACCTTTAAAAATTCCTCCGGGGATTTTTCAAAAATTCCTTTGTGGATTTTGCAGCAGTTTCTCCAAGAATTCCTCGGACATTCCTCCGGTTATCCTTCCAGAAATTATCCAGAAATTCTTCCAGAAGTTCTTGTGGAAGTTTGTCGGGAAATTTCACTGCAAATTCATCCAGAAATAGATTAGAGAATTCCTCAATAAATTCCTCTGGAAATTACTCAACAAATTACTCCGAGAAATTTTCTAAGAAATTACTCTAGGGATTTCTCCATAAATTTGGCTGATTTATCGACCGTATTTAAAATTCAAGTAATTGCTATGGCTTTATCGGTCATTTTCTACTCAGAATGTAAGGGAGTTGAGATCAAAGTGCATAAAGAAATGATAGATATGATAGTGTGATATGATAAGTTGTGAACAATTGTGAAAGTTTAAAGAAGGTGAAATTAGGCATGAAGGCAATGTATTGAACGAATACAGAAATTTCGCAGGCAATATCTCCATAAAAACATTATTGAATTCCTACAGGAATTTCTCCAAAAATATCACCAGAAATGCCATCGTATATTCCCCCAGAAATTTATTCCGGAAATTCCTCCGGACATTTCCCCAGGAATTCCTTTGAAATTTTCTATAAATTCCTCAGGGCATTCTTCGAGAAATTCCTCTGAAAATTCTTCAAAAAAATTCTTAAGATATTCCTCCGGGAGCACCTCCAGAATTGTCTCTGGAAATTCTAGTTATTCATTTGGGAATTCATCCAGAAATTTCTTAAAAAAATCATCAAAAAATATTTCAGGAATTTCTCTAGAAATTCCTCCGGGAATTCCTCAAGAAACACCTTCACAAGGTCCACCAGAAACTCCTCCGGGTATTCGTCCAAAAAATTCTCCGGGAAATCCTCCAAAATTTTTTCCGAGATTCCTCCAGAATTTTCTTCGGAAATTCCTTCAGAAATTCTTCCAGAAGTTACACCATGAATTCCTCCATAAGTACTTTTGGAAATTTCGCCAGAACTTCCTTTAGGAGTTCCTCCAGATATTCTTTCTCAAATTTCTCCAGAAATTCCTCCAAAAATTCCTTGGGGAATTCCCTAAGAATATCTCTAGAAAAATTTCCTCGAGAATTCCTTCAGAAAATCATCGACTACAGTCTTAGACCAAGAATATTTGTTGTATTGGAAAAATCGCATAGTTCCAGAATATTTTTTTATGAAATGGCCATATTTTACGGATGTTCCGGATCTTCCAGTATGTCAATAAGTAGCCACTGAATAAAAATTGTAATTGTATAGGAAAAAATCGCATAGCTCTAGAGGAATTTTCATCAAATGAACATTTTTACGGATACTTCGAATTTTCCGGTGGGGCAATAAGTGGCCACTGTGGTCCATAAGAGGACCAAATTAGTAGATAGGGTCTTAGCCCGAGAATTTTAATTGTATTGGAAAAAAAAATCGCTAGCTCTAGAGGAATTTTCATCAAATGGCCATTTTTACGGATGATCCGGATCTTCCGGTGGGCCAATAAGTGGCCTCTGTGGTCCATAAGAGGACCAAATCAGTGAGTATGGTTTTATTTTGATTGTATTGGGAAAAATCGCATAGCTCTAGAGGAATTTTCATCAGATGGCCATTTTTACGGATGTTCCGGATCTTCCGATGGGCCAATAAGTGGCCTCTGTGGTCCATAAGAGGACCAAATCAGTGATTATGGTCTTAGACCAAGAGTTTTGATTGTATTGGAAAAAATCGCATAGCTCTAGAGGAATTTTCATCAAATGGCCATTTTTACGGATGTTCCGGATCTTCCGGTGGGCCAATAAGTGGCCACTGTGGTCCATAAGAGGAACGAATCATTTACTATGGTCTTAGACCAAGAGTTTTGATTATATTGGAAAAAATCGCATAGCTCTAGAGGAATCTTCATCAAATGGCCATTTTTACGGATGTTCCGGATCTTCCGGTGGACCAATAAGTGGCCACTGTGGTCCATAAGAGGAACGAATCATTGACTATGGTCTTAGACCAAGAATTTTGATTGTATTGGAAAAAATCGCATAGCTCTAGAGGAATTTTCATCAAATGGCCATTTTTACGGATGTTCCGGATGTTCCGGTGGGCCTGGTACTCTTACATCGAAACCAAATGGTCCCCAATAATGTTTGACACTGTCATGCGACAAAATTATACTTCTCCGGTGGGATTTTGGTTGCTGGTTATCGAAATTACTGAAAAACCTGAAGCATTTGCTCAAACTAGCAGAAGAATAGGAAAAAAACACAGACATATTTGCCTCCCCCGAAAGGGGGGAGGGGTTTCGCGGGGCGGCACCAAAAGTAAAAGTTAGTACAACTATTCCCCTTCAATAAAAGTCTAAGTTTTTGAGAATCGGTCAATGCACTGCTGAGAACGAGCAGTTTGAAAATTTTTGGTTCGTCCTGGTACTTTACGGGTTAACGGTTTTTGGCACACCGTGCAGGTGGATTGCCTGGAAGAATCCCTGGCGGAATTCCTGGGAAAATGCCTGGAGGATTTCCTGGAGGAATCCCTGGAGAAATTCGTGGAGAAACTCTTGGAGGAATTTTTAAAGTAATTCCTGGAGGAATCTCTCAAGAAATGCCTGGAGAAATGTGTGAAAAATTCCTGAGGGAATTCCTGAAGAGTTTCCTGGAATAGTTTCTGAAAGAATTCCTTAAGGATTTCCCGGAGAAGTTCCTAGATGAACTCCTAAAAATAATCCTAGGGAAATTCCTGGAGGAAGGATGTCCTGGATCAATTCCTGGAGGAATCTCTGAAGCAATTCCTGATGGAAAAATTGGAAGAACGCCTAGAGGGAAAAATTTCAAAAGGTATCCAAAACAATTACTTAAAGAATTACTGACGGATTTTCTGGAGAAATTCCTGGATTCCTGGAAGAACTCCTGGGGCAATCCTGGAGGGATTCGGGGAAGAGTTCCTGAAGCAATTCCTGGAGAAATATCTGGAAGACTTTCTGAAGAAATCGCTGAAAGAACTCCAGGAGGAGTTCTGAAAGAATCTAAGAAAGAATCCCTGGATAAATGCCTGGGAGAATGCTCAGGAGAATTTCTGGTGAAATTCTTGGAGAAATACCTTAAATAATTCCTGAAGAATTCTTTGGAAGAAATCCAAAATATCTAAAAGAATTTCTTTACGAATCACTGGAAAAAAGATTATTCTTTTGAAGAATTCCTGGATAAATTCCAGTAGAAATTCCAAGGGATTTTTTTTTAATTTCTTTTTACTCGTGAATTTTAATTTAGGCTAATTCTTCACACAGATTCCAATGGGAATTGCTGGTGGAATTCTTAGAGGAATCCCTGAAACAATTCCAGGAAAAAATCCTGAAGAAATCGCAGATGGAATTCTTGGAGAAATCCTGAAGGAATCCTAACAAGAGCTCGCAGAGGAACTCCTTGAAGAATCCCTGCTGCAGTTCCTGACGGAATTCCTGACAATGCAATATCAAGGGGAATACCTCAGAGAATCCCTAAACATTTCCTGGAGAAACGGGTTCCTGAAAGAATCCAGGAGGAATTCCTCAATAAACCCCATGAGGAGTCCTGGAAGCAATCCTCTGAAGAATTCCTTAGGAAATACCAGAGAAGCTTTCTTAACAACTTCCTGGAAAAACATCTGTAGAATTACCTAGAAAAAACCCAAATTAATCCACCTAGAGGTGATAGTGCCTTTCTCGTCGTATATGTTCTCACGATCTTTCCGTCGACGTAAGTCAAAGTGTTCCTGAATCCTGATATTTTTCAAGAAAAGCAAGCATTTTATCAAAGCCATCATTGAATTGACTTAAAACTTATTGATGGCACATACTCCGACGTTTTGTTCAGCGTAAAAGCAGAACTGAATAATATCAGATTTCTCAGTTGACTGCTTGAGTACCTTCACTAACATTGGGAGCTGATCAATATCAAGACGATATACTAACAAGCTAAGATATAACTTTTTACACATTCACAGATCACTTTGCGGTCTTCGATAAAGTTTTTTTGCACATTCTAGGCTATATTTTATTGACCGTTAAAAACAAGAACGTAGTGAGTCGTCTGTTTGTATGTGGGTTTAATATGTCAAGATTTTGTTCCCTTACACATATTTATCGCTTGCATTGATTTTATTTACTTTCGTAGTTCCGGCGAAGCTTCAAACGCTGGTTGTGCAACCCTACCAGTAGTCTCTAATGTGGTATGAGCCTATTTTCTAGTTAACCGTTCCTCAGGTTATTAAAAAAAGCCGTGATGTGGTGTGTCGCATGGTACATTTGGTTACTTTCCGGAACAGGTTCCGGAGCATCACCGGGTCTCCCAAATATAGTCTGAGGCAATATCATTGCTAACGTACATCAGGTTACCTAAAAAAAAAACACGATTTGATTTATCTTATGCATGGGTACAAATCACTTTTACATTTGACCACTTCCAGTGGGACACCCTGAACTAGTTTCGGGACACTACCGGTTGTCTAAAATATGGTCTGAGGCTATGTTCTTACGAATCGATCATCGTGTTATCAAAAAAGGGTCTCCAGTTGACCTAGTGGTTAAGGCTATTAATCGCCAATCCGGAAACGGCGGGTTTGATTCCCGTTCCGGTCGGGAACACTTTCTCGATTTCCTGAGCATAGTGTAGAACTTGCCTCACAATATACAAATTCATGCAATGGCGGGCGAAGAAAACCCTTCAATTATTAACTGTGGAAGTGCTCTAAAGAACACTAAGTAGAAGAGAGGCAGGCCAAGTTTCAATGCGAACGTCGAGCTACAAAGAAGAAGAAGAAGAAGTTATCAAAAAAGCTGCTAATTTGATGTACTGTCAAACCTCGCGTATTCATCACTCTTTAATAAGACACTTTTCAACTTGTACCCCGCTCATTCGAAATTTGTTGAATTAAAAAAATGATCAAATGTCTCAGTGTAATACACTGTAAATACGAATGATACGACATTGTGATGTTACTTACACCCGCAGCGGCTCCTCGTGCAGCTGCTACTTCCGAAAGTTCTAATTTGGTGCATTCCGACACCTGATCCGTTTGGTGATCAACCGCAGTGAACCTCGGAAGCCAACAATCGTTAAATGTACAAGCTATCAATTCGTACCACCACAATATCTGTAAGATTTGTGTTCAAAAACAAATCATACAATCTAAACAAATCTAAACAAAACTAAAATAGAGTTAGTTTATCGAATTGAAAGTTTACACAGGTAATTTGACAGCAATCATTGTCGAATCAGCGTGGTTTTATGGTACGACATGTATGGATTTGATTCAATTTCATATTTACAACTTTCGGTTCACATTTTACCACTTACCGATTGTCCCTGATGTGGTAAAAGACTAGTTTCATGCAAATTATTAATCAGTTCTCCTAAAAAGTCGCAAATTGATGTAATGCATGTATGGGTTTGGTTCATTCGTGCATTTCGCCAGTTCCGGCGAGGCACTCAAATCTGGTTCCGGAACACTACTGACCTGAGACTATTTTCTTGCTGACCGTTCTTCGCGTTATCGAAGAAGCCGTTATTTAGTGTGCTGCGTGTATGCGTTTGATTTTTTTTTTCTAGATTTGACCACTTCCGTCGGGGCACCTGGAACCGGTTTCGGCACACTATTGGTTTTCCAAAGTATGGTCTATGATTTTTTTTGTTAACCGTTCATCAGCTAAAGTCATTAAATGTGTCGAATTTATGGGTTTAGTTCTCCTTTTCATTTGACCACTTCCGATGGGACAACCGTAATCGGTTGCGGAACACTACCGGTTGTCCCCAATATGGCCGGAAACTTTTTTTTTGTTAAATCAAGATGCCCTCAAATCCGCGATTTGATGTGTCGCTTGCATGGGTTTGGTTCCCTTTTATATTTGGCCATTTCCGGCGGGACACCCGGAACCGGTTCTGGATCACAACCGATTCAGATATGTTCTGAAAATATTTTCCTGCTTACTGTTCATCAGGATATCAAAAAGCCACGATTTGATATGTCCCTTGCATGGGTTTAATTAACTTTAATACTATGCCACCTCCGGCGGAACATCTGGAACCGGTTCCGATATGGTCTGAGAATGCTTTCCTGCTAACTGTTCATCAGGTTATCGAAAAAGCTGTGGTTTGATATGTCACATGCATGGTTTTATTTTAATTTTATATTTGGCCACTTCCGACGGGACACCCCGAACCGGTTCCGGGACACAACCGGTTCAGATATGGTCTGAGAATATTATCCTGCTTACTGTTCATCAAGATATCAAAAAAGACACTATTTGATATGTCGCATGCATGGGTTTGGTTAACTTTAATACTTGGCCACTTCCGGCGGGACATTTGCAACCGGTTCCGGAACACTACCGGCTCCGATATGGTCTGAGAATGTTTTCCTGCTTACTGTTCACCACGTTATCGAAAAAGCCGCGGTTTGATATGTCGCATGCATGGGTTCAGTTCACTTTTATGTTTGGTCACTTCCGGCGGGGCACCCGGAACCGGTTCCGGGACACTACCGGTTCAGATATGGTCTGAGACTATTTTTCTGCTAACCATTCATCAAGTTATCGAAAATGCTGTAGTTTGATGTGCCGCATGGATGGGTTTGTAGCGTTTTCATATCTGGCCCCTTCCTGGGGTACCGGTCCGGAACACCTAAATGGCCATAACTCCGGAACGGCTGGACCGATCTGAACCATTTTCAATAGGAAACAATGGGACCAGATTCCGCGTCGAATGAACCGTCGGTCAATAAAATCGGTTGAGGTTTACTGCCAAAAAGTGATGTGAGTTTTTTTGTACACACACATACACACACACACACACATACACACACACACATACACACACACAGACATCACCTCAATTCGTCGAGCTGAGTCGATTGGTATATAAGACTTGACCCCTCCGGAGGCTCTATCAAATTTTCGTTTTTGGAGTGAACATATAGCCTTTCGGTACACCTTGGTGTACGAGAAAGGCAAAAAACAAAACAGCAGCAACTTGTAATTCGAAGAAGTATTCATCTGAATACTTTAAGGTTATTATGACAAGAGTTTATTAGAAACGCGTAAAGGAAGTCTCGAAGGAAAACTTTCCGGGCCCTAGCTAAAAATCTGATTGTTTAAACTATTGCGTGCTTTGCTTTAATTCCACGTTTAATAATATGATAGACAAAGATGTCCCCTAAAACTGTTTGTTGGAGTTTCGTATTAGATTTCCATATGTAGTGATGACCCGATTTAATCAGTCGTTTCTTCAACAAGGACAGGGCTCGTTAACCAGCCCATACACTCCCGATCAAAAGTTTGGGGTTACCCCCTCAAAAATATGTCATTTTTTAGGCCCATGTCTTCGCCAATTTGCGTCCGATTTCAAAACACTAGGTCTCATTCAAAAGATAATAAGTCAAAGTAACTCTGAACATGATTTAGGTTAATCTTTTATAAAAATATTGGTATGTAAACTTAACCTAAAGTTGCCAAATTTTCTAAAAAACCAATTTAAACATAGGGCAGTGTCGCTGGAAATTGGGACGAGCAAATTTTAAGATGAAAGTGACAATATATCTATTAGCTTTCAACTGTTTTTTACCGAATTTGGCTGAACAATCTAGAAAAAAAGTTATTAAGTAAATTAACTCTTCATGTCATCGACCAAAAGTTTGGGGTCACACCTCAATATGATGTATCAGCCAAAAGTTTGGGGGCACTTTCGTAAAACATGGAAAAGTGATTTGGTGATATCTTCATCATCTACAGTTCAATTTCAATTCTTTTTGGCTCATTTCAAAGATTTCAAACTTAGGACAGTAAGTTTATATTTGTTGTTTAGAAAATTTGGCAACTTTGGGTTAAGTTTACATACACAAATTTTTGTACAACTTTTACCTAAATGATGTTCAAAGTTACTTTGACTTATTATCTTTTGAATGAGACCTAGGGTTTTGAAATCGGACACAATTTGGCGGAGATATGGGCCTAAAAAAATGACATGTTTTTGAGGGGGTGAGTGGTTCAAAAAATCGTTTTTTCTCCACACCGCTTAAAAAATGTAACCATAACTGGTACAGGGTTCCTATCATTGGCAAACGCCGTAATCAATACTAAAAGTAGTTTTGGCTCCGTTTCTATATTTTTCCTGTAAAGTATGGAAACTAAGCTGTCTTCCAGAGCGTTAATGATTAATCATAAATTTAATCATGATTAATGATTAATGATTAAGATTAATCAAAATCATTAATCATAATCACAAAAAAAACATCATTTAATCATTAATCATTAATCTTAATCACACTGTTTTTGAAATCTAATCATTAATCATTAATCAGAATCATAAGAAAAATTATTAATCAATCATTAATCATTCATCACCAAAAATGATTCATCATATAAAATATATGATCTAATTTAAATTGGTTCAAATGCTGTTCTAAATAATATAATTTATGATTATTTTTTCAAAAATCTCCCGGACAGAGTTACCTTTTACTTTTGAAACTTCAAAAACATGTTAAACAATAAATATATGTTAATCATTTCCAGTTTTTTTGTGATTGATTAATCATGATTAATCATGATTTTTAATCAATGAGTCATTTTTAATCATTAATCATAATCAATAATCACAGATAAACCAATTTTAATCATTAATCATAATCTTTAATCATCCTAAAAATCAAATTAATCATTAATCATAATCAATAATCACCAGAATTGGAATTTTAATCATCAATGATTGATCATGATTAAAAATTTTGTTAATCATGAACGCTCTGCTTTTAACTTATTGATGACATTCGTTGGTCTTCTCGTTATTTTTGTATAAATAGCTTTCCTTAGGTAGTGCCATAATTGGTACATTTTCCCAGGGCAAGTTACCATATTGACTTAAAACAGTTATTTATGTAACGAGTTGCAAAAAGTTGATTTTTTCAGCACGAGTCGTATATTTATCCAACGAGGCTTGCCAAGCTGGATAAATACGAAGAGTGCTGAAAAAATCGAGTTTTGCAACGAGTTCCATACACAATTTTATGCAATGATTTTTCGTTATGTAAATCATTTAAGTTGGATAATGAACCAGTGCGGAAAAGTTGTCCATTATGATACTGAGATGAGTTGTATAAAAATAAAATTATGATACTGATTTTTTTTTTAACCTAATTTACAGCTCTTTTGTCCACTAGGGCACTGCGTGAGCGATTCCAATTGGCGCCTAAATGTATTCCATTCTAATTCCACAAATTCTAATTCGAACTGGTAGCCTTTGCGCTGCTGTCACTTTTCTACCCTGTCCATGGTAGAATGATGAGTACAAGGATGTTGATGTGTGGCTCTTGTTCCTTTTCCAGTCCGATTGGGGGTCCATTATGAGTTGCCGTTAGCCGATATCCAAGTTTCCGGGTCCATTAGAGCATATGCTCAGAAAAGGGTCAGGTGTAAGCCGCTCCGGGGGGAAGAGCAACTGACGAAAAATTGCAAGTGCCGGGGCTGGGATCGAACCCATGACCATCCACTTATGAAGTGAACGTGTAGCCACTGCGCTACGGGCCCCGGCTATGATACTGAATAGGACAGATCGGTGAAGTACTAGATTTGTAGTAATGAGCTGAATTTTAGTATGGTGAGAAGGTCAATTCTCCGTTTCTGCAATGAAATGCTGCAAAAAGCGTGGGTATTATGATTCCTTGCCTGATTTGATGCTGTTTGAGCAAAACTTTGGGCAACAGTGTTGTTGTTTTCTCCATTTCTTGCAACATAAACAAAATAGTTATCCAAAGTTTTGCTCAAACAGCATCAAATTAGGCAAGAAATCATAATACCCATACTTTTTGCACCAGTTCATTGCAGAAACGGAGAATTGACCTTCTCACCATACAAAAATTCAGCTCATTACTACAAATCTAGTACTACACCGAACGTGCCCCATTGCATAAAAGTACTTTATACGATGTAATTCTCGCTTCTTTATGTGACTCTTCAGCTTTCAAAGTGTACCATGTTATCTGAATTTTTGATGAGTTGGGTATTTTTTCCCCAAAATATTTAATCTATCTGTGATCTTAGATTCTACAGCCAAATGATTAGTGCTTGAACTTTGATATTGCATTCTTAAGCGATTGATGCAAAATCATTTATTTAACGTCTACATCTAGAATGAGTTTACTTAAGCAACATTTATTATCAAAAATTAATTTAATCCTTTACTGCTGAATGGTAATGAATTTCCCACACTCCACCATTCTTCCCTGCTCTATCACAATCTCATCTGCTTACCATTCGGATCTTAACTGGTAAAAGCAATCATATATCCACTTGGGCTCACACTTGTTATGAGAACAAGGCTTCAGATAATTCATAGAACCCGCACCTCCGGAAACGAAAGCGAACCATATGGAAGCTTGTGCGGTTAGGAAAATTATTTCGTATATTACCACCCCCACACCATTTGCACTTGAGCAGCGGTTGTTGAGGAGAATTGGTGTAAAATACAAGAATTTCTGTAACACAGACACAGAATGGGTTGACGTTGTTTGTATAAAAGCGGTTGGCATTTTATATTATGTCTATAGTAGCATAGAAGCTGAATAAATTTGTTATAGTTACAGTGTATCAAACAATTGTCCGTACAGCAAATTTTTGGTCAAAATAATTTTTCATTCAAATGATCATAACTTTTTTATACATCAATCAAATACGCTGAAGTATTCATCAATCATGAACCATATATCAAAGCTCCTTTGGTAAAATTTTGAGCGAGATCGAATCAGTTTTCTGAAAGTTATAGAACTTAACAGTAAATCTTATAAGATTTTTGAAAACATTTTTAAAACATTATATCTCAATACATACTCGATGAAACTTTTTCATTTTTTTTTGTGGTACAGCTTATATCCAAGGCTTTCATATGCAATTTTGTTTGAGGTTTTATATTTACTACAAAAAATATGAAAAATCTGTATATGATCAGAGGGTCATTTGGAAATTTACCATATTTTGATCAATAAAAGTGCCAAGTGTTTTTCAGCGTTTTTAAACTTTCTTAATGTAATATTTTTATACAGGACCTACTAAACTACATATGAAAAGTAGGTCCTATGTATTTTTCATTCAGTTAATGCACTTTTATTGGTGGAAAACGTTTGGTAGATTATATGTGCTAAATATGGTAATTTTTTAAATATCGTCAACTGCATAAGCACATTTTTCATATTTTTTGTAGTGAATAAAAAACCTTTAAAGTACCTGCATATGAAAGCCTTAGGTATCAGCTATAACACACAAAAAATTGAAAAAGTTTCATCGAGTACATACTGAGATATAATGTTTTGAATATGTGTTCAAAAATCTCATAATTTTTGTAAAAGGTCTATAACTTTCAGAAAACTTATCCGATCTCGCTCAAAATTTTACCAATGGAGCTTTAATATATGATTCATGATTGGAAACTTCAGCATTTTTGATTGACGTATAAAAAAGTTATGAATATTTAAATGAAAAATTATTTTGACCAAAAAATTGCTGTACGGACAAATGATTGATTTACTGTATATACTTATGTCTTTTCACAACATAATATGTAGATCAGAAAAAAAAAACAAATTACTAAGACTGTTTTAAGAAAATTAGATACTAAGAGCAAATCTGTTTTGTCAGTTTTATGAAAAATGGGTCATGAAAAAAAAAAAACAGAATTGATTGATTAAAACTCAAAAGATACTGTACAAAATAAATAAAATGTAAAAACACCACAAATATGTTGAACAACTTGTAAATTCTTCCATTGGGCATTTTCCTTCAAAGTCCCATAGTCAGTCACTGGATGGCAACCGAGCGAGGTTTTCCCCTTATCACCAGAAGCAATCGTGCAGGAGGCAATAAAAATCTCCGACAGAAAACACACAGATTAATTATTTGATAAAATAATATTTTCTCCTCGGTCGTCGGCTTCGGTTCTGCTGAGCGTTGTGCTGTGATGGCTGGTAAGTATTCTCTACGAACGGCGATGGAACGCGTGGCTTTGGGGCTCGGGTGCAAGCTTTCATCAACCCAGCCAACACCGATCGAGAAAAAAGGGGTGCTAAAAAGGGAAATGAACGATTTATGAAATATTCATTTCTGTTCCGTGTTTCGGTTTTGGTTCGTTTAGGGAGGTTCAGGAAATGGGGTGTTAAATATTTGCGCCGCGTAGCTATTTCTACGGTGATGATGATGCGGTGCTGGGTGATGGCTGATTGGTGAGAAAAGGATTGATGTTGGTGTATCAGATAATGAAAATATGCTTTACTTTGTTTTAACAGTAGCGATATCCTCTTATCGGGTGTTGTTGGGAAAAAAGGGCAATTCAAAGGTCCATTAATTTGGCAGAGCTTTCAAGCAAGGCATTCAAGCATCACCGTTTATCAGTTTATCTCGAGGCAGCATTACCGAACGAGGACGAGCTCCATGAGGCTCCTCTAGAGGACTGCTGGAGTACAGATCAATCAGTCATCAACGACATAGCCGAGATCACCGCCGGGTACATGGAACGGAGTCTAAGGGAGAATTGGTTCAACGTGGTGTGTTGAAGAAAAAGAACGCAAAGCAGGCAGTCATGCTGCAGAATGGGACTTGGAACGTGGAAGTTGAAGCAGCAGACCCGCCTATTTAGGGTTCCTGTACAAGACTCTCGGAAATTATTTCCAGAATTGGGTACCTACTAATTTACGGCTCAGAGGTGGATTGGAAGAGATATGGAGAATCATGGACGTAAACGGCTTCCTAGGAAGCTGACTAGACTAATTAAAACAACGATGGACGGTGAGCAAAACTGCGTAAGGGTTTCGGGTGAACTATCCAGTTCATTCGTATCTCGCCGGGGACTGCGACAAGGTGACGGACTCTCATGCCTACTCTTCAACATCGCTCTGGAAGATGTGATACGACGAGCCGGGTTCAACAGCTGGGGAACGATTTTCACAAAATCCGGTCAATTTGTGTGCTTTGCGGACGACATGGGCATTATTGCCAGAACATTTGGAACGGTGGTAGAGCTGTACACCCGCCTGAAACGCGAAGCAGCAAAGGTCGGACTGGTGGTGAATGCCTCAAAAAGGCGGAACCGAACACGACCGGATCCGTCTGGGTAGTAATCCCGATCAGAAAGGCATAACAAAATTATAACCGATTGAGTTATTTATTTCAAAGATTTTTCATAACAGAATGAGTTATAAAATTCGCCGGTTAGGTGTTAAAATAACAAAAAATATAACTAAAATTGCTCTAGCCATAACATAATTATAACAGGTGTTGATACAATTTTAACAAATTTATAACAACGTGAGATATAATAAATATTGGAATGATCAAAAAATTATAACACATGTTGTTATAAATTTGATATAAATATATTGGGTAAAAATTAACTTGGGTAAATTTTAACTCATTTTCGGGTAATTTTTATTAAGAGTGTTATTTATTTTTAGCGAAAAGTTTTTTGTATAAAAAACTTGCCCCACATAGTATATAAAAAACCCTCACCCAGACGGGAATCGAACCAAGGACGCCAGCCTTCAACTGCAATCCGGCGCCTCTACCAATGAGGCCATTTCAGCACTTGAAGTGAAGGGTGATATATGGTCAAGTGGTTCTTCGTTTTGGCGGCTGGTCTATAAATAGACTCATTTGTCCAACGTACAGGAGAGAGAAAATATGACGTCACATAAAAGTGTTCTTGATACAATTGATCGCAATTACGTCATCTTAGAATATAATAACAAAAGTGGATATAATTAAGTTATAATTGTAACTCAAGAATTTGCTCTGCATTTTGGCTTTATTCCATGCAGACCAGAAATAGATGTCGTATCTTAATCAAAGTTTTAGAGATAGTTAATGGCTCTTAAACAGTGAAAATAGTGGTACATATACAATTTCACCTTCTGTTGGTGCTAGCGAGTAATTAAATTAGAACATTTTGACACGTGTTATCAAATAATTTTCTTATATTTTTCACCATCAAGGAAGTTGCTGCCTATGCAAAAGGTATGCAGTAGTCTTGTTATTGGAAATTTCACCGCTTCGTGGCGTTGGTGTGCATTTCTGGAGATTGTCAGATTTAGATAGCTTGTGAAATAAAAAAATAAGTGTTTAAAGCACAATTTCAACATTACATGATATAACCATTAACATACCTATTAAAGCAATTCTGTGACGTTCGCTTGCCTCGTGATCTCATATAATTCTTCATTACACCAACGAACCTAACCTCAAAATGACTGACAATTCTCACGTCATTTTGACAGATGTAATATGAGCATGAAAAGGACGGCAACAAGATCGATAAAGTAGAATATGTTATCCGTCTTTTTCGTGCATGTGTGTGGTCTGTCAAAATGACCTGTGAATTGTCAAACATTTTCATGGCTAGCTTTGTTGGTGTAATGAAGAATAGGGGGATTCACTTAACAGCGTAAACTGATTAAACTGATTAAACGTCGTGATCACCACGGCAATCTTTGATTAATTCATTCGCAAAATCATGAAACATTTCAAATAAGCAGAAAATCATGGCTTACGCAGCAAATTAATCTGTTTAGTGAGTACCCCTAATGTTTTTATTTTCAGTAAAAATAGTTTAAACAAGAAATTCCTCCACTAGTCGAAACCACCTATTCGGCATTTGCTTCGGAATTTGCTCAAAATGCATGACGATGTTCATCAACATTTTGGTAAAAAAGAAATAGCCTTCTGCTATTGATTGTTTTTTCAAAAGCTTCTAACAGAGTTTCTCATTTTGAACTACTGCACAGATTATCACACGTATTTGATTTCAGTTGAGATTCTGTTTCATTGAGTAAATCCTATTTGAAGAACCGCTTTCAAATTGTGGAAATTAAAGGAAATCATTGAAGTCCGATCGGTATTATGGTGAATATATAACGAAGCCACCCCTCAAATTTTCAAGAGCACAAATCTGAAGAACCAAATGATGGATTGAGATGAAAAGTTAATCGATTGATCACCACCAGCGGGTGACCAATTGATCAACTTTTCAGCGTGGTGAGACATTTGGTTCTTCAGATTTGTGCTCTTGAAAATTCGAGGGGTGGCTTCGTTATATATTCACCTTATATCGAGAGAGCCACAAAGATCGGTTCCAGGACCATTGATGTTAGCCTCATTTTTCAACGGCCTTCATCTTCAAAAGTATGTAATATCCACATGTTTGCAGATGATAAGAAGCTGTATTTCTACGGAATTATTATAGACGTTAATTGCATGGTAATGAAACGTGACTAACGACATGATGTGACGAAATTAGATAGAAATTTCTAAGCTCCACAAATAATTTGTTATCAATCAATTCTCCAAAAACTAAGGTGTTTTTAATTTGCAGACGACTAATTGATCCAGTTGTATCATGTAGTCGAGCACTTGACACTGAAGAAGTCTGTAAGTCACAGACGAAATAGGCCTATCTGTCCGAAGATAAGCACAGTAGTAGAATTAAAAGGAATTTGCTCGTCCTTTCTAGTTTTTCTTTAAAAGAGTTATTCATTTTTTATTTTCTTTTGCAAAAGTAAAGTATTAGTGAAGTGTTTTTAAATTAAACTAGAGTCTGATGTATCATGTTAATTTAATAACAATGAGAAAACTTCTAATTTCAGAATAATTTATTAAAATAATCTTGAATGAGACTACAAATTGCAAAACCTATGGAGGATTGTGAAACTTAAAACTTACTTCAGGAATGTTAACAGTTTCAATGAAAGTCATCATTTTCATATCCATTTTGTTGCCTCACTTATCATAGCTTCATATGACCGTTTGAGAGTTACATTAACCCTAGTAGAATGTTGAAGTCAATATGACCCAGACAGGCACGATGAACGTGCACTGTGCCATCGTTGTTCGAAAAACCTAACATCTTAGGAGGGTTAAATCACGGCATACGTTGGGCATTCAATTTGACTAGATACTCTAGTGTGGCTCAACTACAATGACAACTACTGGGATACTCATTTCTTATTTTTTAACTTCGTTGTTCTGCGATTCATTCACCAAGGACCTAAATATTGTGGCCTCATCACTAAGATACTGATGATTAGGGACAATGGAAATTCGCGATTTCGCGGAAGCCGCGAAATCCGCGAAATTGGAGAATGCTCGCGAAATTTAAGAAATCCCGTGAAATGCCGCGAAATCTGACAAAATTCTGAAAATAATTGCAAAATTCCACTAATTTTAAATGTTCAAACATAAAAAAAGCAAATAACTCTTTTCAATGTAAAGTTATTGACAATTTCGAATCCAGCATAATAAAAGTTTAATGCAATTTTCATATGTTTTTTTTTTCTGATTTTTCATCAAATTTGATACCTGTTCGGGAGGTTTATGATAACGCCTCACAAAATCCAAGTAAATTATCCTATTTGCTTTCAAAATTGGTGTTTTTTAAACAATACGGTCAAAAATATGGAGCCGCGAAATCTCCGCGAAATTCGCAATATCCGTCCGCGAAATTTAAGAAAATTTGCCGCGAATTTCCATTGTCCCTACTGATGATCTTAAGGCTTAAGCACCCGTCATCATTTTTCGGAAAATTAAAAGCAGTTTTCTCGCTGTAAATCAAAACATCGACCATGAAAATATATTCACTGCATTCTTTTCCTCATGTGGAGTACAGTGAATATATTTTCATAGCAAAGATTTTTGTTTTGATCGAAAAAACTGCTTTCAAATGTTTGATGACGGCGATGATTTCAATCACGAAAGATTGCGCCCGTTTGATTTGTACAAGGTGGCTGATTATACCTGACAGCTCCCACCCGGCGGCTGCAAAAGTAGTTTTAGCCAAGGTGCACACCGTGTACAAACCATACGTGTGCGGTTTGGCGCGATCTGATGCTGTATGTTTCGAACGCAGCTGAGAATCCAAGATAAGCGCGACAATATCTATCTGAGCTTTCTTAAAGGTCTGGATCATGATTCAAACTTGTCAAAAATACTGTATTTTACAAGCACAGTAGCACCGCACAGCAGCGTAACTGCGTACCAAACATCACCTGTAAAATGTTCATTTGACATAAACTGCATTTTCAAAACTATAACTGAGTTTGTTATAATGTTCATATAAAGATGATCAAAATAAATTTATTTGTATTATAACTGACGTTGTTATAATTCTGATATAAGTATATCAGGTTTTCAAATCATTTTTGTCAAATATATCTGTTCGAGCGTGGAGCTCTATTGCCGGCCACCGGAGGTTTTTCTTGGCCGCTGTAGCAACAGCGGTGCACCAAATCACTGGAACGTTGGTATTCCCAACTAGGATCGCTTATCCGATCCTTATAGCACACACTGTAGGCACTATTCACACCTTCGACACGTTTCACGGTACCAGTTCCCTCCTTGTCACAGTGCTTCCACGCACGCACGCACGCACGTGTGACGATCGACCGACGGGTTGATTATTGCCACCTTTGGCCACTACCGCAGATACAGTTCGGATAGAGAGAAGAACTCGGTTGATGGGGTTTGCACTACACTTGATTTATTGGGCGAGACGTGGATGGGATAAAGAATAGAACGCGACCGATCGTTTTGGATGTCTATTTTGTACTGTTCTATTGCTGGATATGATATGTTACAATTCAATGGGATGGGGTTCTTTAGGTACAGTGTTGCATGTAAGTGTGGTGATGGGTACTAATTCATTGTGTGTTAATTAATGTGCTAGTTCTTGTCAACTTAATTCTAAATACTATTTACAAAATTTAAACTATTTACAAATTGGAGAATACACATTTTTACACACGATCAGCGTACTGATCAATATCTAAATATAACAAACGGTGATATATCTATCAACCGTTGATATAATTTTGTTACATTTTTGTTATGTCTTTCTGATCGGGATGTTACGATAGACGGGGATACTTTCGAGGTGGTTGAGGAATTCGTCTACCTCGGATCCTTACTGACGGCTGACAACAACGTGAATCGTGAAATTTGGAGGCATAACATCAGCGGAAGTCGGGCCTACTACGGGCTCCAGAAGAAACTGCGGTCGAAAACGATTCACCCACGCACCAAATGCACCATGTTCAAAACGCTAATAAGACCGGTGGTCCTCTACGGACACGAGACATGGACCATGCTCGAGGAGGACCTGCAAGCACTCGGAGTTTTCGAGCGACGTGCTAGAGACGATCTTCGGCGGCGTGCTGGAGAACGGTGTATGGCGGAGAAGGATGAACCACGAGCTCGCTGCACTTTACGGCGAACCCAGCATCCAGAAGGTGGCCGGCCTGGTGTTTGCAACTGATCCGGTTGGCACAAGAAGGCATGGAGCACAGAGAGCACCTGGGTCCGGTGTTATGTAATGTCATGTACGACGATATGTTGAGGTTAAAGCTCCCGATGGGAGCGAAGATCGTCGGCTTTGTTGACGATCTTCACGCTATTTTTTTCTCGCTCATCGGCTCTGTTGGCAAGGGTTCATTCAAATATTACGTAACGCAAAATTTGACAATTTTAGACCCCCTCCCTCCCCCACGTAACAAGTTTTGTATGAAGAATTTTGAAATTTTGTATGAAGCGTAACACAGAGCTAGACCCCCTCCTTCCCCCCTTAGCGTTACGTAATATTTGAACGAACCCCAACGCACAGAGCGCTGCAACACATGCACAAATGACCGAATGTGTTTAAAATGTGTGCGCGCCACACACATTCCATGTGTTCCCGGCCTCATACTCATTTTTGTGCGGCTCGGTGGAAACGGAACATTTTCAACAGTGGAAACGGAACAGTCAAACGTCTCCCGAGCCGCGGCCAAACAGTTTGGCACATGTAAACATGAGGTGGATTTTCGGGATTTTTTCCATCGAAGAGCTGGAAAGCAGATGGAAATGGATATGTTTTTGACGCATTTTCAACTGCTTCAGCTATTCGATGGAAATAATCTCTGAAAATCATGAAAATTGAATCTTTTTTTCTAAATTTCATAAACAAAAACTAATATGGAAGCGGATTCCATATTCCGGGCGTTCCACAGAATGTGTGTTTTCCACACATGACAAGACTTCATGCACCCGAACACATGAATGTGTACGACTCATGCAACACACAAAATGTGCGGCATGTAAAGAGGGTCAATTTGAGAGCGACCAACACAGCCGCTGTGTCGGTGTGAGTTAGCGTGTTACGTTTGAGGTCCACAGTGAATCGATTGAAGATTGCCCACTTGATCGCAGTTGTGGAGGGGTTGATGAGCTCCAGGTGTGTTTTTTTCTTGAACGAGTGCCGAAAGGTAGCGATAGTGGTGGCTAGTCCTATCGGTGCGAGGATTGGCTGGCAGTGTTTCTGATCCCTCCACCCCGAGCCGGTGGAAACTGTGTGTTTGTGTGCCTCTCTGAGTCGGCGTTGGCGTACAAACAAGAAGAACGTGTTGCGTCTTGTTCGGCGTCGTTTGCGTTGTGGATCGTTTCGATTGATCGAGGCAATTAGTGTGCGGTGGTTCGGCTATACTGAGGCGGAGCTGTTGTGACCGTGAGCAGTCGTGCTTGTTGTGGCAACCAAGACACGACGGTTCCGAAAGCTGTACCTAGCTGGATCGGACGTGTTTCGACAATCTGGCCGTGGTCCTTCGACGAAGAAGTGACCGTGGCGTGCACGGTTGTCAGCGGTCGGTGGCTCTGGGTAACTCGTTGGTGCTGCTAATCCGGGTAGGTTCAACGAAGCTACCTCCAGAGGAGTTGTGTACCCAACAGTTGGGTTAACAGGCGCCATGGGGAAGTAATATTCCACCTGACTCAAGTCCTTTGGTCCTTCCGACAGTATTAAAAACGCATTTTAATAACAGTAACTGGTGCTGGAATATCGTTTCAATGGCTATCACTCACATCGTCTTGGAACTACAGAGAAGGTGGCGCGTGGACTCGGAGTATCGCTAGTTTAGGCGCTATACAATAGGTGGTACAAGGCATCGGAGTCGGCTATGTAGGTCATACCGGTTCCCTGCGGTTTAAATCGACCCTTATAGCGAATAAGTGGCTCAAAATGCTTAAAGTTTGTATGAGAAAACGTGGCCAAATGTATGCAGAACTTTTAAGTTTTCGATATTTTACCGCTAGGTGGCGCTTTAAGCGATTAATGATAAAGCCCTTTATTGGTATTATTGTAGGTGACTATATGCCAAACAACTTTGTCGAAGACCGCAAAGTGATACGACCCCTATTAAAAAGTTATACCCTAGGTAAAGTGATGCGAGACATTATGGTTGTTTTTCCAGTACATGTAAAGGAATACAGTAAGGACCCAATTTTGTCAGCCCAATTTTGCGAAAAACTTTTTGCTCTCACTATCTTAGAGTTAAATTTTAATTAATTTATTATTGTTTATAGTCAATCTACAACTGAGATGCAGAACATACAGGGATAAAAAGTATGAAAAACTGTTTAAGTTTTTGAAGAGAGCAAAATATGTGTTCCGAAAAGGGGCTGACAAAATCGGGTCACTTATGTAGGGGAGACTAAGGAGACTTGATCCCTGGGGAGACTTGTTCCCCCCATATTTTCTCGGAATCAAAAACAGTTTTCTTCTAGCATATTTTTTCCGAAACAACATCTGGACAGACGACAATGTTTTGGCTACAATTGGTTTTAATTGTGTATTGCATTATTTTTTAATGACTGATGGTTTGTTTTCGGTCCTTCAGAAAACTTTTAGGCGATTCCAAAAAATCTCAATAACTTTGTGAAAATTAAACCAAATCGTGTCAAAATTTCACAGCATATAGTATAAATAAAATACTTTCAAACGTATTTATCCAAATAAGGCTGTTATATAAATATTTCAACAGGAGATGAACCAGCCATAGGCTAAAAATCTCGATAATAAAGATAAAAAAATATTTCCATTAATGTAGCTTAGTGTATACAACAGTGACATGGGGAGACTTGATCCCTCGAGGATTACAGACACATTATACATGTGAAAAATAAAAATCTATTTGAAAGCCTCTATTTACTCGGAATTCTAGTATATTCAACGATAAAACGATCAAGTCTCCCCATTTTCAAAATACGGCATATCCTTAACAATTAAAGGAAATCTTATAATGAATAGGAAGCTTCTGGAGTTATTTTCCCTTCAAATTAACCATGTGCTCAAAAGGGGATCAATTGTGACCCATTCTTGAAAAATACTTCATAAGACATGCCTCCATAAAAACAGAGTTTTGAAAACTTTAACAATAATTTAAAGTCCTTTTGTTGTGTATAAACTTGCAATAGATGTTTACCTGCCATTCTGTACGAAAAATGGATCTAGTTTTGTATTTTTTCTTAAAGTTACAGGCAAATTAAGAAAAAGGGATCAAGTCTCACCAGTCTCCCCTAATACCAACAATGAAATCTCAATACTCCGCTAGTTCTTTCTCTATTTAAATTCCATCCAAATTGTCAATTCGACAATTGTTAAATTGTCGTTCTCTTTTTTTTTTTTTCGTGCAATTCCACGGTAGAAAAACATATCCAGGAATTTTACACTTCCCATTGAATTTGAATTCCCTTCAATTCTGTTTTCAAATAGAAATTAAAACATTAGTACCGAAAGTTGGAAAGCCAAAAGTTGAATGCATCCGTAATGTAGCTTGTCTCAATGTTGACCTATTTTTAACTTTACTATAGGGATTTACAGCCATTGCTGGATCGTCACACCAATTCTTGATAGCGAATTGTTGAATGGTTCAACGTGGTAATTGCAACATTTATCTATTTTGAAGTTTCGTAGGAGCTTCAGAAAAGTTTCGGATAATTTCCCGGAGTTTCCAGGGAGCTTTCAAGGGGGTTTCAGTTAGGTGCCAGAAACGAATCATGGCTTTTTTTGAAATTTGAGAAGGGTTCCGAAGGGTTTCCGTTTATTCAGGGGACGACCCTGAACTCCTCTGAAGATACTGGAACGTCCATGTAACCCCCCGAAACCCCTAGTACATCCTTGAAACTTCCCTTGGAACTTTGCAGAAACCCTTTGGAACGTTCTTGGCCCTGAAGCTCCCTGAGATCTCCAGGAACACTCTTGGAACGTACTGAACCCCCGGAAACACCCCCAAACTCCTTACGACCCATGAAACCCATGGAACGCCCCGAAAACTCCCTAGAACACGCCTTGAAAACACTTAAAACTCCCTGGAACACCCCTGACTCCCCTAGAACGCCACTGGAATCACCTGAAATTCACTGGATTGTCCTAGTAACCTCCTGAGATTCCATGTACATCTCTAGAACTCCGCTGAAACCTCCCGGAACCCCCCTGAGGCGGCTCTAAAACTCTTCTGAATTCATTTGGAACGTCCTTGACCCTTCTGAAACTCCCTGGAATCCCCTGGAACGCCCTGAAACCCCTTGGAACACTTCTGAAGCCCCTAAAATGCTACTGAAATCCCTTGGAACGACTCTGAAATTCTCTGTTACACCCTGTAATGCCGCTGGAACCTCTTGAGGACTCCTGGAACGTACCTGGAACCCCCTGGAACACCTTTGAAGTCTCTGGAACGCCGCTAAAATCATCTAGGTCGCCCCAGAAAAGTCTGTAACGCCCCTGATACTCATTGAAACCCCCTGGAACATCCATGAAATACAGACAAATACCTCTGGAAAACCTTTGAAAACCCTTTTTAAAACCTGAAACGTCCATGAAGCTCCTAGACAACCCTGGAGCTTCCCTGAAATTTTCCTTAACGCCACTATAACCTCTTGAAAAGCCCTGTAACGCCTGTGAAACCACTTGAAAACTCTTGGTACGGTCCTAAAACCCCTTGATACACCCCAGGAGCGCCCATAAAAGTCTCTGAAATCCCCTGGAACACATCTGGAGCGGCTCTGAAACCCCTTGAAACCCTTTGAGACCATCTGGAACCGTCCTGAAACGCACATGAAATCGAAACAAAATGGGAACCATAACCATACTAACAGTCAAGGTGACGCCAAAATTTAACAATTGAATCATATATCTTATATACCTATTGGAGATAAAGCAGTTTTCCGTGATTTTCTTGTAGAACAGATCGTGCAGCACACATTTTTCATCTACCTTATTTTCAGGTTCAGCTGCTGAATAATAGGCTGTAGGTGATTGAACCTAGATATGTCGAAATTACCTTTTGACCACTGATGTTTGATTGAGAATTGATGATGTAAGGTAAACGAAACGACTTTTTTCGCAGTATTTTGCACAAAGAACAAACAGCAGTGCAAAATTCAAAACACCCTGCAGCAAAATGCTCCCATTTTTACCACGCACCGCCAATGACTCGATGGATTTTTATCTCCTTGGACTATGTTCACGAGACTGTTAACAATCATCCTGCCGTGTTCCACCGAGAGAGATAAAACGATACTCGCGAAGTGCTTATCACGTTGGTTGATTGCCGCTTGACAAATAACCGGCATGCTATAGGTCAGTCATATCAATCGAAGATAATTTAATCTGCCGTTTATATGCGGCAGTTTAAAAGTGGGCATCGTATTTTCGGTATAGAACAACTACCACCGTCAATTGGAAGCCATTCAGTGTTTAGCTGTTCAGTGTTTAACAATGACTACTTACGATCCGGAACGCCGCGTATGGAGTGGACCTCGGACTGGGACATTGTTTGATCCCAGTCGCAGTGCAGGCGATGCACAGTGGCTGATTTCGTCATTTTAGCGCGCTTAATTAATAACTTTTTTACTATGAAGTTTAGCGTCATGGTGTCTTCGGGAAAGTTTTTCACTATAATAAGGAGCTTCTTTTGAGCTTCTGTGAAAAATGATCAATCCCCCTAAAAGTGAGATAGAAAATTTATTTTTTGAATTTTTCAAGATACGAGGTTGGTGCCTTCACAAAAGTTGTAGAAAATGTAGTTTGGAACAACTTTGCCGAAGACACCAAGTTTGTAACTCCGTTACTTTTCAAGATACGTTACGTTTTCTTTCATCAGCCCCTTGAAAAAGGTTTTTGCGCAATAACTTTCTAAAAATTGATTCTATAATTTTATCATGTTCTACAAAGTTATAGATAATGGAAAAACACACAACTTTGCCGAACATGACATCCCGCTAATTCCAAAATTAAAATAGTTATAACGGTTTTCATAGTTTTTTGGGCCATATTTCAAGCATATATAACTTAGCTATAGGCAATTATATGCAAATTTCCTTTTACGCATGTGAAAGTACATGTAATTGCCTCTCTTAGAAAGCCAAAATCATCAAACTGTAAGAAACTGTAAGATGGTTTTTGTATAGAAACTTACATCCATTTATGTTACTCTTATATGGGATTTATATATATTTTCAACATATTTATTTGACATTTCATGTCAGCTTGCATTTTTATTGTTATTGTAAGTGTGTGTTAATATAAAGAAAGGTTTGTGGTGCATTTTGGATCATTCGTGAAGTACGTTACATAAAAACTTACCATCTAATTCTTTTGTCTTACTAACTCAAGTGCTCCACGTAGTCCACGAAAAAAGCGAAGGAAGCGCCATTTCTTAAAAAATTCCAAACATGCACGTGACATGTTCTGTCAACGCTCTCACTAGGATATATCTATGTCTTCATTGGTTATAGTAAATTATAAATCCTATTGCACTTCAAAGTAAGGCTGCTGTTAAATCGTGAACCGACGAAAGAAGTTTCACTTTATGCGCTTTTTTCGTGGACTACGTGGAGCATTGCGAGTTAGTAAGAAAATAGAAGTAGTTGGTGAGTTTGTGTGTTACGTATTTCATGAATGATCCAGAATGCACAACAAACCTTTCTTTATATTAACACACACTTACAATAATAATAAAAATGCAAGCTGACATGAAATGTCAAATAAATATGTTGAAAATATATATAAATCCCATATAAGAGTAACATAAATGGATGTAAGTTTCTATACAAAAACCATCTTACAGTTTCTTACAGTTTGATGATTTTGGCTTTCTAAGAGAGGCAATTACATGTACTTTCACATGCGTAAAAGGAAATTTGCATATAATTGCCTATAGCTAAGTTATATATGCTTGAAATATGGCCCAAAAAACTATAAAAACCGTTATAACTATTTTAATTTTGGAATTAGCGAGATGTCATATTCGGAAAAGTTGTGTGTTTTTCCATTATCTATAACTTTGTAGAACATGAAATAAATGTAGAATCAATATTTAGAAAGTTATTGCGCAAAAACCTTTTTCAAGGGGCTGATGAAAGAAAACGTAACGTATCTTGAAAAGTAACGGAGTTACAAACTTGGTGTCTTCGGCAAAGTTGCTCCAAACTACATTTTCTACAACTTTTGTGAAGACGCCAACCTCGTATCTTGAAAAATTCAAAAAATAAATTTTCTATCTCACTTTTAGGGGGATTGATCATTTTTCACAGAAGCTCAAAAGAAGCTCCTTATTATAGTGAAAAACTTCCCCGAAGACACCATGCCGCTAAACTTCATAGTAAAAAAGTTATTGATTAAGCGCGCTAAAATGGCGAAATCAGCCACTGTGCGATGTGCTGATGGAACTGTTGAACCGCTCTCCGGAGAAGCCGATTCTGATCGATGGCGATAGTGGACGGGTGTTGACTCGAGGTGAGTTGCGCACCAGGGCCGTTCGGATTGCGCAGAATTTGAAGAAGCTGTTCAACAATGGCGCGAAATCGGATGAAGTCGTGACGATTGCTGCTATGGGGAATGAAAATCTGATTCCATTAGTGGTGGCTCTGCAGTTCTTGGCAGTGCCGTACAATACGCTCTATCCGAACTATACTGAGGATGAAATTGCCCACATGATGCGGCAGACTCAATCTAGGCTGGTGTTTTGCGATGCTTCGAATTATAACACCGTGAGGCAGGCATCGAAAAAGGCGGTCGCAGGAGGTGTGACAATATTTACTCTGGATCAGCTTACGGAAGGAGCGAGGTCGATCCAGGAATTGTTGGTCGAAACGGGTAGTGAGAATGAATTCAGGTAAAGTCCAAAAAATAATGAGATTTAAGTCAGGCTCTAAAGATTAATTTTATATCGATTTCAGACCAACATTGGTGGAAGACACTACCAAGACAATTTGGAGTATTTTCTGTTCGTCTGGTACAACTGGACTACCGAAGGGAATATGCTTGTCGCACGCCAACAGAACGTCTTCATTTTATCCCGTGTAATTACGCAGTTTTAGTTGATATTCTTGAATCTATGGTCTGACATACTTCAATTTCAGGAGTTTTACCAACCTGACGATTTTGGTAACAGGATCAATCCACTGGATCAGTGTCGTCTATACATACGACTTGGCCCTGTTCTACGACAGCACAGTTGTATTCACCCGGAAGCCATACTCGGAGGACCTCGTGTTCGACCTGGTGGAAAAATACCGAATCAACGTTGTCAATGGACCGCCATTTTTCGCCAGTGCTGTTGCAAATCACCCACGTGCCAAAACCACCAATCTATCTTCCGTTGCATTGTGGGGAATTGGGGGATACTTCGTATCGGACAGCGTTCGGGATTCGATGGACGCCATTCTGCCCAACGGGAAGTCGTACACATTCTACGCTTCGACGGAATGCGGTCCGATTGCCATGGATATGATGCAGCGAAAACGAGGAGCCGTGGGAACGATTTGTCCAAATATGCAGGTTCGAATCGTCGATGATGATGGGCAATTGCTTGGAACAGATGAAGTTGGGGAACTGCTTGTTAAAAGGGTGGTTCCATTTGTGGTAAGTTATATCAGTTTTTTTTTCATGATTCAACTAACGACACTTGTCGAATTCCAGGGTTATTACAAGAACGAAGAAGCCACCAAATCGACTATCGACGAGGACGGTTGGTTCCAAACCGGAGATGTGGGATACTTTGACGAGGACGGCTATCTGTTCCTAGTGGACCGGAAAAGTGAGATTTTCAAGTACATTGATCCGGTGTCCCCAACGGAGCTAGAAGAAGTGATCATGCAGGTAGATGGCGTAGAGCAGGTTTGCGTTGTGGGTGTTCCACTGGAGAACAAGAGCGCGGAACTGCCGACGGCTGTTGTCATCAGACAACCGGGCTCTGCAGTCTCCGGTGAAGATATAGCGAACTATGTGGCAGAACGTGTGAGGGATCACATGAAGCTGCGAGGGGGAGTGCATTTCGTTGAGAAGCTGCCACTGACGAGCAAAGGGAATGTGAAACGAAAGGAAGTGAAAAACATGATGATAGATATGCTGAAAGATGCAAAATAATACTTAAATGTAGAAAAACATGGAATAAAGCTATTACATCAATTAAGATATGCATAAATTTAACTATTCTAAGCCTCGAAGGGTTATCAAAAGGTGAATGTGATCATTTCCGAAGGTTTCGGTGCAAACAAATATAGACATGACAAAAGTAGTTTAAATGTATTTTCCGGGGTATAAAGCATCCAAGGGCGAATCGACAACCTGGAAGGAGCATCTCTACATTCAAGTACATTTTATTTCTAGGCACGCTAAAAGTTAGGCAATTCGCGCCATTTAGATCCCATTGAGATTATTAGCCTCTGCCCAGCAACCTTAGGGTAGAACGGGTAACCAACTTCGGTGGCTAATTGGAAAGGGGGTGGGGAAGGTTTTGCTTCTGCAAACGTGAGCGTCTGATACCCATGTTAGGGGCGGCTGATCGACGTCCGAGTGCCAGGGAAGGACTCTAAACTCAATTGTGTACTATGATCCTTCGGAAAGTAGCGGGTTGTAGTTCGGCCTTACGAGTCAGCCGTAAAAACAGTTGTAACGGAAAATCAGCAACAGAATAATACGAACCGAGACCAACGGCAATGACCCCCGCGAGCAAAAAGGACTTGCGATTGAAAACTAGGTACGTGGAACCGCTGATCTCTTAACTTCATTGGGAGCACCCGTATACTCGCTGATCTACTGAAGGACCGTGCCATCGTAGCGCTGCAGAAGGTGTGTTGGACAGGATTCATGGTGCGATGGTTTAGAGATAATCATACCATCTACCAGAGTTGCAGCAACATACGTGAGCTGGGAACAGCTTTTATCGGTTTACAGGCACCTAAACAATTGGTGGCCGATCAACGAAAGAATGTGCAGGTTGGGGATCAAGGGCCGATTCTTCAACTTTCAGCATAATAAACGTGCACAGTCCTTACTCCAGAAGCATTGATGTTGTCATGCATTTTACGCGCAGCACAAGCCACGACGTCAATATTATCATAGGAGACCTAAACGCTCAGGTTGGTCAGGAGGAGGAATTCAGACCGACCATTGAAAAGTTCAGCGCACCCCAGCTAACGAACGAAAACGGCCTACGACTCATTGATTTTGCTGCCTCCAAAAATATGGACAAACGTAGCATCTTTATCCAACATAGCCTCTCTTATCGTTGAACCTAGAGATCACCACAGCAGACGGAATCGCAAATCGACCACGTTCTGATTGACGGGCGGCACTTCTCCGACATTATGGACTTCAGGACCTATCGTGACGCTAACATCGACTCCAACCGCTTTCTGGTAATGGGCAAACTGCGTCCAAAACTTTCCGTCATCAACAATGTACGGTACCGACGACCGCCAAGGAACAACCTAGAGCGACGGAAGCAACCGGATGTCGTCTCAGTATACGCGCAGAATCTCGAGGCAGCATTGCCAGACAAGGACGAGCTCGATGTGGCCCCTCTAGAGGACTGCTGGAGAACAGTAAAAGCAGCCATCAACGACGTAGCCGAAAGCACCCTCGGGTACGTGGAAATGAGTCGACGAAACGAGTTGTTCAAAGAGGAGTGCAGAGCTATTTTGGCGGAGAAGAATGCAGCACGGGCGGTAATGCTGCAGCAAGAACCCGGCATAACGTGGAACGTTATAAACAGAAGCGGAAACAGCAGGCTCATCTCTTTCGGGGGAAAAAGCGCCGCCTGGAAGAAGCGGAGTGCGAAGAAATTGAACTGCTGTGCCGTTCCCATGAAACACGGAAGTTCTACCAGAAGCTCAACGCATCCCACGACGTCTGCATGCCGGGAGTCGAAATATGCAGCGATTAGGACGGGGGCCTCTGGACGGACGGAGGTGAGGTGATCGAAACGTGGAAGAAGCACTTCCATGATTACAATTACGCGAAGACTAGAAGCTGAAAATACTCCCGTAACATAACCAAAACTTTGATGTTCCGTCCAAAAAAAAAAGATCAAAAGGAGTGACATTAACGTACTTAGCAGCGCCACTTCAAACGTTTTACGGGTATTTCAGGAACAGTTCAACAATATGAGGCACCCCAAAGGCATTCTGAATCCCTTTGAAAACGCCGTGAGACCCCCTGAAACCACCTGAGCAGGGTTGTAAATAGTCATCGGAGCTGAAGCATAATCACTGACGACATCAGGTAATAAAAAGTTTGCATCACTGAGTCAGCAGCTCTTGAGTATTCTTCATTAAACCAACAAAGCTAGCCATGAAAATGTTTGACACTTCTCAGGTCATTTTGACAGACCACACACCTGCTCGAAAAAGACGGATCATATATTCTACTTTAACGATCTTGTTACCTTCCTTTTCATGCTCATGAGGTTACGTTCGTTGGTGTAATGAAGAATTATATATGTTCTTCATTACACCAACAAAGCTAGCCATGAAAATGTTTGACACTTCTCAGGTCGTTTTGACAGACCACACACGTGCATAAAAAGACGGATCAATTATTCTACTTTATCGATCTTATCGCCGTCCTTTTCATGCTCATGTTACATCTGTCAAAATGACCTGAGAGTTGTCAGTCATTTTGAGATGGCAGCCTATTTATTGCACCCATAAACAAATAGAAACGCTCCATACAAAATCAAAAAACGCTCCATAAAGAATGAACATATGTTCCATGAAAATGTGCAATGTTACCCATAAATAATTGAAATCGTTCCATACTTTTTAAAAAATGTACCGGTAAAACATAAAATTTTCTCATTAAAAGTGAAAATTTGCACCAATATATAATACTGAAATGCTCCATAATAAAATACAAATGCTCCATAGAAAAATGCAAATGCTCCATAAAAAATTAAAATTGTACCCATAGAAAATTGAATATTGATCCATGGAAAAACTAAATTGCACCATAGAAAATAGATGAATGCTCCAAATGTATTATCAAACTGCACCATAGAAAATATGAATTGCTCCATGAAAAATGGAAAAACCTCCATAGATAGTATATTCTCATAATTAAATTCGACAGGGCTGAATTGCTCTACATTGGACTGCTTTAGTGGTGTAAATGTTTAAAGTTATGGAGAATTTCCAATTTTTTATGGAGCAAATTGTATTTTATGTGGTGCAGTTTGATAATACTTATGGAGCATTTGTCTATTTTCGATGGTGCAATTTCAATTTTATATGGTGCAATTTAATTTGTCTATGGAGCAATATTCAATTTTCTATGGGTACAATTTTATTTTTTTATGGAGCGTTTGCATTTTTCTATGGAGCGTTTGTATTTTATTGTGGAGCATTTCAGTATTATTTATTGGTGCAAAATTTCACTTTTAATGAGAAAATTTTATGTTTTACCGGTACATTTTGTTATAAAGTATGGAACGTTTTCAATTATTTATGGTTAACATTGCACATTTTCATGGAACATATGTTTATTCTTTATGGAGTGCTTTTTGATTTTCTATGGAGCATTTGCAATTTGTTATGGTTGCAATAACCTTTTGCCTTTTGAGATGAGGTTCGTTGGTATAGGGCACTGCATTGTTTTGATTTTGTATGGGATTTTGACGTTTCTTGGCCTTGTTGTTTTCAAAATGTCTGTAATAGTGAAAGAGAGGGAAAGAATTTCATGCAGTGCCCTATAACAAAGAATACTAGCTATCCCCGACTTTGTCTTGCCTACTGCGTTTTTACGTTCCAAATTCAAGCCCTCGCCAAAAAAAGCATGAAAAATCTGTTTTCAAAAAATCCTAATAATACTTCATGTTTTTCGCCTCATAAACCTTCCGTGGGTAAAAACTAACAGAACTAAACAAATACCATAAAAATCCGACTTTCCATTCGTGAGTTATGCGCGGTTTCATGCGACTGCATTTTCATAAAGATTAAATTTTTTATCAATAAATTCTCAATAAAGTAAACCGCCAGAATATTTTTTTACGGAAGTTATTTTAACACTTGTAGAAAAGTCGTCCTGTTATTTCAGTTATGGTTTTTTTTTTCAACCAAAAATTTAACTAGACACTCAGTCAAATCAAGTAAATTGCAACACGTAAAGTTGACTCTATGAAACCACCTAGGACCCCTTTGAAACGCCCCTGGTACCCCACTTTATACCCCTTAGATCCCCTGGGACGTTTTTGAAACGCTCCAAAGATCTCCTGATACCCCCTGAATCACCTTGAGCCCTCCTTGAAATGCCCCTGAAATCGCATTGGGCTCCCTTTGAAGTGCTCCTGAGATCTCTAGCCACTCCCTGATACTCCTCTGAGACTCCCTGATACGACCCTGAGACCCCCTTGACCGCCCCTGAAACCTCATTGTATCCCACTGAAACCCTTGGGACCCCCTTGAAACGCCCCTGAAACCTCCTGGACCCCCTAAATCTCCCTGAAGCGCCCCTGACATCTCCTAGAATGTTCTGAAACCCATTGGGTCCCCTTTTAAACGCTCCAAAGATCTCTGGGTACCCCCGGAACTCCCTGAAACGCCCCTGAGACGACCAATAAGACCCCCTTGAACGCCCCTGGAACCTTATCGTACCCCCTTGAAAACCCCTGAGACTTCCTGGTAAATCCATGAAATCCCTAGGGTCCCCCTTGAAACGCCACTGAGATCTCTTGGGATCCCCTGAAATTCATTGAAACGCCTTTGAGACCTCCTAAAACGCCTCTGAGATGACCCTGAGACCCCCTTCAAAGACCCTGATGCCCTGAGATCCCATGGGATCCGCTTCAAACGCCTCTGAATTCTCGTAGTATTCCCCTAAAACCACTTCGGTTTCCCTTGAAACGCCTCTGAGTGCTGTTGGAACCCCCTGAAATGTTTCTACGACCCTCTGAAATACCCCTGAGATGAACCTGGGACTCCTTAGAACGACCCTGAGACCTCCTAGCATCTCCCTAAAATCCCTTGAGTACCCCTTGAAACGCCCCTGAAGTATGTTGATACCCCCTGATACGACTCTGTGACTCCCTGAAATACCCCTGAGACGACAATGGGACCCCTTAGATCGCCCCTGAGACCTCCTGGTATCTCTCTGAATCCTCTTGGGTCCCCCTTGATACGCTCCTGAAATCTTCTGGTGCCACCTCAAACTCCCTGAAACGCCGCTGAGGCCTCCTGAAATGCCCCTGAGACCTCCTGGAAAGCCCCTAAGACTATCTGGTATCTTTCTGAAACCCCTTGAGTCCCCTTTGGAACACCCCTGAAATCTTATTTTGCCCCCTTAAACTCCCTGAAACACCGCTGAGAACTCCTGAAATTGCCCTGGGATGAACCTTAGACACCCTTGAAAGCCCCTGAGGTTATCTGGTATCTTTCTAAAACCCCTTGGGTCCCCCTTGAAACGCCCTGAGGTGTGTTTGTACCCCATGAAACGCCCCTGCCACTCCCTGAAACACCCTTGAGACGAACCTGGTACCTCTTACAACGCCTCTGAGACCACCTGGTATCTTCCTGAAACCCCTTGGGTTCCCCTTGAAATGCCCCTGAAATCTTTTGGTGCCCCCCAGAACTCCCTGAGACGCTGCTGAGATCTCCTAAAATGCATCTGAGATGAGCATGAGACCTCCTAGAAAGCCCCTACCCTGGTATCTCCCTTAAACCCCTTGGGCCCCCCTTGATACGCACCTGAAATCTTCTGGTGTCCCCTTAAACTCCCGGAAACGCCGCTGAGACTTTCTGAAATGCCCCTGAGACCCCCTGGAAAGCCCCTAAGACTATCTGGTATCTTTCTGGAACCCCTTGAGTCCCCCTTGAAACTCCCCTGATATCTGCTGGTGCCCCCTTAAACTCCCTGAAACGCCGCTGAGAGCTTCTGAAATAGCCCTGAGACGAACCTGAGACACCCTAGAAAGCCCCTGAGATAATCTGGTATCTTTCTAAAGCCCCTTTGCTTTCCCCTGAAACGACCCTGAGGTGTGTTTGTACCCCATGAAACGCCCCTGCGACTCCCTGAAACACCCTTGCGACGACCCTGGTACCTCTAAGAACGCCCCTGAGACCACCTGGTATCTTCCTGAAACCCCTTGGGTCCCCCTTGAAATGCCCCTGAAATCTTCTGTTGCCCCCTAAAATTCCCTAAAACACCGCTATGACCTCCTGAAATGTCCCTGAGACGAGCCTGAGACCTGTGTGATCCAATGGTACCGTCTGAAATGTTTGATCACTTAGTACCTCCTGAAGCACCCTCGAAACGCTCCTGAAACGGCCGTGAAACGCTCTGGAACTCTCTTGGAACCCCCTGAGATCCCTTAAAGCGCTCCTGAGATAACCTGGAATACACCCCCCTCCACCTCCCCCTTTGGACTACTGAAGCGCCCCTGAACCCCTATTAAGGCATCTGAAAACCCCTGAAACGCCCCTGAGTTCTCCAGGTATTCCTCTGAAACCCCCTTGGACCACGTAAAACGCCTCTGCGCACCCCTCCCTTCCCTTGAAACGCCATTATACCCTTTGCTCTTCTCTATAAACGACCTCTAGCCATCGATGCCATTGTTACCGTCATTACATGTCCTTATGTACAATACATATTTGGTTCTGAATAGCTCTTCCTCTTTTCATGCAGGGCATAAAAAAGGTGCATAAATTAAAAGTGCATAAGAAGAGGTTTTAGTGTATAACGCCAGAAGCGATCATTATCGCAAATTTTGCAAATGGAACATGTTTTTCGGCAAACAAACTTCAAACATTAAACTTCCCCAACCAACTATCGAGTAAGATTAAACTATCCGTAGCTGCACATATGTATGCAATGGAGCAGGAAACAAGCCGCCTCGGAGCTAATCGTCAGTAACGACAAAACTACGGATATGAGCTAAAACTGCCAGCTGGATGTCAACACATTCCCTTCTAAATTCTTTGAGCCTTCGGTCCCATGTTTCATCCGAAGTCTATGTACAAACAAGACGAAAACAACAATTTTCCGAAGTAAACCCCAAAGACTTTCACTGAACTTTTCCGTCTCTTCATGGCTTGCGACGACGTCGTCATCGTTCGTTGCAAGTTGCCACCGGGCATGTCGTAAAACTTCACAACTCCTTGCCACATCGGATCGGACCATTTTATGTCTATTTCGGAAAATAGTTTGTCCCCCTTCTCGATTCTAGCGTAGATTCACGGACGAGTAAAAAAAACATCCCCGAATCTCATACACAATTGTTGAGTCTTTGTTTGGCCAGCGACAACGTCCCTCTCGCCTCGAAGCCTGGAGGTGAAATTCCATTCAATCCTTTGTCTTTCATTGGCCTCCAAATCCGAAGGAACGCAATTTCGAATTCCACAAGATTTCGTTGTTGGTAAAACTACCTTCCCCTACCTTAGTAGCAGCAGATCGAACATACATATCCCAGAATCCAAGCCTCACAGAATCCCCTCACCGCACCACCGATGGTGCCAACATGGCACGTTTCCCTGCCTGCCTCGTAATTTTATTGCTCTGTTTGTTTGCACGGGGATTTTCGGGATTTCGTGCCGGGGATTTAGGGGAGCTTTCTGTCTTTTCTGCACAATTTCGTCCTAAATGTTTAGCGCCAACTAAAACGGTGTCGTGCTCGATTTTGGTGGCGACTGGAGTATGGGACGACCGACGGTGGGGATTAGGTTGTGGGTAAAGCATAATAAAAATGGAGAATGAGAAGAAAAAAAGTTATCACATTGCTGGCACCGGGAATTATTGAGGCGACTTCTTCGATTAACCTGTAGGTTCATTTCGGGCGAAAAGATAGTTTTGAAATACGGGAATTGACGGCTTCGACACATACTTACCTTACCGGTCAGACTGAGGCCTGAATCTTCTCTGCTGCTAATAGGAGTCGTCTTCATTCTACTCGGTCCATGGCTGTGCGTGTCCAGTTCCGCACTCTGCGAAGGGTTCACAAATCGTCCTCCACTTGATCGACCCACCCTAGCTCGTAGCGCACCACGTCTTCTTGTACCACTTGGATGGCTCTTGAGAACAATTTTTATCGGGTTGCTATTCGACATCCTCCAGTTACTCTTATGCATGCAGACTAAGGTGGCCCACACTTATATGAAAAACAAAAATTTCGAAAATTTCCAAGTCTTACCTCCTCAATCAGTTGTTTTGGACTCCCAGAAGATACGTTCAAAATTTTAGCAAAATCGGTTGAGCCTAAGGGGGCGCTCAAAACGCTTGAAGTTTGTATGGGAAAACTTGGCCAAATGTATGCAGAAATTTTAAGTTTTCGAATTTTGCCGCTAGGTGGCGCTGTAAGCGTTCAATAATCAAACCCTTTGGTATTATTGTAAGTGACTATATGCCAAACAACTTTGTCGAAGACCGCAAAGTGATGCAACGTCTGTGAAAAAAGTTACACCCTAGGAAAAGTGAGGATAAACTTAATTGTTATTTTTCCAATACATGTAAAGGAATAATATCAATAATGAAATCTCAATACTTTGCCTCACTTTGCCTAGGGTATAACTTTTTTCACAGCCGTCGGATCACTTCGCGGTCTTCGACAAAGTTCTTTGGCATATAGTCACCTACAATAATACCAAAGGGTTTGATTATTGAACGCTCACAGCGCCACCTAGCGGCAAAATTCGAAAACTTAAAATTTCTGCATACATTTGGCCAAGTTTTCCCATACAAACTTCAAGCGTTTTGAGCGCCCCCTTAGGCTCAACCGATTTTTCTCAAATTTTGAACGTAGCTTCTGGGAGTCTAAAACAACTGATTTAGGAGGTAAGACTTGGTATTTTTCGAAATTTTTGTTTTTCATATAAGTGTGAGCCACCCTAATGCAGACTCACCATCTGTTAATTGATTTTAAAGCAGCGTACGATTCAGTGAATAGAAATGAGCTTTGGCAGATAACGTCCGAACAGGGTTTTCCGGCGAAACTAATTAGGCTTATTGCTATTGAAAAACGACTGTATGGTTGACTCTCTATGCAGTCTTGGATTTAAAAAAAACGAGTTGTTTTATTCACCCGACGTTTCGGCACGGGGATAGTAATTATTTTCCCCCTGAGGAAGACACTATCCCCGTGTTTTTAAATCCCAAGACTGTGTAGCCGTTAACCAAGAGAACTAATTAGGCTGATGCGCGCAACCCTGGGTAGATCAAATTCAAGTATACGGATCGCAGACGAAATGTCTTCCTCGTTTGTGACCATGGATGGATTGAATCAGGGTGATGCTCTTTCAAATTTGCGATTACAAGGTATGGTGTGCAGAAGAATCCCAAGTAACAATCAGCATGCCTTGAAGGTTTATTCATATTTTATCCTGGTTTTATACGAGCATGTCCAAAAGCTAGTTGTTCTAAATTAGTTTTATGTGGTAGTTTTTTACTTCGAACCTTTGGCGTTCCATAAAACTATCATATAACTTCTGCTATAAACATCTTCAGTTAAAGACTTGCAAGTAGACATGAATTGGATTTATCACTTATTATATACCATTTCAATAAAGCTTGCATTTGCGGTTGTTGTCGGAGAGATTTTTTTTGTAAACAAATACACAAAACTCTGAGGCAATGCATAAAACCAACAAAAGATTTCGTGGCCGCGACATAAACCAAAAAAATGCTGTGATAAAACCGCTAGTTCTATCATGAGCTCAGTTATGACTACCTCAGGAGGGTTAGCCCTATTGGAGGAATCATCAGGAACATAGAGTTTTATCAGAAAAATATGTCGCCTAGCCGGGATAATTCATGTAAATACAGAAAAATTATTACTCAATTTTATGATTTCACGTACAGCTTAAGATCAAATCAAACCATACAACACGTTTCCGTCATTTTAGTTTGTCAGAAAAATTACATAATGTCTTTTAAACTCCGCTGTGTTGAAAAAACCTTTTTTGCACCCAATTCCACCGAGTAAATTATATGCAATTAACTTCCAAATTATGCATAGTTTGTGTGGCGCACTTAGTTTTTGTCATTATCACAGTCATATTTACCACAAATTTTCCGTGGCATGTCTCCTGACACGTAGTAAATAGGAAAACAAATCTGAATTCCATATCTGCATCTTTCCAATTGATGCCTGGATAAACAACCAAGCATAATTTATTCTGACGATCGAACATTGAGAGTGAAAAATAATCAAAACAATTATTTGACAAGTCAAAAGATGGTTTTATTTAGAAGATTGATAAAACTATGATACAACTCGAAATCCTAAGCCGGTTTGCATACGAAGTCCTGTAGACCCTAATAAGACTGGGCCAACTAGCCAGAACGTGGGCTTATTGAGGCATACAAGAACTCGAGAGCATTTTCAAATCGGCATCAATGGTTTTATGTTTAGGATTTTTGAATCGCTAAAAAACTTTGATAAAATTAAAATTGTTACTTGGGAATGGCACTATCATCACATGGCTACACATGCTCCTCGGCTTTGCGGACGATTTTGATCTCATCGTCTGGAAAGGCTGGACGTTTAGCTCTACCAAGACGAAGTACATGATAGCGAGTAGAGACAGATGCAGGTCGAGTGGTGTTAGTGGTTGATGAGTATGTTTAAAGTAGCTGAAGAATTTGTTTATCTTGGTACACTAGTGTCATGTGACAATGACGCTCCCGTAAAGTAAAACGAGGTATTGCAGCTGCGATTAGAGCCTGGAGTTAAAGAAGGTAGACCACAAAGCTTTCGGAGTTTGGAGCGCAAAGTGCTGCGGACAACTCTCTGTGGGAAAAAAGAAAATAGAGTGTGGAGCAGATGCATGGATCGCAAAGTGTACAAAGATACGAATATTGTGAAACGTTTAAAATACGGCATACTTCAGTAAGCTGGGCACGTAGTGCGAACGTCGGAAGAAAGAAGAGCGAAAAAATATTCAGCAGGGGACCCGGTAGAGGTCAGCGAACGTGCTGGCTGTACGCAATTGAAGAAGATCTGCGATCCCTACACGTTCGAGGTAACTGGAGGAACATCGCCCAAGACCGACGAAGAAGGTGCTCTACTATACAGTCGGCATTGGAGTAAAACAAGTAAGGGAACTTTATGGGGGTGTCTGGAGGTCTCATGAGCGTTTCAAAGGGTCAAAGAGAGTCCCGTGGTGTCTCTGGGGGTTGCAGGGGTTCCCAGGGGCATTTCAGGAAGTCCTAGGAAACCTCAGGACAGTGTTGTTCACGCTCTCGCGAGTCAAGCGCTAAAATATCGATTCCATGTAAAAGTTAAAGAAAGATATTTATTGTTGTTGTACGCAAGATTAGGTCTGTTGTTTCTTTGTATTCCTAAAACTTCGATGTAAATAATAAGAACACCAAGCAATGAATCAATGAATAAAATTATTAGACACATTCGACCGTGACGTTACAATGTTTTGAAGCCTTTTCTTAACATAATTTCCCAATGAAAACTAACTGTTTAACAGACCATATTTATTGGAAATTTTACAAGGAATCCGAATATGTAAACATTTTTGAGGGTTTTCGATCAAATTTACGAGTTATAGAGAAAATCTGACAGAAAAGGCGTCAAAAAGTTGTAATGTCACGGTAGAATGTGTCATACTCTACAAATGCCCGATTTTTTTTCGGTGGTGAGTTTGGCGAGTCAAGAACTCACGTGAAACAACTCAACCGTGAAATTTGAGAATTTGAGGTTACACCAACATCACTTGAGGAGGGGGGGTCACTAGAAGTGTCAGCAGCGTTTCAGATTGGGTTCAGGGCGTATCAGGATATCACAGAAGCTTTTCAGAGAGTCTCAAAGATTTTTTTTTCACTACGAACGTTACAGGAGTCTCAAAAGCATTTGGAAAGCTCCCCGGGAGGACCGTTTTAAGGGGTCTCAGAGAGTCTCTGGGATGTTCCAGGGGGTCACACAAGCGTTTTAGTGAACCAAAGGAGCATCAGAGGGGTACCTGGTAGTTTCAGGATCGTTAAACGTTGGGAGTGACGCTGCTAAGAAAGTTAATGTCACTCCTTTGGTCGTTTTTTGCTGAGATGGTACAAAGGAACGTTCTCTATATTTTCGGGATAAAACGCCATTGCTTGCTCTCTGACACGTAAAGAAATATGGACATCACCTTTCCGGCTATTTTAAATAATTATATGCAAAAAAAAACAGACTCCTTATGATTAACACATGCTTTGCTTGAAGAATTATAGCAACAAGACTGTGTTGACTATTGTTTGTACCAAGATTTTCAAAAATAAATTCTGATAATCAGTTACTGCCTTTAGAAATTTAAAATAAATAGACTTCCACTTTGCATCATAAATATTGAAAACATATTCTGGATATTGATTACTGCCACTAGCACTTTAAAATAAGTAAGTGATTTTCCAACAACAATGAAATTACTAAAGGAATGACTGTTAAATAACGAAAGAATTTTCAAACAATTTCCGGAAAATTTCTCAAAAGAATTGCTGAAAAACTTCCCAAGAAGTTGTTGAAAGAATTGGGAAATAAGTTGGCTGAGGAATGATCGAAAAGACTACCAAACAATGTTCCAGACAAATAATTCATGATGTTTTCGAAAAGTGTTAAGGTCTTATCGAACGAACATCGAGAAAAATAGACATCGAAATAATTTAAAAAAGAGGATGAATTACCGAATGATTTGCTGGAAAATAATAACCGAAAAGATAATTTGTTCAAGAGGTTTCCATAGAAATGGCTGAAAGAATTACCTACAGATTCTGAAAGGAATCACCGATGCAAACCTCACGTGAAATACCGATGGAATTTCTGTAGGAATCGCACAACAAACTCCTAAAATAGACAACAAAAGAAATGCGGAAAAAATCCTACAGGGCCATGGGCGTTTACAAACGAACTGTTGGAGATATTTTCAAATTATTTGAAGAAAAAAATGTGTGAGAATTTACAAACAAGTTTTCGAAGATCTTCCCAAAGTAATTATTGAAACAATTACCTACCGCAAGAATCCCCAAAAAAATATCTTGAATTTTGAGTCACTTTCCGGTGATGATTTAGATAATGAAATAATCAAGAAACCATTGAAGAACCCGATTACAGCTCGGGATCTCAAAGGAACTGCCGACAAATTTTCCATTTAAAGTATAGAAAGTTTTTCGGACAGAATTGTCGCAGAAATTGCCAAATAATTTCCGAAGTAATTTCAACGTAATTTCTGATGAGATTCTCTAACATGAGATTCTCTAACATGGACATTATAGGAAAAATGACCAAACAAACTACCAAAGAGAAATTTCCCAAAATTTCAAAAGAAATTACCGAAAGTATTAAAGAAAACATGTGTCAGATATTTCCAAAAGTAATTGCCGAAGGAAATGTCAATGAAATTACCCTTGCAAATTTTAAAAGCAATAACTAGCGAAGTTGTAATAACGGGGGAAATTGCCAAAAACAAAAAATCGTCCAAGATATTCATGAAAAAACGAATGAAAGAAAGAATTCCGAAAATCTCAAAGGAATTCATTGCAAAATTGTGACAGCAATTTCCAGACGAATTGCCGAAAGAATCCACAAAAAAAATGATCCATAAATAAAGAAAGAAATTACGTTAAACATTTTCTAATAAATTGTCAAATTTCCCTTGAACTTGAAAAAAATCCATAAGATTTGCTGTAAAAACGCGAAAGAACTGTTGAAACAACTTCTACAAAGTGCTTATGACATTTTCAAATAGATTTCCAAATAAATTGAAAACGGTATTGTTTGAATTATAAGAAAGTCAAAGCAGAATTGCTGTAGGAAATGCAGACGGAATAAAACCAGAAATTTATAAGTGTATTGACGAAAAAAAATCAAATAAGTAGTCGCAAAAAAAAATCTACGAAACTGCTGTTCAAATTTCCAAAGAAACTCCACAGATATTCCGAGAACAATTGGGAAAAAGCACATTTTTCGGAACCACTATGATTTATTTCTAGAGCAACCAATTTCAAAGAGACACTTTTTGACAGCTGGCCAACTGCTAAATACAAAATCCAATGAGGGGAGATTCAACAAATAATACCATACAAACTTGAAATTGTTGTTTAAATAGGTTCCCGGGCACCGAAAAGCATAAAAATTTGGATTTCGGTCCAATTTGGAGACCAGATTCAGAATATAAAATTATCCCAACACCGTTAGCGAAGCTCAAGCAGTTTCTTAAGCTAAAGTTTGCTTAAGAGTGATTTGTTCCACTCTTATACAGCTAAAATGTTTGTTGGGTTCTGAACGTAGTTGCCGAATTATCGAAAGAATTTCAATCAAAACTGAAAGACATTTCCAAAAGATCTGCCGGGAAAAATCTCAATGATATAGCAGAAAGGAAACCTATAAAAATTACCGAATGATTTTTTTTTTCAAATTTGCCACAGAAATTGCAAAATCACTTGCCGAAGGAATCTAAAAGAAATGCCACAGAAATTCCCAAAGCAAATTTCTGAGAGCGAGAGTCTTCAAGGGAGTTGTCTCAGAAACTTTCAAAGACCCAGGAAATATCTTGATCCTAATTTTTATCGAACGCTCGATAAAAAAAACTTAACTTCGGTAATCCAAACATTTACTGAAAATAGAAAAGCCGAACATGTGACTCTAAAATAAGTGTGTGCATTATTCTTCAGATTTGAATTTTAGATTTTTTTTTGTAATTTTTTAAATAGCACACTTTGTAAATGTGGTAGGATGAATTTATTATAACAAAATTGAGACAGCAAACACTTTCTGAATCTTGTTCTGAAACAAAAATGTTTGCACAATCTCTGTCATTTCAGCACAATATTTTACGCCAACAGCGGCAAGCACATCAAAACGATTCAAGTTATCGTTGAAAAGGCTTCACATTTCAACGAAAAGTTCTGCAAATGCAAGCTTTCGTCAAACGTGCCTAAAGTGGCACGACAAACAAGCTTCAAGTGTTTCTGCCTGACCGAAATAAAATGCATTCAAACATACATCCCGGCACACATGCAGCTCATCAACTCAATACGAGATGAGGAGAAAGAAGGAAAATTTTATTTGCAAGCAACTTGATGCAAACTGACTCGAGTCCAGAAAGTCCACTCCAATGGAAGCGGCAAAAGTGCATCTGCCCAAGAGCGCAACAGCAGAGAAACAACTGAACACGGAAATTCATCGAGCGTAAAATAGTTACTCAGCAAACTTGTTCCGATGCCATGTGAATGAATGGAAGAGGCATGAAGGAGTTCTTTTCCTGGATCCGATTCTATACACGGTTGCACTTTTATTGGTGTTTAGAATTTGAAAAGTCAACACAATTTTATGGCCTCTTCCCCTTTCCAGGATTCCGGAAAACTGAGCTAGAATGTCGGCTGGAAGTGATCTTTCTGGAAGAATTTATGGTTAATATTAGTGGAGAAGCCTCTTACGTGCTTTGGTAATCCTAAAGAATTACTTTAATTCCAGCCATATAACGGTCACGTTTTGCTTTTCTCGTACACTAGTGGTCGTACACAAATAACGTCACACTTATAGGGGAGAGGGGGGTTCTGCAGAACGTGACGACCCTTACAAAAAATATTTAGGTTGCATACAAAAAGTGTGACATAGGGGGGAGGGGGGTTGAAAAGGGTCGATTTTTGCGTGACATAATTTGTGAATCACCCCAGAATCTATTTTTGATAACACAAATGTCAAAAACTGTTGCCTTTAAAAATCGATGAAAAATGAAAAATCAAGAAAAAAAATAGTTACAAGCATTTGACTATCCAGGGCTACCTGACAAATGTCGAGACTGGAAGTCATTGACATTCTACAGAAAAATAATAAGAAAAAACGAAGGCTAATGTTTTTTTTAGAAAATTTAAATTATTTGACATCTAACATAGATCCGCAATGAATATTACTCTCAGTGTATTTTTTTCTAAAAGTCCTTCAAAAATCCTCAAACAACATCTAAGGCAATTTTTTAACCCAACAAACCGTTCTCGAGATATATTTGTTTTAGAAGAATAAAATTAGGATTTTTTCATACGCCTTTTCAAAGGGTGAAAAGTATTGCAAAACAAAAAACGCGAAAAATATTATCAGATAAAATTCCATACATGAGAAAAATTTCAATTGACGCGATTTGTGCGTTGAGCTGGAAATGCTCTATTATAAAAAAAAAATCCTGTAGAAAACCCGTCTAAAATTGTTTGAATGGTTTCTTTGGAAGATTTTCTTAAAAAAAAAAACTTGGTGCAATTTCGTCAACAATCAATGGACGATTTTCTAAATGGGTTCTTGGAGAAATTTATTTTGAGTCGCTGAAGATTTTTGAACAAATCCTTCACTGAGTATTGGAAAATTTTTCTTAAGGAAATTTCTTAAAAAAAAAACTTTGGACGAATTCATTAAGGAGATTTTCTAAAGGAATTTACAGCGGATTTTCTGAAAAGTTCTTGGATGCAATACTCCTCAGGTTCCTCAGGCATCTCAGTGTATAAGCAAGAGTGAGCGATTTCAACATGAAAATGATTTTTATTTTTCACGCCGATGAAGTTTCTTAAGAGAATCTTTCAGAAGGATTCAGTGATGCCTCTAGGAAATCCTTCATCCAGGAGAAGAATTTCTTTTGAGATTCCTTCAAAGATTCCTGTAAAATTCCAATCAACGATTTTTCCAGAAGTTCCTTCAGGGATCTCTTTAGGAGTTCTTTCAGAGATTCCTTCAGGAGGTTTCAGGGATGCCTTCTGGGAATTCATCAGTGATTCTTACAGAAGACTCTTCCGGGATTCCCATGGAAGATTATTCAGAGATTAGTCTAGGAGTTTCTGCTTTCAAGAATTACTACAGTAGTTACTTTAGGATTTTTCCAGGAGTTCCTTAAGAGATTCCTCCTGAAGTTCCTTCAGGAGTTCTTCTATAATTTCAATCAAGGGTTTATTCTGCCATTTCTTTAGAAACATCTCTAGGATTTTTTTTTCAGGGATCACTCCATGAGTTGCAGCAAGGGTAGCTACAAGAGTTTCTGATGCGATCCCTCCTGGAATGCCTTCAAGGATTTTTCCGAAAATTCCTACTTACTTCAGAAATTCCTTCAGTAATTTATGCAGTAATTCTTTCAAGGATTCCTCCGGGATTTTTTTTTAGAAATATCTCCTGGAGTTCCTTCTGGGATCTCTCCTGGTATTTCTTTAAGGATCCCTACTGAAACTCTTCCTGTGATTTCTCTTGGTGTTCCTTCGGTATGCCTCATGAAGATTTTTCAGAGATTCTTTACGGAATTCTTTAAGGGATTTCTCTGGGAGTTCCTTCAGGTATTCCAACAGAAGTTCTTCCATGGATTAATCCAAGGTTTCTTTCGAGGATACCTGCAGAACTCTAGAAGTTCCTCAGGGATCTCCACAATAGTTCCAGGAAGATTCGGAAATACCTCCAGGTGTTTCATAAGTTCCCTCAGCTATTCCAACAGTAGTTCCCTTAGGTATTCTTCCAAAAGTTCCTTCTGAGTTTTTTTTTAGGATGATTCAGGGATGCCTCCTGCAGATCATTCAAGAATTCCTCCAGAAGTTTGTACAGGAATTCCTTGAGGAGGTCCCTTAGAAATTATTCTGGGAGTTCCGTCAGGTATCCCTTCTGAAGTCCACTCAAGAAGTCCTACAGGAATTCCTACACGAATTAGTTCAGGAGTTTCTTTAGAGATTACACCAGGAGTTACAGGGATTTGTGCAGATTTTTCTTCAGAGATTCCTACTGAATTCCTTCAGGGATTCCTACAGAGATATCTCCAGGAGCCACTCTAAAAGTTGCAGCAAGGGTACTGGAGTTTCTGCTGCGATCCCTCCTGGAATGCCTTCAGGGATTCCTCCGGAAATTCCTAGAGGAGTTACTTCTTTCAGTAATTTCTGCAGGAACTCTTTCAAGGATTCCTCCAAGATTTTTTTTAGAAATATCTCCTGGAGTTCCTTCTGGGATCTCTCCTGGTATTTCTTTAAGGATCCCTACTGGAACTCTTTCTGTGATTTCTCTTGGTGTTCCTTCGGTATGCCTCATGAAGATTTTTCAGAGATTGTTTACGGAGTTCTTTAAGGGATTTCTCTGGGAATTCCGTCAAGTATTCCAACAGAAGTTCTTCCATGGACTAATTCAGGATTTCCTTCGAGGATTCCTGCAGAACTCAAGAAGTTCCTTCAAGGATCTCCATAGTAGTTCCAGGAAGTTTTGGGGATACCTCCAGGTGTTTCATCAGGGATTCCTTCAGGAGTTCCCTCAGATATTCCAACAGTAGTTCCCTTAAGTATTCTTCCAAAAGATCCTTCAGAATTTTTTTTCAGGATGATCCAGGGATGCCTCCTGCAGATCATTCAATAGTTCCTCCAGAAGTTTGACCAGGAATTTCTTGAGGAGGTGCTTTAGAAATTATTCTAGGAGTTTCGCCAGAGATTCCTTCTGAAATTTCTTCAGGAACTCCTACAGTAATTCCTACAGGAATTAGTCCAGGAGTTCTTTCAGAGATTCCACCAGGAGTTACAGGGATTCGTGCAGATGTTTGTTCAGAGATTCCTACTGAATTCCTTCAGGGATTCCTACAGAAGATCATTGGGGATATCTCCAGAAGTTACTACAGAGATCCTTCTAGAAGGATCCAAGAATACCTCCACAAGAATTCAGAGATTCCTCCAGATTCTTAATGGATTCCTAAAGAAGTCCAGGAGTTCCTTCAAAGATTCCTCTAGAAGTTCCTCAGGTATTCTTCCGGGAACTCTTCCAGGGATCGCTCTCAGAGTTCTTTCGAGGATTTTTCTAGAAGGATTCACGGATATCTCCAGAAGTTACATCAGGGATTTCTCCAGAAGTTTCTTCAGGAATTCACACAGAAGCTTTTTTAGGGATTTTTCTACGAGTTCCTTTACGAACAACATTTATAACATAATATTATAACAATTGAGTTATAATATTTTAAACACCAATGATGTTAAACATGATTATATCACAATGAAAATCCCGCGAAACACATGCATTTGAAAAGCTGAGTAAAACGACTTGAAATTTATATATATCGCATGAAAGTGAATCAGGGTCATCTGTTTTCGTATTAAATACGCCTGCATTAAGATTTAGTTATCCTCGGTTTATCTTACTTTAAAATTTCAACATTAGTAAGCCATTCCTTCCCTTGAAATAACATTTCATTGGCTGTAAAGCAAATGAATATGACAATGATGACGGCAGCTGGGGGCTGAAAGTGGGTTGCCATCAAACACATCATCAGCAGCATGTTGTTGTCATACTTGACGATGACATCCTTGCTCTGGTGGTAGTCAAAAGCCAACAACATCGTCAAGGCAGTTTAAAGGTGAAGATGGAATGTTCAGTTTGAGAAACAAGTAAGAATATAATTGCCAGGAGTAGGCGTTCACATCTTTAAGCTGAAGTGGTCGACTTCTTTAAACCTAGTTTTCTGAAAAGTTCATACTCTCTAGAACAGATGAGCAAGCTTTGATATGAATAAGATTTTGATTGGGTGAATTTTAAACTACTTTTCAGATTATCTGGATTTAAAATTGTCATCTCAAAACAAAAAAAAATCTCACTATCACATCACAATCAATTTTATCAGAAAATTAGTAGGATATTATCAAATTAAACGCAATACTACGAACGAGCCCCCATAGCGTCGTGCCGGATCGTAAACGCTTATTGTCGGTTTCTCGGTTGATTTCCCAGGCAGGGTAGGGTGCTTTCAAGCGCTCATCCCAAGATGTCACTATTATGAGTCCATCCTGCTAAGCACCGGACTAACGACTGTAGTAGTTGGTCTCTTTTGCACTCGTATCTAGACCGACCTAACCTACTCCAAAGGCGCCGGACCATAAGCAAGAGACCCCCGACAGTAGTCACCATAATAGGATCTGTTTCTTCTGCAATAAGCGCTGGCTGTTTGCTCGTTTCAATCTGATATTAAGGTGAGATCCTTGCAGCTTGCGACACACGCCATTATCATCATCAACCTAGTCGGTCAGAAAATGTTATTGTCGCAGCCGTCATCGTGTTGTTTCTTGAGAAACGTGCAGGCAGGCATGTGCTTGTACGTGTATGTTTCCTTTCCTGAGCTAATGACAGAGCTCGGGCGGCCTCTTGTGTTCTAATAACAACTCCTAATAGAAGTAGTAATATGTCTATGTACACCTTCTTTGGCGCAAAGTCATTTCAGGTAGTGAATACACTGAATGAAATAAGAATGGTTGCAGTTTTATTTTTCGTCTCTTTTTTTTGTTTAAACTACCTACTCGGATCCTTGCTATAGTATAGACAGTTAAAGCTAACTCGTTGCGTGGACCCTACTAAAGTAAATATCCTCTTGGCATCGGTCGGTCTGTGAGCAACCTCCGGGAAGTTCGTTTAATTCCCCAATACCCATTTTTTTTTATCTAAATCTAATTTTTCGCCATCTAAAATCGCTTTATACATGTCTTGGAATGTCTTGTTTATAATTCGTGATTTTGTGCATTTTGCTTTTTGATTTTTCTAATTTTTATATTTGAACATATCCCCATTTTTTCCTGGAAGCCTCTTTGGGATACCGATGTTTTACGACGAAAATATATTGAGACTTTATGATTATTATTAAAATGAATTTATTTTTTTTTATTGAAAATTATATTTTTCGTGTAACTTTGAGGAAATTATTGTGAGATATAATAATTGTACGGAATAATTGTAAGTATAAGATAGAATGATTAGGGAAAAAACTAAACTTTTATAATTATTGCGATTCATTGAGAAACAACGACATCTGAAAGGCGTAAATTATTTTAAAAACATATTTTATATATTGTATATATACGCTTTAAAAGATACAAAAACAACCTTTTAAGTCCTAAATAGAAGCCAAAAATGTAAAAAAAAAAAAATGTGGGCAATCAGAAAAAAATACAAAGTGTTCAAACTCTACCCCGTCTAAAGGCAGGGTTGGATATTGAAGGATTTAAAAGCCTTGATGAGAACTGAAAGGAAAGGTGAAGTTTTGCTTTTGCAAGCCTTTCGTCTGTTCCCCATGTTTACTAAAATCAATCTGCAAAGAAATTCTCAAAAAGATTCGCAAAGAAAAACCTGGCGAAATTCATGAAAAACTGCCTGAGAAATTTCCAAAGGAATTGCCGGATAATTTTTTATAGAAATTGCCTAAGACACGCAAAATGTAATCCCCAAAAAATGCCGTTAATTTTTCCGAAGGAGTTCTCGGTGAAATTTCCTTAGAATTTATGAAGGAATTCTCAAAGAATATGACGAAGAAGTTTCGGAACGAATGCCCAAAAGAATTATTGGAGGAATTTTCCAAGCAATTTCCGAGCTTTTTTAAAATGTCCATGCCTGAGAAATTCTAAACAGAACTGTGTTGATGAAACTATTAAAAGAATTTCTGAAAGAGTTACCGAAACAAATGTGAAAGAATAGTCGAAGATTCGAAATTCAAATTAAAATAAGCAAGATAAGTTAAGTTTTGAGAAAAAAATCTAAACAAGGAAACAATCTGCTCTGCTGATACTTTATTTGGAAATTGATAAAATAAATTTTTCAAACGAATTCCCAAAGGGAATTTCTAAAAGATTTATTGAAGGAATTTTTAAGGGAATAATCGTAGAAATTTTGTTACAATGTTGATTGATTTTTGTTGAGACTTTTATTGGTTTCGGTTTGCAGTCACATAAATAAGCGTTGATACTTTCATTTCGCCGCCGACGTTTTGATCCGCGGGATTGGAACTTCTTCAGAGCTAGTTAACTTAACTTAGCATAACTTCGATCCCTGAAGAAGATCCAAACCCGCGGATCAAAACGTCGGCGACGAAATAAAAGTACCAACGCGTATTAATGTGACTGCAAGCCGAAACCATTAAAAGTCCAACAGAAGAAGTTCCCAAAGTAATTAGAAAAGAAGTCTCCAAAACATTTGCCCGAGAAATTTTCAATGCTGATGAAATTCGAAAGGAAATTTGCGAAGCAAGTTTTAAAGAAGGCATTCCGAAAAAAATGCTGCAGAAATTCCTGAAATCATTACTGAACCAGGAATTATCTAAAGAATTCACAAGAGATTCACAAAATAATTGCCGAAAGATTTCTCTAAGAAATTGTCAAATGAATTTCGAATGGCATAAAGAAATTTTCAAAATAGATACCAAAGCAAAGCAAAGGAAAGCAAAGATAACCGTACACATCGTAGTTGCTACTTCGTGATTGACCAGGACAATCGATGTTGCACAGAGAACCAATGAATGGTGCTTGAGACCAGCTACACACTCTCAATGTGCACAAATCGTGAGTTCAATATTTTAAAGTCGACCACGTCCTTACAGTCATCGGAAAAGGGAAGGAATGTTAGTTCGACAACCGTTGTTCCTAGAAACCGTGGAATCCACAGCATCCCCCGCAATTGTCTCGGGAAGGAGTATTTGTTAGTAGGGTAGGATAAGGTGTGGATCTTGGTGCAACCCTTGATAGGTGATATGATCCACTAGTTATACGAAAATACACGACACGGTCTTCATCCCGATTATGATTTATTTGGTCGCGATGACTACCTCACACAATAGTAATTTACTATTTACCTTTAAGGTAACGCACATACGTCAACGATCGTTCAATATTAAACGCGTCAGCGCATCGATCGTTTATTTAACCGTGAAAACCGACCTTCCCACGAAAGTTGTCGCGCGCTTCTGATTCCGCTTTCAACATTCGCGTTCCTCCTCATCTCCCTACCGACCGACCCTCGAAAATAGTCACGCGCTTCTGGTTAACCTTTTTATTCCACTTTCGTTTTCCCATCTCCCTACCGATAAGACCGAAAACAGTTGCGTGCTTCTCTTAATATTGAACCTAGAGTATACGAAGATTTTTTTTTGAACTGCAGTTACTATCTACTAACATGTTTAGCACTTCAATATTGAATCAGCAACAAAGCTCCAAGATTAAATTGCAGAAAACGCATTAGTGAACTTACTCCAACTCCTAGGATGTAAAGAAAAAAAAATCGGAATGATCTCACCCAGTTCCATGTCGTCGGATGACCGCAACCACTACTTAATTCTGTCAATTTTCTTCAATACCGTTGGTTACCAAGGGTGCATCCATTTTCATTACTTCACGAGGAAGGACAATGTGCTCTGCCCCAAACACAAGCCACTTTTCACTTTTCCGCCGAACAATGTAATTCAATCGATCCCCATCGAAACTGCACCAAACACGCGTCACTTTTCGCTTTTTTTCTGCTGAACAAAGCAGCCCGATCGAGATTCCTATCGAAACTGCCCTAAACACGCGTCATTTTTCGCTTTTTTCTACCGAACAAAGCAACCCGATCGAGATCCCCAACAAAACTACCCCAAACACGCATCACTTTTCGTTTTTTCCGCCGAACAAAGCAAACCGATCGAGATCTCCAAAGAAACTGCTGAAATTTTTAAAATAAATACCGAAGAAAAACTTGAAAAAAAAAACAGAAGGAATTGTTGGAGACAATTTCTAAAGGAATTTGCAAGGAAATCTCCAGATTTATTGTCGAATGAATTATCAAAGACATTCTCGACAGAATTTCCAAAGAAATTGCCGGAAGAGTTGCTGGAGGAATTAAAGAAATAAGTGGAGGGGACCTGGTGTGGTGATTAGAACACAAGACTATCACGCCGAGTACCTGGGATCGAATCCCACTCCCTCACTAAAATGTGGGTTCTTCCTTCGGAAGGGTAGTAAAGCGTAAGTCCCGAGATAAACCAGCATAGGGTTAAAAATCTCGTTAATACAAAAAAAGAATAATAAAATAGTTTCTGAAATATTAAAAAAAAAATGAAAATCACTAGAACGATTGTCAAACAAACTCCCAAAAAATGTTTCAAGGAATTGCCAAATACTAAAGAAATTACAATAGGGATTCTCAAAAGGAACCCAAGTTGCCCAACAAATTGCAAAAGAATTGACGAGAAAACTCAGGAATTGCCAAAAACACATCCGGTTATCCTTAGAGTTTTTCAAAGCATGGTAGGTTGTGTAAAGGATTTATACCATGGCAGTGCATCTAATTAATTAATTGATTTATTTATGATGCATAGCACTATAATGGCTATTTGCATCTAATTCAGGATACAAAACGTTACAATACATAATATGAACAAAAAGAAACTTAAAACTATATCTTATAACTACATGTTAAATTAAATCAAATTTCATTATACAATTTCGATTCTTTCAAAAATTTGAATAAGTCATCAATCTTGGCTAAATCATTACACAGATTATGGATAGTTATATGGTATTTCTCACGGACAGTTGCATAAAGTGGACATGAGTTAATCAAATGTTCAACAGTTAATAGAGTTTGGCAATTTGTACACTGTGGCGGACCCTCACGCTTAAAAATATACTCATGAGTTATTCTCGTGTGACCAATTCTTAGTCTAGCCAAGATGACCGAGTCTTTTCTTCGTGAGCAATGTGAGGTGCTCCATTGTGTAACCGTTCGTAAACTGTTCACGAGGAATTTTAAAAGCGCGGTGGCTTAAGCGCCACTCTCAAAGAGAGACCACCGGTCGTGTTTAATTTTGCCCGACTTTGCTAGAGACTTTCTCACTCAGGGACGGTTTTGAACGGTTCATGGAAATAACGGCAGAATTTCTTCGAAAACGCAAACTAAACTCCAACTCTTTCACAGGCTAGAAGAACTTATGGAAAACCGGAAGGGATGCTTACTCATACGAGCGAAAACGGAATCAAAACGTAACGGACTGTAGTGAGTATGTTTATTCAAAAGTAATGTGAAACGTAACGGAATCGAACTAATTTCAAAACTTTAACTATTTATTTTAGCAACTTCATTCGTATTGGACGGGAAATTCGTAACGGAATGGAAAAAGAGCAAACATGGCCATGTAACTAAAAGCTCTTCACATACCTGCGCAGGTTTTGGTGTTGCGATGCTCGATGACGGGGTGGCGTAGCTCGACGACTCAACGATGGCGACTACCTCGATGCTCAACAGCGGCGACAGCAGAATGGCGGCTGCCGACGAGTCCGTGCTGCGATTTGGCGCGCAGCGTCGACAAAGGGACCCGTGTGCGGTATGGCCGAACTACCGGTGCGGAGGGAGTGGCGGCTGGTCGGAAGCTTCCGATTCTTGGACGAACGAGAGGGCTTCGGCGGATGCCGAGCGATTCCCGGGATGGTCTTTCTCCGGTCAATAAAGGAGCAAACAGAGCCCAGCGACCCGGCTTCGCGTACTATGCTTCCAGCTATGACCGAGCGGGGAATGCCGCTACCTCTATCTTCCTAGATACGGACCGGGTTCGTGACGTGCAATTGGCGACACGCTGCTACGAACCGACTCTCGTGATTTCCGGCCCACGGGGTGTAACGGAAAAGGGCCTTACCGTCGGTGATTGGCGGCCGACGGGAATTCTTCGCTACGGAGATGATTGAGCGACTTCACTCGCGCCTCCGTTTGACTGCCTTCTGAAAGGCGGGCCTTTGCTGGGCACACGGGTCGGAAACGATGACTCACGGACGAAACTGGCGGTTCAATCCGCCTACGAAACCCCGATTCGGCGAGGGATACCGCCGAACGACGACGAAAAAACCAGCCGTACGAAAAAAGCGCTAGGCGCTACACGTCCAACAGGAATTCATGTTAATCTTAAGCACTTTTAATTTAATTATCAAAAAATTACCTTTTTTCGTAGTTCAATTCCTTCGAGAAATAAATCAATTGCAGAAATCGCGAATTTGCGGACCTCGGTCCTCTAAACACGAAAGAAATCACATAGAAATACGTTTAACATCACTTATAATCTTTTTAAACTCACTCACTACTTTTACCTTAGAAATTGGAGAATAACTTTCACCAAAAACTCAACTAGACTTCAAACTTCACTTCAATTAAACTGACTTAAACTCAACTCAAACTAAAATCAAACTTGGTAGATACTTCGAATTAAATTCGCGCACTTCTGTCTTCCAGCCGATCTTGTAGCGAAATGATCGATTTGAAGCAATCGTTGCGCTAAGAAACTGTGCCGCTTTTCAAAAGTCCCACTATTGAATTAGATGACTATTATTAAAAATCGCGCCAACATTTTCTGCATGGCGATTTTCATGCATGGCGACAAATTTGCAGTATGACTGTAATTCGCCAGAAAGTAGATACGCGCCATTAGCATTATGCTATAAAAGTTCAAATCACGTAAGCTTTTACAAACGCTTCGACATACATGAGCATAAGTAACAGGCATGGACCAATTTTACGAACAAATAAAATATTCCTTTATCGTTAACATTAATACAACACAAATTGAAATAAATTTTATTCTATTTATTTATTTTATTCCATTAAATTAAACTAAAAAACGCAAAACGTTACAATTGGGATATAGTTGGCTTGATAGAGCGTAGCTTGTTACCTTCTAGGATTTCCCAGTAGTGTTGCCATGTGTTCCTAACAATGTGTTTGATTGAAGCAATTAGATCATTATGTGTTATATTATCTTGAAGGTTTTGGCACTGAGTGGCTTCTTTTGCCAACTGGTCTACAATTTCATTACCAGAAATTCCCATATGACTTGGAACCCACAAAAATTGAATTAATTTATTATTTTTCTTAATTTGCATCATAAGTTCTTGAATATGTTGTACTAGAGGATGTTCGGAGAATGGGTTCTGTAGCGCTTGTAGTGAGCTCAAAGAGTCTGATACAATTAGATATTTGTAATGAAATTCGTCTTCAAGAGCGAAGTCAATGGCATTGGTTATAGCGATCAATTCTGCTGAGAATATCGATGCTTGGTTTGATAGACGAATCTTATTTTGAAAATTTGTACTGTAGATTGCACATCCAGTATTACTATCATATTTCGATCCGTCGGTGTAAATAAAATAGTAGCCTCCGTATTCGGATACCTTTCGATAAAACTCTTTTTGAAAAAAAACTGGACTCGCGTTTGATTTTTGAATGATAGTCAAGGTAGAGTCAACTTTTACTTCCCCAATGGTCCAGGGAGGTACTCGATGATAACTACGACTGTAGATATGTTTAGTATCGATTTCATAGTTCGAACAAAGCTTTGCGAATCTATGTACAAAGGAATTATTGATTTTTGTTTGAGACGCGAGATCTATGGTAGAAATTTTGTTGTTCAGTGGATGAGAAGGCAAAGCTATTACTTTAATTCCAAAGGATGAGAGGTTTTTGAGTATTTTGAATTTCCATGCAGTATCATAAGCCTTTTCAAGGTCAAAAAAGATACAAATCAAATGCTGTTTTTTGGAAAAAGCTTCGTGAATGTCATTTTCTAAAGTTGCCAGATTGTCTAGAGTACTCCTGTATTTCCTAAAACCAGATTGTGAGCTGTCTATAATCCCATTGGACTCAAGGTACCACATAAGCCGCCGGTTTACCATTTTTTCAAAAACTTTACATACGCAACATGTCAAAGAGATAGGACGATAGTTTGTCGGATTTAATGAACTTTTGTTCGGTTTTTTGATGGCAATTACAATGGCTTCCCTCCATTGAGTAGGAATCACTCTTTGATTCCAGATCTTGTTAAAAGTTTGAAGTACATAATAGTAGGCATCTATTGGGAGATTTTTTAACATGTCGTAATGAATGTTATCAGGGCCTGTGGAAGAACCCTTACAACTCTTCAGGGCCATTTGAAGTTCCTGCATTGTAAAATTTTCATTGAAATCTTGTTTGACCATTTCGTCATACGAAATAGTCTCGTTGTTCTGAAATTCTACCATTTGTTGCTGAAATTCAGGTGAATAAGCAGCAACACTTGATGTAAAAGAAAATTGTTTCCCAAATTCCTCAGCTATATCGCTCGGTGAATATAAAAGTCCAGACTCGCTTTTTATGCAAGTTATTACCTGAAAATTTGTTTTTCCAGATATTTTTTGAACTTTAGACCAAACATCTTTCAAAGGTGTTAAATTGTCTATAGATGAAACGTAATTCTGAAAAGATTCTCTTTGACATCGACGAATAATGCGACGAGCCTTAGCCTTTGCTATCTTATATTGTTTTTCTGCTTCTGCATCAAAAGATCGATTGAATATCTTAAGGTGAAGATATGACGAAGCCACACCTCGAATTTTCAAGAGCACAAATCTGAAGAACCGAATGTCGGTTTTCGCTGAAAAGTTGATCGATTGGTCACCTCCAGCGGGTAACCAATCGATCAACTTTTCAGCTCAATTCGACATTCGGTTCTTCAGATTTGTGCTCTTGAAAATTCGAGGTGTGGCTTCGTCATATATTCACCTTAAGGGCCCTATTTCTTGCTTTAATACATTCTGAGACCTCACTGCACCACCACGGTGGTTTGCATTTTTTAACTTTACTCGACGTTTGTGGTATGGTTTGTTTTGCTGATTGTAAAACACTGGAGGAAAAATGGTTTAGTTGGTCTAAGGGGTTTGGTGGGTTTCGTTCATCTAATGCAGAAGTTACGATGTTCTGAAAAGAGATCCAATCTGCTGATGATGTGATCCAACGAGGGCGTCTCGTGGTATTGATAATTCTTGTAAGTGGAGACAGTATAATCGGAAAATGATCACTTGAGCATAGGTCGGAGTATACGGTCCACTGGAATTGTCTCGAAAGACATGGAGATCCAAACGAAATATCTATGGCTGAGAAGCTATTGTGGGCAACGCTGTAATGAGTAGGTGAACCATCATTGAAGATGTTTAGGTTCCAATCATTAATAATCGATTCGATCAATTTCCCCCGAGCATTGTCTAATCTACTACCCCATATTATATTGTGTGCATTGCAATCAGTAGTTACCAAAAAGGGAGCTGGTAATTGTTGAAGAAGGTCGTCTATCTGTGATCGTTCTATCTGTGGATCTGGTGGTAGGTATAATGAAACAAGTGTGAATTCAAGAGGGTAATGCATTCTAACTGCTACTGCTTGTAAATCGGTATTGAGTTCTAGCTCTCTCGCGTGGAATCCGTGCTTTACGCAAATAGCGACGCCACCCGAGGCTCGCATGTGAAATTGATCTAGTTTGTAATAAATAGAGTAATTTGTAAGCGTAGGTTTTCGGGAGTGATTAAAATGACTCTCTTGGACACAAATTGCAAATGGGTTCAAGTCACTTATTAACAACTTTAACTCGTTGAAATTGCTATAAAATCCATTTAAATTCCACTGTAATATGCAACTATCCATGATTATAGCGAGAAATTTTCCAAGAGATGTGTCTAATGATTCGCCTGATTGGATTACAACGTATTATCATGAAATTGTTCATCGTCAATGTGGATCGATTGTGTGATAAACTGTGAAAGTATACTGAGGTTGTTAGATTCTGCTTGCGTGTTAGTCGTGTTAGAGTTTGCATGATTTATTTCTGTTTCTTCTGGTGTGTTAGTTTTTGTGTTAGTGCTACCTTTCGTTAATGAAATGCTGTATTCATTTTGTGATTGTGGTTCCTTATTTGGTTGTGTTGGTGTGGTCATCGTGGAATTCATCTGAGTGGTGCTGGTTGTTCGGCTCGATGCCGGGCGTTGCAGGGTTGGTTCATAGTTGGATGAGTTACCTTCTGTTTCGATGTCATGGTCATTTGATTGGTTAGACGTTACAATGTTCTTTTGTTGTCCTACTGCATTGTGTGGGGTTTTGAATAGGCTGGAGAACGACTGCCTCAGCCTTGGTGGATTGGGGTCCGGTGCTTGTTGTCTCCTTTTCTGTCTGGCTTCGCGGTACGTGATCTTCTCGGTGATTTTCATGCGTTGAATTTCGAGTTCATCCTGGTATACTGGGCAGTCCTTTGATAAAGCATGATGATCTCCACGACATACGACACACTTCAAGCTTTGTTGGCACTGGGTCTTGTCGTGATAGAGATTAGCACAGCTGGCACAAATTTGATTTCCTTTGCAGACAGTTCTCTTATGACCGAACTTCAGACAGTTCATGCACCGTAGCGGTGGGGGTATGTATTGTTTGATCTTGCAGCAATGGAAGCCGGCATCGATCGAGTTTGGAATGTTTCCCAGGTTGAATGTTAAAATGAATACGCCAGAATCTTCAAAATCACCTTTCCTATTACGACGCTTTACTCTCTGCACAGCAGTCACGTGTTGCGATCGCAGCTCATCCACAATCTCTTCATCGGTGTGCATTTTCAGATCTGGGCAGAATATGGTTCCGCGGGAGCTGTTCAACGTAGGATGTTCAGTAATTTCGATGTTTATGGTCCCTCCGAGAATTTTCTGCTTCTTCAGCTTTTCCGCTTGTTGTCTGTCAATCGTTTTGAGCAAAAGGCCGCCATCCCTCGTTCTAACAATCGTCTCATTTGGAGTGATGATGTCCATTGCCTTCCTGATGAAAAATGGAGATACTGTTTTCATCGTCTCGTCCTTGTCCGTTCGATTTAGCACCAAGAAACGTGGTCCGTTGTAGCTGTCTACCTTCATCAACTTCGTGAACTGGATTTCATTGTGTGCTGCACGGTTCGCTGATCGTTTCTTCCCATTGTTTGCACGGTTGTTTCCTTTCACTGACCATTCCAGTTCCTGTTGATCTATATCCAGACCATTGTACCTAGACCCGAAGGCCCAGGATGGTCCTCCTCCGCCTGAATCCTCCGTCATGAGTCACCCACCTGTCCTTCCGAAAATTTGTTCTATTTGCTTCACCAACCACTAGTTTAATTTCTATGGGGTTCCGCGATATGAAAAAAAACGGCTTTAGCTTGAAGAGCAAACGGTGTAACGATGTTTCTCTCTCGAAAGCTTCAACCAAACTGGCAGTGCATCTAATATCATTTTAATAAGATATTATGGACAGATCGGTGCGTAAAGAAAACAAACTGAAAGCCACTTGAACTGATACCCCCTAGGGGGTTATTTACATAATATGAGGGGTTTATTTTTTGCTTCTCATTCGCTACAATATGATAAAAAAAGGACGATAACCATGGGCGTAGCCAAAGGGGGGCAGGGGGGCCATGGCTCCCTCTGGCCGCCTGATTTTTTTTAATCCGAGCCAACTCAAACATTATCAACAATTAAGAATTCCAGAAAAAAATATCTCAAAAAAAAAACTTTTATAAAAATAAAGGTTTTTATCCACAATTATTAAACATTTTTTACTCGAGAACCATAGGAAGTTTCGCCAAGTATTTCTCCAAAATAACTACTTAAATCTTATCATATAATTTTACCAAATAACAAGCTTGGTTGAATGGCTAAATTTTGTGATGTGTATTCATGGAATACAAAAACAGCATGCTATTTATATTTTTTTTTTTCAGATATGCCAGAACCGGTTCCGGTAGGGAAAAGAAGGACTTTGTAGAACCATATGCTGCTATAGAGTGCAATTATGTGCTACTGCTACACGAATTTCACAAGTATTCAATTCAAACAAATGGCATGCTAAGAGCAAAACACTTGGGATTCTCTACGAATTCTTTCAAGGCCACCTTCAGAAATTTCTTTAGGCATTTATTCAAGAACTTTTACAAGGATTGTTTCAGAAATTTCTCAAGGCTTGTGTTTCTCCTTCGTAAATTCTTCCATGAGCATCTTGCAGGGTTCCGATAGTGATTGTTTCAGGGTTTGTCCCAAGAAATGCTTCAAGAATTCCTCCCACGATTCCTTCAGAATTTTTTAAAGATACCTCTGCAAGAATGCATCGACGAATTCCTCCAAGATATTTTCCATAGCTTCCTTCGGTGATTCCATCATGGAATGCTCCAGAGAATTTTTCAAGAATTCCTCAATGGGTTTCACCAGACATTCCTCCGAGAATTTCTACTGGGATAGGTTCCTCCAGTGATTGTGCAGTGCTTTTTGCGAGAATTTCTCCAGGAATTTCTACAGGGATTCCCAAAGGATTGTCAACAGAAATTCTTTTATGTATTTCTGCAAGTATTTTTTCCTGGATTTCATCAGAGATTCTCTATACATTCCTTTAAGAATTCCACTAGAGATTGACCCAATTATTCAATGTGGAATAATTCGAAGTATTTCAGCAGCAATATCTTCCAGAAACCCTTACAGGAAATTTTACCAAAGTTTAGCTAAAACATAATCCAGGAGTTCCTTAAAACATTGTACAAAACATTGTTTTGGGAGCCCATCCAAAGATTCAAACAATGATTCATCCCAAAATTATTGCAGTCATGAATACTTTTTTTTTCCTACAGAAATTCTTCCAGGAATTTGTTAAGAAATCTTTCCTGTGATTTCCTAACGAATTCCTCATTGGACTGCTTCCGGAATTCAGGAACTCCTGCAGGGATTCCTTCAGGAACTGATACAGGGATTCCTCAAGGAGTTCCTCCACGATCTCTTCAATATTTCTTTAAGGATTATATCTGCAATTTCTTCAGGAATTCTTACTGGGATTCCTCCAGGAATTTCGCAAGGGATTCTTCCACGAATTTCTTCAGTGATTCGTGCAGGAATTATTCCAGGGATTCCTCTGGGAACTGCTGCCCCTAAAAATTCATTCAGGGATGGTCTCCAGTTAGCCTAGTGGTTAAGGCTTTGGATCGCCAATCCGGAGACGGCGGGTTCGATTCCCGTTCCGGTCGGGGAAATTTTCTCGACTCCCTGGGCATAGTGTATCATTGTCCTTGCCTCACAATGTACAAATTCATGCAATGGCAGGCAAAGAAAGCCCTTCAATTAATAACTGTAGAAGTGCTCAAAGAACACTAAGTTGAAGCGAGGCAGGCCAGGTCCTTCAGAAATGCCTCTAGAGATTCTTCCAGGAATTCTTCTAGAGATTTCTCCAGGAGTATCTCTAGAGACTCCTCTGTTAATCCCTATAAGCATTCCTCTACGGTATCCTCCTTGATGAATTTTTGCAGGGCTTAAGTCGGGAATTGCTTCTGTGATTCTTTCTGGAATAACTTATTTTAAAAATTCCTCCAAAGATTCTGCCCTGTATTATTTAAAGAATAATTTCAGTGCATCCTTCAGGAACTGTTAAGGGATTCCCTTAGGAATTCCTGTTGAAATTGCTTCCGCGGTTCCTTTAGGAGCTTCTTCTGGGACTCTGTTAAGGATTCCTCCAGAATTTCTCAAAAAAATCCATCTGAGATTTCTGTAGGAACTATTCCTGGTATTACTCTATGAATTACTTAAAAAATTTATCCACGATTTTTTTTTCTCAGGAATTCCTCTAGGGATTTTTTCAGTGATTCCTCTGAAAGTTCCTCCAGAAATTTCGCCAGTAACATTTCTCTGGAGAATCTTTCAGGAATTTTTACAGGCACTTCTCTAGGATATCCTCCAAGAAACCTTCCAAAAATTCCTACATTTTTTTTTCAGAGATTCCTCCAAGAAATCATCCAGGGTTTCCTCAATGCATTCCTTCATGAATTTCTCCAGCCATACATCCATTAATTGCTGTAGGAATTCCAACAGGAATTCCTACATAAATTTATCCAGGAATTCTGTAACGGATTTCTCCAAGGATTTTTCCCAGAGACTCGTACAGGAATCCATCTAAAGATTTCTTCAGGTACTACTTCTGGGAAAACTCCAAGACGTCCATCAGGAATTCTTCAGGCAATCTACCAAGAAATTTTCCAGGCATCCTTCCAGGGATTTCTCCTTGGATTCTTGCAGAAATTTCACTAGGATTTTTTTCAGCGATTCCTCCAGGAATTCCACCAGATATTCCTCCAGGAATTGCTTCAGGATTGCTTCTGGAATTCTTTTTGGGATTCCTCCAGAAATTCATGCAGGCAATCTCCCAGGATTAAAAAAGGAATTCCCTAATAAAGTATGTCAGAAATTCTTTTAGGATTGTCTCTAGGAATACAGTTGTAAAATGCTTTTTAATTCATTTTATTTTTATCAGGGAATAACTATCTAAGTTTTGGAGGAAAATTCGTTTAAACGCACTTATTTCGAATTTTTCCATAATTGTTATTGGCAAATTATTTCATAATTTTCTATATTAATATGCATTTCTATAAGTACTAGTACTGGTGATACTTTGAGCGGTATTATCATAATTTTTATTATGCAGCAACATAAAGAAAATATTTTGAGAAGCATGTGCGTTTAAACGAATTTGTACCACTGTACCTTCTGGAATTTTACCAGGAATTCCTCCAAGAAGTCTTCCAGATCTTCCTCCAGGAATTCCGCTAAAATTTTTCCAGGAGCTTCTTCAGGGATTTTTCCACGAATTTCTCCAATGATTCCCCAGGGATTCCATAAGGAATTCCTCCAGAAACTTCTCTGGAAATTCTTCCTGGAATTTCTCAGGGTTTTTTTTCAGAAATTTTTCCCAGGGCTCCTCTAGAGAGTTTTCCAGAAATTTATTCAGTAATTGTTGTAAGAATTCCTCCAGGAATTCTTTCAAGGATTCCCCCAGCAATTCCCAAAGGAAAACTTCCAGGAATTTCTCCAGGAACTCCTCCGGAAAATCTCCAGATATTACCTCAAAAATTTCTTCAGGAATTTCTCCAGGAATTACTCCTGGACATCCATCAGAAATTATGTCAGCAATTTCTCTAGGATTTCTCTCAGAAAATTTTCTGGGGATATTTTTAGAAATTATTTAAGTAAATTCTTCACGAAATTCTTCAGGAATTTTTCAGGGATTCCTCTAGGCATTTCTCCAGAAATTTACATTTAGATTCCTTCATGAATTGCTTCAGGGATTCCCTAGGGATTCCTTCAAGAATTCCTTCGAGGATTTTTCATGGGATTTTTTTCAGGAATAGAAAAATAATGAAAATAGAAATCTTCCTTATTCTTCTGGAGATTCCTCTATCAATTCATCCAGATTTTTTTCAAGAATTCCTCTAGAGATTCCTCAAACAATTCCCATAGGAATACCTATAGAAATTCCTCCAGGAATGCCTCCAGGATTTTAACCAGAAATTTTTCAAAGCAACTTCTCCAGGATTTCCTCCAGGAAATACCCCAGGAATTTCTGCAGGAATTCATCAGGGAATTGCTCCTGGACATCCTTCACAAATTATATCAGCAATTCCTTAAGTAATTTCTCCAGGAAATCATCTTGGGATTTCTTCAGAAATTCTTCCAGTCAGTTCCCCTGGAATACTTTCAAGAATTTTTCAGGGATTCCTCCAAACATTCCTCCAGAGATTCCTTCAGGGATTCTTCCAGGGATTCTTCCAGGGATTCTTCCAGGGATTACTCCAAGAATTCATCCCAAGAAATTTCACCAGGAACTCCAGCTGGGTCTTATACTGGAATTCCTCCAGGAATTACGCCCGGGATTTGTTCAGATGTCTCTCCAGGCATTTCTCCAGGATTCTCGCTAGAGATTTTCCCAGGAAAAGCTTCAGGGATTCCTCCAGGGAATTCCTTCAGGGATTTCTCCAAAAACTCCAACAAGGAATTCTCCAGAAATTTATCTAGGATTTCTTCTAGAGTTTCCTCATGAGATCTTTTCAGAAATTTCTCTAGGTGTTCCTCCCATAATTTATACAAGAGTTCCTCCAGGTATACTTTCAATAATTTTTCCAGGGATTCCTCCGGGAATTTAGCCGGGAATTCCTCCAGGGATTCTACACGGCTTCCTTCAAGCACCAGGGATTCATCCAGGTTTTTCTTCGGGGATTTATCCAGGAAGTCTTCCAGGGATTGCTCTGAGAATTCCTCAAGTGATTTCTTCGGAAATTCCTCTCAGTTTCTCTTTTTAAAATTCATTCAGGTGTTCCTTCGGAAATTTCAGAAATCCTTTAAACATCTTTTCAGGGATGTACCCATGAACTTCCACAGGAGGACCTGATGTTTTATTTTAATTATTTCAAGAATTTGTGGAATTTCTCCACCCGAGCAGGAATGAATAACTGCCCCATAACTAGAGCATACCATAGTCAGGTATCATACCAAGATTAGGTATTGGTCGGTTATCCAGGTATTGAAAACAACTTATTTTGGTATTTTGTAGGTATTGATGCAATACCTCAGCGAGTTATTGGTTTGGTGTTGAGGACTGCTTGAGGTATTATTCAATTATGGAAAAATCGCAAATTGTATGTAAAAATCGCTGATTATTATTTAGGTATTGCCATACCTGATGTCATTATTCACGCGTTATGCACAGAATACACACCAGTTATTATTTTAGGTATTTTACCTCTTATGCAGGGCTATTTAATACCTCATTCAGGTTGTAGGTATTCGGTTTTCCATACCTGAGTTAGTTATTCTTCAGCTCCTTCTCCTTCTCCTTCTTCTCCTGCTCGGGCAGCGAATAGTATTGGAAGATAATTTAAAAGGGATGCATACAGGAACCAGGAAATTCTAGATAAGTCTTCAAAAAAGTTCGTAATTTCCAAAAGATTTCAGCTATATTTTGTTATGGATGTTTTGTAGACATTAACAAAATAAAAATCAGAGCAAAATAATGCACGAGTAAATAAAAATCCTTAATCTTCCAGAAATTGGTCATCGCTATCAGCATCACGATGATTTGTAGATCAGGCGAGCTTTTTATAGCGTACTAGCTGAATGACCCGGCTTTGCTCGGGTTTATTTATTGTGCATGATTGAAGCAAATGCGAAGTCCCATTTAACCGAATGGGTTCCGGTTTTCCGCAAGACTATGCTGAAGATGAAGAGATTCCAGGTGACATAAAAGCCATATGAAAAACTGTCAAAAACCTAGAATTTCGAAACATACTAAGTATACTAAACTTTAAATTTACTGATACGATTCTACGGCATCGTGTGCCATTGTGTTGTCCGCACAATATACAAATTTATGGAATGGAAATCAAAGAAGTCAGAAGTCAATTAAAATCAGTTAAAAAACATTAAGCTGAAAAGAGATAGGCTAAGTTCAATACCATTACAGGTCGGACTCGATTATCCGGGGGTTCAATTAACCGGGGGCCCGATTATCCGAGGCTCGATTATCCGGGAAAAATGGCTCGATTATCCGGGGAAAAGTTTGTTTCTGCTTTGTTTACAAATTTTTTAATTACAATATGTCAACAAATGTGATAGACATCAAATACAACACCTGTAAGTAGGATTTAGCCTATTTAAAAATTATTTTTATTTTTTTACATTTTTCAGCAAAAAAATCATTTTTAAAAAACATGGTTGTAATAATACTAGACGTTGAGTTTAGGCACTACAACGTTACGTATGTTAGCTTCTATGTTTAACGAACAGTTTTTGATTGAAGAACATCAAAAATAAAAGAAAAGAATCATGGCTCGATTATCCGGGTAATTCGATTATCCGGGGTGAAATAATTTTGTAGTCACCCGGATAATCGAGTCCGACCTGTACTTGAATTTTATTTTCGTTTCTGCCAACAGTGCACATTGTGTTTATTAGTTTCATAGCTTTCAATATAAATTATGATTGTTCATGTTTTGCTCTGTCAACAAACAGTTCAAAATGAATTAAAGCTAAATCATGTGTTCTCACCATTTTTCAACGGCACTTTGAGGAAGTGTTATATGTATATAATCTCAGGTTTCATAGAGAAATATATCGGAAATAATATATGGGCGTTTCAGTAAGTTTTCGTTGCGTGCTCTGTGTCCTATCAAATTGCGAAGCCGTGGTTTCAAATCTCAATCAATAGACATATGATTGCGTTACAACGTGTAAACGCTTGCTGTCCGACTCGCTTACGCTCATCGGACTTAAAAAAGGGATAACACCTATGTTCGCATTCTACCGGGCAAATGCTTGGATATGCTGTTCGCCTAGAAGTGAATCGACGCAAACACGGCGCATCGGACTTTCGGAACATCGGCGGCTTTCTGCCGCCCATGTTCCTCAGTCCTCCATACAGTTGCAACGCAAAAAGTTGCCGAAGGCTGTTAATTTTTTTTATGGTAAACGAATGTTTTTCGGTCCGCTATCTTGATTTGCCAAAATAGCGTTCGATATCGATTTGTAATTTCTATTCATCAAGCCCGATCGATTGATACACATATTGCAAGGTATCATGGCTTAAACTACCATTCCTTGGCCGATATCTTGGATTATGATCCACCATCTGGAATTTATAGTGCGGCATCTTGGAATCCAAAAATGGCATCAAATATCGATTTTTGACTTCTACTCATCAAGCCCGATCGACTGATATCCATATTGCTTGGTATTATGGCACAAACCACCATTACATGCCCGCCGTCTTGAATTATGGTCTACCATCTTGGATTTACAGTCCGGTATCTTGGATTACATATCAATTTTTGACTTCTACTCATCAAGCCCGATCGATAGATACCCATAAGGTATGGTGTCATGCTCAAACCACCATTCCATGGCCGCCATCTTGGATTATGGTCCGTCATCTTGGATTCCAAAATGACGTCGGCTATTGATTTTTGACTTCTACTCATCAAGCCCAATCAATAGATACTCATATTGCATGGTATCATAGCCCAAACCGCCATTACATGTCCGCCATCTTGAATTATGGTCCACCATCTTGGATTTACAGTCCGGAATCTTAGATTAAATATCAATTTTTGTCTTCTACTCAAGAAGCCCGATCGTAGGATACGCATATTGCATGGTGTCATAGCTCAAACGACCATTCTATGGCCGCCTTCTTGGATTATGATCTGTCATCTTGGATTTCAAAATGGGGTCGGGTATTGATTTTTGACTTCTATCCATCAAGCCCGATCGATAGAAACACATATCGCATGGTGTCATGAATCAAACCACCATTCCATGGCCACCATCTTGAATTATGGACCGCCATCTTGGATTCCAAAATGGCGTCGGATATTGATTTTTGACTTCTACTAATCAAGCCCGATCGATAGATACCCATATTGCATGGTGTCATAGCTCAAACCACCATTCCATGGCCGCCATCTTGGAATATGGTCCGCCATCTTGGATTGTGGTACGCCATCTTGGATTCCAAAATGGCGTCGGATATTGATTTTTGACTTCTACTCATCAAGCCCGATCGATAAATACCCATATTGCATGGTGTCATAGCCCAATCTACCATTCCATGGCCGCCATCTTGGATTATGGTCCGCCATCTTGGATTCTAAAATGGCGTCGGATACTGATATTTGACTTCTACTCATCAAGCCCGATCGATAGATACCCATATTGCATGCTATCATTGCTCAATCTACCATTCCATGGCCGTAATTTTGGATTGCGGTCGCCATCCTGGATTCTAAAATGGCGTCGGATACTGATATTTGACTTCTACTCATCAAGCCCGATCGATAGATACCAATATTGCATGCTATCATAGCTCAATCTACCATTCCATGGCCGCCATCTTGGATTATGATCCGCCATCTTTGATTATGGTCCACCATCTCTGATTCCAAAATGGCGTCGGATATTGATTTTTGCCTTCTACTCATCAAGCAAGATCGATAAATACTCATATTGCATGGTGTCATAGCTCAAACCACCATTCCATGGCCGCCATTTTGAATATGGTCCGCCATCTTGGATTATGGTCTGCCATATTGGATTCCAAAATGGCGTCGGGTATTGATTTTTACTTCTACTCATCAAGCCCGATCGATAGATATTCATTTTGCATGGTATCATAACTCAATCTATCATTTCATGGCTCTTGGAATATGGTCCGCCATCATGGATTATAATCCGCCATCTTGGATTCCAACATGGCGCCGGATATTGATTTTTGACTTCTACTTATCATGCCCGATCGATAGATATCCATATTGCATGGTGTCATAGCTCAAACCACCATTCCATGGCTGCCATCTTGGAATATGGTCCGCCATCTTGGAATATGATCGGCCATCTTGGATTTATAGTCCGCCATCTTGGATTACGAAATTGTGTCGGATATTAATTTTTGACTTCTACTCATCAAGCCCGATCGATAGATACCCACATTGCATGGTATCATAGCTCAATCTATCATTTCATGGCTTTTGGAATATGGTCCGCCATCTTGGATTATAATCCGCCATCTTGGATTCCAACATGGCGCCGGATGTTGATTTTTGACTTCTACTCATCAAGCCCGATCGATAGATACCCATATTGCATGGTGTCATAGCTCAAACCTTCATTCCATGGCCGCCAGCTTGGAATATGGTCCGCCATCTTGGATTGTGGTCCGCCATATTGGATTCCAAAATGGCGTCGAATATTGATTTTTGACTTCTACTCATCAAGCCCGATCAATAGATACCCATATTGCATGGTATCATAGCTCAAACCACCATTCCATGGCCGCCGTCTTTGATTATTGTCCGCCATCTTGGATTTCAAAATGGTGTCAAGTATCTATTTTTGACTTCTACTCATCAAGCCCGATCGATAGATACCTATATTGCATGGTGTCATAGCTCAAACCTTCATTCCATGGCCGCCAGCTTGGAATATGGTCCGCCATCTTGGATTGTGGTCCGCCATATTGGATTCCAAAATGGCGTCGGATATTGATTTTTGACTTCTACTCATCAAGCCCGATCGATAGATACCCATATTGCATGGTGTCATAGCCCAATCTACCATTCCATGGCCGCCATCTTGGATTATGGTCCGCCATCTTGGATTCCAAAATGGCGTCGGATACTGATATTTGACTTCTACTCATCAAGCCCGATCGATAGATACCCATATTGCATGGTGTCATAGCTCAATCTACCATTCTATGGCCGCCATCTTGGATTATGGTCCGCCATCTTGGATTCCAAAATGGCGTCAAACATCTATTTTAGACTTCTACTCGTCAAGCCCGATTGATAGATACCCATAATTGCATGGTATCATAGCTCAAACCACCATTCCATGGCCGCCATCTTGGATTGTTGTCCGCCATCTTGAATTTCAAAATGGCGTCGGATATTGATTTTTGACTTCTACTCATCAAGCCCGATCGATAGATACCTATATTAAATGGGATCATAGCTCAAACCACCATTCCATGGCCGCCATCTTGGATTATGGTCCGCCATCTTGGATTCCAAAATGGCGTCAAATATCTATTTTTGACTTCTACTCGTCAAGCCCGATTGATAGATACCTATATTGCATGCTATCATAAACCACCATTCCATGGCCACCATCTTGGATTATAGTCCGCCATCTTGGATTTCAAAATGGCGTCGGATATTGATTTTTGACTTCTACTCATCAAGCCCGATCGATAGATACCCATATTGCATGGTGTCATAGCCCAATCTACCATTCCATGGCCGCCATCTTGGATTATGGTCCGCCATCTTGGATTCCAAAATGGCGTCGGATACTGATATTTGACTTCTACTTATCAAGCCCGATCGATAGATACCCATATTGCATGGGATCATAGCTCAAACCACCATTCCATGGCCGCCATCTTGGATTATGGTCCACCATCTTGGATTCCAAAATGGCGTCAAATATCCATTTTTGACTTCTACTCATCAAGCCCGATTGATAGATATCTATATTGCATGGTATCATAGCTCAAACCACCATTCCATGGCCGCCATCTTGGATTATGGTCCGCCATATTGGATTTATAGTCCGCCATATTGGATTCCAAAATGGCATCATATATCTATTTTTGACTTCTACTCATCAAGCCCGATCGATAGATACCCATATTGCATGGTATCATAGCTCAAACCACCATTCCATGGCCGCCATCTTGGAGTATGGTCCGCCATCTTGGATTTCAAAATGGCGTCGGATATTGATTTTTGACTTCTACTTATCAAGCCCGATCGATAGATACCTGTATTGCATGGGATCATAGCTCAAACCACCATTCCATGGCCGCCATCTTGGAGTATGGTCCGCCATCTTGGATTCCAAAATGGCGTCAAATATCTATTTTTGACTTCTACTCGTCAAGCCCGATTGATAGATACCCATATTGCATGGTATCATAGCTCAAACCACCATTCCATGGCCGCCATCTTGGATTATGGTCCGCCATATTGGATTTATAGTCCGCCATATTGGATTCCAAAATGGCATCATATATCTATTTTTGACTTCTACTCATCAAGCCCGATCGATAGATACCCATATTGCATGGTATCATAGCTCAAACCACCATTCCATAGCCGCCATTTTGGATTATTGTCCGCCATCTTGGATTAAGGGCCGCCATCTTGGATTCCAAAATGGCGTCGGATATTAATTTTTGACTTCTACTCATTAAGCCCGGTCGATAGATACCAATATTGCATGGTATTCGTAAAAGATTTACCGTTAAATAGCATGCCTTCTGACGTTTTGGCCGCCATCTTGGAACCCAAGCCGCCATCTTGAATTCCAAAACCCTTATAACCACCTCCTTAATTTAACAAATGTGTATACCAAATTTGGTTGAAAATGGTTGAGGCATTCCGGAGTTATGCTGGAACATACATACATACATACAAACAAATAAACATACGAACATACAAACATACAAACATACAAATTAACATACAAACATACATACATTGACTTTTATATATATAGATTGAACAACATACAACAGTTTAACAGCTGAAGGATTAAATAACGCTTCAAGAATATACTGCTCTTAAATTCAATTCCATCCTGCTGCGTTTAGTTATAAAAGCTAGCAGGTACAAATTTGCAGAGGGTGCTTGCCCCCAAAACACCCCCCCCCCCCCCCCCACCGAAAAGCTGGCTACGCCCTTGACGATAACATCTACACTGAAAGACGGCTTGCGGTTGAAATTACTATTCTGAGGGTCAACATAAATGCACAACGCCACTTGATTTGTGCAGACTGAGTTTCGTTTCAATTCAACAGATTAATGTTTTCAATTTTACCATGGACCCGATTTACAATTAAAAAAAGTTTCTGTTGGCAACCGGATTCGAACCAAGAATCTTGAGATCACCAGGCTCGCACGCTACCACTCGGCTATCGAACCGGTTGATATGAGAGGAAACAGAATGCACACAAGAAGCGTTTATAGATTGATGATTATGTTTTGCCATAGTAAATTTGAAAACATTTGTGTGCTTGTCATAACCGCAAGCCGTCTTTCAGTGTATGGTTGGGTCAAATTGGTGGACCCCTCGTAATGGTTTCAACGAGAATTACCTTAACCTTCCGTAACTCGCGCGGTTGACTACCTACGTCAGCACCACGCTAATGCTGAGTACAAAAAGCGAGATTTTTTCAACGTGTTGTACAAAATACAACAGCGCGATCGTTCGAGGGTTAAAGTTTATTTGGCATTACAAAAATGTTGATTCATCTGTATTGTCATGCTTATGGGGTGATTTGTCAAACGGGAATAGAGCCGTGAGTCAGTTTATTAAAAAATATTTAAAATTCTACAGAAGGCTTGTATAAATCTGTTTGGAAAGTTATTCGAAACAGAAAATCAGTGCTGCCATTTTCATTCCGCTGAGTATATGTGGAAGCCTCCTCCTCGTAGGCGATCCAACAGTTGTCGTCCATTGTGAAGAAGTAGGCAGTTGCCTTGCAGCTAGGAAATAATTAGGAACGACAAAACGAGACCACATCGCCGACGACGACTACTGGGAGTTTGTGTAATTTCTTCAGGTGTATCATTCCGCTCAGCACCGGTTGGAATCTGGTACACACGGCTCAGCAGCACACGGTGCTCATTTGAAACAATCTTCTTATCAAGGACACGTGGAGGATGCCTTCCTACTGGGAAATGGTTTGGGAGGAACTTGCAGCAATTCATGAAACCGTTTTTCTTCCGCTGACTCGACTGCTTGGCTGAGCTGGGCTGGCTATGATAGGTATGAAGCCATTTCCATTCCGCACCACAGCAATCTGCCACAAACAGCCGCGAGCGCAATGACGCACAAAACCGAAGGCAGGAAAAGATGTTGTTGTCTATTTCAATGGAGGGTGGTATCCAACCCACCCATGGAACATACCCACTTGGAAAGATATCATCAGCTTTACCACTCTGCTGAGCACTGATAAAGCACGCCAAAGACCAAGCAGCAGGAAAAAAAAACCTAAAGCAGATTTACTTTCCAATTGTTTCGCCGAAAATCTACGAGAGGTGGGTTCGTTTCTGGTAAATTGGGCGGTTTATAAGAAAATGAAATTTGATGCGATTGTTGATACTCCTCGCTTTCGGTGGCTTTCTCCTCTTGGGAATTCACAGTAGTAAGACGTGTAAGACGAAACAATTCGATAGCGAAGGAAATTGGCGGAAAGTGAATCAAAGCCGACTTTCCCGTGGGAGTTGACTTTGCAGATAAAGGCTTGAAGCGGGGAATTAGTGGGCGATTTCGTTGATTGCTACGGAGAAGCTTTCCGGCCTGTGAGTAACGGAGCCAGGTTCTCAGATAAACCGTTTACAAGGGCAATTTTCATTTTGATGACGAGTTGTAGAGCTTACAGGAATCACTGACAGGAAATGCCTTTCCCCTGTTGGAAAAAGAGCGGTCATGCGAAGAATAATATACTATTAGAGTGGCAATTCCTTTGAGTAATCCTATAGTATTCCTTTGAAAATTCCTTCGAAAATTTCTTTGCATATTTCTTTGAGATTTTCTTCGGCAATTTTAGTAATTCCTTCGTAAATAATAAGGAAATTCCCCCACATTATTTATGAATTTCTGGTGCAGATTTCCAGGTAATTCCATTTATGATTATTTTATTTTTTTAATTTGTTTATTTTCTTTGTATTTTTTTTTAGTTATTTCCTGAAAAGTTATTTCAGAAATTATTCGCAAAATGCTTGTTATTGTTTTGGTAATTTTTTCTACACGCTTAAACCGCTCAGCACTATAATATGTAAGACTTACTCGTAAAAGCATAATTTTCAGACCACTCATAAAATGTGTAACAGTTACACATCCACAAAATATGCTCGTACACTATTCTAGACGCGAAATGTTTATATTTTTGGATCAGCCTAGCTAGATTGCCATACAAAAATAATTGCAAGTTTTATGATTTTGTGCATGCAAAATGTATCAAGATGTATCAAACATATGAAAACTGAATTTTCGATAAAAAGTTCGGAGTTTTTGGCATACATTATTAACTCTCGCAAAATAAACCACTATTTTTTCGGAAATTTGTTCGAGTTTTCGGTCATAAATTCCCTCGCGGATTCTCTCAAAAACAACTTCCATGGATTCTCTGAGAAAGTTTCTTCAGGGATTTGTTTAGAACTCCTCCTATTCTACAAATTCCACAAATCATTCTTTGCATCTTGCATGATTTACTACTAAAATTTCTCCATTTTTTTTTTCTAAAAAAATATTCATAAATTTGAACAGCGCTTTTAGCGATTCTTTCAAAAATTCGATCAGAGATTACTTCAAAAACTTCTTCAGTCATTTATTCAGAAATTTCTCCAGATATTCCTTCAATAAAACTTTCAGCGATGCCTTCAGAAACTATTCCAGAGGTGGGATGAACCTATCTATGGCAGAAAACCCCTGAATAAAAAAAAGTAAAAAGAAAACTATTCCAGGGTTTTTTAGAGAATGTTTCAAAAGTTTCTTCAAATATTTGTACTGGGATTACTTGGGTTACCTTGGAAGTTCTTCCAAGGATTTCACCAGAACTTCCCACAGCAACTTCCAATTTCTCCAGCAATTCCACTAGGGATTACTCCAGAAGTTTATTAAATAGATGTATAAGCACAGAGGACAGACATCCAAGCTAGAACAAATTTTCTTTCGAACGCTGTGTAAGAAGTCAAATCATTTCAGCGTTGAGAACACTAGCGTTACCTAAGCAGCAAGTTCCTACTAGTCAGTGGTGAATACGCATATGGGTCATTCCATATGAAGTGACCGAGAAAATGTGAAAAATTGCAACCGACCATCACGGATTTGAACCAAATTTGGTTGAAACATTTCTTTAGATGGAAAAAGAAAAAATCCAAATTTTGGTGCCGATCGGATCATCCCTCGGCCCGTGGCAGCACCCCTCGTTTTGGCCGATATGAAAATTATCCTCTCTTTCTTTTATTTTTATCATTGAAACGATTGCACCTACACATTTTCGACCTTCGACTTTTTTAAAGGAAATCGTTCAGGGAATCCAGAAAAAAAAATTTTTTTTGATACAGTGTTGCCAAATATCATATTTTTCAATTTTAAAACTAAAAATCGATTTTTCTCAAAATACGTATATTTTGATTTTGAAAATTTTGATTCCATCATGTTTATCAGACGTTGTTCGATCGAAAAAGCTTAACTCCTCAAAGTAATTTGCTTCGTTCCTGAGATATAGCGCTTTTATGAAAAAATATTCATTTTTTTCATATAAAGTATCATATAAAATCAGGTGCAGTTTATAAATTTCGCAAAAAAAATTGTTCAATGCCATATAAAGACGTTTTGTGTTGATTTGAATAGTATCAAGTATAAAAAGGATTAAAAAAATGTTACAGTGTTGCCAGTTCATCAATTACGAGTTTATCGTAATGGACTAGCATAACCTGTTGAACTAAAAAATGTATCTATTGAGATCATCAATTCTAAACAAATTTCATATATTTTAACATTATCCCAGCAAACCAGAGATCACATAAGAATGTTAACTTCAAATCGTTTTTATGCACAGATCAAGTTGAAATCATAAAAGATGCAATATCTAATCAACTGCAATCGTTTACAGAGTCAGCAATTTCATCCGATCATGTTGACGTCTTGTATAACTTCAACTTCAAATGGACTATAATATAATTTCAAATTAGCATTCTTATACAATCTCTTCTGTAGTTGTTGCGATTATATTGCAATCTATTGAGTTAGATTGTTTATAGGTTCATATTTGTAAATCTGAAATTATAAAGATGGAATCTGATTGCGGTAGCAGTGGAAATGTTTTGAAGTTTGCAAAGATTTGAACCTGAAAGCGAAGAGAACTCAGGTGCTATCCATTTTCCTACCTGGATATCCATTTTACTTCAACGCTGAACCAGGACCATGCAGCCCGTATCGTGGAATTCAATTAGTGTTAATATTAGGTAAGGTTTTCTTCTCCCGAACGCTCGTAAACATTAACTTTTCCATCACCTCCCGCCGTCAGCGCAATTGACATCGTCCACAAAGTCAAGTTCGATTCGGTCTTGTGTTTATGTTTTAAGATTTCATCGTATCGCTCGCGCTAAGTGTCTACTGGCCAGTCCATAGAATACTTATACAGTGGCGTTTCGGTTTTATCACTAGTCGTTTTAATCACTACTCGCTCAAATTCACGGTTTTCTGTTCGATTATATCACGATTTTAATTTCGTTTTTATCACACTTGTTTTAAAACATTCCGAAATCAATATAAAATCAATACAGCATTGTCCAATCTACCAAAACAGTTAAAAAAAATAAGCTACGACTTATATATTTTGCAGCTGAACGATTTTGGATAAAAAAATTACATTTATTTCTCGTTTCGCTAAATTCACGATTTCGTTTTTATCACGGTAAAATTTTTTTTGACCGTGATAAAACCGAAAAACCACTGTACTTGCCAAAAATCTACACCCTACTACATTAAATGAACGGCTCAGTGGTAGAATATCTGGATATGAAGCTGTTGGTCGTAATATCAAGACTCGCATATCGATTTGTTTTCGATTTTTACTTTTTATTGTTTGTAAAAAGGAAATCATATTGGTATCCAAACCAGTATAATCGAAGTTATATATTGCGACAGAGAAATTCATCTGCAGTTGTATATGACATAATGATTTCAGTAAAATGTATATATAATATGGCCTCCAATTTTGTACGAATAGAGCAAATCTATGCATTTTAAACTATCTTCCTTAATCGAGTAAGGGCTCACTTAGCAGAGTTGTAGTTGAGTAATGTGAACCAATTTGTTGGCTGTGATCTGAACAGAAGTGCTGCCAAATATGTAATATTTATTGTAGAAATCTTAATTTTACTAGAACATTAGTATGAAATGTAATCAACAAGCCAAAAGTATTTTTTTTATTTAGGTTTAGTACATTTGGCAACATCGACGTAAAATATATTCAGGAAAACATTTGATGAGTGTATTTATAAGCAACAGTGCTGAAATAGTAGTTTACGCAACAAGGTGCAGAATGACGATTTTTACAGCACGAGGCGTACATTTATCCAACGAGGCTAAATAAATTGTATATACACCGCTGACAGCAGCGTTGGTACTTTGCGATATCAGCGCCATCGCGAAGTTGCCACTAATGTTGCCATTTCAAATAGCCGTTAAATTTCTTACACAGTTTTGGAAACGAACTTGTTTGTCTGTTCCTGTGGTATAAGAAAGTTGTGTATGAGTTTGTGAAGAAATTCCTCTAGGAATTTCAGATATTTACCCTATTTTTCGGGATTTTTCTAGATTTTGTCCGAAATATCCTTCGGAAATTCGTATGAGCATTCTCTCAAACGAACTTCCAAGGATTTATTTCAAAACTTTTTCCAAGATTTACTTTAGAAATTGCTCCAGACTTTTGAAAATCTGATTTTTCCAGGGAATCTTTTTTTTTTAATCGGAGATCCATTCGGGAATATTCGGCATGAACCCAAGTAACACACATGTTATATAAAAGTTACGACAGCACAAGTTTTGGTTGTATAGAAGTTTATTTTACGTTATTTCAACACAATGTTAGAATTCCGTAAAATAAACTTCTATGCAACCAAAACTTGCGCTGTCGTAACACTATTATAACATGTGTGTTGATTGGGAATTCCTGAAGAAACTCCCCTAGAGGTGTTCTTGACCAATTTTTCAGAGAAACTCTTTCAGGTAATCTCCCATGGCTTTTATTATAAATTTGACTAATAATTTCTTCAGAAATATCTCCAGATCTCCCTCCAGAGATTTCTCAAATTTCTTCATGGATTACTTTGAAGAACTTCCACAGGTTTTTCGACCATTGTTGAAATCCATCTTATGAATTATTTAAAAAAAACTTTTATGAGTTCCTGGAAAAATCTCCAGGGATTCTTGAAGAAATTCTTTGATGGACTCTTTTGGAAACTCCTCGTAGATTTATTTAAAAAAAATCCAAGAAAATCCTAAACGAATTCAGTCAGAAAGTCTTTCACAAAAAATTGAAAAAAAGCGTAAAACAGTCAGAAATTCTTTCACAAAATCTTCTAGGGATTCCTTTAGATTTAGATTATAGAATGTCCTCCAGAAATTTCTCCAAGAACTCGTTAAGAAAGCCTTGCAGGGATAGCTTCGAAAAATTGGGCATGGCGCATGGATTCATTTAGAAAATACTTCAACCTTTAGAAAAAAAACCTTGCATAATGCATAGGTTTTTCCAGAAATTCACCTACGAAATTTTTTTTCCACAGAGATTCCCCCAAAAACTTCAAAGCATTCATCCAGAAACCCTTCTGTGAACTTTCTCAAAAATACTCCATGGATTTTTCTTTTTAGAAAATGATTCACCGATAAATTAAGAATCAGAAATTCATAACCGCCTTAAAGATTTCTCCCCCTTAAAAATAAAAGCTTTCAAAATAATTTTCTCCAAAAACTGCTTAAGAAATTCTACAAGAGATTACAAAGGTAATTCCCAAGATTTCTTCACGTTCCTTTAAATATTCCTTCATGACATTTCTCTTCCAGGAATTTCTCCAAGGTTTCCTTAAGAAAGTCTTGGAAAATCCTCCGAGGATTCCTCCATTCCTTGTCTACAGATTCTTTCAAAGATTCTTATAAGCATTCTTACGGAAATGCTGGAAAATATTCTTATAGAGATTCCTGCAGAAATTCATACAGATATTTCATCAAAAGTTCCACCGGGTTCCAAATTCAATTTGATTGTGTATTCGAACATATTGAACAACGTGTAATAGAATAATTGAAAAAAAAAATTAAAATATGCATACCCATGGGTATTGTTGCGATTCAATAAAAAAAAAGAAACAATGATATCTGAAAGGTCACCAAAACATCGATTTTTCAATGATTTAAAAAAATGTAAAGACGCTTTAAAAGACACCAAAAACTATTTTGAGATGTCAATTTCTTGATTTTGCTTTGGCTGACCAAGCCATGTGGGAAATTACACTGTTGAAAATGCTTTGACATCCATGTGCACAACAGAACATGTGCTCGATGAACAAATTGAGATTTGAAATTATGAAAAGAAATCCACGTACTCCGGTGAGGTCTCACCGGAGTACGTGGATTTCTTTTCATAATTTCAAATCTCAATTTGTTCATCGAGCACATGTTCTGTTGTGCACATGGATGTCAAAGCATTTTCAACAGTGTATTTTGAGATATACAGAACAGTCCTAAATATCAGTCAAAAATATACTAGTTTCGATTGCCCAGTTAAAACAAAAATGCTCAAACTATACCCCGTTTGAAGGAGGGGTTAGGTATTAGAGGATTAGGGTAAATGTGGCGGTATGAGGTGTGCTTCGGCGCTATTATGGGTGCTCCACAAAAAAAAAAACATTGATATAAAGTTATACGCGTGCCAAAAGGCTGAAAACCCCTGTTATCATGAATCACAAACTGCAAGTTTTAAACTGATTGGATATTAAAAATTTTATCATTGAAAAAATGTACATAATATCGAAGTAAAATGTACATAAAATCGAGGGTCTATATAATCGAGGGTCCACTAAATCGAACTACGCGATTCCTACGGTGAGCCGCAAATGTTCTAAGTATATGTTTTATTTGAAAACCTATCCTCACTACGATGTTTCATCAGCGAATGTATAGCTGTACATTACCAGGAACTTGAAAAATGCGCACCGATCAATTTCAATATGTTGTACTGTATTAATACAGCTTATGTGCGAAAGTGAGCAACTGTCAACGAGTCGCTGTTTGCAGTCAATAAGTCATAAAATGTGTTTACTTACAGCCATTCAGTTTCATATCGTTCTGCTCCTGGCACCCGCCGCCATTGATGCCATCTGCAAACATGGTTCGCCACCTCCACCACCTTGCACTGCTTATTCAGCTGTACCTATGTAGGTAAAAGTCAAAAGGAAGTCAAGTGATCTAACCCCTTTCAACAAGCATCCCTGATACGATACGATGACGGTTCGTCGTGAGCCGAGAAAGTCTTGCTGATGAAAGGTAAAAGTACCCCTTCCTCTCTGCTCTTCTATCAGCATTTTATTTTCACTCTGCATGCTTTCAAATGGTATGCACTGCATATTACGAACTCTGTTTATAAGGTGCTCCAAATCAGCCAGTATTGTGATACTTCAGTTTCTCCTGTGGGTATGACTGTGCATTGCCAGCTTCCTTCCTTCCAGACGGTCTCCCAAAGTCTTTGAAGATTCCATACACTGCGGAGCTGTGTAGGACGTTCGTAACAGAGCTACTTCGACGAAGTCGTTTGAGATGCTATCTCCCCTTTGAGCAACATCAATCATCTTTCGTCATAAAAATTTCATATCAGACACTCATGGTGGCATGTGTTCTAGGTATCCTGAGTTGCCGAACAGGAGGCAAGACGTCCTTCGACGACGACGACTGTAAGCAAGACCGAAGTCTGGCTTTGCCTTGCCATGGCCAACGTCGCTGCCGCTGCTACCAGCACAACTTGCCTTGTTAATGGGATGGATAAAAAGTATGACTTTATTAAAGTGCAAAATCGTACCGATTCGGGAAGGATACGGGAAACTCGGGAGGCTTTTTATGAAGTTGTTTTCCCAATATAGCTACACAGGACGACGACGATGTTTGTAGGAGGACGTAGTGGTCCGAAAATGTGACTTCTTCAATGGTGTTCCTTCCTACCAGGCGTGCATGCGGAACTGCCGAGACGAACGAATGTTTTCATAGGATGTTATCTCTGGGAAAACAGAGCCACTGACTACTGGCTGGCTAGTGCTTTGCCTCATGCATGTGTAAGAAAGAGGAAACGAAACCTTTCGCCCTTTATAAAACATGGGACATGTGGACGTGTGTGAGGTATGTGTAATGTGGCATTCAGAAAGATGACACCAGATCTCAATCTGGACAAGTACAAACATTTAACCACAATAAATTACCCGTTTTATTGAGCTTAAAAATTTAATGCAGAAGATAAAGATTCTCGGTGACAGTATTGCGGGGTATGAACAAGGAATCCCCCACATTTTCAGTACGAGAAAAAGGAAATTGTTAACCTTTTTGGCGTATTTTGCGTTGCGTTGCGTGGTAACGGAGAAATTCGTAGATTGCATACTGAAAGTTGTAATGTTAAAACTTTAATACTCCTATTTTAATTGCTTATGGAATGCTATTTGGGAAGGAACAGCTATCCAACTAGAGGTTGAAGTAAAAAAGACATGAGAACTTCCATTGCCGGCTACGCCCATCTTCTCCGTTACGAGGATAGGAAAGGATGTGATGATATGACACCTACTTTACAAGAGGTCAGCGACTCACCGACACTCCCATAGGTGTAAAGGAGTTGGATATTTGGAATGGGGTGATTTGGGAATCACTATAAGCGAGTGATGCGACAAGATTCAGATTGTGTAAGTGTATTTGAGTAAATCATGCAGATGTGTTGGAGTGAGTGAAAGTGTTTTAGCATATTTAAACACCAACGTTGGGAGTGACATAGCTAAGAAATTTTGTCACTCCATGGGCCTTTGTGATTCCGGGATGGGGCACAGGCATTTACACTGTGTCCTGGCTAACAAGCCTAGGCTTAACCGCCATTGATCGGTCTCTGAAACGATAAGAAACACGTTATGTGGATGGGAAAGGATAGTAGGGAAGTAGGGAATTTATCGAGATGACGGCGACTCACCGACGCTCTCGAAAAAATAGAAAGGAAATAGGATTTTGGTACAGGAATGGTCAGGAATTCAGTATGATTTTAATAGTACATGTAAATAATTAAGACACATAAATATAATTATAAGCTACTAATATAACCATAATTTCAAATGCATATTAGCATTAAGGGAACCAATAACCCTCCTCCCAAACATACAGAGAAAGATAAATAAACCAGTGAATCGTGACGTACTTATTGGATGGCCCCTAAATTAAAAAAAAACCCAAATTAATCCACCTAGTGGTGATAGTGCCTTTCTCGTCGAACATGTTCTCACAATCTTTCCGACAACGTAAGTCAAAGTGTTTCTGAATCCGAATATTTTTATAGAAAAGCAAGCATTTTATCAAAGACATCTTTGAATTGACTTAAAACTTATTGATTGTACATAGTCCGACGTTATGTTCAACGTATAAGTATGGCTGAAAAATATCAGACTTCTCAGTTGACTGCTTGAGCACTTTGTTGAGCACCTTCACTAACACTGGAGGCTGATCAATATCAAGACGATACTAACAAGCTAAGCTATAACTCTTTACACAATCACAGATCACAAAATTTTTTTCTGGACATTTGGGCTATATCTTATTGACCGTTGAAAACAAGAGCGATAGGTAGTGAGTATAGTTGGACGTCTGTTTGTATGTGGGTTTAATTTGTAAGATTTTGTTCTCTTACACATATTTATCGCTTGCATTGATTTTATTTACTTTCGTAGTTCCGGCGAAGCACCAAACGCTGGTTGTGCAACCCTACCGGTAGTCTGTAATGTGGTGTGAGCCTATTTTCTAGTTAACCGTTCCTCGGGTTATTCAAAAAGCCGTGATGTCATATGTTGCATGGTACATTTGGTTACTTTCGATGCGGTACCGGAACAGGTTCTGGAGCACACCGGGTCTCCCAAATATAGTCTGAGACTATTTCATTGCTAACGTTCATTAGGTTACCCAAAAAAACAATTTGATTTATCTCATGCATGGGTGGGTATAGATCACTTTTACATTTGACCACTTCCAGTGGGACACCCAGAACTGGTTTCGGGATACTACCGGTTGTCTAAAATATGGTCTGAGGCTATGTTCTTACGAATCGATCATCGTGTATTCAAAAAAGCTGCTATTTGATGTACTGTCAAACACTTATTTGTGCATTTCGCCAGTTCCGGCGAGACACTCGAAAGTGGTTCCGGTACACTACCGGTAGTCTTAAAGTGGCCTGAGACTTTTCTTGCTGACCGTTTTACGCGTCATCGAAAAAGCCGATATTTAATGCGCGGTGTGCATGCGTTTGGTTCCGTTCTACATTTGACCACTTCCGGTGGAGCACCTGGAACCGGTTTCGGCACAGTATTGGTTTTCCAAAGTGTATCTATGATTGTTTCTCTTGTAAACCGTTCATCAGGTTACCAAAACAGCTATTTATAGGGTTGGTTCTCCTTTACATTTGACCACTTCCGATGGGGCACCCTTAAACGGTGAGGAATACTACCGGTTGTTTCAAATATGGCCGGAAACTTTTTTTTGCCAATCAAGATACCTAAAAATCCGCGATTTAATTTGTCGCATGGGTTTGGTTCACTTTTTTGTTTGGCCATTTCCGGCGGGACACCCGGAACCGGTTCTGGATCACAACCGGTTCAGATATATATGGTCTGAGAATATTTTCCTGATGAAGGATATCACAAAAGCCACTATTTGATATGTCGCATGTATGGATTTGGTTAACTTTTAAACTTGGCCACCTCTGGCGGGACATCTGGAACCGGTTCCGGAACACTACTGGTTCCGATATGTTCTGAGAATGCTTTCCTGCATACTGTTCATCAGGTTATCAAAAAAGCCGCGGTTTGATATGTCGCATGCATGGTTTTAGTTCAATTTCATATTTGGCCACTTCCGGCGGGACACCCGGAACCGGTTCCGGAACACAACCGGTTCAAATATGGTCTGACAATATTTTCCTGCTTACCTCTCATCAGGATGTCAAAAAAGCCACTATTTGATATGTCCCACGCATGGGTTTGGTTAATTTTTATACTTGGCCACCTCCATCGGGACATCTGGAACCGGTTCCGGAATACTACCGGTTCCAATATGGTCTGAGAATGTATTCCTTCTTACTGTTCATCAGGGTATCGAAAAAGCTGCGGTTTGATATGCCGCATGCATGAGTTTAGTGCACTTTTATATTTGGCCACTTCCGGCGGGACACCCGGAACCGGGTGCTGCTTACCGTTCATCAAGTTATCGAAAATGCCGTAGTTTGATGTGTCGCATGGATGGGTTTATAGCGTTTTCATATCTGACCCCTTCCTGGGGTACCGATCCGGGATACCTAATTGGCCATAACTCCGGAACGGCTGGACCGATCCAAACCATTTTCAATAGGAAAAAATGGGACCAGATTCCCCGTCGAATGAACCGTTGGCCATTACAATCGGTTGAGGTTTACTGCCAAAAAATGATGTGAGTTTTTTTTGTACACACACATACACACATACACACACACACACACACACATACACACACACACAGACATCACCTCAATTCGTCGAGCTGAGTTGATTGGTATATGTGACTCGACCCTCCGGGACTTCTATCGAAAAGTCATTTTTGGAGTGAACATATAGCCTTTCCAGTACACTTAGTGTACGAGAAAGGCAAAAACGTAATGATATTCAGTGGGACCATAAAAAACCTTTAAAGGACTTATCCAATGATAAACCGAACCCGTACATACATACATTTATTTGTTCAACATCATTAAGACAAGACATAATCAACAATAGTACGCCCTAGAGTACGCCACAATACTCGGTTTGTGGCTGCCGCTCTCCATCCTCGGTCGCGCCCAATGCTCGCCAAGTCACGCTCCACCTGGTCCGCCCATCGTGCTCTCTGCGCTCCACGCCTTCTTGTGCCAACCGGATCCGTTGCAAACACCAGCTTTGCAGGGTTATTGTCCGGCATTCTTGCAACATGCCCTGCCCACCGTATCCTTCCGGCTTTGGCCACCTTCTGGATGCTGGCTTCGCCGTAAAGTGCAGCGAGCTCGTGGTTCATCCTTCTCCGCCACACACCGTTCTCCTGCACACCGCCGAAGATCGTTCTTAGCACGCGTCGCTCGAAAACTCCGAGTGCTTGCAGGTCCTCCTCGAGCATGGTCCATGTCTCGTGCCCGTAGAGGACCACCGGTCTTATTAGCGTTTTGTACATGGTGCATTTGGTGCGTGGGTGAATCTTTTTCGACCGCAGTTTCTTCTGGAGCCCGTAGTAGGCCCGACTTCCGCTGATGATGCGCCTCCAAATTTCACGGCTCACGTTGTTGTCAGCCGTCAGTAAGGATCCGAGGTAGACGAATTCCTCCACCACCTCGAAAGTATCCCCGTCTATCGTAACATAACTACCCAGACGGATCCGGTCGTGTTCGGTTCCGCCTACCAGCATGTACTTTGTTTTTGAGGCATTCACCACCAGTCCGACCTTTGCTGCTTCGCGTTTCAGGCGGGTGTACAATTCTGCCACCGTTCCAAATGTTCTAGCGATAATGTCCATGTCGTCCGCAAAGCACACAAATTGACCGGATTTTGTGAAGATCGTACCCCGGCTGTTGAGCCCGGCTCGTCGCATCACACCTTCCAGCGCGATGTTGAAGAGTAGACATGAGAGTCCGTCACCCTGTCGCAGTCCCCGGCGAGATACGAATGAACTGGATAGTTCACCCGATACCCTTACGCAGTTTTGCACACCGTCCATCGTTGCTTTAATCAGTCTAGTCAGCTTCCCAGGAAAGCCGTTTTCGTCCATGAACCTCCATAGCTCTGCGCGGTCGATATTATCCTATGCCGCTTTGAAGTCGATGAACAGGTGGTGCGTTGGGACCTGGTATTCACGGAATTTCTGGAGTATTTGCCGTACGGTAAAGATCTGGCCCGTTGTCGACCGACCGTCGATGAAGCCGGCTTGATAACTTCCCACGAACTCATTTGTTTTAGGTGACAGACGACGGAAGATGATCTGGGATAGCACTTTGTAGGCAGCATTCAAAATAGTGATCGCTCTGAAGTTCTCACATTCCAAATGGTCGCCTTTCTTGTGAATGGGGCAGATTACCCCTTCCTTCCACTCCTCCGGTAGCTGTTCGGTTTCCCAGATCCTGACTATCAGCCGATGCAGACAGGTGGCCAGCTTTTCTGGGCCCATCTTGATGAGTTCAGCTGCGATACCATCCTTACCAGCTGCTTTGTTGTTTTTGAGCTGGTGAATGGCATTCTTAACTTCCCTCAGCGTGGGAGTTGGTTCATTTCCGTCCTCCGCTGCACTGGAGTCGTCGTTCCTTCCGTTGCCGTGGGCTCCCGTGCCTACGTTCTCCATGCCGTTCAGGTGCTGATCGAAGTGCTGCTTCCACCTTTCGATCACCTCACGTCCGTCCGTCAAGAGGCCTCCGTCTTTATCCCTGCATATTTCGGCTCGCGGCACGAAGCCGTTGCGGGATGCGTTGAGTTTCTGATAGAACTTCCGTGTTTCTTGGGAACGGCACAGCAGTTCCATTTCTTCACACTCCGCTTCTTCCAGGCGGCGCTTTTTCTCCCGAAAGAGGCGAGTCTGCTGTTTCCGCTTCTGTTTGTAACGTTCCACGTTCTGCACTCTTCGTCGAACCATTCGTTCCGTCGATTCCGTTCCACGTACCCGATGGTGCTCTCGGCTACATCGTTGATGGCTGCTTTCACTGTACTCCAGCAGTACTCTAGAGGGGCCTCATCGAGCTCGCCCTCGTCTGGCAACGCGGCTTCGAGATTCTGCGCGTATGCTGAGGCGACATCCGGTTGCTTCAGTCGCTCTAGGTTGTACCGTGGCGGTCGCCGGTACCGTACATTGTTGATGACGGAGAGTTTTGGGCGCAGTTTGACCATCACCAGATAGTGGTCGGAGTCGATGTTGGCGCCACGATAGGTCCTGACGTCGATAATGTCGGAGAAGTGCCGTCCGTCAATCAGAACGTGGTCGATTTGAGATTCCGTCTGCTGTGAAGATCTCCAGGTGTAACGATAAGGGAGGCTGTGTTGGAAAAAGGTGCTACGTATGGCCATATTTTTGGAGGCGGCGAAATCAATGAGTCGTAGGCCGTTTTCGTTCGTTTGCTGGTGGGCGCTAAACTTACCAATCGTCGGTCTGAATTCCTCCTCCTGGCCTACCGGAGCGTTCAAATCTCCTATGATGATCTTGACGTCGTGGCTTGGGCAGCGGTCGTACTCGCGTTCGAGCTGCGCGTAAAATGCGTCCTTGTCATCATCAGTACTTCCGGAGTGTGGGCTGTGCACGTTTATTATGCTGAAGTTGAAGAATCGGCCCTTGATCCTCAACCTGCACATTCTTTCGTCGATCGGCCACCAACCGATCACGCGCCTCTGCATATCACCCATCACGATGAAAGCTGTTCCCAGCTCGCGTGTGTTGCCGCAGCTCTGGTAGATGGTATGATTACCTCTAAACGTTCGCACCATGGATCCTGTCCAACACACCTCCTGCAGCGCTACGATGCCGAACCCGCGGTCCTTCAGTAGATCGGCGAGTATGCGGGTGCTCCCAATGAAGCTGAGAGATCGGCAGTTCCACGTACCGAGTTTCCAATCGCAAGTCCTTTTTGTTCGCTGGGGTCGTTGCCGTTGGTCTCGGTTCGTATTATTCTGTTGCTGATTTTCTGTTACAATGGTTTTTTACGGCTGGCTCGTAGGGCCTGACACCAACCCGGAGGACCATAGTGCACAGTTGAGCTTAGAGTCCTTCCCTGGCACTCGGATGTAGATCAGCCGCCCCTAACATGGGGATCAGACGCTGTTGTGAGCCGCTCCTCCTGGAGAACAGACGCTCAGGTTTGCCGAAGCAAACCCCCCCTTCCCTGTCAGCCCACGACCAAAGTTCCCACCGGGGTTGGTTACCCGATCTTCCCTAAGGTTGCTCATAGTTTCCGGCCGGTACCGCGTGAAGGTAGGGATAGGAGTTGCTGGGCAGAGGCTAGTGGATCACAATGGGATCTGAATTGCGCAGAATACCCAGCCTTTACCGTGCCGATAAACCGAACCCACCCGGTTCAAAAATCTCAACACTGTAACCCTCTCCATCTCCCCACAAGGAGTGTTTATCTGATTCACTAAAGGCAGCACACCATCGCACCGAAATTTTGTCTTTGCTACCTATTGAGTTGTCCAAAAATTGTCTCACGAAACCTAAGCCTATCCATATACGAGAGAACAAAAGATGTTTACAAAGTTCTTACAGATAGATTAACACGGGAATTCTGAACACAAACCACTACCACACAGGAATTTGGATTGGTCAATTATCAAAGAATAAAAATAGAAAGAATGCCCTCTCTTGTCTTTTTCTATGTAAACGTCAAGCGACAAGACAAGTGGCGCTCTTTAAGCGTTTCAAGGTGGAAGCTCTATGTAACAGTGTTCGTGATTTGTCATAAGAGAAGGTGGTGTGCGTATGTTTTGGTATCCGCATACAATCAGTAACGCACACTACCGCATGAAAGTTGAACTTTCATCCGCAGATAGCGCTGCGGTAGTGTCCCCCCAAGCATCAGCGGAGTGGGCTTTCTTGATATTCTTATTCTTTGCTATTATGCACTTAATTGCTGGTAGAACGCAAAACCCAAGTTCACATAACATGTAAGTATCAAATTGGTATTATCTCACCCAGTTGTCCAAATCTATGTACATAGTTGGTATGTTTTCTTGCTGGTAATTCAACAGCTGCGGTGTGTTAGCGACGACGATGCATCTTCCAGAATCGTCCCTGCCGAATCCCGATGCTCCACCACTTTGACATTGACGCCGCCTCAGAAGATAAGAGAAATAGTGCACTGCACATTTGTCTTTAACTTCTTCGCTTTCATTAGCAATCCTTCTATTTTTCGCAATATTAAGTGCATTTCACTGCGATTCGAACCGAGTTAATACTATTTGGGAATGGATGGAAAAACGAAAATTCTGACGGAAACAAAAATGTTCACATCCATCAGCAAGCGCGGCACACTACGATCTCTCTGTTAGCCTTTTTGGCGTATTTTGTATAGAAAGTATGGTATACGAATCCACATTCATGAGTAGTTAAGTTCATCATTTCTAACACGAGTTTTAAGCATTTTGATCTAAGTGAAATGATGATCATTGTTGGTCCAAAAACGTGATCGAAAAATCTATATAGATTGACTTTAAGATAATTAAGGAGAATCTACCGACAACCTTTCCGTTTCCTCTTCAATCCTAAACACCGATAACGATGGCGCTGATAACGACGATTGCTACGATGACGACGATGACTAAGAAGACGAAATCAATGTGACATTGTTGCAAGAAAAACACAATTCTTTATTACACCAACGAACCTAACCTCTAAATGACTGACAATTCTCAGGTCATTTTGACAGATGTAACATGAGCATGAAAAGGATGGCAACAATATCGATAAAGTAGAATATATTATCCGTCTTTTTCGTGCATGTGTGTGGTCTGTCAAAATGACCTGTGAAATGTCAAACGGTTTCATGGCTAGCTTTGTTGGTGTATTGAAGAATTATGGCGACTACTTTCCAAGGCCGTTAATGATGGACAAAATTTAATCGCAGTGCAAATGCCACGTGCAGACGCAGCAGTCATCATATCACTCGGCCATGTGGCTACCTTTTTTCAAGAGCTAGGTATAGCGCTGTTTGCAGATCAGAAGGAATTTCTCAGCCTATCTTGATGCATGGGAAATTCCTTGCCTGAATCGCTCAAGAAACCGGTTTTTCTTCGATCGCAGTACGCAGTAGCGAAGAAATGACAGTTCAAATGGCAGTCACCGAAGAAAGTTTCTGCCAGGAATCACTCAAGAAGTTTCTTGAGCGATTCCTTTCGAACTCGAAACTGCGCTTATCAAAGAGCGCTATGATGGAAAATTTGAAAACAGGTATGTTTTCTTAGGCGACTGTCTTGCGCGTATCTCTGACTGCGGGTAAAAGTAATCGCGAAAGTAGATTCTATTTCAATTCGTATAATATCATCTCCACCACCAAAAGTCTGAAGGGCATTATCTCTTAAAATTCTGCCAAGAATTCCTCAAAGAATCCCTCTAGGTATTCTTCCAACAATTTCTCCAAACATTCCTCCAGGAATTCCTCCAAGAGTTTCTGCAGGAATTCCTCAAAGAATTTCTCCAGTAATCCGCAGGTAATCGTCCAGAAATTCTTCCAAAAATTTCTCCAAAGATTCATCCGAGATCACTTTCAGGCATTTCTCCAGAAATTCCACTAGGAATTCGTGAAGAAATTTTTCAAGAACTTCCACAGAAATTACTTCAGGAAATCCTCCAGGAATTCCTCCATGAATTTTTTAGGAAATATCAAGAGTTCCTCCAGAAATTTCTTCATAAATACCTCCAGGAAACCTTCAGTAATTCCACAAGAAAATACTCATGAGATTACTCTAACAACTCGTACGAGAATTTCTCCAGAGATATCCTCAGAAATTCCTCCAGAAGTTTTTAAGGAATTACGGCAAAATTCCTCATAAAAAAATACTCAGGAACTCCTTCGGAAATACTCCAGGAACTCTGTCAAGAATTCCCAGATAAATTCTTTCTGGTTTCCTCCAGGAAGTTCTTTAGGAATGCATCTTATAATATCTTCAGGAATTCACCCCAAGAATTCCTCCAGGAATTCCACCAATTATTCCTCAAGAAATTTCTCCGAGAATTCATCCAGGAATTGCACCAAAAACCGTACAGAACCTTTCCCAAGAATTTAACAAGGGTCCCTCTATGACTTCTCTCAAGAATTTCTTCAGGAATTTGTCCACAAATACCTCCAAGGATTTTTTCATGAAATTCCTTCAAGAATTCATTCAAAAAATCTACCACCAATTTCTTCATGAATACCCCTAGATTCTTCAGGAAACCTTCAGATATTCTTCAAGAAAATACTCCTGAGACAGCTAAAGGCATTCCTCCGAGAAACTGCTCTGAGACTTCTCCAGAAATTTCTCCAAAAATTCCTCCAGGAATTTTTTCAAAAATTTCTTCAATTATTCCATTAGTATTTCAATTGCTAGGAATTTCTTCAAGAATCCGTCCAGGAATTCCTCCAGAAATTCTTTCAGGAATTCGGACAATAACTCTGTTAAGAATTTCTCTAAAACCTGCTCCAACGCTTCTGTTAAAAATTTCGTCAAGAATCCCTTCAGGAATTGCGGCAGGGATTCCTTCATAAATTACTCTAGGAATACCTCTAGAGATTTTTTAATCAATACCTTCAGGAATTCTTCCAGGAAATCCTTATGAAATTCCTCCAGAAATGCCTACAGGAAATTCCCCATGGAAATCATCCAAGAACTCCTCCAGGAATTCCACCAACAATCCAGAATTCCTGCCAGAATTTCCTTCCACGAATTACTTCAGGAATACCTTCAAGACTTCTTTCAAGAATTCCACCAAGATTTTCTCTAGGATTTTTTTCAGGAATTCCTTGAAATTTTTTTCTGGAATTCCTCCAAGAATTCCTACCAGGAGTTTGTTCAAGAATTTCTTGAAGAAATTTCTGTATGAAATCCTGCAGGAATTCCTGGAGTACTTTCTAGAAGAATTCATGTGGTGTGAAGGAATTTTCAAAGTACATCCTGGGGAAATTCTTAGAGGAATTCCTGAAGGATTTACTTGAGGAAGTCCTGAAGGAACTCCTGCAGGAATTTTCGAAGTTATTTTTTTTGTAATTTTTATTTCCTGGAGTAATTCCAGGAGAAATTCCTGGAATATTCCTTGTAGGAATACCTGGAGTACTTCCTGGAATTAATCTTGGAGGAAATCCTCGAGGAATTCCTGGAGAAAACTTTGGAGTGTTTTCTGGAGAAATTCCCGGAATTGTAGGAATTCCTGGAGTATTTCCCGGATAAATTCCTAGAGGAATTCCTGTAGTAATTCCAGAAGGAATTCGTAGAGTAATTCTTGGAGGAATTCCTGAAGGAACTACTGGAGTACTTGTTGGACCAATTTCTGGAATATATCCTGGAGGTATTCCTGGACGGAATCTTGGAGAAATTCTTAGCAGAAGTTTTAGAGGAATATCTGGAGAAAGAGTCTCGGAGTCTGGAGAAGTCTCGGAGTAGTTCCTGGAAAATTACCTGAAAGAATTCTCGGAGGAATCCCTGGGGTTGAAAAAAATCCATGGATATATTCCTGTCGAAATACCTGAAGGGATTGTTGGCAGTAGCCTTACAGGGACCCCTGGTAAAATTCTTGGGGAAGCCCGGAAGGATTTTAAGAGAAATTCCTGGAGGAATTCTTGAAATAATTCTAGGCAGATGTCTTGAAGGAATTCCTGGATGAATTCTTGGAGTTATTCTTTTGGGAATTCTTAGAGGACTTCCTGGTGGAGTTCCAAGAAGAATTTATTAAGGAAAACCTGAAAGAGTTCCTGGAGGAATTCCTGGAGTAATTCCCGAAGGAGTTTCTTGAGGAATTACGGGAGGATTTTTTGGCGTAATTCCTTAACAGTTTCGGAGGTATTTCTGAGGAAATCCCTGAAGGAATTCTCGGACGAATTCTTAAAGCTATCTCAGGAGTTTTTCATTGAGGAATTACTTAAGGTTTCCTGAAGGAGCCTAGGGGTGTTCATGGAAGAATTTGTGGAGAAATCCCTGGAAGAATTCTACGAAGAATTAAAAGTCTTCTTAGTAAACCTTTTTTACCACGCTGCAGCTTTTTGTTTTTCAATATTATTCAATATGTAAATCCAACTCACCTGATTAAATCCTTCAATGCGAAACGTCGATGAACCGAACATCCGATTTGGCAGGATCGCCAATGTGATATCCTGGTATTTCTTCCATATTAATGCTTTAACAATAACTCCCATCAGATAGCTGTTCTTAACTCTTTATTGGCCAATTGCATTCTAACTCTCAAACCCCCAAACTTGTGTTAGCTACCACACGTTGGATTCGATTATTATATATTTTTCTATTAATATTTATACATCGAATTAGACTTTCAAAGAGCATAAAATTCACTAGTACTAGCCATGATAATGTTTGACACTTATCACCTTATCAGTTCATTTTGATAGCGCACGAAAAAGACGGATAATATATTCTACTTTTATCGATATCGTTGCCGTTCTCTTCATGCTCATGTTACATCTGTCAAAATGACCTGAGAATTGTCAGTCATTTTGAGGTTAGTTTGGTTGGTGTACGGTAGTACGGAGATCGCTAGAAATTTCTTGGCCTATCTCGATGCGTGGAAAATTCAGGCAAGGAACCGCTCAAGAAATAATGAGGCGTCACTTTATTCCGCATCCTAGTACGGAGCTGAAACGAAAATCAAATGAGGCTTGCTGTATTAAATTTCTTGACCATTCCGGTCACGGAAAAATAATGCACTAACCGAAAATTACTTGAGCTATTCCGTTTGAAGTGCATACCTCGCATAATAAAGAACTTCGAAACCGATAGCAATCAATTGTCAAGCAACAAACAAACAATTCTTTATTACACCAACGAACCTAACCTCAAAATGACCGACAATTCTCAGGTCATTTTGACAGATATAACATGAGCATGAAAAGGACGACAACAAGATCGATAAAGTAGAACATATTAGCCGTCGTTTTCGTGCATTAGTGTGGTCTGTCAAAATGATCTGTGAATTGTCAAACATTTTCATGGCTAGCTTTGTTGGTGTAATGAAGAATTGTTAAACAACGCTTTAAGCTGAAGTTTTGCACAGTTGAAGTAGGACCAAAATATGTAACAGTGGATTACAATTTTCACCCATCCTAACAAGCACGGCCGTGTGGCCTAATGGAGAAGGCGTCGGACTTCGGATCCGAAGATTGCAGGTTCGAGTCCTGTCACGGTCGAAGGGTTCTTTTATTAATGGGGAGTGGTTCATGCACATACACGAGTAATCTTCTTCATTCTTCATTAACAACACCTATTCTTCATCACACCTTTATCAACCTAGCCTTGAAAATGTTTGACAGTTCTTAGGTCACTATTTCATTACACCAACAAAGCTAGCCATGAAAATGTTTGACCAATTCTCAGGTTATCTTGACAGTGTGGTCTGTGTCATGCTCGAAAAAGGCGGATCATATTTTTTTTCTACTAGATCGATAACATCTTTTTGCCGTCCTTTCCATGCTCGTGTTACATCTGTCAAAAAGACCTGAAAATTGTTAGTCATTTTGAGGTTAGGTTCGTTGGTGGAATAAAAACTTGGCAGATCACACACAATACCAAGATACAGACAAAACATATCTTCTTCTTTACCAACCTTGTTGGACATCAACGTATTTCACAATTCTCAGGTCACTTGACAGATCACACAGAAACAGAAAATGTCTTCTACATCACTGACCTTGTTGCCGTCCTCGTTTTGCTCATGTTACGTCTGTCAAGTGACCTGAGAATTGTCAGACATTCTGGAGGTTAGGTTTAGTAAATCTTTATTTCACCACGACACATAAGGGAGCGTTAATAAATTACGTCACGCAAAAATTGCCCATTTTCAACCCCCCCTCCCCCCTATGTCACACTTTTTGTATGAGACCTCTGAAATTTTTGTATGGGTTGTCACACTTTGCGGAACCCCCCCTCCCCCCTAAAAGCGTGACGTAATTTATGGACGTTCCCTAACATAAGAAATATTTGACAGTTCTCTGGTCACATGACAAACGTAACATGAGCAAAAAGAGGACGTCAACAAGGACGGCAAAGTAGACGATGTACTAAATATGTCAACTGACCTGAAAACCGTAAAACATTAGTCGAGTGATGTAAATCTTCATTTTTCATTCAAATGTATTTGTGTATGACTTCGTTATCACACCAACGAACCTAACCTTAAAATGATTGACAACTCTCTGGGCATTTTAGCAGATGTTACATGAGCATGAACAGGACGGCCACAATATTGATAAAGTAGAATATATGATCCGTCTTTTTCGTGCATGTGTGTGGTCTGTCAAGACCTGAGAAGTGTTAAACATTTTCACGGCTAGCTTTGCTGGTGTAATGAAGAATTGCAGATTTCACCCCAAATTGGACTATCACACAATTTTTGGTACGCCTAAAAAATATGATAAACGATCACACTTATCTTGGATCGTCTCGACGTCTTCGGTGCACTCACTCCTTGATTTACATGTAATATATTATAAGTGCACCGAAGACAACAAGGTGTGTGCGCACAAATTGTGTCAGTCCAATTAAGGGTGCAGTCAGCAAAATAAATATTGTGATAATTTGTTAATAATATACGAATTTGATCTTGGTAATGGCAAGCAGAATTATACATCGAACCAAATTTATATTACGACGACCATTCACCCAAACGCCGTTGAAACACCACCTTATCCATTTTACCCACACTCATCCCACTGATTTAATTATTTTTTTTTCACTGCTGCAAAAAATCAAAGCAAAAGTAATAAGAATTGCCTATTCATATAAGAATTTTCCTCTATCAACATACAAAAATAGATTTCTGCGATTGAACTATAAACCTTGAAAGAATTTTATTTTGCATGCATACATTTAGGCGCACATACGTATTAATGTCTTATTGGAAGTTTTCCTAAACGCGTTAAACATCGCATGCAATTTTGTATACAATAACACCTAACCTCGAAACCGTAGTGATCAAAGCTGGAAGTAATTACGCATCAATATGGATGCACTCAATCATAGATTTTTGTTTATCATACCGCATTTAATCTACCTACTAATTTCAATCTGTCGTAGTTGCTCGATCAAATTGATCGTAATTATTTCAAATGCGCATTGCAGAACTATTTATTGAATTTTACAGTTGCCATTGGTTGATTGGTTGGATGTGGTAATTAATTTACGACCGACATCATTATCACCTTCCCTTATCTGTGAGGGTCAAGGTGATAAAAGCACACCAACTCACCCTCTATATATAGCAGCAGAGTGGCGCAGTGGAAGCGTGCTGGGCCCATAACCCAGAGGTCCGTAGATCGAAACTACGCTCTGCTATGTGAAGTTTTTTGTTGCACACTATTCTGATGCATTTTAAGACACGAACCTTGACACACCGCGGATGAATTAAAAATTGAGTTTATTTTTTGCGTTGATGCAGTTTCTGTTTAGTCACATCACTTGTATCGACTGGTAACATCCAACATTTGCAAACTAAGGCTGTTTTCGTTTGGGATCAGATGTGACATTCCACAGATCTAACATTAAGATTGCGAATGCAAAACTGACGATGACGTCAGTTAGTTTGAAAAAGGTGTATATTTCCTGCAAATATCATCTGCCTTCGTGGCGCAATCGGTTAGCGCGTTCGGCTGTTAACCGAAAGGTTGGTGGTTCGAGTCCACCCGGGGGCGGTATCTTTTTTTGAGGGTTGTCATGGAAAACTTCTTCAATGTGAATCCGATGCGCCTCCCGATCACAAATAAAATCAGCACCTATCATCATCAAGGCTTCACAAAAAGACGCATGAGGTTGATCATAATCAATGATGATGGTCGTCACAGCTGGAGGGGAATAATTATGATTAATTTCATCGATTATAATGCCTTTGTACCAGTGATGTTTTCTTCGTTTGTGATACTCAAAGGTCAATCAACAAACCATCCACTTCAGTGATGAAAATAAATTGAATTACTAGGAACACCTATTGGAAAACTGACAGTACGATGAGAAGCACTTAGAACAATCGTGTTTCAGGCAAGGGACAATCATAATTCTAATAAGAAATCTACTGATTTGCTGTGGAATTAAATAGACTAGTGAACCTTGAACCAATCATTATAATCCCCAATAAAATTTCTCAATACATATAACATATAACATATGCTTTTGTAAAGTGGCATAGATATATTAGTTACATATATCACAACATCATCGTACGAATACGGAAAATGTTATACTGAATCATGAAAGCAAGAGTGACTTAGTCTATTGCCCCATTTGCTCTAGGCGACTATACAGTTTGCGTGCATTTATATTGGCGTGCATTTAGCGTAATGTAAACACTGTTTAGCTGATAATAAAATTAGCCTGACAAATTCAGAAGTTTTTGAATTTGCATTGATATTGTCCAGTAGATTTGGCAGCTCAATTATTCGCGGCAAAGCAAACGATTCCAGCATAGGTACCTACAATAAATTATCTGACAGAATACTGTCATGCACAAGGTCATGGCGTGCATTTACTTTCAATCAAATATGTAAATGGGCCATAAGGGTTATTGAATGTAATTTTTCAACACGTAATCATCTCATCCTCGATAGTATAGTGGTCAGTATCCCCGCCTGTCACGCGGGAGACCGGGGTTCAATTCCCCGTCGGGGAGGTTGTAATTTTTTATATCAACTTGTAACATCCAACACAATGCATTGCAGTTCCAATTTGTGATAACAATAAAATAAACATACTTACTCACCAAAACCCATGTGAAGTAGCACTGCCGTCACCATGGGAACAGTGGAATCTGGCTTTCTCCTCTTCTAACCTTTGTCGCACACGCAGTGAGTCATCAATAGAACACACGTCGCTTCCTCTCTCACAAAATTATGAATATGAGGCCACACGCTTTGATTTTGAAACCACTTATAAATATCACTAATGGCGAACGTATCATCCAAAAACGTGAAAAAAATGAAGCTAAGCATAATCACTTTACAACGGAAAAAGTACCAGACGACGTAGCGCCATCAAACAGTTCGTTTCGCGGGAAAACACGGAATTAACACTCTCTACGAGTTTCGGCACCCCCGTAACTTTACTAAAACTACCAGCAGCAGCATTGAAACACACACAAGCCACGGAAACCCCTCCGGGTGGCGTAGCGCTATCAGCCTTTTCACGACTCGTCTGGAAGAATTTCAACCAACTGAGCGGTACTGATCTTGTAAACAAATCTTCATATTTCTTTCCAAAACCAATTTTCTCTACTTTCTCACTATCAAAATTCATACGGAATAAACACTCTTTCACACGCGGAAGAACTATCCGGATGGCGTTACTAGCACTGGCCTGGATAAACTGTCGGCGAAATCGCCAAAACGCGAAATGTCACGAGCGGTTCAAAAAACATGTCTGCACGTGGCTTACTGCGCTCCGCGGTCCGAGACTGTCATCCCTTGGGCGCCGTCCTCAAATTACGTAACGCTCTAGGAGGATGAGGGGAGCATGGCCGATCGGTACGGTTCACACAAATGTTTTAGAATTTTCATACAAAAAAGCGCTACGGAGGAGTGAGGGGGGTCAAAAAAAGTTAATTTTTGTGGATCATGAGTAAAGATTTTCGGTCCACCGTATTCCACATTGCAATATTTGTATAGGATAACTGAGACGTTTTATTTTAAGAATCAGTTGATGGACATTGTTATCACATTGTAAAAGACAGCTAATCGTATTGCCCAGAAGCATTTCATAGAAACGACATCATTCCTAAATTTAACTAAAAATCACTTCTCCTGGAAACGAAATCACTTCAGTCCTTTCAAGTTACCCAGCTCTCGACATCCGCAGGCACTCGACTGAGCCGCCTCATCCTTCCCAGGAGCGCAGAGGTGTCGTATAAAAATCACCCTACTTCCTCGATTAGTAGGAACAACTTAATTGGAATTAATTATGATGGCAATCAATTTTAATTAGTCCACCGAGAGGGTAGTGCTTCAACGTCCTTTGCATTCATTTTTAGCCAAACCCTCCCACGCGACTGTGGCGCGTGGGGGGACTGCTCGTGCATTCTTTAGCCTTGTGGTGGTGCTCCTCGGAGCGTCACGGATAGTTTACAAGCTCTGCTGAATCCGGGGGCTGACACAATGTTGATCTGGCCGTCGGTGAAAACTACAATCTACATTTCACTGGCTTTTGCTACCGACCAACCAACGTCGAAAGTAGCTTCATTTCTCTCCTCCTGAAAAAGACGGTTGGCTCGTGCTAATAAGACAAAGATTATCCTCCCTCAGGGGATGAAGGGAAGCAATCATTATCAGGAGTAGGATTAATTCGGGTGATGAAGGTTTGCGATCATTGATTTCGAGGGCTACGTCTGATATTTATCGTGGATAAAAATAGAGATTTGAAGAAGGTCGATCTTTGCGCAGATTTCTTCTACGGATTCGTTCAGAAATCTTTCAAAAAAATTAAATATTAGATAAATTTTTCCAGAAATGTCTTTGCGGTGGTTCCTCCACGAATCCCTCCAATAATTTTTGAAAAATTGTCAGATATTTCTTTACTAATAAGTAGAGATTCCTAGAAAATTTCACTAGCTCCAGAACTTCCAAGTGCTTATCCATAAATTATTAAAAGAATTCTTAAAAGGAGTCGTTCAGAAATTTCCTTCTTAACTGAATACGAAAATTGAACAACACAAAGGGACAGGTCATAATTTTCGAATTGTTGCTGTAATTTCAAAATTTGTTACTGTTGTGCTATTGCTGATAAATGGATCAATACTACAACAATAACTAAACTTTTACTTCAACAAAACATGTTATTTAAATGTAGTTTAGTTAATGTATATCAATATCTTGATTATAACAAAATGAGATTGTTCAACAAAATTTGTTATGGAAAAACTATGCCTTGATAATTCAATTATAACAAAACAAGATATAAAAACAGGTTATGTGGTTTCGTAGTTATTAACTTGCTATTCTCCTCTGCTCGGGCGGGAATTCCTGCAGGGATTTCTCGATGAATTCCTCTGGGGATTCCTTCGGGATTTTCTCCACAAACTCCTTTTGAGATTCCTTCTGGATTTTTTGCAAGAATTCCTTCTGCGACTCCATCAGTACTTCCTCCTGGGATTCCTTCACGAATTCTTTCTGTGATTCCTCCGTTTCTGCAGGGATTCCTCTAAGGATTCCTCTGGGACTTTCTCCAGGGAGTCCTCCAGGAATTCCTCTAGGGATTCTTCCAGAAAATCCTCTAGAGATTCCAGATTGCAGGCACTCCTCTCGGAATTCCCCCATGGAATCCCCCTGGAATTGCTCCAGTGATTGTTCAGGGAATTCCTCCAGGAATTTCTCGGGGAATTCTTCCAAGAATTCTTTCAGGCATTCCACCAGGCATTCTTCCAGGAATTCCTTAAGATTTTCCTCTAGGGATTCCTCCAGGTATTTCTCTAGGGATTCATCCTGGGGTTCCTCCAGGAAATCCTCAAGGACTTTCCAGCATTAATAATTCCAGGCATTTCTGTATTAATTTGTCCAGGATTTCATCCAGGATTTTCTCCAAGGACTGCTCCAGAAATTCTTTAAAGAGTTCATCCACGGATTACCCCAGGAATTGATCCAGGAATTCCTCTAGAAATTTCTTCTTGGAATCCTCTACCCACTCCAGCAGGATTTCTTCTAGGAATTCCTCCAAGAATTCATCTAGCAATTATCCCAGATAATTCGGTCGAAATTCTTCCAAGAATTGATCCATTAATTCCTGCAGATATTTTTCCCTCCAGGCAAGCCCGTGCACAAGGGGGGGGGGGGGGTTTTGGGTGTTAAACCCTCCCCATTACCGACGCTTAATACACTAGGCGCCCCTCCGCCTTTTGCCAAAATCGGGGAAAACCCCTCCCTTGGCGCCACTTCTGTGCACGGGCCTGCCTCCAGGGATGCTTCAGAAATTCCTTTGGGATTTTTTCTAAGGATTTCTCCCAAAATTACTTTATGGATTCCTCCAGGTAATCCTCCATGAATTCCTTCAGGCATTCTTCTAGGGATTCCTCCAGGAATTCCTTCAGGTATTCCTTCAGGAATGTCTCCCGAGATTCCGTCAGGCATTTCTTCAGGGATGTCTCCAGGAATTCCTTCACGGATTTCTCTAGAGATTCCTTCAGGAATTCCTGCAGGGATTCTTCCAGGAATTCCTCCAGGGATTCATTCAGGAATTCCTTTGGGGATTTCTCCAGAAATTTCTCAAGGGATTGCTTCAGGAATTCCTTGAGAAATTGCTCTGAGAACACCTTCAGGTATAGCTCCAGAAATTTCTCTTGTGATTCGTTCAGAAATCTTTCTTGCGATATATTCAAAAACATATTCAGGGGTTCCTTCAGAAATTTAAGAAATCCTTCCATAATCTTTTCCAAGGATGTACACTAGATTTTCTTCAGGGATGCCTCCAGAAATACCTGCAGATTGCTTTTTAATTACTTCAAGGATTTCTAGAGAAATTTTTCCAGCGACTTGTATTCGAATTCTTTAAGATCATTTTACATGGATGCATCCAGGAGCCAGGAAGTTCTTCAAGATCAGCCAGGAATTCTTTTGCAATTTTCACCAAGATATCCCTTATTAGTTTTTGCACGGATTTGTTCAGGGATCGATCCATGAATTCCTTAAAGAATACTCCCTACAGCTCCATCAAAGGAATATCTTTAGAAATTCGTTCTTCGATTATTTTAAGCATTAATATATCCGGAGATTCTAGTTTTTCTCGAAGAAATCCCTCGAGAAGCTATCCATGGATTTCTTCAGAAATTGATCCAGAGATTCCTCTAGGAGTTTCTTCCAGGTATGTTTTAAGGATTCTTTTAGAAATTTCCCCAAGAATGTCTCGAGAGTTTCCTCCCACGTATTGTCTTAGAACTCATCCAAATATTACCAGTTATTTCCTTCCAGAACTTCTGTAGGGATTTCTTCAGAAATTTCTCTTGGAATTCCTCCTAGAAGTTGCCTGTTTTTATGAATTCTTCGGGAATCCCTCCAACAATTTTTTCAGGAGTTTACTCAGGGATTCCATAAGGAATTCCTACAATAACAATTCCTCCAGGGATTCTTTCAGAGATTTCTCCAGGGGATCAGGATTTTACCCCGGAATTTCTCCATGAAGCTCCAGAACTCCTCCCGAAATTTCTTTTTCAATTCGTTCAGCAATTCCGTCAGGTGGTTTCAAGGATTTTTCCAAGAATTCCATTATTCTGGAAATATCTCCAGGAAATTATTGAAGAATTTATCCAGTAATTCCCTTAAGGAATTCAGTGCTAGTTTCAAGGCTTTTACGAGAATATCTTCAAGATTTTTGTAAGATTTTTTCGGAAATTCGATAATTGTGATTTCTATAGGATTATGCTCTGATATAAGTTTATGCAGTTCATTAGTATGACTGACTTTAGGGAAATCTAAGCAAGGGTGTACTCTTAATAATAAGTTTTGTACTTAGAGGAATACATATCCAGGACATTTCGTGGTTGCCTTCGGCTAACGTCAAGTCAAGTACAAGACAGTTTACCTTCTGCTTTGCTCTGCATCGGATGCAGCAGTAGCTTGCTCCCGGTCGATTGTCGTATTGTACTCAAGCTGTAGACTTTTGTTTGGATCGGCTTTGGGAGAAGTTTCCCCCCGGTTTAGGACTGGACCACTTACACACTGGTATTCGGGTATTGTACGTGGATATAGCAAACGAGATTCCTGCGTCTCTAGAAATCTATGGCTGGAAGGTGAGGATATTCCATGAAGGACTCATAGTGGAAGAAGCCATTCTTTTAGATACAGAGACCGCAAAGGAAATAGAAAAAAATGAGCGGCTACGGAAAGAAGAAGAAGAAGCAGAGAAAACCAGGCAACAGCAGGAACAAATTCTGACGGGTATATCTAAAATTGCCAACGCGTTCCAGACGGCAATGGACAGACAGGAGGTGAATGAACGAAGGTTTAAATTTGCCGCAACGCCGTCAACATCAACGGAAATGGTGCGTCCGAAGAAGACAGCGAGAAAAAGTTAAATAGTTCTTAGTTCCTCTTTTTTTGTAAATTTATAAATTTGCACAATAGCGATAATCGGCTCCGTAAAGTGCTAGACATGTATGAGCCTGTTAAATAAATTAATTGAAAAAAAAAAGTACAAGACACTGAAGACGACCTTACAGTTGAGGTTGAATTACATATCTGTCAAAGGATGCAAATTCTTAGTGGAATTCAAAGGAACAGTACTTAACACGAAGGATGGTTAGTTTTGGACACCTTTGAAAAATGTATACAGCTCTACGATCTCTCAGGCCTAGGTGTCACGGGAATCTGGGTGTTGTTAGTGGTCAACGTTCAGGCACATCATTGTTAGGCGTCTTCAAAACAGTTGTCTGCCCGAATTATCATGGTTTCCTCGTCGTCTTGATGGCATTTGGTTGAATTACTAGATTCTTCGGTTGATAATCTGAAATATAAAATAATATTAACATCCTACGTCAAATAAGCTACATACATATTAGTGATATGATCGCCACAGATACATATTTTTATCATACGATAAATTTGCCTGAATCCTGCTGAAATAAAATGTTAATTAGCAGTACATCGAAACAAAATATACGACAAAACACGAAAAAGTGAATCAAGCTTTGATCTTGGAATATTTATAAATACGGTGAATATCAAGATCAAAATCTGATTTGGTAGATCTTACACCGCAACGCATCATTCTAAGGTGATCTACCCACGTTACGGGTTACATTTCGAGAAGTAATTGTTGTCCAAAAAGATATCTGGGTCGAAATTCCTGAAGCATTTCTGAAGTAATCTCTGGACGAATTCCAGAAGGTAACTCCTCGAGATACTTCTGGAGGAATTCCCTGGAAGAGTTTCCAGGGAAATCTCTAAAGGGATTTCCAAAGGACATCGTTGAGAAAGTTATGAAGGAACCCATGTAGAAAATTCTGAAGAAAACATTGAAGCAGTTTCTGGTGGAATCCTGAGAGAATCTCTAGAGAAACTCTTGGAAGATCACCGGAAAAAGAAACTTCTAAAAGAATTCCTGAAAAAAGATTTCAACTAAGGCCGATGCAAATGATTAATTTGTTTAATGTCACCGCTGTTTCAGAGGTTATTCTAAAAAAAGCTTCAGGAATTCCTTCCACTATTCCTTCAGAAATTCTTACAGTTACTTGTACAAGGGTGCATCGAATAATTCCTCCAGGAATTTTCCCAACGCTTTCTTTAGTGGTTTCGGTATGCATTTCTCCAAAGATTCATTCAAAAATTCCTCAAGAGATTTCACCAGACGTTCGGAAATTTCTTCTGGGATATCATTATTTATTTTTCCAAAAAATCATCCAAGAATTCCGCAAAAAAATTGCTCCAAAAATTCCATCTCAAATCTATTTCTGCAAGAATTTTTTCCAGAATTTTTTTTTAGAAATTGCTACCACAGATTATTCAAAAATTTTATCCAGAAACTTCTTATAAATTTTTAACAAATCATTTTTTAGGAGTTCATCCATCGATACGTAAGTCTTGTAAACTAACAATACTTTTTTAAACTTCAAGAAAAAAGATACTTCCTTTCCATTAACTTCCAAAGTTTCATCCATAATGCATCCAGAAATTACTGTAGACATTATTTAGATTTTTCTAGGAATTTCTACAGAAATTCTTGCAGGAATTCGTTTAGGAATATCTCCAAAGATTTCCTAAAAAATCCTTATGGGATGGCCGCCGGTGCTCCTCCTTGGGATTCTTCAGGAATTACTCCAAGTATTCCTTCACGAATTCCTCCGGGAATACCTGCAGGAATTACTCCAGGAATATCTTCAGGAGTTTCCTCATAAGGTTTCTTTTCCAGGGGTTCCTTTAGAAACTGCCCCAAGGATTCCTCCAGGAGTTCCTCCACAAACTCTTTTTGGGATTCCTTCAGGTTTTTTTTCCCAAAAATTCATAAGTTAGTTCCTGCAGGGGCTCCTCGAGGAATTTCTGTAGAGATTCCTCCGGGACTTTCTCCAGGGAGTCCTGCAGAAATTTATATAGGGATTCTTCCAAGAAATCCTCTAAGGATTCCAAATTGCAGGAACTCCTCCAGGAATTCCTCCAGAGATTCCTTCAAGTTTTTTTTTATATTTCTCCAGAAATTCCCCCATGGATTCCTCCTGAAATTGCTCCAGTGATTGTTCAGGGATTTTTTTCAGGATTTTTTCTGGAGTGTCCTCCAGGAATTCGTCCAAGAATTCCTCAAAGAATTCTTCCAGGCATTCCTCCAGGAATTCCTAAAGATTTTCCTCTAGGGTATTTCTCTAGGCATACCGCCAGCATTGGCGAATCTAGCTTTTTTTTCTTGCTCACTCTCCTAAACAAACACGAGAAAGAGAAGGATGGAAAGGGGTGCCGCGGCACCCCTTTGCATCCCGCTCTTTCTTGTGTTTATCAAGGAGGATGAGTGAGAAAAAAGAAAAAGCTAGATTTGCCAATGACCGCCAGGGGTTCCTTCAGGGATACCAGCCGGGATTCCTCCAGAAATTTCTCTAGAGATTTCTCTAGGGATTCCTCCTGGGGTTCCTCCAGGAAATCCTCAAGGTAGTCCTACAAATATTCCCCCAGGAATTTCTGCAGATACTCCTGCATTAATTCTTCCAGGTATTCCTGCAGGATTTCATCCAAGAATTCCTCCAGGGACTGCTGCAGAAATTCCTTGAAAAAATTCATCCATGGATGACACCAGGAATTCCTCCAGGCATTGATCCAAAAATTTCTATACAAATCTCTGCATGAAATCCTCTACCTACTTCAGCAAGATTTCCTGCAGGCAGGGATGGGAACACTCACTTGCAAAGAGTTACACTCACTTGGTATTTTCTTAGCTCAGAAGCGTGCTATCAAGAAACGATATATGGACGACTTTTGCATTGTGGTTTTGTCTAAAAGTTTGCCAAATAGAGTAGGGGCCACACACGCATACCAAAGTTGTGACAGAGCTGTGAAAGCGACTCTCCACGAGGCGAGTGTAATTTACATTCACCTCGTGGAGAGTTGCCTTGGCAGCTCCCTCATGACTTTGGTATGTGACTTTGCAAGTTAATGTAACTCTTTGAAAGTGAGTGTTCCCATCCTTGCTTGCAGGAATTCCTCCAGGGATTGTTCCAGGAATTCATCCAAGAGTTCATCTAGGATTTACCCCAAGAATTCCTTAGAAGTTGATCCAGGAATTCCTCCAGGAAGTCCTTCAGGCAATTCTTCAGGAGTTCCTTAAAGGATTCCTTTAGGAACGCCTCCAGGGATTCCTTCAAGCATTCCTCCAGAGATGACTCCAGGAGTTCCTCCAGATTCCTCTAGAGATTCCTTCAGGAATTCCTGCAGGGATTTTTCCAGGAATGCCTCCAGGGATTCATTCAGCAATTGATCCAGGATTTTTTCCAGGAATTACTCGAGGGATTTTTCCGGGAATATCTTCAGGTGTGTAGATCCAGGAAATCCTCCTCTGATTCCTTCAGAAACTCTTCTTGCAAAATCTTCAAAAATTTATTCAGGGGTTTCTTCAGAAATTTAAAAAATCTTTTCATAATCCTTTCCAGGAATACACTCAAGAATGTCTCCAGGAATAACTACACAGTTTTTTTTTAATTACTTTAAGGAATTCTGCGGGAATTCTGCCAGCATTTTGAATTGGGATTCTTTAAGCACATTTTACAGGGATGCATCCAGGAGCCAGCAAATAATCCAAGAAGTAAGCCAAGAATTCTTTCACAATACCAGCCATGGATTTGTTCAGGGATTTATCCATCTATCCAAACTATCCAGCTTCTTCTAAGCAATTCCTTCAGATATTCGTCCATCGATTATTTTAGGAATTATTCCTGAGATTTTAGTTTTTCTTTAAGAAATCCTTCAGGAACTTCTCCAGGGATTCCACTAGGAGTTTTTCCAGAGATGTTTTAGTGTATTACTTCATGAAGTCTTCTGAAGATTCTTTTAGAAGTTTGTCAGGCGAATATGTCAGAAATCCCCCCAAGAATGTCTCAAGGATTTCCCTAAACGATTGTTATAGGATTTGTCCTAGGACTCCTTCAGAAATACCACCAGAAGTTTCCTTCTGAAGTTTGTGTAGGTATTTCCCCAGAAATTTCTCTTAGAATTCTCTCCAGCAGTTTATTCAGAAGTTTACTCAGGGATTCCATAAGGAATTCTTAAAATTCTTTTTATCAGACATTTCTCCAGGGGATCTTTCAGGATTTTACCCAGGGAAGATTTTCAAAATTCTTTATGGGGGTTTCCCTAGAATTGCTCTAGGAAATGGACCGGGAATCCCTCCAGAAATTTCTTTTTGAATACATTCCTGCGATTTGTTAAAGATTTTCCAAGAATTCTACTATTTGTGATTTCTCCGCAAATACCTCCAGGAAATTCTTGAAGAATTTTTCCAGGGCTTTCCTTCAGAAATTCCTACAGAGATACCTCGAAGGCATCCTCCAATAATATTTTCAAGCCATTTACAAGAATACCTTCAAGAATTCTTCGTAAAACTTTTCCGGGAATTCGACAATTTCTATTTCCATAGGAATATGCTCTGATATGAGTTTATGTAGTGAAATTGAGTGAAATTGAAACATGAAATTTTGTCTAATTTTTCGATCTCCGGTGCTTGGGCTGGTTATTGATTGAGTCTATATCTTTTTGCTTACATCTGATGAGCAGTTGGCAAAGGTAAGTTGGAATATGTGTAATTATTGGATATTTTCCGTTTCCTATGACGGGAATTAACGCATATGACGAAGAAGATTTCAACCCTAATTTCAAGGAATTCCACCCTCACCGTTCTGGGAATTGCACCATTTCTCCATCAAACGCCAACAACCGTCATGCCGATATCTCAGGAATAAATCCGCTCATGGCGAAGCGCAAACGATTCCCATAAATTTCCATTACAAAATGCTTAACAAACTGAATAAAGTTTTATGTCTTTCTTATCGAAGCTGCTGCGAATAACCATAAGATTTAATTTTTATTCGAGCAGCGCGCAAGCACCAATCCGCAACACATCCATGGGCTTGTATATCCCAGCAATGATTCACCCTCGTTGTATCAACCATTATTTTTTTCCTTTTCCCTTCTGCATGTCCTAGTTGGGTTGGGATTTACCCCCGGAACCATCTATTCAACGGCCTCCGTTTAGGCCTCCTTAGCGTGTCGTCATCTCAAAGTTAGTCGCGGAAAGCCGCAAAGTGGAACGCGTCAAAACCAATTTCCCACAGTCACCCCCTCGAATGGGTGTTTTCTTTCAGAGGCCTCCACACGGCCCCACCACTCACCAGAAGAAAAAATCTCGTCGAAATAAATTTTACATCGTGTTATAAACATGCTAATGACGAAGAATGTTGTTGAAGTAATCTTAATGATTCGGGCCGACGACGGTCGTCGTCGTCATCGTCGTCGTCGTGCTGTGGTGGTGATCCAAGAAAATACTCTTCAAGGGACTCGTTCGCTCGCATCGCATCACGCCGAGCAGACTACAAGCACAGAGGCCTATTATCGTTTCCATTATCACCCTCTCTAATGCGGAGGGATTGAGTCATAGCGCGGCACAACGGTAGATTGTTAGCCCGTTGAGCTCGTCTGCTCGAGCTTTACGCATGCGATGGATTTTAAATGAGGGGGCTCGCTGGAATGGAATGGAGGACGAGGTTCTGAGCATCCACCATGCGCGAATGTGTAGTCGGTCGGGTTGTTGTAATTCTTGCTAGCTGTGCTAGGAAGAGGCGATATGGAATTTGGGACTGGCGGAGATGAGTACTCAATAGAAGAATATGCACGGCCGTGTGGCCTAATGGAGAAGGCGTCGGACTTCGGATCCGAAGATTGCAGGTTCGAGTCCTGTCACGGTCGCACTGAATTTTTTTTTTTGCCATATTCTTTATTACATCGCGAAACCTTGAACTTTGAAAATTGAATTCTCAGGTCATTTTTTTTTACTTCCTATACAAGGCTGGCCATTTGATATCGATTTATATTCTCACTTCATACATCTCAGTCTCCCTGACGTATGCTTCGATAGAGCTTCAATTTTTATTATAACTTGCTGCATCTTTTATTTTAGTTGAGGAGAAATGTTTGAATATATGTTTCTCCTTGTTTGTCATAGATTTTACATTTTTTTCAAATTTCTGGTTTCTCCTCCTCTTCTTCTTCTTCTTCTTCTTCTTCTTCTTCTTCTTCTTCTTCTTCTTCTTCTTTTTCTTCTTTTTCTTCTTTTTCTTCTTTTTCTTCTTTATGGCTCTACGTCCACACTGGGACTTGGCCTGCCTCACTTCAACTTAGTGTTCTTTGAGCACTTCCACAGTTATTAATTGAAGGGCTTTCTTTGCCTGCCATTGCATGAATTTGTATATTGTGAGGCAAGTACAATGATACTCTATGTCCAGGGAATCGAATCTCGTTTCTTATGTTTGCAATTAATGTTTTATGGTGATATTGTTATTAACTATGTGTTTCAAATGAGATTTGGAAGCACATGGAGGCGCATGGTCATTATTACCTATGCTATCCATCTAGCGGTGATGGCGCCTTTCTTGTGCAACTAAACTCAAGTGACATGTTGATGAATGTCGCCCTTTCATACGTTTAACAAAAATCCATTTCATGGCACCATAAATCATATCGGTTATGTATCTGGATTTTGATGCTTGTGCCTGAAACTCTTGAAAAAAAAACGTTATCTTGAATTTTGAGCCACCACCATCTTAGAAATTCTGGTATTCATTTTTGAGCTCCGGTCATCTTCTCCATACCAAATATTCCCCGTACTGAATGATTTTAGAGACTAAAACTCCATGAGCAGCCGCCATCTTGAATTTTGAGTCATCTTATTGGATTTTAGACCGCCATATTCAATATTCTGGTCACCATTTATGAACTCCGGACATCTTCCCCATACCAAATATACCTATATTGCATGATTTCAGGGCCTAAAGGGTGTCCACGATGAAATTAGCACACAGAAAGTATTGTATAACTTTTGATTGCGTTCGCCAAAATAGCTAATTTCTTGACCATGAATAGTATATTATGTGTAGCTAATACCATGAAATTTTCATTAAAATCGGTAGAGTATTGGCGGCGATATCGTTGAAAGAAGGGAATTGCCACTTAAGAATCTTGTGCAAACAAACATTTTCGGAAAATATCACTTTTTTGCCGTTTCAACTCTGGCGCCAAAAATACTGGACCAGTCTTCAAGTAAACACGCACCGTGTTGCGCTTGGGTACAAAATATATGTGTGCAAGTTCAGCTCGAACTTGCACACGAGTTTGTCGTCATGTTTCAATCAAACTTGTGCACCGCGAACCTATGCTGTACACGAGTGCGTGTACCCATGTTTAAACATTCAGCTTGTACACGGCGTGCACATTGTGTACAGATCGATTTGTGCTCGGCTTTGCGTGGTGGAAGATTTAGACCCGATGCGTCGCAGCGGTCCTGGATGCGATGACGCGGTGCGGTTGCGGTGCGGTAGCGTTGCGTTATCGTGTGCATCCTCCCATTTGATTGTGTGTGACTCGACGCACTTGCGTGCACTTACTTTTTGATATTTTCATATTAAGTTGAAGTTGTAGGGGCGAAATTTTTCGGTAGATCAGCGGCCGTAGACTTTGTGGTGTTGGGGGGGGGGGGGGGGTCTGTTGTCTAACTAAAGTCTACGCTCCATACAAATTTTAAAGTTTTTGTATGGACGAAAGTCTACGAGGGAGAGGGGGGGGGGTTCTGAAATGGTCAACATGGTTAATGAACAGCCCCTCACGGGCTTATAGATTAGAAGCTTTTGGGCTCGGAAGTTTATCGTTAGCACCTAACCTTTATATTGCTTATGGGTATCCCAGGATCCTGATAACATAGAATGTTTATGTCTTTGGCAAAGTTGTTTGACATTCCAAAACGTTTTGGAAGGGTTGTTCGATTCGGCAGTCATCCATAAACCACGTGATCTTTAAGGTGGAGGGGGAGGGGCTGTGGTGGAGGTTAGGCCAACAAACACGGCACATAAAAACTTTTTTTTTTGTATGAACATAGGACCACGCAGGGGGGAGGGTAGAAAAATTCCCACGTGGATTATGGACAGCCCCCTGCCACTAGGCAGCGCAAGTAAATGGTGAACCTTTTTTTCACTTGGTTCAATTGATCCTGAGAAATTTAATGATCGGTTTATAAAAGAGCCACATTACTAGAAACGCTCTAACTTTTTGTAGACTTAACCAATTATATCCAAATTTGTACAAAATCAAGCTAACTAGTTGGGGGCCGTTCATAAACTACGTAAATTTTTTTGGTAGAAGTGAGGGGGAGTGTTCTGAGATGACCAAATTTTGATCCACTTGGTTTTTGAACAGCCCCTTGAGGAACCAAAAGTCAAAATTTGTTGGGGCACTTCATAAAAAAATACACCTTCATGAAGATTTCTTTGATAATTCATAAAATTTGCAAGCTTTAACAAATTTGCCACTAGCGGCGCCTAGTGGCAGAATCGAAAATCATTCGGTTTACCCTCACAGAGCCCATACGTTACCAAAGAACTTTGTCGATGACACCGTTGTTCTACGTAATCAGGATACTGAGATACATGAAATGTAAAATGTGTTGGTTCTCTAGCGCCGCCTAACGGCGGAATTTCAATCTTGACAAACTTCCATTAGTAAGTCCGTGACGAGATGAACAACTTTGCTAAAAGCACCAACTTTCCAAATAATCATGATCTTGAGATGTACATGATAAAACCATAGACTAATTTCAAGACCTCGATGTACCAAAGAAAACGATCAAATTTTCGGTGACCAGTCCGGTACCCAATAAATATTCATAACCGTGTATTTTTTTTCCGTGTAAATTGCCTTTTGTGTAAATTTTATTCAGCGTGTTACACTGATCTGACAGCTCTGACAGTAAGGGACTAAACATAAATTACGTAAAGTGAGTACCGAGGATTGTTCACAATCTGCGAACTTGACTGCGGAAAAAATTGCGACCATGACGCCGCTGATAATACTATCTCCAGTGTCATCTGTTCATCTTTAATACAACAGAAATCACAGATAAACAGATGAGACACTGCAGTGTCTGCAGTGAATCCTGATTACTTAAAGAGTTGGTGTCTTCGGCAAAGTTGCTTGGCTGGTTAAGGACAGACTTGTTAGAATCCCAAAAAGGCCGCCACAATGGCCGACTTTGCCACCTGCTCACGATTTCAAGCGCACAAATCACTTCGTAAACAAAATCAGCGCATCTGATCTTCTTATTTTAAGCTTATTACGAGTGAGCAAGAACAGAATAATAAAATACACTGTTGTTTGAAGCTTGTTTCTTGAGATTTGTGCGTCTGAAGTTCTGATGCACTGTTGAAGCGGGATTTCAAGACGTTTGTTCTTAAGGGCTTACAAATGATGAACCATTTGATTCGAAAATCTACCGATAGGCGGCGCTAGAGAGGCAACAAATTTTACATTCCATATATCTCAGGATCCTGATGACTTAGAACGATGGTGTCTTCGGCAAAGTTGTTTGGTAAAGTATGATCTCTCTGCTAATCAGCCGATTGATTCTTGATTCTGCCACTGGGTTGCGTTAGCTGCAAAATTTTCAAAGGCATGTACATTTTAAAAATTACACAGCGCAACATTTTTTTGTCTCAAGAGCAAACTTATGTGTCTCTGACAGATTTTGGGCCGCTGAATCCGAATCCGGGCTCGGATTTGCTCCAGCACGTCAGAATTTTGAGCTATACCCCAATTTATAGGGCAAATTTGCGATTTTGGGCTTTTTTGGCTGCCAGCCATTAAGCATGGAAATATTTTTTTAGCAATCAAAAGGTAAATTGCTCAATTAACATCTAAATTAACGACTCATGCAAAATATTTTGTTTTATCAAATCGAATTTGATAGTTTTAAGTGATTTATGATAGGTACGATATTTCCCATACAAGTCACCCTCCAAAAGTTGAATGCAAGTTTACTAACCAACATAAAATGCTTAAATTTATCAAATTTGGTTTGGTAAAACAAAATATTTTGCATGAATCGTTAATTTAGAGGTTAATTGACCATTTTACCTTTTGATTGCTTAAAAAATATATTTCCATGCTTAATGGCTGGCAGTCAAATAAGCCCAAAATCACATATTATGGCCTAATCATTGGGGTATAGCTCAAAATTCTGACGTGCTGGAGCAAATCTGAGCCCGGATTCAGATTCAGCGGCCCAAAATCTGTCAGAGACACATAAGTTTGCTCTTGAGACAGACCAAGAGTTAATTTTTGTTACGCTGTGTTATTAAAGAAAAAGTTCATCAAGGTGTAACTTATTATAAATTGGATCAAAAATTGGATCTAGTTCCTTAACTAGTTAGGAAAAAATAGTAAACATTTGGGCTTGAATGGTTGAGTTTACATGAAGCTACAGCGGTTCTAGTAGGATGGTTCTTATTTGACTTCCGTTCATAAAATTGGTCCTATCTGATAATTAAGTGAGTAGAATGAGCCATTTTACGAGACGTTTCGGATCAGCTGATCGCTCATTTTATGAATGAAAATTTGACAGAAGGTCGCGTTCAAGTCCGTGAGTGTGAATATCAATATCAACACTGTTGTCGTTTCGTAAAATAGACTATGAGGTGAAATTTTTAACATTTAGGGTAGCGAACCACTTGGGCAGCGGCCGGTATTTTGGGCACTCTTCGTTATAACTCAGTCAATTCCAAACTAATTGACTTGAATTTTTGTACACGGCTAGATACTATACGTATCTCATCGCGTTCCAAAAATTGTGTCAATTGGTTCGAAATTGGCTTATAACTCAGCAACAGTGCCCAAAATAGGACCCCTGCCGAGATGGTTCCACTTCCCTAGCATTGCAATTTGAAATCTAACATAATAAAGTCTGTAACTTACAGACGTTACAGCGGCGTTTTCTGGGATTATGAAGGGTCTTGGATGAGTTTTTAATGGCATTTCAGGAAGTTTCAGAGGATTTTCAGACGCGTTACCGGGGCGTTTTCAGGGGTTTAGAAGGGTCTCAGGTGCGTTACAGGTGATCCGAAGGGGTTTTGGGAGGCGTTTCAGGAAGATTCTAAAAATTTTCAACGGATTTCGAAGGCGTTAAAGAAGCGTTTCGGAAATTTTAGAGGTTCTCTTGTGCGTTATAAGGGGTCCGAGGCGGCTTCAGGAATTTCTGGAGCCATTTCAGGAAGTTTCAAGTGCTCATACAGATGATGGAACATTTTAATTAAAACTTTACTGCTAGACGGCACTTAACTTGTATATCTTTGGATCCTGATAACCTAGAAAGTTGCTGTCTTCGTCAAATTAATCAATTTTCGCTGGTTTGTCACTAAGAAAATTATATTTTACAAAACATTTTTTTCTCAGTTCATCCTAAAAGCTTTATTTTTTTAACTATGAATATTAGGTATGTATATTTTCGTATGAGTGCATCAAAAATTGTTCATATCGATGCGCTTTCAACGTGTTGTACAAAATACAACAGCGCGATCACTCAAAAGTTATTGTCTATCCGGTTGGAATCAAGACCGACATTCAATCTAAAATTGCCATTTCCTTGGTTCATAAGTGTTGCAACTGTTTCGCATATAGTGCGCTGTGTTGCTGACAACAACGGGAAGGATGCGCACTACGTTTGACATGATTAAAAAACGTCGCGAGTTGGGTCGCGTCGCGACTTGATTGTGCGAAGTCCGGTTTGGTGGCGGCCCGACAATAAATCGTCCAGCATTTCTGATGACGGCGATGATTTTCCAGTAACAACTTCACTGCCGGTGGATGCATAATTGTCCCATGTGCAAAAACAGACAATCGAGAAAATTCCGTACAAAGTTCAAAAAAGTAAAATGCCTCAACTATGAAGCATAAGTGCTGAATCGTGTTATAACATCGACCAATTTTGAATTTAAGCACTAATTTTTGTTTAAGAGCGAATTCATTGTTCCATAAGATTTGCAATGAAACGTGACACTTATGCGTCCACTTTTTAGAATGTGCCAAATCGGCGTTGCATTTTTTCGACAATTTTCGGAACAAACTAACTGTTTTTATTTCCCTATATGATAGTACAGTAGACGTTCGGTCGGTGCAAACGGTTTAACTGCAATGCTTTTTAACTGCAAGTCCGGTAAGTGCAACAAATTTGCAGTTATCGCACCGCTATCCGTCAAAACGGTGCGCCAAGTTAGCCCAAATGAACAATCGAATGAATTTTTCGTTCATTTAACGTCAATTGATGGGTTGTTGACGGCTATCTGACGTTGCAGTTATCGAATTTTGTTCGCTAACTGAAACGTAAACATGTTGCAGTTAACGAACGTCTACTGTACATTATGAATCATGTTCATAAGCTGCAAAATCTCAATATTGCCAAAAATGCACATGGGACAAATATGCTTCCACCGACAGTTCATGCCGGAGAAGGATCGTTCCACCGGTTGCCGAAGCGCACAGAACGATCTTTGCACAAACAAAACACCAGCTTTGACAGGCGGCTGACCCAGCCCAGCAAAAAAATGCGCTCTTACTCGTGCAAGGAGAATACATTTTACTAAGGTGGCGCAGATAAACATTGCAAACCACTGGTTGTCTCTTCCACTCTTCTGGTGTTCTTATGCAACTAAAATAGTTACGTCACTATTTCAGTTCCATAAGAACACCAGAAGAATGGAAGAGACAACCAGTGGTTTGCAATGTTTATCTGCGCCACCTTAGTAAAATGTATTCTCCTTGTTACTCGTGTACACTCATAGGTACAGTGCTCCCGTGAACAGACACAACATTTGTACCCAGGTTTGTACATGAGTACAAAACCGGTGCACAAACTTGTACACTGCGCTTGTGTTCAAGTACATGTACAAGTTGCTTCGCGTGGATCGAACATTGAATGCAATGTTTATCTGGGTACAAAAACATTCGTACACGTTTGGTTTATGTTGCACCGTTAAGACTGTACTGGACCGATTTCAATGAAAATTTTTATGTACGTAAAGTATGTATGTAGAAGTAATTTGTCAAAATTTTCATTCAATTTGATCATACCGTTAAAAAGTTATAGCCATATGTCGCACTATGTCACTATAAGCAGATGTGGTTTTTGGTATAGTGTAATTCAAACTGCTCTTAATTTGAAAGTACTCAACAAAAATGGCTGAAATTGTCACTGTTAACACTAAACAGTTTAACACAACAATTTAACACTGTCAAAGTTTTATAAAAATCGGGACAGTGTTACCAGTTCTACAGTTAAAACAGTGCACGCGGTACTAAAAATGGTCAAAAAGTACCTAAAATTTACATTGAAGCGATTTGAGCTTCGGATTTTTTCTAGAAAAAGTACTGAACCGATTTCGATCAAATTTTTACCACTTAATTGATACTATGTTAAGAATATCGAGTGAAATTTTCAAACGTTTTGATGAGGTAACAAAAAAGTTATAGCCTAAGCAATTTTTTGAAATGAGTCCCCAATTTTCTAAAATCTCATTTTATGATATCGACAATATCTGCGCCAATACCGATTTTAATGAAAATTTTATGGTATTAGTTATACAATATTTTCTGTGTGCCAATTTTATCGTGGACACCCTTTAAAGCTCAATTAAACAGCCTCCATCTTGAATTTTGAGTCGCCATGTTGGATTTGAGGCCGCCATTTTGCATATTCTGGTGGCCATTTTTGGACTCCGGACATCTTCCCCATACCAAATATACCCATGTTGCGTGGTTTTACAGCCAAAAACTCCATTAGTAGCCCCTATCTTGAATTTTGAGTCACCATCTTGGATTTAAACCACCATCTTGGATATTTTGGTCACTATTTTTTTACTTCAAACATTTTTCCCATACCAAATTTATCCTTATTGCATGGTTTTAGAGCCTAAAACTCCATTAGCAGTCACCATTTTAAATTTTGAGTCGCCATCTTGTATATTCGACCGCCATCTTGGTAATTCTGATCGCTATTTTTGGACTTCAGACATGTTCCCCCTGCCAAATATGTATACCCATATTACATGGTTTTACAGCCTAAAACACCATTAAACATCCGCCATCTTGAATTTTGTAGGGCCCATATAGCCGAGGCGGTAAACGCACGGGTATTCAGCATGACCATGCTGAGGGTGACGGGTTCGATTCCCGGTCGGTCCAGGATCTTTTCGTAAAGGAAATTTACTTGACTTCCTTGGGCATAGAGTATCTTCGTGCCTGCCACACGATATACACATGCAAAATGGTCATTGGCAGAGGAAGCTCTCAGTTAATAACTGTGGAAGTGCTCATAGAACACTAAGCTGAGAAGCAGGCTTTGTCCCAGTGATCACGTTACGCCAAGAAGAGAGAGAGAGATCTTGAATTTTGAGCTGCCATCTTGAAAATTTGACAAACATGCTGTAGGTTACAAAAATCGTCGCAGTTTGATGTGTCACATAATGGGCCATAACTCCGAAACGCCTTGACCGATCCTGACCATTTTTACGGCAAACAATGCGGTAAAATTCCGGTTAGATTCGAGCCATAATCCAAAAAATCGGGAAATGCCTTAAAAGTGAGTGATCTTTTTTGTACATACACACAAACGCACACAAATATTATACATACCCGCCGAGCCTTCTATCGGATACTCGGTTTTTGAAGTGAACATATCCAGCCATTCAGAGCACTTTGGTGTACGAGAAAGGAAAAACGAAGACAGTTTGAAACAAAAGTATCTTACTCCACCCTAAGACTCTTGTTGTTTGCGCTATTGCTTCCATTTGACTGCATCGGGCAATCCCTCATAGCCGAACGGAGAGCAAAACGTCTTAACGCAATTTCATCACATTTCAGACGTGTTCTTCAGTTGCAAGTAAACTAAATCTAAAATTCTGATTTTCCTACGGAAGTTGCTCTCAGATTCCTCCTAGAGTTCTTTCTAAGATTCATTCAGGAGCTCATTTTGGAATTCCCCAGAAGTACCTTCATGTAATGGTCTAAGAGTTCATTCTAAGATTTATCCAGAGGATCCTTCGAGGGACTCCCAGGAGTTCCTGCTGACATTATTCCAGCAGTTTCTTCTGGGATAATTCTCGCTGAGACCGGCCCACTATTTACACCTTGTCTTCAAAAATGTTTAAGGTGGCGATTTTCTGAAAGTCCTCACTAGAAGAGTAAGGAAAATGCATTTTGTTACTCAACTTGATGAACCCCTCTTTAGATAGAGCCGCAGCATTTTTGCAGACCGCTCGATTTTGGTCAAATGGTGACTCATTTATACCGTTATAACTCGAAAGTTTCTTCAAAAACTACATCAAAACAAATTGTTGTTGAAAAGAAGAAAGATAGATCAACTATTTACAATTATAAAAAGTTGGGTTGCCATCATGGTGAAGAAAATGTTTTGATATAAAAAACCAAGATGGCGGCCAAATTCAATATGGCCGACCCAACTTTTTATAATTGTTAATAGTAGCTCTATCATTCCTCTGTTCAACAACAATGCGTTTTGAGGTTGTTTTTGGTGAAACTTTCGAGTTATAACTATTTAAATGAGCCACCATTTGACAAAATCGAAGGGTCTGCAAAAATTGTTGTGGCTCTAACTAAGGGGGAGGGGTCCATCAATTTGAGTAACCAAATGCATCTTTCTTACTTTTTTAGCGAGGACTTTCAGAAAATCGCCACCTTAAACATTTTTGAAGACATGGTGTAAATAGTGGGCCGGTCTCAGTGAGAATTACCGTCTGGTATTTCTCCAGGAGTTAAATATGGGAATCCACAAGAAGCTTCTTCTTGGATTCGTTAAGAAGTTCCTTAGGAGTTCCTTTTATGAGTTCCTTCTGGTAATGCTTCAAAAATTTCTTCTGTGATTGTTCAGGGAGTTCTTTCTGAGATTCGTCAAGGAGTTTCTTAGAGTCTTTCTTGGATTCCTCCAGAAGCTCTTTCCAAGATTCCCTCAGGAGTTACTTAACGAATACCTCCTGAAGTTCCTTCTGGGGCCCCTCCAAAATTTTCCAAGAAGGAGGTATTCTCAAAAAAAAGGAAATGCTAAGGAACCTTTCAACTAATCCAAGAAGAAGTTTCTTGTGAATTTGCAGTTTGAATTCCTGGAGGAATACCAGAAGAAACTGCCGGAGTAATTTCAGCAGGAACTTCGGGGTGTCCCTCGAAGGAACCTCTGGAGAAATCTTAGAAAGAACCCTTAGACCAATCCATGAAGGCACTCCTGGAGGAATGCCAGAAGGAGCTCCTGAATGAATGTTCGAAAAAAAAAACTTGGAGAAATCTGAGAAGAAACTTCTGCAGCAAAATCAGAAGGAACTTCTGAAGGAATACCTACGGCAATTCTTGGATGATAATCGCTCTGCAGCAGGTGAATTTGCTGATATTTTTAACAAACTGCAGTTCACCCAGTAGCTCATGGATGTATATGTATAAAAAATAAATAAAGTCATTTTGAAAAATTGCGCCAGTGTGACACATAGTGGAACGGATTCCGATATTATATATTTTTAAACTAGTTTTTCTAAAGTAAAAACATTTCTAGAAAACTAAACATAAATGACGGTTAACTATTCAAACAAACACAATAACGAAAAAACAACTGTTCTTTCGAATCCTTGAAAAAGATCCAATAAGGACCGAAACGTTGGATCAAGAAAACATATAGTTGTTTTGATTCTCCCAGAAGAATGAAAAGCCAGCATCATAACTGAAGACATCCAACATACAGTCAATCACCTGAGAAATATAAAAAAATAATAATAAATAAATAAAATGAACGACTGTTTTAAAGTGATGGAGACGCATGGACATTACACACATGAGCTCAAAGCTTGAAATATTCAAAAAAAAAATGCAACACAAAAACGACTTGAAGAAAATTTCTCATTTTTTGATATGTTATGTAAAACTAGTTTACGAAAGTTTACGTTAAAAAATAATTTAAAAAATATAGTCGTTATGGTCAAACAGTGTAAAAATTCTAAAAACAAACTGATATTTGGATTATTTTACATATTAAAGTTCACTAGTTTTTTCACGATATTTTTTCCAAAATCTAGAACTAACAATCTTTTCATTCGTAAAAAAAGATTGAAAATCAGTCAATTGGTTCAAAAGTTATGACGATTACAAAATTTAAAAAAATGAGAAATGTCGTTCGTTTGGACCGCCCTATTTTCAAAATAGCCTCCTTAATGGTAAAATAAAAAAAATATGAGTCTAATTATTTTCGGTAACGATTATTTCTACCGAATTTGAGCAATATCGGAGCACTTTTATTTTCAAGTCTATTCTTTTTTCATGGAGTGTCTGTGTGAATACATTAGTGCCACGATATTGTACCGATTTAGTTGCAAAAACTATAAATATTACCGTAAAATAAAATTATTGAAAATTGTGTACAGTGCTTAAAATAAATTCAAAGAAAGTACTGTAACAAAATACGGGGCCGTTCATAAACTACACGTATACTTTTTGGGTGGAGGGGGGGGGCTGTTCTTGCCAAAGTCTACGCTCCGTACAAAGTTTCAAATTTTTGTATGGACAAATGTCTACGAGGGAGGAGGGGGGAAGGGTATCTGAGATGGCCAAAATTTGGTTTACGTGGTATATGAACAGCCTTCAATTAGCTTTGCTGGCAAACCTACAACAAATATCAATGTCACAAGAACTGGGAAGATATCCTTGACCATTTTACTTAGTCTGAAATCATTTTTCAATTATTAAGAGGATTCATTAAATGACGCAAATAGCTGTGTTAGCCATGATCTTCCGCCTTTTGAAAATTTTCATCAAATTTCATATGAAATAAATCCAAGCTTGCCTTGTTGATCGCGACGTTCACACAGGAAAATATTAAACGAAGTGTTTTATGCTGTTTAGTGATCCAAACATATTTATAAATCCACTGTTTTACAAAACTCACTTTTTTGACCCATACACGGTGTCTCTGGAAAAAAAATCAGTTTCGTTGAGTCACCCAATGAAAGCTAAGGATGCCCTCTTTCATTTGAGGCTAAGAGCAAAATGTGCTATCGGGGGGTCTAGTACATTTTTTATTTAATTTTTTTATCGTGATTTCTAGAACAAATTTCCGAAAAATACCTATTTTTTGGGTACTTTTTACTCAAAATTTGTATGGGAAAATGACCCCGATAAAACATTTCGCTCTTAGCACCAAACGACAGCATAGACCCTAAGCTTTCATATGAAGGGTGACTTAAGGATACTGATTTTTTTCTATCAAAATTGTTCTATCATAGACACCGTGCATAATCTACATCCAATTGTTGAACACTGACATAAACTACACCGTTTTTTTTAATTTTTTTTTTTCAATATGCTTGATTATTGTTCTGAAAGCTGAACTTGGATGTGGGTTAGGTAATCTGAAACAATGTATTATATCAAATGTGCATGCTCAGTAGCGCCAACTAGTAAGTTCTTGGCATTAAATTAAACTAAATTGGATTAAACAACTTTGCCGAAGACACCAATTCTATAAGTAGTCAGGATCCTGAGATACATGAGATGTAAACTTCGTCAGTGTTTTGTTTGTATTTTTTCTTTTGTTTGGGTATGTCTTGTCCACTTGTTTAGATGTTCCATTCGTTTGTTTAAGCACGATTGATTAATTTTTCGTGAAGTTAGAACCGTTCTGGTAAAACACTATGTTTAAGACAACTAATTTTTGAACTGTCATATCTCGGAAACCAGTGAACCAAAATGAGTGAAATTTGTAACGTTTATCAACAATACACAATACACTTCCCGCCGTGCTCGTCGAGATAGACCTGGCACAACTTCTCGTGCGTCACCAGATTCAAGCGGTCAACGTTCTGCAACAATCCGCGCAGTGCCGCAGACGATGGTCCGTGGATTGGCACATCTTGCACTTTACTATTACTTTAGAGCTTTTAGTAGAACTTGTTACTTCAGACTCTAGTTTAATTTAAAAACACTTCACTAATACTTTACTTTTGCAAAAGAAAATAAAAAATGAATAACTCTTTTAAAGAAAAACTAGAAAGGACGAGCAAATTCCTTTTAATTCTACTACTGTGCTTATCTTCGGACAGATAGGCCTATTTCGTCTGTGACTTACAGACTTCTTCAGTGTCAAGTGCTCGAGCACTTGACACTGAAGAAGTCTGTAAGTCACAGACGAAATAGGCCTATCTGTCCGAAGATAAGCACAGTAGTAGAATTAAAAGGAATTTGCTCGTCCTTTCTAGTTTTTCTTTAAAAGAGTTATTCATTTTTTATTTTCTTTTGCAAAAGTAAAGTATTAGTGAAGTGTTTTTAAATTAAACTAGAGTCTGAAACATCTTGCACGGTTTCAGCTTCCTCTCTTCACTTGCGTTGTCGGCCGAACTTCTGGATTCACAGTCACATCGCCGGTAATGGACCCACTCACGCTTTTTCAGATCCGGCAGCTTGGCGACCTGCGATTTTATTATCAGCGGGTTGACGAGGTGTTGCCGTAGATCCGCTGCCTCCAGATGGCCGCAGAATTGTTGCACCGCAATTCCGAATTGTAAGTGTTCGCAGTTCAGTGTGGAGTGTTTTTGAGATTGTGTATGAATTGGAATCGTGTATTGTATAAACAAGTGCAGGAAGCGTTTGGATCTATGGTGCAGTTTTCTCCGTCAGTTACCGTTAGTCCATAGTTTAGTAGACTAGACGCCACCATACACGCTACTTTCAAAACCCACCACCAGAGGGAAAACGGAGTCCTTTTGATAGCCTGAAAGGGGTGGAGATGCTTAACAAATATGGCAGGAGATCTACATACGAACCGGCTAACGGACACAATAACTGAAGTACAATGTCTCGGGTCACTGTCCGAAGAATGAAGGCCAGTGACCTAGCTACGTCAAACTCCATAATGATTGAGAGTCGGAAAAGAACCACCAACCGAAATGGTTGAAGCAGCAACTTTCTTGTTTTATTGAAGTGCTGAACCTGTGAAGGAAGAGTGAAGATGTGGAAAAAAGAAAGAAGAGAAACGGAGAAAGGACAGCAAGTAATTGGTTCTTCCTCCAACCAACGTGGTTCTAATAATTCAATCCGGCTCCATAGAGCCCCGCTGTTTTGGAACAGAACTTCGGTTCTGAATGAAGATGCTCAAAATCCCCCCCTACGTAGGGATGATCCGTAGAGTTCCGTCGCTGGCTGAGTCCGTCAACATACTCGGGCGCCGGAAGACCAGAAGTGCCTGTGAATGCCGCCATCGCTACCCCGAAGGCTACTGGAGCCAACCCTGAGGTGTTGTATCAGGGAGTCTCAGGAAGGCACACCTCTTGAGCTAGTCGGGGTTCCAGCAGGCATTGAAGCAGTTGTTCCGGGCGGCCGCAGTAGTGTTGCAGCTTCTCGATTACTTGCGGGATGGGTTCGGGAAGAAGCAACTGCCCGGACACCAGCTCGCATTCAAGGGCTTCCTGTAGTCGCATCTACACGAGACCACGAGAACGTTCATGTAGCTGCAGACATCGTTGGACGTTTTGTACGCCGCGTAGAACAATGGCCACTGTACTGGTTTGCCGGAGAATTTTGGGAGTTTGTAGGTTAACCCCATCGTCGCGGCCACCTGAGCCTTCGTCGGTCCGGACTGCTGCTTCCCCAGCCTGTTTTTGCTGACACTTCTCACTTTCTTACACGTTTTCCTCGGAGCACTTTTTCTCGCCCTGGCTTCCATGGATGAATCCGAACAAATCCGGTTTACAGATCAGAATCGTTGTAGTTTTTGTCGTTCTGTCTTCTTCGTCGGTGCTCTCGTAGCCTCGCGTTATCTTCTTTACGTTCTCCTTGATCAGCTTCAATACGTAAGGGTTGACTTTGCCGGAAAGTTCCGCTAACTCCTCATCCATGGTCGTTTTTTTTTTATCTCGAACGACTCCTGGTTCGCCTTCAGCCGCTGAATCTGCTCCTTCTTCTTTTGGAGCGTCTAAATCTAACTTCGTCTTTCGCTGCTCGAACGCACGCTGCATCTTCCTTTTCTTCTTCTGCTGCTGCATCTCCACCTCCAGCTCTTCATACGACCGCTTCTGCTTCTCTTCTAGCGCTCGGCCCTTTGCTTCCACGCTAGACGCAGCTAGGCTTCTGCCGGCTATTCTGGGCCTTCTCCTGGTAGACCTTGCTTTGGCAGTACCATTTCATGTTCTACGCCTATCATGCCATAAAGTGTCTGAGGAAAGACCTCGAAATGTTCGAAAGAACAAATGGTGCTGGTATTAAATAATCCAGGGAAGATTTTAGTTTCTGGAGTTCCCCGAACTAATGCAATTCTAGTAGCTATGCACAAATGCAATCAGTCTTTCTTGAATATATTACGATTTGCCTAAGCCAGTACTCAGCCCTTTACGCATTTTATCAACAACATTGCTTAGTACTTATCGAAAACCACTTTAATGACAAGCAAGTTTGTATTCAAATTGATGCTTAGTATCGGGGCTAATAGTACAAGGTTACTAAACTGAAATTAGTTTCGTAACTTTTAGTAATTTGGCGAACTGGCCACACCTAGTTTTTATTCTATCGAGCAAATCTTGAAAGATTGTAAATATGACTGAGGTTTTTCTTCATAACTAGTTAGCTACAACACCAAGCTTCAGATTGAGCATAAATTTGTAATATTCATCTTCAGTTTCTATTGATTTCTAACTAAATGTTGTCCAAATATGCGAAAAGCGCTGAGCACCACTAAGTGTAGGATTAGCTTTAGTTAAAATACACAAAAATAAATATTTAAAAAAAGCTGAGCACCACTGGTCTAAACGAAGGAATCATCAAAAGTTGTTCAGCGAAAACAGCAAATTCTGTGAAAATGTCCAAAGAAATCTGCTTTTAATCTACTAGGGATTTTATTATGAATGCACATATTAAATCACCAGGAATTGCTCTTCAAAGCTCCCTAAGGAATTCTTCCAAGGATTCATCGTATGTGAACTTTATCTATCTCTATCTTTTCATCTTTGTGCAAATAATTACTTAACTGCTATCCAAAGCACATATGAAGGGTAGTTTAGGACCAATCCTACACATTTCGGCACTATTATCGAATTCCATACAACGTGTTTCTATCTGCCGAATGGTCCGAAATATATATCATCTCTATGACATTGCCCCCCAAATCTTCCTGATACAAAATCGCCATACTCACCCACCCAAAAACCATTCGACGATTTTTATGTGTGATATTTGTGATATATTGCCGCGCATTGGAGGTTTCAGCACCGGATCTTTGAGTGGATGGATAGACACATTCAATTGTACAGCTTTCGCCATCACCGATCGCCCCATTCACTGCCTCGTCCTTGCTAATGCCGTTATGATGTACTTTTGCAAAGTGGCTTAAGTGCCTGTTTTCAGCCTATTTTGGTAACCGAAATTCTGGAAGATTTTTATAATTTCTTGATTCTTTCGAATAAACATATTCCAAAGTTTGCCCATGATCATAGGCGAAGGCACTTACGTCGCTCCATCAAATTACGACACCGCGACGCGCTGGTGGACAGGAAACAGCCATCTCTAAAATGCCGAAATAAATGCTGGAATCGAATCGGTGATTGGACGGCCAGTGCTGCTCTCCGCCGCTGTTTGAGTGATTTATGCCGGAAAGTACGGTTCACTGGATCTATTATACAAATTTTCAATTTAAGATGTGCGATACGTTTTGCGGGGGAAGAAGCTTTCGGGAAACCATTTTGTTGCGTGATGGATCGTTCTATCTCGATCCATTTTCTTGTTCCATGTCCTGTCCGTCCACGGAGACGAGCGCGCGCGGGCGGGGAAAGGTGAGTTACACATCCATAACAAGGTATCAATCCAGATGGGTGCGTTTTCGCTATTAGATTGTTATCTGGTGTACCTCAGCCCCCCATACTATCGGAACGGAGAGTGACGAGGGCTATTAGTGGTTCCACCACCATGCAGCAAATAGATGGGTATTAGGATACTGATTGGAGAGAGTTCACGCACCTGCCTTGAACGGTACGGACGATGAAAACATGATATGTGTTGGCAATCGACAGAGGATAACAAATTGAACTATCGTAATCCCAAATTGATGACGGGTTGATTTAGTGCGAAATATAACGGATAGATGTTCGAGTCGGAATCACGTCTATTGTGATTAGAAAATGTCAATCGAGTGGAAGAGGATTGAGCATATGTAGGTTTCATGATGGTTTCTCAGAATAAACTTTCGATTTCATGGGATCCTCTTAAAAAGTTTTCGAGTCGTCATTGTTAATCTGTATACCTAATACAATAGTTTTGCAGTCATCAAAAATGTTCAAAAATATCTGTATACTTACTTGAGAAAAAGCTATTCCATAACTTATTATTATTATTGTGAAGCTTTATCGATGTAATCAAATAAATAATTAAAAAACGGAAGTGAGACAAAACGCTCGTTGGTATTTCCGATTTTCTTAGTAATGAAATACCTGGAGGCTCCATCAAACACTTCACAGCAGCAATGAAAGTAGTAGGAGGCGCATGGTAGTTGACAAGTCGATGCCACATAATAAACATGCAATCGCTTTATCCCGTGCGCATTAACACATGCTTTAACATCTTAACTTATGTATTATACCTATGTCTTCTATTTTCGTGATTTTGTTTAGACTATATTAGTCATTCTCGAGTTCAGTCTGCATTGGCGTATCTAGGATTTTTCCCTAGGGGGTGCCAGTTTCAGTGGCTTCCAGGCTGTTTTGATTTTTTTTTTTTTGAAAAAGAAATATCGATCCACCCTTAATTTCTTAGTACAATGATATGCTGCGTCGCCTTGGGTCAAATTAGCCCGAGAATTTAAACGCGCTATATTTTAAAGAACAGTTTTTTTTTAATCCGAATCATTGTACTGACTTAACACTCTCCCCGCCATGTGAGGTTTGAGATCTCAATAACTTGATAACGTATAATACATGGAATTTGTATTTTATGTTTGAACTTTACAATCATCACGGGTTGTGGATTGAATACATTGATTAAGAATACATTTTCGGAGCAATTATTAGAAGTGTAAATCTCGGAAACTATCAAATATCCACAAATTTGCGTGTAACTTGTATTCATCGTGACATCCTCTTTGTTTTATTGCATGATAACAACCCTTATATAATAGTTTTCAAGAACAATTCTAAGAGTCTTTTTTTCCTCCCATGTTGTAAAAATTAAGTCACTGCGTCCAATAAGCTGTACTTTTGTGGCATATGTGTGGCATATTTTGTGGCATATTTGCATGTTTGGTTTGACCACAACATTAATAGCGAACTTCGATTTTCCTCTTCGGGATTCTGATTCTATGAAATCTTTTAGTAATTCCTTTGAATTTTGCAAATTTATTCGGCAATTTCTTTAAGAATTTTTTTGGTAATATGTCTGAATATGATACTAAACACCTTTTACGCATTCTTCGAAAATTTCATCGGAAATTACTAAGAAATTTCTTTGGCTATTTTTATTTTATTGGCAAATTCTATGAAATGTTTTCTCGGGAGTTCCTTTCTCAATTTTTTAGTAGCCTTTCAAGCGATGGACGCAGTGACTAAATTTCCCCGACAGGGGAAGAAATAAAGCGATGTTTTGTTAATTTCAGCGATTCTATTGATATTTGCTTTTTAAAATTCTCCAATTTCTCTTCAGGCAATTCCTTTGGGAATTCTTTTAGTAAAGTCTTTGGTGATTCATTCGACATTGACTCACATTTTTTTTTTCTGTGAAAATGTCTTCGGCAAGTTATTCTACTGCTTTTTGGATTATCGTCGATTTTTTGGATTTCCATTATCTATGCTATTAGCAATTTCTTCACCAATTCCTTCAGAAACTCCTTCGGAATTTGTTTTATAAATCGCTTCTATAATTTAAATAAAAATTCTTTAGACAATGGGGCACGTTCGGTGTAGTACTAGATTTGTAGTAATGAGCTGAATTTTTGTATGGTGAGAAGGTCCATTCTCCGTTTCTGCAATGAAATGGTGCAAAAAGCGTGGGTATTATGATTCCTTGCCTAATTTGATGCTGTTTGAGCAAAACTTTGGATAACTATGTTGTTTATTTTGTAAGAAATGGAGAAAACAACAAAACTGTTGCCCAAAGTTTTGCTCAAACAGCATCAAATTAGGCAAGGAATCATAATACCCACGCTTTTTGCACCATTTCATGGCAGAAACGGAGAATTGACCTTCTCACCATACAAAAATTCAGCTCATTACTACAAATCTAGTACTTCACCGATCTGCCCTATTACCTCTAGATTTCTTCAGTCATTATGTAAGGAATTCCTGCAGCAGATGATTTCGGAACATCTTCGGCATTTCCGATGTTACTTGCATTGAACATTTATTTGGGAATTTTAGCAGCAAATCCTTTAGAAATCTTGGAAACTTCCATTATTACTTTAGGAACTTCTTCGGTAATTCCTTTGGAAATTGATTCGGCAATTTTCTTAGAGTTTTCCTTCGGAAATTTCTTTGAAAGAAATCTCTGGCGGTTCTTTAAAAAATCTGTCACTGCAATCACTATTCGAATTCTTTCTAAGTTTTCTTCAGAAATTCCTTTGTTGATTTCGAAAATTTTTTTGAGAGGATTTTCTGAAAGAATCTCAGGATGAACTCCAGCCATAATGCTAGGATAAATTCGTATAGGAATCACTAGGAAGAATTTTTGGAGGAATTGTTGGAAGAATCACAGGAGGAGTTATTTGAGGTATTCTTGGAGGAAGGTCAAAACGAGTTTCTGCAGGAATTCCATAAGGAGTTTCTGGAGAAATGTTTGGATAAAATCTCTGGAGGAATTTTTGGATGAATCTTGGAGAAATCCCCTGGTGGAGCAACCAAAAGAATTTCTGCAAGAGTTCCAGGAAGATTGCTTGGAAAGGTCTCAGCAAAAAAGCCAGGAGATAGCTCTAGAAGAATCCGTAGCATAATTTCTAAAGCTCCACAGTTAGATTTTCTGGAGGAAGAATAGCTGGAATAACCGCAGGAATAGCTTGAGGAATCCCAGCTGGAATACCTGGAGGAATTCTTAGAATTAGGAATGCCGGGGGTATCCTAAAAGTAGTTCCTCTACCAAATGCATGGAGGAATACCTACAGTTCTCCTTGAAAGAATCGGTAGAAGTATACTGGAGGAATCCCTGATGGAATCTCAGGAGGATTTCCCGAAAGTATTGCAGCAAGTAATTATGCCAGGAGATTTCCCTAGAAGTATTTCTGAAGAAGTCGTAATGGGGATTGCTTGAAGAATGCCAGCTGGAACTCATGGAGGAAGGTCAATAGAAGTTCTTGGAGAAATCTTCTGTGGAATTTCTGGAAGAAACTCTGGAGGAAGTCCTCGATAAATTTCTGCAAGAATTCCAGGAAGTTTGCCTGGAAAGATCCCGGCAAAAAAGCCAGGAGAAAGCTCTAGAAGAATCCGTAGCATAATTTCGGAAGTACCACAGTTAGAATTTCTGGAGGAAGAACAGCTGGAAGATCCGCATGTATTGCTTGAGCAGTCACAGCTGGAATATCTGGAGGAATTCTTAGAATTCCGGGAGCTATCATAGAAGTAATTTCTAGAGAAATCCTAGAATCAGCAATGCCAGGGGTATCTTAAAAGAAGTTCTTCTAACAAAGAGGAGGAAGACATTGCTGGAAGAATCGCAGCAGGAGTTGCTTGAGGAATCCTACCCACAATTCCCGGAGGAAGGCCAATATAAGCGCCTGGAGAAAATCCATGAGAAATTTCTGGAAGAATCTCTAAATAAAATCTCCGAAAGAATTCCTGAAAGAATCACCGGAGGAATTTATGAAACCCAGGAAGATTGCTTGAATAATTCCACCAGAAATTCCTGAAGAAATCCAAATAGATTTTTTTAGAGGAATCTCTAGAAGAATTCCGAGAAGAATCATAGTAAGAATTTCCAAATAAATCCTAGCAGAATTTGCTGGATCAATCTCTGTAGAAATTTCTAGTATGTACAACCCCATCAGGACTGGCTGGAGTATCCTAAGGAAAGTTTATTGAAGAAATATCAGGAGGAATCCATAAAGGAAGCCTAGAGAAATCACTGTATGAATAGATAGAGGTATTTCTGGAGGAATCTATGTAGAAGTCTGTTGATTGCTCTTACCAATATCCAAAACACCAAAACGTGCAAACAGTAATTCCGGGTGTGCTTAAGTTTTGTTCAAATGTGCCATTAAAAATATAAGAATTATTGTGTAAAGTTTTAAATTTTAGGTGACTGTCCAAGAAAAATTCTAGGGGGTGCCAGGCACCCCTGGAACCCCCCCTAGCTACGCCAATGTCAGTCTGTTTACATCAGGTTTACTCGAAGAATCTTTACTGAAGAAAACCTTTAAAAATAATCTGAAGGCGTTTGACCCCCGGGAGCAATAAGCTCCCAGTTTACCTGATCTCAATAAGTAATCAACATTTTACTTCAGGTTACATTAATTATTATTAGATTAGTTAAGTCCTACTAAAAAGGCCCAATAATAAAACGCTTTCGTCTTATACGACATGAGCATACGTTAGTTATTGAATCTGCCTTGAGGTGATTTGACGACCACACTCGCTGATACTCAATCCAAACAGAGGAGAACAAGAGAGAAAATCAAAACGAAAACAGAGCTCGCTTGGGGTTCCCCTTGCTGCGTGCCTTTGGCAATAACAATCTCACAGAAGGGGTTATTCCCAGTCTAGCTACTGTGTGTAGACGATGGGAGGTGACGACCGGTTTTTGTTTTCTATGTGTCTACCTCAATTCAATTGTCGTTCGGAGTTGTTTGCTTGCCATGTTTGTGCGAATCCCAAGTGCTGTTAGTGAATTTACATATCTGAATGTCAAATAGCAATTAAAGTAAAAAAAATGAAAATGTATAATTGTTGACCCTGAACCATCTAATCCTCGATAGTATAGTGGTCAGTATCCCCGCCTGTCACGCGGGAGACCGGGGTTCAATTCCCCGTCGGGGAGTATTAGATCTTTTTATTAGGTAGGTAGACTCGGTTTTTATCAACTCATCAACCTTGAAAACAGGTCCCAACATTTTCAATTTCAATTGAAATTTTCAGATGAAGTTTGTAAACAATGTTTTCAATCGTCAATAGAAACAAGACGCCGTCGTCGTCGCCCAGTCCGACTGTCATCGTCACCGATGAACCGACGACGGTGCTGCGTCGTCACAGATGCCACTTTGTTCCGCACTTACATGCTCACGCACGCTGTTCAACATCGAATGATTTTATCTGTTATAACTCAATAATTGAGTTATTAATTATGAATGTAACAGCCGGCTAGTATGTGTAATGTAAATGTATTCTATGCATATTTTACTGAATTGTTCTATTATCCCATAAAAAGTTAAGCAAACATACATTTTAGGCAATTTGAAAATTTCGATCGAAACCCAGTCGGTGTGATGTAGGCCCCTGCTTGAAAATGTTAATTCTTCATTAACCCTTTGAAGCCGGAATTTTTCCAAGCGTTACAATGGATTTTTTCTACGTTTTTCTGTAGTTTTGGTGGTCAATAGCATAAAAACGGTAGAATATTATGCAAAATATGTTTTCCTGGATATCCAAGGTCACTATTCTTGAGTTGAAATCAAGTCTGCATATGCAACGGACGAATTTCGCACCAACTCGTCTTCGGGGTTGGCAGCACCCCCTCAGAATGTTATGAAATTTTGTAGGTTTCAAGACTTTACCTTTTCAAGCAACTTTGCGTATTTTGTTTTTTCAAAATTAACCTAGACTAACATTTAAAAAGAGTCAAAGTTCTTTAACCGTTTTTTTTTCACAAAAAATAACTCGAATATGATAAGATGTACAAAAAAGTGATGTATGGGTGACATTTAGAAAATTGTCCAAGCTTTCATGAAAAAATATTTTAAAAATTCTAAATACATTTTTACACGCTAAAAAATATATTTTTAAAATTAAAAGTCAATTTACAGAAAATGCCCACTTTTTTATGTTTTGAAATTTTTTTCCAAGAAAGTCAATATTGTTGCCTAACTTTCCTCCATACATCACAAGATGGGCACTTTTAAGGAAAAAAAGTTTTTCTAACAAAAACTTTTTCATGTTAGTTTTTTTAGCGTGTTGCGCATTAGCCGTTTTTTTCACAAAAAATATAACTCGAATATGATAAGTTGTACAAAAAAGTGATGTATGGGGGACTTTTAGGGAATTGTCCAAGCTTTCAAGAAAACATATTTAAAAAATATAAAAAAATGTTTTACACGCTAAAAAATATCTTTTCAAAATTAAAAGTCAATTTACAGAAAACGCCCACTTTTTTATGTTTTGAATTTTTTTTCCCAAGAAAGACAATATAGTTGCCTAACTTTCCTCCATACATCACAAGATGGGCACTTTTGAGGAAAAAAAAATTTTCCAAAAAAAACTTTTTCATTTTTTTTTGCGTGTTGTGCATTAACTCGTACAGTAATGTATCCAGAATCCTAATGACAATCCATTAAAACTTAATGGGCTCAACTACTTTTTTAATATCTTAACGTGCTTGACATTGAAAACGTGCTTTATATTGGAAAGGGCTCAAGACAAATTTGCTTTTAGGGTTTTATATCAATGAAAACGCTTGTGTATTGATGAAATATGTACATATGTATATGTGTATTCAATTATTTTCTTTTCTACAATATATACATCCTTCTTTTATACATTCTATTGTAACGTTTTTTGAATATTAGATCTTTAGTCTATCTGAAACAAAGTAAACTTTTTTGGATTATCTTTTGAATTCGAAAACTTCTTCGCTTCAATTTGATTTTCAGAAACTGGCACAAATGAATGAAATTTTTGTGTACCAGGTATTGTTTTTACGTGACTGTATGTGTATAGTTCTTCAAGTTCATCCGTCATTTTTGCATATTGTTCATTTGAATTAAAGCAGAAATTTAATTTTGTTATATGTATATCTGACTGTTTAACTGCCCAGTCATACAGTTCTCGAGGAGTTGTGATTGTATTTCCATAATCTCGAGCAAGACTTGCTCGTTTTGCCATTCGCTTGAGTGTACCTCCAATAACGTCACATGGACCTTTGCCATGTGAAGTTGCGAAGAAGTGCCATTCTGTTTCCAATCCATAATTGGACCTAAAACTGCACAAACTGGCAAATTTTTTTTTGTTCTTATAATGAGCTGCTGCTCCATCTGACATGAAAGTAATTTTTGAGAAATCAATCGATTGTTTAATGAAATCCAGCAGTTTTGATATAAATAACTGAACTGCTGTTGTATCGTGTGTAAGTACTTCAGATATTATTATAAAGCTCAAGTTTTTCAACTTATTTTCTTTTCTGTAGTACACTTCAAAGGGGTGAATGGTAGACCTTGAGCTGAATTTTGAATGATAAATGAATAATTTTCTGAAAAGTCACAAATTGTTAATACTTCACCCTGTTTAAGAGATTCTTTTTTATCCCGCAAAAATGAGGATTGTTCTTTATAAATGAAATCATGAGTTATAAGCTTATCAACTTTTTCTACAAAATACGGAACAAACTCGTCTATAGTCTTAGTAATAGTTTCCAAATTGCATCGATCAGTGGTTAGCCATTGTTGAAATAAAACCGATTCTTTATCATTCGCTTCTATTAATGATGTTAGTTCACTGGTTCTAGGCACACAATAATACAATTTCAGCAAACAGAATGCTGTTTTAAGCATTCAGATATCAAAACAAGCTGAGAAACAGGTTCTATTCCAGTTGGGATGTAACGCCAAGAAAAAGAAGGCACCCAATCAAACAAAGTTGTAATGCCCATTGAGTGTTATTAAATGGGTATAAGGATTCTTGATACATCCTGTACGAGTTAATGCGCAACACGCTAAAAAAATAACATGAAAAAGTTTTTGTTAGAAAAACTTTTTTTCCTTAAAAGTGCCCATCTTCTGATGTATGGAGGAAAGTTAGGCAACAATATTGACTTTCTTGGAAAAAAAATTTCAAAACATAAAAAAGTGGGCATTTTCTGTAAATTGACTTTCAATTTTAAAAATATATTTTTTAGCGTGTAAAAATGTATTTAGAATTTTTAAAATATTTTTTCATGAAAGCTTGGATAATTCTCTAAAAGTCCCCCATACAACACTTTTCTATAGGTCTTGTCATTTTTGAGTTACATCGATTTTTAAAAATTTTTCGAAAAAAAGTTAGGCCCTCTTCAAATGTTACTCTTGAAAATTTTCGAAAATTTAAGTATGCAAAGTTGCTTATAAAAACCTAGTCTTTATGCCCACCAAGTTTCATTCGATTCTGAGAGGGTGTTGCCAACCACTGGTTGAGTTGGCGCGAAATTCGTCTCCTGGAGAAATCACAGGAAATAAATTTTACAGTGACCCTAGAGCTACAGCTTATTTTTCTGTTCGGTTTGAATTTTCTTCAGGGCCTGTGGTTTATTGACGGTTTCATTCTCGGTAATTATACATTTGAACGTTTACTTACTCGAAGTTAACCAATTTGTGAAGAGGGCACGAACGGTGAAGTACTAGATTTGTTGTAATGAGCTGAATTTTTGTATGGTGAGAAGGTCAATTTTCCGATTCTGCAATAATGGTTAAAAAAGGCGTGGGTATTATGATTCCTTGTCTACTTTAATGCTATTTGAGCAAAATTTTGCGAAACTTTGTTGTTTAAGTTGCAAGAAATGGAGAAAACAACAACACGGTTACCCAAAGTTTTGCTCAAACAGCATCAAATTAGGCAAGGAATCATAATACCCACGCTTTTTTACCCATTTCATTGCAAAAACGGAGAATTGGATTTCTCACCATACAAAAATTCAGCTCATTACTTCAAATCTAGTACTTCACCGATTGTGTCCTAGTGCCGACGCTTATTTCTGTCTGGCTTCTAGAAGGATGTTCTATGCAAACATATCTTGACGCCATTTATCTATAGTAATGATCAAATCACATTCCGGAATGTTTTATGAGTTGACCCATTTTACCCGACTTTGGCATTTTGGAATTTGTCCCACTATCCAGTTGAAATGCTCTGCTCAATTGTGGAGTATTTCTGTGTCATTTAATAATATGGGAATAAGTGCTCAGGTGATTAACCCAAATAAACAGGAATGGACATCTTCTGTGAAGAAATTATTAGAGAAACACAATAGATGTGTTTTTTTCTTAAGTTCTCTAAGTTTCTAAGTTCCAAAGTTTACCATATCCTTTCACGTTTTTAGTCAAAAACTCATCATGATACTCCTTAAATGATCTTTGTAAATATGTTGCCATGAAATCAAAGCCAGACAGAAAACCACAGATGTTCAGTTAACCCGTTTGACCCCAGGAAAAAAATAAAAGTTCAAAAAATCGCCAACAGCCCATTTCTCAACAGAATTCAAATTGTCTCCAGAAACCAATACTACAACGAACATGAGTAGGAGAAGTCAAGGCATGAGCCTATTGAGGCATAAGCGAATGAGTTTATCAAATTTCCCTAGAAATAGTTTTTGTTTACTCATTGACACATGGTGGAATATGAGTTTACGAAGTGCACAGGGATTCCACTAAGGTAAAACATGTGATAATATTTCATCTACAGCTCAATGAACTCAAGGCCTGACTTTTGCCAGGCCATCCCGAGTACTCAGGAATCTAGTCGACGAATTTACTTACTCCTGTTCGATGTAGTATTGGTTTCTGGAGCCTACCATTGCTTTCCGCGTGCATAAAACTCTCACTGTTCTCCGTTTATGGTTCTGTGAAGTCAAGGCATGACTTTGCTAAGGTCATCAAATTTTCCAAGGAATAGTTGTGTGAGATCTTTTGTGACACATGATAAAATATTTGAGTTTATGTAGTGCACAGAGGTTCCACGTAGGTAGAACATGTGATTATAGTTTATCTGCAGCTCAAAGAACTCAAGGCCTGACTTCAGCCAGATCATCCCGGGTACTCAGGAATCTTGTCGAGGCTTTTACTTACTCCTGTACGATGTAGTATTGGTTTCTGGAGCTAACCGTTATTTTCCGCATGCAAATAGGTCTAATTGTAGTCCATCTACGGTTCTCTGTAGTCAAGGTTTGACTTCAATCAGATCGTCCAAAATTTGTACTGTTCGTTGATATAACAAACATTATACAGATGTTCAAGTATTGGTGCAAATGAAAGCGATAAAAATAATTGAAAATAGTCCTTGGTGATTATTTCGAGTGTTCATGTTTTGCAAGGACGGATTCGGACAATCAATCGAGATATTGAGCAAATATTAACAATAGTACAAAGGCAACACATGTTCTAAAGATGTCCCCGATGACCTATGGGGTCAATAAGGGAATAATATCTCGTGTTTAATTTCATTTGAATACAACAAACGCAAATGAAGACCGGGATGGTTCAGAAATGTTGAATATCTCAAGAACTCAAAAGAAACCTATCCGTAAATCTCAAATTTGAACCTGCAACAACATTAACTATAGTTAGGCAACGGAATGTGCAAATTCCCATTGAAAAACTTCATTATGAAGAAAGTTATGGGGGTGCAAATCGTTCTTGGCCATATTTTTGCCCGAGTTGACCCAGTGACCCACCGGCCTTACACCGCCAGAAGTCCAAGAAAATGCTAATCCCGTATATTTCCAAAACTATAGTGTTGTGCGAGTTTGTGTGCAAAATTTGGTTAAATTCTGTTGAGAAATGGGCTGTTGGCGATTTTTTGAACTTTTATTTTTTACCTGGGGTCAAACGGGTTCCTGTTTTTAAGAAAGAAATGAGACAAATAAGATGGAATAATGGAAAGATCTTTGTAAAGCACTTTGGAAACTTTCTAAATATAGCTTAAAACAAGTTTACAATTATCAACTGCTCAGTGCAAAATGTAATTAAAATAAGTAGGTCAATACACACACTCTGTAAATTTTTTTTTCAACGTTCAATAAAAAAAAATATCTTAAAGTTCTTGAACCACTTTTGAACAATTTATCCAAAATATTCTCAGCTCTGTTTTCAGGAGTATATGTTAAATGAAATTTGTTCAAGAATATCGATAAGGGTCTCAGACTTAATACCAAATAAAAAGGAAATATAAGATAGGTAGAAACCGTAGAAACACTTTTTGTAAAACATGATTTCAGCATGAAATAATGTTCCGCCACGTGTAAAATGTAAACAGAGCCGCAGTGATTACACATTACTCGTCTACATTCTGAATTATTTTTTCTACCTGCTATCATAGGCTCTATTACTCAAGTGTCTCACCTGCTAAGCTTTCTCCACATTCATGATGTGGAACGCCCATGAACGTGGGCAGACGCAAACGACGAGGGTATGAGCATTCACGCGCCAAAACCTCTTGAACGAACAGAATGACAGTACTATTATGCCATTTCCACGCGTTGAACACCTGTGGGCAGCCCCAACCAAATGCGGAAGAAGAGCACTCTGCGCCAAGTCCCATTAAGCCAGTGCCCAACACCGATGAAATAAATGGTACATGAATGATAGCCTAGGAAGAAGACGAAGGTGTGGAATCTCGCTCGCCGAGGTCTGCTGAAGCACAAAAGCACCCAATGTGAGAGCCGCAGATTAACATTTTACCGTTGATATATCACATGGCAGCAAGTGGTTCCCTTTTTCGTCATCCACGTGCTCGACTTGCAACAGTGAAGGGGGTTTTGTCTTTTTTTTTCGTGTGCTTTCCCGCCCACCCAATTACGTGAATGTGATTTAAACGGTGTAATAATGTGCCTTAATTTGGTACCTGCCCTTGCAGGGGGAAAATTATGGCGGAGTTTTATTTTGCGATGGTTCACTCCTCCGAATAACGGATGTAATCCATGATAATGCGCAGGGATCACGCATTGCGTAGAATTTCTTCAATTTATGGCATCATATTTTTTACTTAATAAAAGGTCCTCTGGTGTCAAATTCTCCTCACCATTGATGGCCCAGGTTAGTCTATTGTTTGACGTACCTCTTCAATTTCTCACAAACCATCACCCAAAGAATAAAATTCCAGTTTTCATCGAATCACCGCCCATTTAAATGCCCCCCTTCGTGCCATTCTTATTGCTAATGACAGCTCGCAGCTCTTGACCTGATGAACGTTGATGAACCGCACACAGCTCTGCTGGCGTTGCGCGTTGGTAGTGGAGGTGACCACAAACGGAGGACATTTTCAGTGATTCGTCATTACTTGGGTTACAGCGAGAAAAAATATGCGCCGCCAAATAGGTATACCAGAATGCCTTCCGTGGTTGAAGCTGTCGAGGCAGCTGCTGCGACAATTTCCCAAGCAAAAGAATGAAAGCAAAATTTATTTCACCCGAAGCCGGTGCTATATTTTAAATTTCTGAATTACGAAATGTTGCAATTCAGATTGGTTGCTGTCCAAGCGGCGAATCTTCAAGTGGTGAAAATAAAAAAAAATATTGCTCACGTTTCTCTCTGATGTGAGCTATAAGTGAACATAAAACAATTCAGCTAAATACCTAATATGGTCAGACATGCACCTTTACCAAGAGATCAGCAGAGCTTATCGTTAGCGCAAATTGTGCGATAAGAACCAACCAAGCAGACATCTGACTGCGACCAAACGTGATTCATTCCTTCTTACAAAAAGATTTGTTTCCGCCCGGGTTCGAACCGGGGACCTTCTGCGTGTGAAGCAGACGTGATAACCGCTACACTACGGAAACCTTGATGACTTGCTGTCGCCCACTGATCTTGATGAAAATAAATGCCTTGAGTAACGTTTCATTGATTGCGTGAGTAGCTAGGCTGTTATCACTTTACAGCAGGAAACGAGCATGAGTGGGCATCCACGCGTATGCGAATAATGATGATAATAGCATTACCTACCATGTCTCCTTATTAATTTTGCGCATAACCAGATCGCTAGGCTAAAAGCGTAGGAGAACAAAGTCCAAAATTCTAAAATGTGGTAAAATGGGCCAACTCATAAAATCGATCCTGAATGGTGTCAACTTAACACTGCCAAGATATGTTTGCATAAAATATTCTTCTAGAAGCTAGGCCGCCAAACCTAATCTTATGATTACCCAATGAAAATTGGGAACGTCCGTTTTTTTGTGGTTGCAATTAAGGTTTTTTGGTGATTTTATTACCAGCCATGTGTTTCCAAGGAGATTAAGAAACACATGGAGGCGCATGGTTGTTGTGTCTACGCTACCCACGTTCCTAAATATGATGACCATCGTTTACATTCTTAAGCGGCCACGGAACGTTTATAGGGAAAAGCAAAGGGAGGTTGCATGAGCGTTTTAAGGAATCCCAAGGGGTGTCAGGGAAGTACCAGGAGATCTAAGGGGCGTTCCAAGAGTGTCCCAGGGGATTTCAGGGGTTTCAAGAGGCACTAGGAGGTCTCAGGGCTGTTTAAGAGAGTATCAGGGTCGTCTCAGAAGATTTCAGGCGAATCCCTGGGGCTCCAGAGGGCCTCAGAGGAACTTCAGAGGGTCTCAGGGGCATTTCAGGGGATTCCAAGAGATCTCAGGGGCGCTTCAAGAGTTCTCAAGGTATTTCATGGGAGTTCTAGAGGGTCTCAGATGAGTTTTTGGGGGAACTCAGGAGCTTTACAGAAGGTCTCAGGGGCGCTTCAAGGGGTCTCAGGGGGGTCAAAGTGGTCTCAGGAGCGCTTCAGAAGGTCTCCGAGGGTTCCAGGGGTGTTCCAGAGGCATTTTAGAGGATTTCAGGTGAAAGCAGGAGATCTCAAGGGCGTTTTAGGGGGCTCATGGGGTTCCAGAGAGTCCCGGGAGCGCTTCAATAAAGTTCCAGGGGTCTTAGGGGCGTTTTAAATTCAAGTTTTATGGTCAGGGAGTTTCAGAAGGATTTCAGGGGGATTCCTAGGAGCAGTGATGGAATTGCTCTTATCGTGAAGCACCTCGCGAGTGAAGATCCAACAAACAGCTTCCTCACGGTTCCGAGAGTAAGCCGTATGTGGGTTCATTCGCACCCGCTTGCTTCACGAGTATGAAGCAAAACAAATACACTCTTGAGTTTTTTTGTCGCAAAAACCTAGTGCAATTTTAATAGCGAATCATGTAATTATCCATCAGAAAGTAATGTTTTGTGCTTCATTGTTCCTGTAAAGCAGGTCAGCCGTGTAAATGCGTTCTTCATTAATGTGAATAATTCTCAGAGTGGCTATGCGAATCAAGACGAGTGCGTACCAGCTTCGTTAACTCGCGAGTAAAGAAGTGCGAATATATTCAGACCTCCGTTGTTCACGAGTAGACTTGCTTTGCATTTGTGTCTGCTCAGCTGCAATTCTCACTATTATCCACCCCTGCCAGGAAGTTTGAAGGGCGCTTCAAGGCGCCTCTTGTACGTTTCAGGAAGTCTCAGAAGCGTTTTGGTATTTCAGGGGGTCCCAGGGGTATTGGCAGCATTCCAGGAAATCTTAGGGACGTTTCTGGGCGTCCCAGGAGGTTTCAGGGGGTTCCATGGAGTCTCTAGGGCGCTTTTTCGGGATTCTTAGAAGTGATCCAGGGAGTCCCAGAGGTGCTTCACAGGGTCTCAGGGGTTCTAGGGGATCTATGGAGCGTTCTTGGAGGTCTCAGGTTTCTCACGATCTCAAAAGGTTTCTGAAGCTCCCAAAAAAAACTTGAAACCCTTTGAGATGCCTCTGAAATGCCTTATGAAGAAATAGCTAAAATAGTAAAAATTCACAAATAAAAAAAAATCTGAAATATCTTGAAATGCCCCTGAAACCTTCATAATCCGATAGCAACTCCCTTGATAACCCCGTAATCTATTTAAAATATCCCTGAGGCTCTTTGGACTACCCTCAAAGGGTTCCTTGAGCCACGTGAAACAACCCTGTTGCGTTGAATTGCCCATGAAACCTCGTAATATTATTGAAACGCCCCTGAAATCCCCAATTCCATTGATATGACAAAGAAACCAGTCTAAACGTCCTTAGAAGGCTCTTGAAATCTCCCAAAACAACTCCCTGAAACGCCCCTGAAGTCAATTGGAACCCTCCTTTTTTTCAATCTCTGGGAGCTTCCAGGCAACCTCCTTAGCTCCAGGCTCAAAATTGGAGATGAAGCTAAGGGGGTTGCCAGGAAGTCCCCAGAGAGTCTAATACACATGGGTTTCAATTGGCTTCATGGGCGATTTAGGGGGTGGATTCAGGGGATTCTGGGCATTATTCCCAGGAGCAAGACCTGTTCTCGTGAATTAAGCTTCCTCATTAGGGCTTTGAGGACTTAATGTGTGCACAAAATTTCCTTGTTGATTTATGTACAATTTTAATTTATGCACCACGGCATAAACAAAGGGTGCCAGAGTACATAACTAAAACTTCCTTTCCCTCCTGAAATGTAAGGTTTTTCGCACCACGATGGTGTAGTGCACGTTCAGCGTGCCTGTATGGGTCATGTTGACCCTAACATACTAGGATTATATTGACTCTTTACCTAATGGAATCAGTTATTACTTTAATGGATTTCTAGGTTGACGAGGTTTCAGAGGGTGAGTGGCTAGGATAATGAAGATGTGGAGTACTGGGGTACTGGAGTACTGATTTAATGAATTTGATAGGGGTTTCATGAGAGTTTCAGAGTGAGTTCAGAGACGTTTCAATGCGTACCAGGATCCTTTAGAGGATATTGAGGACTTCCAGAAGAATTCCCGAGGGTTTTAAGGATGTTAATAGAAGCTTTAAGATATTTTCAAGGATTTCGGCGGATTTTAAGTCGTCTTATGGAGCTTCAACAGTTTTCAGGGAGGCTTAATGAGAGTGTAGGAGAAGTTTACAAGCTCCCTAGGATGATTTAGAAAGGGATTCCGAGGGAGAGGAGTTTCAGGGCGTTTCAGTGAATTTTATCTCAGCGGGTTACAAACGGGCTTAAGGAGAGTTTGAGAGAAGTTTACAGGCGTCCTAGTCGAGCTTCAGAGGGGTTTCAAGGTAGTGCGTTTCATTGACCCAAACAACACACATGTTATATATTAGTAACGACAGCGCAAGTTTTGGTTGTATAGAAGTTTATTTGACGTTATTCCAACACAATGTTAGAATTACGTAAAATAAACTTCTATACAACCAAAACTTGCGCTGTCGTAACTAATATATAACATGTGTGTTGCTTGGGGAGCTTCAGGAGAGATGTCCAAGGAGTAAGTGAGGATATAGAGAGATTTCCAGGCGTTCAGAAGGCTTCAGGAGGGCTTCCACTGGCTTCAAGGAAGTTGACAAAGATTTCAGGAGTGTTTTAAGGGGTTTCATGACGTTAGATTCTATAGAATCTAATTTTGGTAACTTTTATCACCAACCAAGTGTTTCCACGGAGATAGAGAAACACATGGAGGCGCAAGTCTATGCTATCAATGTTCGGGGTCATTCAAATATGACGACCATCGTTTAGCGGGGAGGGAGTGACATTCCATGTATTGAGTGTACCAAAAAGGCGGGACAGAGGGGTGGAAAGGAATAAAAAAAAGCCCGAAAAATGATGGACGTAATTTTTGAATGTTTTCATGAAGTGGCATCTTACCCCATGGCAGATGGCCTTTTCGCACCACTTCCGTTTTACGAACCAGTTTTTAAAATAGCTAAAAATCTATGAAAATGCGTTAGTTTAGTGTATATTTCAGCTGGAATATCAAGCAAATATTGTCTAGTTGCTGTTACCACTTTGAAAGCCTAACAAATGAGGCTTTTTATAATTGAAAACGATGAAAGTTTGAAAAATGGCATCCTACCCCACTTTCTCCTACATGAATGAGCACTATCCCTCTAAATGGTCAAGAACTGCTCCATTGTTATTTCAGATCAATGACGGTATCGATATCTGTGACAATTGGAGAGTCAGCAGCACTTCGGTTGTTTTTCCCAGACACGTTCCAGTCGAATACAGAGTTAACTAGCTTTGGCAGACCTGCGCCGATGTCGATTATGTTAGACAATTTCAGGAATTAAAAAAAAAAACTTCTGCGTCCAAAGTTAGATAGAAAGGGTGAGTTTGGTGGTAGTTTCAGAAGCGTTACATGAGACCTCAGGACCGTTACATGGGACACGAGAAAGTTTCAGGGGGTTTTCGTAGGCATTCATTGAAGTTTCGCGAGTATCGGAGGTGTTTTCAGGAGTTGTGGAGGAACTTTGCTGCGGTACAGACTGTCCGAGGGGGTTTCAGGGCGTTTACGCAGACATTGAAGAAAATTTAAGAGAATTTTCGATGGGTTTCGGTAGTATTACCGGGGAGTTTTCGGGGGTTTTAGAGGGTCTCAGGGCGTTTTATGAGATCCAAGATGGTTTCAGGGGGTTCTCAGGAGCATTTCAGCAAGTGTTAGAGGATTTGAGGGGACGGGGGCTGGTTCCGGAGTCATTACAGGAGGCTTTAGGACAGAAGGTCGAAGGATAAATCGTCGAAAGACAAAAGTTCGATGGACAAAAGGTCGAATGGACAAATGGTCGAATGAACCAAAATGTTAGTAGACCAAGTTACCAGCTGGTGTATCTCGCTTATAAGAAAAAAAAATTGTTGAGTATTTTTTGTTGTTCATTGAGAGAAACTTTATAATGCTGTTATAGAAATCATACGCATTTCAGGCACTACCATTTATATATGTTTTTTTCCTTTTTTTAGACGGTTCTTTTAAGTTATGTAAATGTAATAATTATTCAAGGAATTACAGTATTTAGTCTTTGCTACTGGTGTTTTGGTGACTTCCGGTTTTTGAATAAAACTAAGTTTACCAACTCTACTTTGCATGTAGTTAAAAACCTCACCATCTGAGGCAAAACTCAATGCCAATGAAATCAAATTGGGTTAGGGATCCATGACTGGAAAGTGAAAGTATTTCTATTGGAAGATCCGAGAAGTACATAATACTTGAAGGGAAAAAAGAAGAGGCATAATATAAAATTTCTGGTGGAATCCTTGAAGCAATTTTCTTGCAATATATGTTATAATTTTTTGTGATATTTTTACAATTGATAAAGCATATCCTAGATATATTTTCAATTCCTAGTAGCAGCTTATTTTGCTGTCCTAAGAAAAGTCTTTGTGGGAGCCACGAAGAAATTGCGATCTACCTGAAGCAATTTTTTGAAAAATATCTGGAGTAACTAGGGTAATTCGCCAATTGTTGAACACTACCCTAATGTTGAACAGTTTCTGAAAATTTTATTATATATCTAACTTAAGTAATTTTCGTTCAACGTAAACGTAGGATGCAGATGCGTATACATGTGTGTCACGATATTGCTCCAATAAAGTTACAAAATTTGTATATTTCACGTCAAAAATATTGATTGAAAATTTTGTATCACTAATGACACGAAAACTGCACAATTCTTAGGATTAATTTTAAGAAATTGCTGTTACGAAATAAGCTTTACTGGCAAATCGACCACAAATATCAAAGTCACACCATAGTTACAAGAACTGGAAGGGTGTCCATGTTTAACATTGTTGAAAATCATAATTTCATAGTAATTTTATTTGAAAAAAAAATATTTTTCTAATCACCCTGTCGTTATGCATCTAGGATCCAATTGTTGAACACTGGCACTGATGTTAGCATGACTGCCAGATTTTTTTTTTCACTTTACCTAACCGTACATTTCATGAGGCTTCAAGGGCGTTCCAGGGATGTTCCAGGGGTGTTCCAAAGCGCTTCATGAAAGTTCCAGGGGTTCTCAATGGGTTTCAAGACCGTTACAGAGGTTTTCCAGAAGGATTCAGAGTGTTAAGGGGGTCCCAGGAGTATTTCAGGGTGTTCCAGGGGGGTTCAGGAGTGATCCACGGGTTTTCAAAGGTTTTCAGGGTGTTCTAAGGGATTGAGTGGGTCCCATGGATTTCCACGAGTGACTGAGGGGGTGTTCAAAGGTGTTCTTTTCTTCAGTCGTTTTCGCTTCTAGTCAAATCTTTTCATTCATTTGTTGTATCTATTTAGTCATGTTTAAAACGATTTCAGTCCACTAGAGCTCTCTTCAAAGAAGAAGCCATTTCTTGTCATTGAATGAATTGTCACTCAAATAACTAACTGGGCAGAAAACACGAACAATCTGGAAAAAAATCCGCCAGAGTGAAAAATTGTCGGATGTCGGTTCAAAGTCGCGTCAAATTTTATCAAATGTTGGACCACTGTTGGACCCACATCGGATAACTATTGGGTCTATGTTGAGTTTGGTAGCCAAAATAAAAACAGGTCAATGATAGGTTTATGTCGGGTCATACGTCATCAATTACGATACTGGGTCATTAGGCCGAAGGCCATTAGGCCGAAGGTCATTAGGCCGAATGGTCATTAGGCCGAATGGTCATTAGGCCGAATGGTCATTAGGCCGAATGGTCATCAGGACGAATTGAAAGTTAGCCGTTGTTTTTACCTTTTCCAACAATTTTTGACAAAAACTAGTTTAACAATGGAACTAGAAAGAATAGCCTATGTTTTAAAGAAGGAAAAATTTATGAATTGAATATCAGCAGTTTCAGCGCCAAAAACTATTTCAGCAATGATACTAGAAAGAACAGCCTATATTTAAAAGAAGGAAAAATTCATGGGTAAAATATCAGTAGATTCAGCATCAATAAAGTATCTTCGTGCCTGCCACACGATACACACATGCAAAATGGTCATTTGCAGAGGAAGCTCTCAGTTAATAAGCTGAGAAGCAGGCTTTGTCTCAGTGGGGACGTAACGGCAAGAAGAAGACCCAATGACCATTCGGCCTGATGACCATTCGGCCTAATGACCATTCGGCCTAATGACCATTCGGCCTAATGACCATTCGGCCTAATGACCTTCGGCCGAATGGCCTGACACCATCAATTACGAACAAATATTGAACTGTTCAACAATTAGTGAGAATCGTCCAACATTAGGATGAGTTAGCTTAAGGAAGCGTTCAACATTTGGGTTACAGACTTCCCATACAAATGTTCTGTTTTCTCTTAGAAAATGGGATTTAAGGGAATAAAAATTCAATGTGAAGTATAAACAATGAGTGGATATAGTCGTTCCCTGGATATATTTCAACTAAAGTGGAATTATGCACGGAAAAACAAACGAAGACAAAAATGCCGGTACTAACCGTCCAACAGGAGAATTACCCTATTGGAGAAATCGTTCAAAATGTTCAATTTAAAAAAAAAACCTCCGTTCACAAAATTTCTGTTTGGCTTTATTTAATCGCTGTAATGATTGGAGTTATAATGGCAATATTTCAATCTATGATTCATCCTTCTTCTTCCCATAGATTTTCCTTTCAAGTAATTGATTTTCACATTAAACTATTAAATCAAACCATTTCTTTCTATCATTTATGGGCATCTATTTCGAGTTGCAATGTGGTAATAAATTGCATTTTGTTTCTTGTATATTTAACCTTTTGTCCTGAACAAGAGACGAACCAGCCAAGGGCTGAAAGTCTCTTAAATAAAGACAAATCAATCAATCAGCCTTTGTCCTATTTGACCTTATGTCTTTCGACCTTTTTATCATAGATTCTTACAGGAGCGTTTTCGAGGGTTTCAGAGAGTCTCAGGTACATAGGGTCCGAGAGAGTTTGAGGGGGCTTTCAGAGATTCCTTAGAAGATTCCTTTTTTTATTTGAAGTTCTGAGGCAAACTGATGAACTGGGATATCAAGACGTTTGTCCTTAATTGTCCCATACAACGTTGACTCAACCTATTGAGCATAGAATATTTCCGTGTCTACCATATGATTGATATACGTCTGTAAATTGGTCATTGGCAGAGGAAGCCTTTTCAAGTTTCCAAAGAAAATCTTCGCAATTTTCCACCGCTCCCACAAACCAACCCAAAAATCCCACCTGGCAGATGTACCTCCGTTGATAAATGGCCAGACATAAACAAAGTAAATGAAGGTGGGTTTAACTTTTCGTTTTTGGCTGTGTCGAGTCGAGGTCAATCTGGCAACCGGTCGGTATGGTCTGGCCTGGCCGACGCGAACCCAAGCTGACAACTCTCAGCTTCTGGCCCAAACAGCCCCAAAGTGCCATTATTCTCGTAAATGAGCTTCTTTTGTGCGATTGGTTGTGGTGGAATCAGAATTTACCTTATAAATGTCACCGCTCAACTTTCTCCCGAAAACTTGCAACAGCCACTATCAATTTACCATATCAGGGGTGGCGGCACACGGTTGTTTGTAAACACGGAAACTTTCCAACCAGCATCAGCAGCGATTCGACCGTTTTTTTTTCCTGCTCCGGTGTCCTTTGTCGGAGGAGTCGCTTATCGTAGGAGGAAAGATAATTAATTATTATGACAAGAGATTACCACTTGTAATGAGTTTTGACCTGAGTGAGGTTGGGGGTCCATAAGAATGGAGTGTGAACTTTGGGGTTGTCCTTGTTCACCGGGTAAGGCAACGCCCCCACTCTTTCTCTCTGACTCGCTCTGCTAATGTGAACGATAATGACATTGGTTTGCGTTGTCCTTTGGTCTTGGTGGTCGGTCGGGTCCGCACTTACTCGGTGTTCATCTTGACATAAAGCGAACAATGTGGTACTTCCTCGGAAAATGCCATAACAATAGACCGGTGGGAAAATGGTTCTTGGCGGATGGTTGCGTCCAGGATTCATGCGAAAGATGTGTAAGAGTGTATTTAGGACCGAGACTATAGCGCCATTATAACAGATAACAGAACGGGTTTCTTTTGTTTTTCGCCTTGAGGAAGCAGTTTTTGCTGCAGCCGCCATCAGCGAAGATCTGTACACAGTATTGTCACAAAGGGAACGAAAGATAAAGAGTTGTTTTCTCGAACCGTGGGTGAAGTGTAGGTACTTTGTGGTGATTCTTTTAATTAAGAGATTTGGCCTTTGGTGTAACATCCTCTCAAGGATAGTGCAAAGTACTACTAAAAGTGCTTTTAATTCAATTACGCCCATGGGGAGAACGATACCACGAAGACTAAACATAATGGTACAGATACGAACTGAGTTCCACAGAGAGCCGTTAGTAAGGCACAGTTTATTGTACAGTAGAATCTCAATTTATGCTCATTTTATTTGTGCCAAACTCAGATAGCAGAGCGCATAGTAGAGAGCGGCTAGAACAATGTACATGCTAGCTGGAGGAAGCTGGATAAAGGCAAGCCTAGGCAGCCATGTTACGATAGACGGGGATACCTTCGAGGTGGTGGAGGACTTCGTCTACCTCGGATCCTTATGCACGGCAGACAACAACTTCAGCCGTGAAATACAAAGGTGCACCAGCAGTGGAATTTGGGTCCTCTATGGGCTTCACAAGAACCTGCGGAAGAGAAAGCTTCATCACCGCATCAAATGCACCATGTACAAGTAGCTGATAAGACCGGTGGTTTTCTACGGGCACAAGACCTGGACTATGCTCGAGGGGGCACAAATTTCCCAAATGGAGGAGAACGTGCCTCTGGAGCCGATCTACTGATACTGATGATCGAGGGGGACATGCAATCACTCGAAGTGTTGGAGCGTTGGGTGTTTAGAACCATCATTGGTTCTTGCGCAGGAGAACTAGCATCCGGATTGTGACAAAAGCTGGAAGGATACGATAGGCAGGACATGTTGTGAGATTGCCGGACAACAACTCCTGCAAAGCTGGTGTTCACAAAAAAATTTGGATGGAACAAGAAGACCTGGAGGGCAGCTTGCAAAGTGGGCGGATCAGGGGGAAAGAAAATGTAATAATGACGGTAACTATGACAACGGCTGCGAAGGGAGAGTACAGAAAGGTTGCAATGGCGCATCAGGTGCGTATTATGGGTCCCTCAGTTCAGTAGGGCGATGGAAATCTCAGTGTCGTCCCAAGAGGGATCGCAGGGGGTTCACGCAGTACCAGAAGGTCTTAGGGGCGTTTAAGGGGTATTTAAGGGGTTTCCAGGGAGTCTCAGGGGCACTTCAGGGTCTCAGTGGCGTTTCAGATGGTTCCAGGGGATCTCAGAGGGCTCCAGGTAAGTTTTGGCTGGTCTCAGGGACGTTTCAGGGGCATTTCAGGAGATACCACGGGATGCCAGGAGGTCTCAGGGGCGTTGAAGAGATTCAATTGCGTTCCTGGGGGTCTCAAAGGGTAACAAGAGGTTCCAGGGGGTCTGTGGGGTGCTCCAGAAGATCTCAGGGGAATTTTAGGAGGTCTTAGGGTCTTAGGGATGGGATCCAAGAAGGTTCCGGGTTTTGGGAGTTTTTGAAGATCTCAAGTGTGTTACACCTGGAGTTTTAGAAATTTCGGGGGGTTTTAAAAGATTTAGGAGGCATTTCAGGTATTTTTAGAGCATTGTTGGCGGGTTTCTGAGGTGTTACGCAGGCAATTTCGGGGATTACGGAGTGCCTTAGGTGCGTTACATGGGATCCGTTGAGGTTTTAGGGTGATTTCGAAGACATTGCAGGAAGTTTCAGAAAATTTTCGGAGACAACTTCACAAAAACTCTTAAACCCCCTCGCTCTGCTTTGAAACGCCTCTGAAACCTCCATTATCCGATTAAAATTCCCTCGAAAGCCATTCGAAATGCCCCTGAAACTCCTTTTGCTTTAAAAGTGTTCCTAAGACCCCCTTTTTCTACTTCTTCTTCTTCTTTTATGGCCCCCACTGGCACTTGGCCTGCCTCGCTTAAACTTAGTGCTTTTTGAGCACTTCCACAATTATTAATTGAAGGGCTTCCTTTGCCTGCCATTGCATGAATTTGTACATTGTGAGGCAAGTACAATTATACATTATGCCCAGGGAGTCGAGTGGGGAGTCAGGAACGGGAAACAAATCCGCCGTCTCCGGATTAGTGATCCATAGCCTTAACCACTAGACTAACTGGAGACCCCTAAGACACCCCTGATCTCCGTAATCCCATCGAAACGCTCATCTTCAATTATCATAATCAAGTTGTAATGCCCCCGAAATCCCTTGGAACGCTTTTGAAAGAGTTCAGATATCCACTGAAACGCTTCTGAAAACTCCTTGAAACGCCTCTGAAATGCAATCAAACGCTCCTAAAGCCTCTAGGAACACCCTTGAAAAGTTCTTGAAACTTCCTGCAACTTTCTCAAATGTCTTGAAACGCCCTGCAATCCCTTGTAACGCCCTTTAAAGCCTCCTGAACCGCCTTCAAAGCCCCTTGAAACGTCCCTAGGATACCGTTAATACTATTGAAACACTTCTAAAATCCCCTTATCTTATCACCCTTCTGGGACGCGCGCCGTTGCAAAAAGTACAACACTACCAAAAAACCTCGGTTGTCGTATACAGCGCTAGCGCGGTGCAGTTAGAGCTGCAATACCCTGAAACAATTTCCTAAAGTCCCTTGATACCCCCTGTTTTGGGGGCTCTCTGGGAACTTCCTGGAAACCCAAGACCTGTTCTAGCGTACTAGATTCCCTCATTAAAAATGGGAACTTTAGATGAACTTCTGTAGAAATATTCTGAGCAATTCCTGGAAGTTATGCAGGAACGCCTGTAGAATTTCCCGGATGAATTCAAGTGGCATTATCCAGAAAACTTCTGGGGAACAGCTGAATACATTCTCTCGGAAAATTTCCTAAGAATTACAGAAGAAATGTTTCAAAAAATTGCGGCGGAACTCCTGAAACAGTTTTTGAAGGAATTTCCAAAAGTACTTCTGCTTACTTTTAGTCCTGAGTACCTATGGTGGCGCAGAGTGCCGAATTGAAAGATCTCCATCCTGGGCAATTACCGGCCATCGCCTTGACCTATGGCCAGGTCAAATTTCTGTCGACTTCCTTTAATTCCTAGCTGAGGCTGCGCCACCATGAGCCTCTGGGCCTGCTTCTGCTACGATATCCTGCTGGGTTTAAATCTAACGCTTGTTTGCAGATTTCGTTCCCGCCCCTGCGTAGACTGTGGCCGGCTTTTGTTGACATTGACGATGGAACTCCACGTTGAAGATCCAATTGTGAGACCACCATGCACGAATTATACACCACAGGCTAGATGGTAGATAAAGATCTGCAACCGATGAGTGTTCTCCGCTGATACATCCCAAGTTTCACTGGCGTACAACAGTCACACTCAATCCTGAATTGCCTGTTCAGCACTTTCTTGACGAAAATAGAACAGCAGAACTATTTCGGTACCTTCGGTAGTCGATTTTACTGAGGCTCAGTAGACCAACTGTCAAAACCGGGTGCAAAAGGTAAACAATGCAGTATAGCTGTATTCGGCTGTTCTATTTTCGTTAAAAATTTACCAAACACGGTATTCCAAATTAAGTGTGCACAAATTTCACGTTCGAGTTAAAAATTAGGATTTTGATGCGTTAACTAACATGATTGTTTTCCATAAAGCCTGTATCCGCAATAATCGGGACACAGAAATACAGCTGTAACTCTGCAATAGATGCATTAGAATTGCTCAAATTTTGTTTAATAACATCTTAATATGTGTTCATTTCACGTACAAAATTTCATGTGAATCGGTGCAGTACTTTTTGTTGTAGCAACAAAAGAGTAAAATGTGCGCCATTGAATTTTGTACAGTCCCTAGTTTTGCTTGTCAGCACTGTAACTTTTGAATTTGGCAAAGGAAATGGCTGAAATTTTGATCACAAACCTGTCAATCTACATTTGTTGCACAGGCAAAATTTAAAAAAAATCGATGCACTATCAACAATTTTATAGTCGAAACATGTATTGGTACTAAACATGATTTTAGCCCCTCAGACAACAATTAGTCAGCACCCTTTATTGTTTCGATTGTACTATTGAAAGTACTATACCAATAATCACCAAATTTTGCAGGCGTAATATACACATAATCAACTAACTTCTATGAAAATTTCATGAAAATTGGCAGAGAATTTCAAAAGTTATGAATAGGCAAATATCGCACATGAAAAACACAACAATTTTTCACTAACACTCCTTTCAACACCAGTAGCTTTCAAACCAATTGATCAAAGTTGATGAAATTTTCCAAGAAAGTGTCTCTATCATACGCGCCAACTTGTGACGTAGTTGTGGGGGGCAAGGCCTCTCAAAATCAATTAAATTCGGATAATATCGATGCAGTTCATCTAATTTAGGCATATCCACGTGAAAACTAGTGCATTGAGCTGAAAAAAGTTGAATATTGTCCAATTTTGGAGAGCTTCACCCCCCCCCCCCAACTATGTCACAAGTTGGCGCCTATGATATCTATAAGTATCATAACTGCTAACGAAATTTCCTAATTATGATCACAAAACTTTGAACTGTAGCGTAAAAGAACCATCTAGTATGCAAAAGAAAATTGATCATGATTGTACAAAATGCTTAAAATCACGTCTGATTGTTTTTCATCCACAGTTAAAAGTAATGCATCGATTTTAATGAAATTTGGTACAAATAATAAACATACACCAAAGAGTTCTCAGTCAATTATTTGGCAAATTTTACCGATTCATTACAGAGCTACTGACGTACTTCTGTGTCCCGATTATTGCGGATACAGGCTTTACATTTCTTGAACTCGCAAAGGCAGCCCTCGCCTTTTTGATCAGTGCACCTATGTCCATCTTGGTGCCGCCATCGGCCGCCATTTGGCTACCAAGATATTGGCAGCTTTCAACATTCTCCACTGATTGCCCAACTACCGTAAAGCTGGAAGGGTTGACCGTGTTTTCATTCAACGATTAGGAGGAATCCTTGAAAGAATTACTGGAAGAATCCTTGAAGGAATTCCTGGAGGAATCCTTGAAGGAATTCCTGGAGGAATCCTTGAAGGAATTCCTGGAGGAATCCTTGAAGGAATTCCTGGAGGAATCCTTGAATGGATTCCTGGAGGAATCCTTGAAGGAATTCCTGGAGGAATCCTTGAATGCATTCCCTGAGGAATCCTTGGAGAAACTCCTAGAGGAATCCTTGAAGGAATTCCTGGAGGAATCCTTGAAGGAATTCCTGGAGGAATCCCTGAAGGAATTCCTGGAGGAATCCTTGAAGGAATTCCTGGAGGAATCCTTGAAGGAATTCCTGGAGGAATCCTTGAAGGAATTCCTGGAGGAATCCTTGAAGGAATTCCTGGAGGAATCCTTGAAGGAATTCCTGGAGGAATCCTTGAAGGAATTCCTGGAGGAATCCTTGAAGGAATTCCTGGAGGAATCCTTGAAGGAATTCCTGGAGGAATCCTTGAAGGAATTCCTGGAGGAATCCTTGAAGGAATTCCTGGAGGAATCCTTGAAGGAATTCCTGGAGGAATCCTTGAAGGAATTCCTGGAGGAATCCTTGAAGGAATTCCTGGAGGAATCCTTGAATGCATTCCCTGAGGAATCCTTGGAGAAACTCCTAGAGGAATCCTTGAAGGAATTCCTGGAGGAATCCTTGAAGGAATTCCTGGAGGAATCCTTGAAGGAATTCCTGGAGGAATCCTTGAAGGAATTCCTGGAGGAATCCTTGAAGGAATTCCTGGAGGAATCCCTGAAGGAATTCCTGGAGGAATCCTTGAAGGATTTCCTGGAGGAATCCTTGAAGGAATTCCTGAAGGAATCCTTGAAGGAATTCCTGGAGGAATCCTTGAAGGAATTCCTGGAGGAATCCTTGAAGGAATTCCTGGAGGAATCCTTGAAGGAATTCCTGGAAGAATCCTTGAAGGAATTCCTGGAGGAATCCTTGAAGGAATTCCTGGAGGAATCCTTGAAGGAATTCCTGGAGGAATCCTTGAAGGAATTCCTGGAGGAATCCTTGAAGGAATTCCTGGAAGAATCCTTGAAGGAATTCCTGGAGGAATCCTTGAAGGAAATCCTGGAAGAATCCTTGAATGCATTCCCTGAGGAATCCTTGAAGGAATTCCTGGAGGAATCCTTGAAGGAATTCCTGGAGGAATCCTTGAAGGAATTCCTGGAAGAATCCTTGAAGGAATTTTCTGGAGGAATCCTTGAAGGAATTCCTGGAGGAATCCTTGAAGGAATTCCTGGAGGAATCCTTGAAGAAATTCCTGGAGGAATCCTTGAAGGAATTCCTGGAAGAATCCTTGAAGGAATTCCTGGAGGAATCCTTGAAGGAATTCCTGGAGGAATCCTTGAAGGAATTCCTGGAGGAATCCTTGAAGGAATTCCTGGAGGAATCCTTGAAGGAATTCCTGGAGGAATCCTTGAAGGAATTCCTGGAAGAATCCTTGAAGGAATTCCTGGAGGAATCCTTGAAGGAAATCCTGGAAGAATCCTTGAATGCATTCCCTGAGGAATCCTTGAAGGAATTCCTGGAGGAATCCTTGAAGGAATTCCTGGAAGAATCCTTGAAGGAATTTTCTGGAGGAATCCTTGAAGGAATTTTCGGGAGGAATCCTTGAAGGAATTCCTGGAGGAATCCTTGAAGGAATTCCTGGAGGAATCCTTGAAGGAATTCCTGGAAGAATCCTTGAAGGAATTCCTGGAGGAATCCTTGAAGGAAATCCTGGAAGAATCCTTGAATGCATTCCCTGAGGAATCCTTGGAGAAACTCCTAGAGAAATCCTTGAAGGAATTCCTGGAGGAATCCTTGAAGGAATTCCTGGAGGAATCCTTGAAGGAATTCCTGGAGGAATCCTTGAAGGAATTCCTGGAAGAATCCTTGAAGGAATTTTCTGAAGGAATCCTTGAAGGAATTTTCTGGAGGAATCCTTGAATGCATTCCCTGAGGAATCCTTGGAGAAACTCCTAGAGGAATCCTTGAAGGAATTCCTGGAGGAATCCTTGAAGGAATTCCTGGAGGAATCCTTGAAGGAATTCCTGGAGGAATCCTTGAAGGAATTCCTGGAGGAATCCTTGAAGGAATTCCTGGAGGAATCCTTGAAGGAATTCCTGGAGGAATCCTTGAAGGAATTCCTGGAGGAATCCTTGAAGGAATTCCTGGAAGAATCCTTGAAGGAATTCCTGGAAGAATCCTTGAAGGAATTCCTGGAAGAATCCTTGAAGGAATTCCTGGAGGAATCCTTGAAGGAATTCCTGGAGAAATCCTTGAAGGAATTCCTGGAAGAATCCTTGAATGCATTCCCTGAGGAATCCTTGGAGAAACTCCTAGAGAAATCCTTGAAGGAATTCCTGGAGGAATCCTTGAAGGAATTCCTGGAGGAATCCTTGAAGGAATTCCTGGAAGAATCCTTGAAGGAATTCCTGGAAGAATCCTTGAAGGAATTCCTGGAGGAATCCTTGAAGGAATTCCTGGAGAAATCCTTGAAGGAATTCCTGGAAGAATCCTTGAATGCATTCCCTGAGGAATCCTTGGAGAAACTCCTAGAGAAATCCTTGAAGGAATTCCTGGAGGAATCCTTGAAGGAATTCCTGGAGGAATCCTTGAAGGAATTTTCTGGAGGAATCCTTGAAGGAATTATTGGAGGAACTCTTGAAGAAATTCCTGGAAGAATCCTTGAAGAAATTTCTGGAGGAATCTACCTGAAGGAATTCCTGGAGGAATCCTGGAAGAAATTCCTGGAGGAATTCTGGAAGAAATTCATAGAGGAATCCATGAAGGAATTCCTGGAGGAAGCTCTTTAAAGAAATTCCTATAGAAATCCTTGAAGTAATTTTTGAAGGGATCCTTGAAGGAACTTATAGAAGAGCCCTTGAAGGAATTCCTAGTGGAATCCTTGAAGGAATACCTGGAGGAATCCCTGAAGGAATTCCTGGAGGAATCCCTGTAGGAATTTCAGGACGAACCTCTAGTGGAATTTATGGAGAAATTCCTGCAGGATTTTTAGAGAAATACTTTGGGAATCTCTTTGTAAGCTTTTGGAGAAGTTCTTGGGGATTCTTTGAAAATCTCATGAGGAATCTTTGAAGGAATTCCTTGACGAATACCTGGAGGAATCCCTAGAGGCACTCCTGAAAAAATCTCTGGATGAATTTCGTGAGGAATTGAAAGAATCTTTGGAGAAGTTCTTGGAGCAATTTCTGCAGGAATCTCCGAGGAAATTAATGGACGAGTCTCTGGATGAATTTCTGGAAGAATCTCTGAAAGAGTTCCTGGTGAGTCCCTAGAAGCATTCCTGGATGAGTCCCTGGTGAAAATCTTGAAGGTATTTCTGGAGGAATTCGTGAAGCATTCCCTGTAGAAAGTTTTGGATGAATTTCTTGGGGAATTCTTAGAGGATTTCCTGTAGGGATCTTAGTCGGAGTTTGTGGAGCAATCTCTAGGAGAATTCCTTCAGGATTTCCTGAAGGAACTCTTAGAGGAATATTTGAAAGAATTCGTGGTGTATTTCATGGAAGAATCTCTGGGTGAATGGGAGGGATTACTGCAGGAGTTCCTTCAGGAATCGCTTAGGATTTGTTGGAGTTATTCCTAGAAGAACCACTGCAGGATTTCCTAGCGCAATCTCGGTAGGAATTTCTGGAGAAATTCCTGAAGGAATTCTTTTAGGAATAAATGATGAAATCCCTGGAGGAATTCCTTGAGAAATTACTGGACGATTTCCTCCACGAATACTGAAGGTATCTCTGGAGGGGAGGAATTCCTTGAGCAATTTCTGGGAGAATCACTAGAGAAATTTCTGAAGGAATATTTGAAGGCATTCTGGGAGGGACTTCTGGAGGAATCCCTGGAGAAAAATCTGGAGAAATTCCTAAAAGAATTTCTTGAGGAAGAGCTGGAGGAAAACTTTATAGAAATTACTGGAGGAATCCATAGAGTAGTTATCAGAGGAATACTTAGAGAAATTCCGAGAATTTTCAGAGGAATTCCAGTATGTATCTCTGGAAGATTTGATGGTGGTATACCGAAGGAATTTTCCTGGGGGAATTTCTGGTGGTGCCCTTGGAGGAATCCGTAAAGAAATGGTATGCTCAGAATGTTCTCCAAACATGTTTCTTCAAGTCACGTTCCAGTGGCCGCGTTTGGGCCAGTTTTATCAATGGTGCTTCTCCGGATTATCACTGTTATTTGTATGAAAAACCATAAAGATAGAGTCGTCACATGACTAGTTTGGTAATGTGATCAAAATTTCCTCGATACTGAAGAAAAGTGAGCTCAAAACAGTCTCTCCAGCCTCTCCGGGTCTCACCGGAAACCGGTTCCGGAATACCCGGTATGGTCAATGCGCTCATGCCCTAATTATCGCGCTGCCTTTCAGGTTCTAGATGAAAAAAATACGGCATTTGAATCGTCGAAACGAGCCTCTGCACTAAAATCTGAATTTGTCCCCTGTGGGCACCTTCCGAAACCGGTTACAGGGGCCCATGTCCCGGAATGACCATGAATTAGTCACGGTCGGATTCTTGGAACTCATATCTTTCATTTAAGCCTAAGAGAATGGAAATCGGATCGAAAATGGATTTTTGGGAGCGTGTCAAAGCTATTGGCCATTTTTGACCCCTTAATGCCAAATGTGTTACTTTTTCTTATTGCAAAAGGAAGGTTAAAAACGATTTCCTGAAGAAATTCCTAGAGGACAAGAAATTCCTGGAGAAACTCATCGAGCATTCTCTGAAGGAACTACTGGAGAGACTTCGGAGAACTTCTGAAGTAATTCTTGAGGAAATATCGGGAATAAAATAATAAAAACATTACTGAGAGAAATCCTGCAGACATTGGTAGTAGGATTTCGGATCATATCACATACAGAACTTCTTGATAAATTTGAGTTTGATTTTGAGCTTGATTGACCACCCATAGATGCTACTCCAGTATCGCCAGACCAGCTACACTCACACAAGGAACCGATGAGATATCTGCCGGAGATTAGCAGGCATCTTCAGTGTGTGAGCGTTGATGATCTTCTATTTTTTAGGCGACAATGGCGCCTGTCACGTCAGGATGAAGGTCAATGTGGGGAAGAGGAAGGAAGTGTTGATTGCAATGATTTGTATCCACATCAGTCCGAATATACCTCTGCGTCTACACAAATTCATGCGGATGTCGGAGTATTGGTATGATATGGTTGGCAGAGGGCTCACACATTGGTGCGTGGATGCCAGCGAGAAAGTACGTAGAAATATACAAAGTAGGGGGAAAGGGACGGGCTAAAGATTGAACCCAGGACTTTCTGCGTACGAATCCGAAGCGGTAGCCACTAGACCACCAAGCCCGTAAACCCATAAGGAACTTCTTGATAATTTCCAGGGGTAAATCGCGAAGGATGTTTTTGAAAAATACCTGATGAATTTTTTTAAGAATCTTTATTAAATTTTCTGCAGAATTTCCTAAGCTATTGAAGAAATTTCCAAAGGAACTGCTGATTACTGAACAACATCACTGAACTGTTGGTTACAGGCTCAGGTTCAATTTTTGTTCCTCCTCTCTAATTTGAGGTTTAAATGTAGAAATAATCACATCAAATGGCTTTCAACAATAATCAATCAACACTTAAGTTTATTCACAAAAAAATCACTTTATTCGCATGAACTCACTTTTTAATCAGGTCTATCGTATCGGCAATATCCCCTATTCTGCTGTGTCCACACGCTGCCACCAGAAGATGAATGGCAGCATCCAAGGTTTTCTTGACATCTTCCGGAGTCCCTACGCTTGGATTAACTTCCACCAAATCTACAGCTGCTAACCGACCGGTATTGTACGCCTCCTCCATGATATAGATTCCCTCTCGCAGTGTCAAACCTCCTCGAACTCCAGTTCCCGTACTTGGCGCCTCCAGAACATCCAACGAATCAATATCATAGCTCACATGCAAACTCTTCTTCCCATCGGGATCGATCCGCTCCAGAGCCATCTTCATAACATCTTTGATTCCGTATCTTTCCACTTCCCGCATCCCAAAAGCATGAATACCGAACTTCTCGATGATTACCCGTTCGTACGGATCCACTGACCGCAGCCCAATATAAACCATATTCTTGATCGAAATAATCGGCTCCTGCCAATCCATCCCAGGAATGTACGGCCAGTAATCCGCCAGCTCCTTCGCCAACAGCGCCACCGGCATTCCATGGATATTCCCGGACGGAGACGTGGAATTCGTATTCAAGTCGGCATGCGCATCAACCCAAATAACTCCAACGTCGCTGCAGTGCTTCAAATGTCCATCGATCGAGCCGATCGCGATGGCGTGGTCACCTCCCAGCGTCAGACACAGTCGATCCTCGTTTAGCACCCGAGTCACCCGCTGCGAGAGCAGCTTCGTACAGCTCGCCACGTGCTCCAGCTGCTTCATGTTGGTCGCCAGACGACCTTGCAGGTTCAACGCCTCATACTGGATGTCGCCGTAGTCGCGGATGTCCAACTTGTTCGAAATTTCCTGAATGCTGTCGAGCAATCCAGCTTCACGGATCGCCTTCGGTCCCAGACCAACGCCTTTCTTCCGTTGACCTTTCTCGAACGGAACGCCCACGATACCGATCTTCTCGTAGTTGATCTTCCGGAACTTTTCCAACGCATCCGTGGACAGTTGGCGACTTCCACTACTCCGCAGCAGCTTCGCGAGATGTTTTCCGCACAGCATGTTGCCGATGAGCCGTTGGGAAGTTGACTAAGCATGTTCGATTACAAAATTTGTGCTGCGCTCGAGGGGAAGCAAACAAACGGCGATAACATTTTGACCTCATTATTGTGATAGAAGATTGGGCTGAGTTTGAGATTTTTGATGGCGTTTGGTTTGTCGTCTCACAATCACATTTCTACCAAATATTTAATTCGTCGTATGCCATGGTTTGTCACGTACGTTAGGTTCACATTCACAATGCACATCCAACTGATGATCGAGAACAAATCTTCAGAAAAGTGCTGGAGGACTAAGTGCTGACCCATATCAATCAGTGGGTGTGGTCGAACTATCCTTATCAATTGCACGTGAAATGCACAGTTACTGAGCTTGGCATTGAACAATTATATTTTTTTTAATAGTTTTTACTATGTCAGCAGTTCTCAATCTTGGTGAATCATGGTTGATTTCAAGTTCTATGGGATAAACTAATCATCTAAAAACGATACTGTAACGTTTCTCTATTGGCTTATTGTGGGTTATTGCACTTACTACTGAAATTCTATAGAACAAAACTATAGACTAAAAAAATGTTAAATCATTCAGTTATCTCTAAAAATACCTGAAATCATGTAAATAACATGATTTCAGGTATTTTTAGAGATAACTCGTGGAGTTCAATTAGTAATGTTGTACATTCCTTTATTCAGGATTTCTTTGAACGGCTTTTTGGGAATCTTTGCAGGATTTTTCATCGACGGTGTTCCAAGGGGAATATGCAGATATATACTGAGAGTAACTTTTCAAAAAAATAGCGAGAGGAACTTCGGGAAATAAACTCGAAAAAAACTGGGAAATCACATAAAAAATTCTCGGATGGAAATATTAGTAGAATTCTGAGATTAACTCTGTAAAGCTTTGAGATAAATTCCTGGAGGAAAACTACTAATAATATCGCGAGAAACTCTAAAAGAAATCCTGGGAAATTCTTTGGAAGAAATCCCAGTGAGATTTTCTGCAGAAGTCTCGCTAGCATCCCGGGAGACGATGTTGGAAGTTATTCTGGAAAACCAACTAAGATAAATCATCGAAGGCTAAACTGAAGAATTTGCTTAGGATTCTCCGAAAAAAAAAATCAGGTATCAATACCGGACAATTTCTGGAAGGAATTCCAAGAGGTATTCCTGTGAGCCCCCGTGAAACCTTCTACTGAAATCCTTGGAGGAACTCTGGTAGAAATCTCGGATAAACACCGGAAAATCCTGGAAGAAACTCTGTGAGGATACCCTGGAAAACCCCTGGATGAAATCTTCAGAGAATTTTCTAGAGAACTCCAGGAAATATCTTAGGCAAGCTTCCAGGAAGTAGTTCTTTTCGCAAAGAAGAATCACATTACATATCCTACTGAAATTCCTTGAAATCTCAGAATCGCAAAGGTCACTCCAAGACAAAATGTTGTAATACACTTTTGGTTAGTCTGGGCCGTTTTCGGCTGAGCCACTTCAGGTCTACAATTGTGACCATAGTCATTAGCGTGGTTCAAAAAATCATATTTGTGTCACACTGCTTATTCGATTCGTAACTAGACCTGTGCGCCGACTATATTTTGCTCGGCGGCGGCGTGAGGGTCAATTTTGGCTGGCGGCGGCGCTGTCATCGGCGTCACGCCGGTGGCAGTTTACGGCGTGACCAAAATTCGACCATAATGTTAACATTGGCGAAGCAAAGAAATTTTTCATGACCATTGATGACCTAACCTATTACGTTTGAATAAAAAAACTTTTTGATTTCTGTTCGGGTCCGTCACTGCGTCCAGTGATTAGAGACATTACCCAAGAAATCCAAGAAGAAACTTCTGAACGAATCTCTGCATGAACTGCTGTAATACTGTGGAAACTTCTGCAGGAATCTCTGGTAGGTCAAGAATCTCTCTCAGAGAAATCCCTGCAGAAACTAAAAATTTCACGAGGAATATTCGAAGGAATTCCAGCAGGAATCCTTGAAGAAATTCGAGGAAGATTCTCCGGAGGAATTCTGAGAAATTCGAAGAAATTCGATGAGGAACCCACTGACGGAATATCACGAAGAATACCTGATGGAATTTCAGGAGAAATCCTCAAAGGAATTCTAGGAGAAATCTCCGAAGGAACTCTAAAAGGAATTCCCTAAGAATATTCAAAAGGTATCCCTGAAGCAATTTTAGGAAGAATCTCTAAAGGAATTCCAGAAGGAATCCCCGAAGCAATTTAAGGAGAAATCCTCGAAGAAAGAACCCGCTGAGAGAAACCGCCAAAAGAGTTCTAGAAGAACTCCAGAAGGAACCCTAGGAGTTATCCCCGAAGGAATTCCTTGAGAAATTCTCGAAGGAATTCTAGGAAGAATCACCGAAGCAATTCTAGAAGGAATCCCCGGAAGAATTCTATGAGCGATTCCGAAGTAATTACAGGAGCAACCTTCGCAGAAATTCGAAGATGAATCACCTAATGAATTCCAAGAGGAAATTCCGAAGGAATTCTAGGAGTAATCCCCGAAGGAATTTTTGAAGGAATTCTCGAAGGAAATCCAGAAAGAATACCCGATAGAATACTAGGAGAAATCCACGAAGAAATTCCAGAAGAAATCCACGAAGGAATTCCAGAAGAAATCCCCGAAGTAACACTAAGAGGAATCCCAAGGGAATTCCTGAAATAATTCGAGAGGAATCCCAAGAAAAAAAAATTAAGAGAAATCCATAAGGAAGTCCAGAAAGAATTTTCATAGAAATTCGAGAAAGAATCCCCAAAGGATTTCTAGGAGGAATCGTCGAAAAAAATATCCAGGAAGAACCCCTGAAAGAACTCCAGGAAAAACCTTTGGATGAATTTCAAGAGAAATCCCCGAAAGAATTTTAGGAGGCATCCACGGAATAATTTTAGGAGGACTCCTCGAATGCATTTCAGTAGGAATTCCCGTAGGAGTTCCTGGAGGAATCCTCGTAGGAATTCCATGAGGAACCCCTGAAATAATTCTAAGAGGAATCCCAGCAGAAATTCCAAGAGGAAATCCCAAAAGAATTCGAACACGAATCCCAAAGGAATTCCATCCCCAAAAAAAATACCATTGGGAACTTCCAAGGGAATTCGAGATAGAATCCTCAAAGGATTTAAAGGAAGAATCGACGAAAAATATCCAGAAGGAATCTCTGGAGGAGTTCCAGGTGAAATTCCTGAGGAAATTTAGAAGGAATCACCGAAGGAATTCCAATAGAGATCCCCGAAAGATTACCAGAAGAAATGCCCCAAGGAATTCTAAGAGAAATCACTGAAGAAATTCCAGAAAGAATCTCCGAGGCAATTCTAGGCGGAATCCACGGAAGAATTCCATGAGGCATCCTCGAAGGAATTCTAGGAAGAATCTCCGAAAAAAAATCGAAGAGGAATCACCAAAGGAATTCAAAGAGAAAACTCCTAGGGAAATTCAGGAAAAATATCCGAAGAAATTCCAGGAGGAATTTTCGTAGAAATTTCAGAAGGATTCCCCGACGGAATATCAGGAGAAATCTTCGTAGGAAGTCCAGAAGGAACCCACGATAGAATTCCAGGAGGAATCCCCGAAGGAATTGCGAAAGGAATCCCCGAAAGAATTCAAAAAAGGAATCTCCGATGGAATTACTGAATGAATTCCGGATTGTTTTGTGTAGCTTCGTGGCCGCGTGGCTAGTGTCATCAAGCATTTAGTCGCATCGTGCTGAGGAGCGCGGGTTCGAATCCCGCCGCAGCTGTCAGGAAAAGTTTTCGGCTGTGCCACTGGGCGTTGAATGCTTGTCTAGTGTCGTGCTTCCTTCAAAGAGCGAACAGCTCACTGGAAGCATAAAACGTGTCCGATTCTTAAAAAAATGCATTTTTGGAGGAATCTCCGAAAGTATCCCAGGAGGAATATCCGAATAAATTAAAGGGGAAATTTCTGCATGAATCCCAGGAGGAAACCCTGGTAGAATTCTGGCAGGAATCTCCGAATAATTTTCAAGTGGAATCCCCAGGAGACCAGGAGAAATCTCTGAAGAATTTCCATGAGGAATCCCCGAAGGAACTCTAGGAGAAATCACCGAAGAAATTGCAGAAGAAAACCTCGAAGGAGTTTCAGGAAAAATCCCCGAAAGAATTTCAGGAGAAATCCCCAAAGAAAATCCAGGAGGAATCCTCAAAGAAAGTCCCGGAGAAATCCCAGGAGGAAATCTATGAGAAATCCCCGAAGTAATTCCCGGAGACATCTCCAAATTAATTCAAAGAGGAATCACCAAAGGAGGAAACCACGAAAGAATTACGAGAGGAATCCGCGACGGAATATCAGGAGGAATCTTCGAAAGAATTACAGGAGAAGACCCCAAATGAATATCTAGGAAGAATTTCCATAGGCATTCGAATTGAATCCCCGAAATAAATGCAGGAGAAATTCCCGAAAGCTTTCTAGAAGGAATCCCCGAAGAAATTACAGGAGAAATCCCTGCATGAATTCCTGGGGAATTCCGGTAGATATCTCCGAAGGATTTCCAGGCGGAATTCTCGAAGGATTTTCAGCGGAATCTCCCAAAGGTGGAGAAATACTTGTAGTAACTCCAAGAAAAATTCCTCAAGAATATCCTGGAAAAGTGCCTGATTATAATCCTGAGGAAATTAATGATGGAACTTCTACAAGATTCTCTGAAGGAACTCCTGTAGGAATTCCTGAATGAGCTTCTGGAGATATCTCTGATGTAACTCCTAGAGGCATCCGTGAGCCCTCTTGGAAAAATATTAATCTCAATCTACAATCTGAAAGAACTTCTGGAAGAATCCCTAAAAGAACTTCTCGAGGAATTACCTAAAAATATCTTGAAGGAATCTTAGAAGGAACTCTCATACAGGATCTGGGGGAAACCCTGAATTCTCCTAGAGGAATCCTTAGATCATCCTTTAAGATTGTCTCTGTGGGAAATCCTAGAAAGATTTCTTAAAGAAGTGCTGCAGGAATTCCTGAAGAAATTCAGGAGGAATCTCTGAAGAAACATCTGCAAGAATCCCTGAAACTCCTGGAGGAATCTCTGAAGGAACTCAGGGACTAATTTCTGCAAGAACTCCTGTAGGAATTTCCAAAAGAATTTCAGAAAGAATCCCTGCAGGAACTCGTAAACTTTTTTCCAAAGACTTCCTGCAAGAATTCCTGAAGAAACTTATCACGGAATTCTTCGAATGAGTGTAATCAGTTTCGTACCTTTTAATTCCGCCCTATGTTGCTTATCCTTTGACAGATACGCGTATTTCGACTACCACTTGTAATCTTCCTCAGTGTCAGTTATCCATTCTGCTTAGAGGGTTCGAAAAGTCGGTACAAGATAACGGAATTCTTGATAAATCTCCAGGAAGCATTTATGAATCCTCCTGAAAGAATCTCTGGAGGGAATTCTGGAAGGATACCTGAGTGAACTCCTGTTAAAATATGTAGCTTTGGGAGGTACACTTGAATGCTCCTCGAGCTATTAGGGAGATCCCTGAACGAACTCCTGGAGAGATCACCGAAGGAATTTTTGGAGCAATACTTAAAAGAACTCCATAAAGAATCTCCAGAAAGGAATTTTAGAAGGGATTTTTGAAGAAATTCCAGGAGGTATGCTAGAAGGAATTCCTGTAGGACCCCTTGATAAAACTTACTGAGTGATCCCTGAAGGATGCCTACAGAACGTCAGGAAGAATCTGTTGTTGAAATTGTAGAGGAATTTCTGAAGGATCTCCTTGAGGAATCTCTTAGGAAACGCCATGACTTGTTGCTAAAGAAACTCCTGTAGGAATTCCAGAAGAAACTTCAGAAGGAACCCCTGAAGGACCTCTTATGGGAATCGCTGGAAGATCTTCTGGATGAATCTCTGATGTATCTCTAGAAGGCATCACTGAATCCTCCTGAAAGAATTTCTGAAGAAACTCCTGGAATATTCGTGGAATGGCGCGCCGCCGATACCTCGGTCGTCGTCGGCGTGGGACAAAAAGTGTCGGCGGCGACACTTTTAATATGGGATTTACTATGAGAATAGGATGTTTTCATTTAGTCGACCGTTGCATTCCGTCATGTACCCTACAGGGTTAGTTGACCCTCGATACTCCTAGGCTACCCTATCAGCTACAATCTTGCCGAAGACCGCATTAAATCGCATGCTGAAACATCTTAAATCCCATCTAAAACCCCTTGAAATGCCCTTGAAACGCCTTGATACGCTCCTGAAATTCCAAAGAAACCTGAAGTTCCTAAAGTTTCCATATACCTCTCGGAAACGTCCTGAAGCGCCTTGCAACGCTTCTGAAACCTTCATGAAACCATCTTGTAGACCCCTGAAATACACTAGGGACCCTAAGAAGCTTCCAAAATTTCCGGGAACTTCTTTAAAGGCCCTCATATGCCTTGAAACGCATTACAGCGTCTCTAAAACCCTCCTAAATATCACCTGAAATCAAACATACTATTCAATGAAAACATTCACGATAGGATGCGATTTGCAATCGCCAACGTCAACGTCGCTGAGCTTATCACAAAGCATCGACAACTGGAAACTTTTATTGGTATATTGTCGGTATATGCGAATGTCACATCTGTGTGCGTGCCGAGCATTTGCGGTGAGGTTTGGCTGTTCGGGCGCGCGAGTGGCGGCACTCCCAGATGTATACAAAATCGTTTCCAATTTACATCATACTCATTCCTCGGGATTTTTTTTTCCTGGAATTCCACTAGGAATTCTTCACGGGAATCTGTTATTGATTTCTCCCGGGATTCCCTTGAGCATTTATTCTGGGATGTGTTCCGGCCTCCTATCAGGAATCCCTGGTGGTCATTGATACCTCACCTTTAGAGATTGCAACCGTAATTACTTCCGGATTTTTCCACGGATCATTCCCCAGATCCCTGGGGTTTCTCCCGTGATTCCTTGAAGGATTTCTACCTGTCTTCCTTTTGGGATTCCTAATAGAATTCCTGCATTGATATTTCCTGGAATTTGTTCCACTATTTTTACCAGGATTCCTATAGAGATTCTTTCCACGATTCTTTCGCCGATTTCGATTTTCGATTCCTTGAGGAATTTCTCATTGTATTCTTTCAGAGATTCCGGGATTTCTTCACTGATTTCTCTTGCGATTCTTTTATGGATTTGTGTCGGCATTTTTCCTAGGATTTCTTCAGTGATTTTCCCGGGATTCCTTTCGGGATTCTTCCTGGAAGTCCATCATTTAACTTGCTGGGTTTTCTAAGGTATTACTTCTGTTAAGGGCTCCTACAGGATTCTTTTCAGGAATTTCTCTAAGTAGTCCTCCCGAGATTTCTTCATTGGTTCCTCCCGGGATTCTTTTAGGAATATCCCAGTGACGCTTTCAGGAAATTCTTCGGGATGTTCAGCAATTGCTTCCGAGGTTCCTTCATTGATTCCTTCCTACTTGATGGATTTCTTAATGGATTCTTTCAAGCATTATTTTAGTTGTATTGTATCTTTTCAGATCAGAATGTAGCTTGAAAGTTTTGCTTGAAAAATTTATCAGATGTAAGGGATAACATTAAAAATTAATTTGGGCAGTGCGGTCATGGTAAAATCAAAGCTGAATACTCGAGGTTTTCACATTTCTACACCTCCTATACTGGTACGTTCTCTCTCTTGTAAATCCCTTCAGGGATTTCTTCGGAAACAACAGTAGAAATTCCTCCAGTAGTTTTTCCTTACATTAATATTTAGAACTTTTCCAGAAGTAGCACATTGAACTCTTTAAGGATTTTTTTTTCATGGATATCTCAGGAAATTTCTTCAGGTGGTTTCCCAAAGATTCTTCCAGAAATTTCTCCAGAGATTGCTTTAGAAATTGCGGCGGGGATTTTAGTCCAGAAAACATTCCAGAAATTTTACTAGAATTTCCTCTAGAAGTATTTTCAGGCTTTCTTTCAAGGAATCCTTCAGAAAATGGGAAATCCTTAATAAATTTAAAAATCTCTTCAGTATTTTTTGTGCCATTTTCTGGAAGAACTCCTGAAAAACACAGGAGGAATCATTCATGGAAACTTAGTAGATATTTCTACCGAAATCGCAGAAGCAATTTAAAAAACCTTTGTATGAACTTATGCAGGAATCCTTGAAACGACTTCTCTAGGAATTCCAGGAAAAAAACTCTTGGAGGATTTTTCGACGAGGATTTTATGGAAAACTTTTGAAGAAATTCCTTGCTAAAATTCCTAAAAAAATTCTTAAAATATTGAAAAAGTCTCTGCAGATGTTTTTTAAGAAATCTGAATTTCTGAGTCTAATTCCTGTAGAAATGAAGATAGTTTTCAGGGATTTTCTTGAAGAAACATCGGGGAAAACTTCTGGAAAAACGCTAGGTGGAACTCCTAGAGACTTCATAGAGAAACTGTAGCAGAATTTCTGGAGATTTTTTTTTAAAGAGCACCAGGAGGGTTTTCTAAAAAAAAACTGGGGGAACTCGAACAATGTATTGAGAAATTTTCAATTAAATTGCTGTTTTAATTCCTACGAAATATTCCAGGTGAAATTCTGTAAATTAGTGGGAAAAAATTCAATAGCCAACCTTGGGGGATATGCTGTAGGAATTTCTGGGAAATTATACTGTGGAAACTAATGGAACTCCTGAAAGAATCTCTGTATGAATTTCTTTGGAGGAATTCCTGTTGAAAAGTAATAATGCAATCGTCTCTTATTTTTTGCATGAATTCCTGAAGAAATTACTGAAGACATTCCTGTGGTTATTTACAAAGGAATCCTTGTAGAATTTCCCAAGGAAATCTTTGAAGGGATTCGTGAAGGAATGCTTTTCTAATTCCTTCCTTCACACCGGAATATTTTCTGAAAAAAAAAATCGCTAGCGGAAATAATATCTGTAGCAATCTTTGAAAAAACATCTGAATGTGGAATAAACCAGCAGGGCTAAATAGCGCAATAATAATGAAAAAAAATCTAGATCCCTACAGAAAATCGCTCGATAAACTTCTGAATCCATGGAAAGGATTTTCCAAATGCCATTTAAAAAATTTCTGAAGTAATTCCAGGGAAAGTTTCAGTAGGAATTCATGTAAAAATTCTTAAAATGGTAGAAATTATGAAGAAATTCGTAAAGACTTGTATAAAGGAAGCTCTGGAAAAATAACTTATAGATTTCCTGCTAGAATTTTTGAAAGACCCCATGAAAGGAATCCCTGGATGCAGGCTTGACAGAAACTTCCTCGCAAGAAAATGAGGAAGCGATTTTGGCGATTTTCTGCACGCTTAAAAATCCGTTCTGGTTTATGTGAACAAAAAATCATGGCAACTGGAACAGTCAGTCAGCTGGGTTTCGTGATATAGTTCTTGTTTTCGGGATTTGTTGCAACTCATTTCTGTGAACTTGTTCTCGAAATCAGGGACAAAAGATCACATCTGTTCTCTGTCATCAACAAACTCGTTACGATTCTGAATGCAAGAACTGAGTTCCTATTTTTGTGATAATGAAAGTCCATACGCGTGATTTTGTGCTCGATAACGGGAACAAAATTCATGACTATCTGTAGCTGTCACTTTTTGTAACGTATCGATAAAGAAAAACACAAAAAAACGGATCATTAGCAAACAGAAGTGGTAAGCGTATTTTGAAGGATTTTGCCCATATAACTTGTAATTATTTCACTCTAGATGTGAGAACTTTCGCACGTCGTTGGAAAAATTTTCTGGCAGACTCATCGAATCGCAGAAAGGAGCTTTGAGCTAAAATTTCTTTTGAACAACAACCATATAAGATGGAAATTGAACATTGTTTGCCGTTATACGTTTTTGTAAAGTTTTATTGTGAAAGCTATTGAACCATTGATCTGAATAATACAGTGAAAATGTTGAAAATTGAACTTTCCGTGCGTGGGAGTATACTGCGAACAATGACACAAATTTCCCAAATGGAGGAGAACGTGCCTCTGGAGCCGACCTACTGATACTGCGAACAGCCACCTCTTTCTCCTCGAGAAAATCCATCAAAGACTCAGGAGAAGTAGCCTTTGCACCTGCTTTATGACTTCCAGAAACCAGTCTGCCCTATGTCCGGCAGTTACGCCATTTTAAATTAAATGATGCTGGAATGGAACAGTTCAGGCGATCGAGGGATTAAAATCGTTCGTGAAATCATTTTGCCTCCTCGATTCAAGACTATTATTAAGATATTATGGTCACCTTCTAATAAAATATTTCGGAAAACAAACAATGTTTAGTATTTGTTATGATGGATGACTTCGGGAACGAATTTCCAATCGCATGGTTTTTGTTCAGGCAGCGCACAGCGTTCTTTTACAGATCATGAACTATGCTCTCGGTGCCGTGATTGAAATCACGGCTATAAGAACACAATTCCCGAATCCGTGATGTTTGTTCTGTTGGGCCTGTCAACCTGTTGCAGACCATAAACTATGTTCCAGAAGCCGTGAATTAGAATCACGGCTTCTGGAACACAGATCGCGTTCTTGTGACTTTTGTTCTGCAATTGTTGTTCGTCAGGCGTTACTCAGACGTTACGTGCAAGGCGGGGAACAGATTTCTCGATATCGTGATTTTAAATCACGGTGTATATTTGTAAATTAAGTTCTCGCTCGATTCGGGATTCATGACTAGATGTGGACAGTTTTAGGAACAAATTTATTTGCGTGTGAAGAGTGAAAATGAAACTCATAAATCACAACGCAAATCCTCAACAGCAACGAGCGCGAGCTTGCCGCGCAGCGAGGAGATCGTCCAACACTCATAATTGCTTGTTGTGTTTCACACGTCCACTCACACTCAAAAAGCTCTCGCGAGTTCCACTCCCATACAAAGATAGACTCTCGAGGCGAATATCGCACTCAAAAACCCGAAATAATCATCGGCTCTTTTTTCGTTCCCCTCTTCCTCACTCAGTTTTTACTGCATCTCTGTTTGGGGTTCGTTCGCTCCCTCGCGACGTGGCTAAAGCAAAACACCGCTCTAGAGCATGTTGCAAAACTCTTTTGATTTCGAGGAGGATTATCAAGCCTACGTTCTAGATAAACCTTTAGGGAATTTCAAAGACTTTCATGAATGATTCCATGAATTTTCTATGGAGCCTTAAACTCTTAAACTGAGCCTTAAACTCTTGAAAAACAACAGCAATTTTGAATTTTGAGCCACCATCTTGGATGTCCGGCAGCTTGGAAATTCTGGTCGCCATTTTTGGATTCCAGACTTCTTCCCCATACCAGATACATACACCCATATTGAATAGTTTTAGAGCACCAAACTCCATTAAACAGCCGCCATTTTGGATTTTGGACGCCATATTGAATATTCTGGTTGCTATTTTTTAACTCCGGTTGTCTTCCCCATACCAAATGTACCCATATTGTACGGGTTTAGAGCCAAAACCTCCATTAAACACCCGCCATCTTGAAGTTTATGCCACTATCTTGAATTTTGAGACATTATCTTGGATATTTGGGTCACCATCTTGGATATTTTAATCGTCATTTCAGGAATCCAAACTTCTTCCCCATCTAAAATATACACATGTTGCATGGTTTTAGAGCCTAAAACTTCATTAAACAGCTGCCACCTTGAATGTTGAACCGCCGTCTTGGATATTCTGGTTGACATTTTTGGACTCTGGACATCTTCACCATGCCAAATGTACCTATATTGCTTAGTTTTAGATCCTAATATTCCATTAAATAGCAGTCATCTTGAATACTGAACCGCCATCTTGGATATTCTGGTCGCCATTTTTGGAGTCCAGACTTCTTCCCAATACCAAATATACCAATATTGCATGGTATCAGGTCCTAAAACTCCATTAAACAGTCGCCATCTTGGATTTAAGACCGTCATTCTGGATATTCTGGTTGCCATTTTTGGACTCCGGACATCTTTCTCATACCATATTGCATGATTTTAGAGCCCAAAACTCTATTGAACAGCCGCCATCTTGAATTTTAGGCTGCCATCTTGAATTTTGGGCCAACATCGTTGAATTTCTGGTCTCCAGTGTACATTTTGGCATAAAATTCGTCAACCGTACTAAACGCTACAAAAAATTGCCACAGTTTGATGGGGCTTGATTCATGTTTATATACGGCCAGTTCCACCGGTGTTAGTCCGGGTCACTGAAATGGCCATAACTCTGCAACGCCTCGACCGATCCGGACCATTTTCAACAGCAATCAATGCGGAAAAATTCCGGTTCGATTCGAGTTGTAATCCGAAAAATCGGTCAATGGGAAGTGCCTTAAAAATGAGTGAACTTTTTTTGTGCACAGACATACATACATACATACACACATACAGACACCATCTCATTTTTTTTTTTAGTTTTTTTGTATTTGTGAATTTTAACTTAATGCTAATTCTTCACACACATCATCTCAATTCTTCGGACTGAATTGATTGGTGTGACTTGACCCTCCGAGCCTTCCCAGCCAACACGAAGTCGCATATGATGTAGAATAGGATGCTAAAGTGGAGGCCATATGCGTACTTGCTTCCCTTTACCTGCGTGTAAAGAGTACGCATATCGCCTCCACTTTTGCATCCTATTCAACACCATATGCGATCGTGTGTTGGCTGGGTTCTATCGAAAATTCGTTTTTTGAGTGAAAATATAGCCTTTCAGTACACTTCGGTGTACGAAAAAGGTAAAAAGGTATACTTTAAAGGCTTCACAACAAAATTATACAGCAAAAATAAAAAGCGAGACAAAAAATGTTTAACTCGACTTTAGCTCCTGCACCTACAGTGTCGGACAAAATAATAAGACCACCACCCGTTTTTCATACAAAATAGCCAAGTTTGACGATGTGATACTTGGTTTCTAGTGAACCGATTTGGCTGAAATTTTGGCAGTGTCCATGGAATTACGTGAATTTTGATTTGTATTTAATTGATTGAGTTCTGTTCACCACATCAAAAGTTATGGACATACGAAACGACAAAATAATAGGACCACTTTCAGATTGCCATTACCAAAGGATATATGGGAGTATCTGATACTTGATGATTGATAAACAAGTACTAAAATTAAGGATGCCATTTTAACTTGGGGACATTGTTATTTAATTAACCACAAATAACCATCATAAAAATGTGGTGTTAGAATTTTGTCGCACCGTATATCTGTAACTTTGAAAGTAGTGAACAGATCTCAATCAATTTAATACAAATCAAAATTCCCGTAATTTCATGTCGGCTGTCAAAATTTCAGTCAAATCGGTTTACTAGAAACCGAGTACCATATCGTCAAACTTGGCCATTTTGTATGAAATAGGACCGGTGGTCTTATTATTTTGTCCGACACTGTATGTGAAGTGGTTTGGCTTTGTTGTCACAAACATCAGAGAACCAACCGACGACGACGATGACGACTACGGCACCCATCAGAACGAACGCCCACCAATAATGATTGCATGGACGATGGACGACCAACAAAGCCGAAAAGTTCTTCCTTTCCTCGGTTCGGTTCTAACGGAACGATCAAACTTTGCCTGTGTTTTTTGATACCTCTGCTCTGACGAATAGACGGGTTCAAAGTTGTTTCCTGTACTTAGCCAATTGATGCAAAGCTCAAACTTGTCTTACTATTAGATGATTCCAATCCTGTTAAAGTGTCGTTAATAATCCACTATTATATTGTATTTTTATAATAAATTGATTCATTATTTTAATGTTGTCCATATCTTCAACTCCTCAATGCGCCCTTTGATTAGTCTTCAATCCTCAATAGTTTACGATGAAGCCTTCTTATTTTCACCCAACACGGCCCGGTCTACCATTACCACATGTGTATGTAAATTTAGCGCTGAGAGTGCAGAAATTCTGAAATCTGCACATGACCGATTGTTTTCTTGTTTGCAATGTGGTGTCGAGACTTATACCCTCCAGGAGAGAGCCGACGGCGGGTGGGCCGACCAACAGAGGGGCAAGAAGTCATAAATTACCTTTTATCATCAACCGACCAGACACCACCGGACGAAAGCCCTTTAGTTGGAGGTAGGTACTTGGTATTGGAAAATGTGAAAAATCACTCATAAATAAAGTTTTGAGCTCGTTAGTCACCTATCATGTGTGCGGTGGAATGAGGGATACAACTGATGTGTGTGAGTGTGATGGAGTAAGTGATGGGAACTAAGTTGGCTGTAGTTGAAGTAAGAGGATAACAACAAGTTTTAGATTTTGCAACCGTGCTGCCCTAAACTTTTTGATTTTCAATCGATTTTTACTGCTTTTGCAAATTTGTTGTACCTAATAGAAGAAACCAGCATGATGGGGATAGCGTGTCCCACCAAAACACAGTTTCAGTTTTGTACATTGTCCACCAGTTACCATAAGGGGATGTAGCTCAGATGGTAGAGCGCTCGCTTAGCATGTGAGAGGTACGGGGATCGATGCCCCGCATCTCCAAGATCCTTTTTTCTTGAACGCCTTGATCAACAAAACATTCATACAACCGTCTTCACTGCACGAGTCGAGTAGTATAACAATCATCATTCATTATCTATAATTACAGAAATTTATTACTATGGCATGTGAAATATGCGCAGCGCGCACACCACGAAGCAAGATTCATTGAGATTGTCGGTCGAGTCCGATGGCGAACACGCGTCGACAACGACTGAGACTGACTGTGCGATTAGTAGTCAAGCGTTCGAATGAAAGCGAATGGCGAATGTATAGTAGGTATACCTACATACACACTAAGGAAGTTTTGTTTATTTTGCTGATTTCCTTTCACACGCTAGCTACTACACGCCGCCGGAGCTGATTCGAACGAACCCGCGGTGATAAGACACAATACAAGCAATGTCTCTCGGTTATGGAAGCGTCGTCGTCGTCGAGTGGTGTTTGCTGTATTGTCCCGAAATTAGCTGTTATTTTCGGTTTGCATACTTACCGCATGACAGTGGTTCCCAAATGTTTCAACTAGAGGGAATAAGAATATATTTTTATTATATTTCCATTGAGGTTGAATTTCGATTAGATTTGCTTTTAATTGGCTTTGAAATGGCTTTGAAATGGCCTTGAGATGGCTTTGAAATGGCTTTAAATTGGATTTGGATTGGATTTGGATTGGATTTGGATTTGGATTTGGATTTGGATTAGGATTTGGATTTGGATTGGATTTGGATTGGATTTGGATTGGATTTGGATTGGATTTGGATTGGATTTGGATTGGATTTGGATTGGATTTGGATTGGATTGGATTTGGATTGGATTTGGATTGGATTTGGATTGGATTTGGATTGGATTTGGATTGGTTTTATATTGGATTGGATTTGGATTGGATTTGGATTGGATATGGATTGGATTTTGATTGGATTTTGATTGGATTTTGATTGGATTTGGATTGGATTTGGATTGGATTTGGATTGGATTTGGATTGGATTTGGATTGGATTTGGATTGGATTTGGATTGGATTTGGATTGGATTTGGATTGGATTTGGATTGGATTTGGATTGGATTTGGATTGGATTTGGATTGGATTTGGATTGGATTGGATTTGGATTGGATTTGGATTGGATTTGGATTGGATTGGATTTGGATTGGATTTGGATTGGATTTGGATTGGATTTGGATTGGATTTGGATTGGATTTGGATTGGATTTGGATTGGATTTGGATTGGATTTGGATTGGATTTGGATTGGATTTGGATTGGATTTGGATTGGATTTGGATTGGATTTGGATTGGATTTGGATTGGATTTGGATTGGATTTGGATTGGATTTGGATTGGATTTGGATTGGATTTGGATTGGATTTGGATTGGATTTGGATTGGATTTGGATTGGATTTGGATTGGATTTGGATTGGATTTGGATTGGATTTGGATTGGATTTGGATTGGATTTGGATTGGATTTGGATTGGATTTGGATTGGATTTGGATTGGATTTGGATTGGATTTGGATTGGATTTGGATTGGATTTGGATTGGATTTGGATTGGATTTGGATTGGATTTGGATTGGATTTGGATTGGATTTGGATTGGATTTTGATTGGATTTGGATTGGATTTGGATTGGATTTGGATTGGATTTTGATTGGATTTGGATTGGATTTGGATTGGATTTGGATTGGATTTGGATTGGATTTGGATTGGATTTGGATTGGATTTGGATTGGATTTGGATTGGATTTGGATTGGATTTGGATTGGATTTGGATTGGATTTGGATTGAATTTGGATTGGATTTGGATTGGATTTGGATTGGATTTGGATTGGATTTGGATTGGATTTGGATTGGATTTGGATTGGATTTGGATTGGATTTGGATTGGATTTGGATTGGATTTGGATTGGATTTGGATTGGATTTGGATTGGATTTGGATTGGATTTGGATTGGATTTGGATTGGATTTGGATTGGATTTGGATTGGATTTGGATTGGATTTGGATTGGATTTGGATTGGATTTGGATTGGATTTGGATTGTATTTGGATTGGATTTGGATTGGATTTGGATTGGATTTGGATTGGATTTGGATTGGATTTGGATTGGATTTGGATTGGATTTGGATTGGATTTGGATTGGATAGGACATCGTAACTAGTGGTGTCTGGCAGTACTATAAAGCTATTTCTCCTAAAATACACGAAATCCCCTAAACTGCGCTCCTATTTATACCCTGAGACAGCCTCAACCCCTCTAAAACTTAACTTAAAACCTCCAGAACCCCCTGAAACCAACGAAAACCCACTTATAAATTCTCTGAAAGCCCTGAAACCCGTTAGAAAATATCTGAAACCTTCCTGAAATCCCCTTTGATACCGCCAGGATTATCTCTGAAACCCTTCTGAAGCATCCCTGAAACCCTCCTTAAACACTCTCTGAAGCTCTCCTGAAATATTCCTGAAGCCTTCCTTAAACCTCCTAGAAATCCAAAAATCCCAAGCAAAGCATGGTAAATTCTTCAGTCAAGAGAGAAGTTGCGTGTCTGTGATTAATCATAGCTTTATTCGCAGCTCAACAACAAATTGATCATGGTTTCGTCTGTCCCGTTCAACGCGTAATCCAGCGGAGTCATTCCTTTTAAGTCAATTGCGTCCCTTTCGATACTGATCTTTTCTTTGCTTTGCCGATTATACCACGCCTGGCAAGTCATGAGAAACTGGACCGATTCCTTGAAGTTCATCTGCACTGCCACATGTAGCGCGTTGTACCCGAGTTCCGGCATAGTTCTAGTTAGCATTCGTCGCAGAACTTCCAAGCTCGACGTCGACAGTTCCGAGTGAAAATCGGCGTCCAACTCGTATTCTACCAAGGCTGTGAGCAGCTCGATTTTATTGGAAAATACCGCATAATGAAGCATTGGCATTTTGTTGTCTGATATTTTGTCCAGTAATCCACGGATTCCGTTGATCCGAGCGTAGAAGAGCACGACCTTCAACCAATGAACGTTCCCGTTTCCGATGGCAATTTCAACAGGGGATTTTCCTTCGTAGTCTACTGCTGCAATGGATACGTCGTATTCCAGCAGCGTCATGATCGTTTCATCTTCTTTGCTTTTGGTTGAGATATGCAAGAGAGTCTGTCCACGGCTGCCTATTAGATCGATCAGAGTGGGGTCGTATTCTAGGAAAATCCGAAGTATTTTAGGAAAGCCGCGGCCGGCTGCATAACAGGCCGGATGGTATCCGATTTGATCCAGAACACGAACGTTGACATTGTGCTTGAGGAGGAACTGCACAGCTGCGAATTTGCCGAGCATGGCCGCATAGTGAATCGGTCGACATCCTTGTCCATTCGGAACCTCCAGAGCGGAGGTACCATCTCGTGACTTGAGGTCATGTTCAACGCAGTGATTCAGGTATAACATGCTCGTGTTATCATCGTTGTCTACCAATGCAATGTGTAAAGGAGTTACCATGAAAGTATTCATTGCAATGGGATTCGCGCCATTTTCTAGCAGGAGCGCGATCGTTTGAGGGCTATCTTTTCGAATAGCCATCATGTGAAGAAGAGTTTCGCCATTCTTATCTCCTGCGTTTACGAGAGTTTTCAGCGGTTGAAGGGGTTCGGTTGAAGTCAATCGCACAATGTAGAAACTGTCACTACTGACCACAAAACAACGCAGCAGATTTGAATCGATCTCTTGGACGGTTCCAAAAATCATGTCATTTGAATCTTTGATTAACATTACGATCATTTCTTGTATTGCTTTCCAACTATTTTGGCTTTCTGTCCTACGTAGTTCAACATCATCTGTGTCCCTGGCAGTTGCTAAGTAACAATCAACACGTACTTCTCTTGAATACTGGCAATGTACGGGAAATATTCGTCGTCCATTAGTAGCATAATCCTTCAAACGGGTCAGCAACTTTTTGCAGTCACAAAGCATTCCAGATTCCTGAATTGGTTCTCGACTTCCATACGAATGGTTCATCCCATTCATCTTATAAAGTTCAATATCATCGATGAACCATCCATCCATTTTCCTCAGCATTCTACTTTTATCCAGCAACACCCGAAGAAGCTCCCAGTTGTCTACTTCGATTGCCTGCATGACTGCGGTAATTGAGTTGCTCTCTCTTTCTTCGAGATAGCCAATAGCTGTTAAACGACTCAACACCTCACCTACTTGCCCCAAAACTCCATCGTATCGTTTCCACTCATTTACCGTTGCATCAAGTTCTTGGAAAATATAGTCAACAAACTTCAAATTTCCGCATCTAACTGCAGTCTCAATAACGCGATTGCTGTCCAGTACCGCGAATCCCATCTTCCGTAGAAATGACACCATTTTGGGTGACTTTTTCCGTATGGCGATTGCCATGGGGTGCTCCCTGGAACGATACACCTCTCGATCGACGTTCGTCATCAGCCGCAATATTCGACGGCTGTTGGCCTTGACCGCTAGTTGAAAAGCCGTGAACGGATTCTGCCAATTCAAAGATGCACCACGATTCAGCAGCAGTTTGACGATGGGCCAATTTCGTCGATGGATGGCATGGTGCAAAGCGGAATTTCCGCCTTCCGCGGATACGTCCGAGAAGAAATCCGTGTCCGGTAGATTGAGCAGGGTTTCGATGATTCGGGAGTGGTTGAAGAACGCAGCATGGGAGAGCGCTGACGAAAGGTGTTGGTTTCTCAGCTCGGTGAGAGATTTGGGGTACAGATGATGAATGATGAACTTCAAAGCGGCAAGGTTGTTTGCTCGAACAGCTATTATGATGTAGGATTCTTCAGGGGATGATCTACCGCGAAGCTCGCTAAAAAGTTGAGGTAGTAGGTCGTTCAAGTGGTTGATGATGGCAAGTTCTCTATTGGCGGAAGATATTGTAGGATTTCTTGTCAAAATGAGTTTGGAGACTTGCAAAAATCCAAGGTGTAAGGCTATGTCCAAAGCTGTTGAACCGTTGGCATCAACGATATTGACGTTAATGTCTGTCATCGATTTGAACACTTGATGAACTGCTTTGTCGTTGCCAGCAAGGGCGAATCTATGCAGGAGAGATCTACCTTGCTGATCTCGTTCATTGATAGATTGAAAATCTCTGAAAAGGTTGTCGTTGACATCATCCTTATAAAAGAAATTATCAGAGAGTGTAGATATATTTGAAGCCTGTTGTAGTAGTGATGGCTTGTGATTGGTGCTCCTGCTTTTCAATAATATCTCTAATTCTTCGTTGAGACAAGTTTTATTGATCAGCGTTTGCCAATCAGCTTCAAATGTCAAGGGTTCAAAAGAGTCAACAACTGTGCAAAACTTTCCACGCAGTTCTGCATCCTGATCTAAGCACTGTTGAACCAACGTACTATTCATTGATCGAATGCCTTTGCCCAATTCAGTTTGAATTGTCACCCATTTGAATACTTGCTCGGGTTGTGGAAGATTCAAAAGTTTGTCTTCTTTGTTCCTCAATCGCTCAAATAGCTCTACAGGATTATTCAGCATTACCAGAGCATTAATCAACACCTTCGATCGGTCACTCTCCGTAAGAACATTATACGATAAAGAGTCATGAGCGAGGTAATTTCGGTAATTTCGTCCACTAATCATCGGCAGTCGATGTTTCAACAGATCAAAATTGTCGCCAAAATATCCGACGGATATGAGCATTTCACAAAGTTCCAGTTGACAATACTCCAACGCAAATAGGGTTTGATTCGAAACACGGCTGGCCTTGGCAGCCATATCCTCTACCGACAATACATCTTGGTTATACAGAAGCTTTCGCATATCGGCCAGTTTGCTGTCGTAAATCCGCTGAAGCAACTTTTCATCCCGTAGTCTCATTTGTTTCAGCAGATCTTCATCCAGGGAAAGCTTCCTGGTTTTGAACATTTGTTTGATGGCCTTGTACTTGTTGTCCAGGAAAAATATATTCTCGTAATACTTCAGCAAATTCTTGTGAAAGGAGTTAACCAGCTCTTCCGGTACACTAACTTGTCCCAAGTCCTCCAAAATCTGTACTGAACTGTTTAGGTATTCTTCTTTTTCAATTTTTTCTCCCATCGATTTGATGCTTCCTAGAATTCCTCCCATTACCGATGGGTTGTGCACATTAGTTTTGTCGATTGCCACTCCCGAAAATAACAAAGTATCGTGCTCCGGTTGCCAATTTTGCTTGATTGCTTCATAGATTTCATTTTGACCGTAGCTCACCAAGTTCCACTGAATCATTGCATGAACTGTTGAGATATCGGCCCTTCCGTAGCACGCCAGTTCCATGTCTTCGAAGTCAATGTTCCACTCACTAATGAGATAGCAGTTCAATTTCCGCAAAATAATTGACTGTTTCTCTATTCCACACATTAGCCGCTGGAGATTGTCTTGTTTGTCAGCCGTTGAAACCGAAATGCTGGATAAGGCCTCACTCATCGTTCGGAAAGAATCTTCCAACCGTTCGAAATGTTTCGTCTGAGATTTCTTGATCCAAGTGAGATCACCGACGTATTGAAGAAGTGACCTGAGCTGCTTGTTAGTTCTGCATCGACGCATTGATCCGAGCAGTGATCGACTTGCTTCCAGAGTAGACAACACAAAGAGCAACGAGAAGATCATATTGACGTGCCCAATATGGTGGGTTATGATGATGAAGCTAGTATCCGGTTGCTCGTAGAGTAATTTCTTCAACAAGGAGTATTTATGGGAGAAAAACTCTCGAAAGTACTTATTGGATTCCGGAAAAGCGGAAGTAAGCATTCGTTCCAAAGTATTTGCGACCTTTTTCGGTACGTTTGGTGAGTTCTTGGTGTTCTTGATTGCTTCTCCAATCACTTGGATTACCCGTTTCATACCCGCAGCAACAGCGGGATCCGAGAAAGTGTCGATTTTTTTCGTTGGCAGCGAATCTATGTGGTAAATGCATTTATCGATTGAATACAGCTGTTTGGCTTGAAAATACGTGCGCCTCAGTCGTCTCAGGAAAGACCGATCTCTACGATTGAAGTTTGATGACACTCCAAAGTTTTCGGAAGAAATTATTCCATTAACGATGACTTCGTGTTCAAGTTTTCTCTTGAGCCCGTTAACGATTTTGTTGATCACGTTCTCCTCCAGGTTTTCAGTTGGATGTTTATTCGCCCAATGATTCATCACTTGCTCTTTAGACGGATGTTTATTGCTACCGAAACTTTCTACGAATGTCCTTAACTTCTCTGCCAACGAGTTCAAGTACGATTCTACTCGGTTGAGGTGTTTACATATAACTTCCAAATACTGCATTATCTTTAGTTTATTGATTATAAATTTGAACATTTTAAATCGATCTTCCCATCTACAAACCGATACAAATACTGCTAGGCAAAACACGATCTCCATCATTGGCAAGTGCTTCAAGAACCGCTTATCTTTAACAAAATACAAGTGGTTATGAATCGTTCCAATCCGGTGAATAAATTCATTGTCGATCGTCGCATAATCTCCATCACCATATCTCTCCTTCAGAGCCTTCCAGTAAGTTGCAACTATCCCGAAGTGCATTCGCCATTCGTCTGCGTTATTTCCACTCGCCAAACCTCCACTCAGCTCCCGAAACGCATACTCCGCCAACCGATACCGAAGAAACGCCTCCAGCTCACGATCAACATTCACTCTCTTCGCGCTCAGCTCGATCAACCCCCACGCCACCTTCTCGTACACCTCCCCATCCGCAAACTTCCCCACTGCCAAAAACAATCGAAACACTCTCAACGAGCCGCGCCGAATCATCACGTAAAACACCCGATCAACCGACGACGACGAACGCTTCAACTCCGCTTCGATCATCCGACCGGCCAATTCGCGATCCCCCAGCACACTTAGGGCACGTTCACACGGCGTTAGGTCATCGTTGTCGCGTCGATCACAATCAGCACCGGCTTCAATCAAAGCCAGCACTACACGAACCTTATCGGTGGCATCCGGAAGGGACAGTGCTGCGTGTAGATCGGAAATCTGGTCACTCTCGCCGTCCACCAAATGCATTCGCTCGATACGGGAGCTTAGTGCGACCTGCTCCATTGTCGCTCACTTTTGCACTGCAATCAAATGCGACGCAGTTTTTGGAGACGATCTCCCAACGCAGCAGGTTGTAGGATGTCGAGAGAAATCTCGAGAGAAGCGAGAACTACTGGTTTTCTAGTGCCTTTTCGAGAGGAATGATCAGTTGAGGATGAGTCATGCTTTGTTTATATCTACACCTGCAATGGTCTGCTGAATTTGTTCACCTCTAACTGGATTGATTCCAATTTTATGGGATTCCCACCAAAGGGAAATGTCACACATTTCAATCAAAAAAGAATGAACATTTATTCCTTTTTGGAAAGTGCTTGGCAAAACCCCGTCTGCTCTGAGATTCAAACAGACTGTTACATTTTCTAGAATAAGATCCTGACAGAATTCCTAAATTAGTTTATGTATGCAAATCAGACTGGGTCAACAAGGTAATATTTTTAAACAACTGTGCGTAATTTGGGTTCGATTGGTTGCGTCCTTCAAGTACAGCCCAAGACCAGCAAAATGATGCAGCAAATGGAGGAGAACGTGCCTCTGAAGCCGACCTAATGAAATTTGATTGTTGAAACAAACCCAACGCGCCTCAGGCAATCCACAACTGCGAGCCCCAAAAGAAACTAAAAGTAGAGGGCATTCAATTATTGAACGCATCGGCAAATTTGCTGGCTGTATGGCTAAAAACAACGATCGTCCCCAGAGTGGTGCTTTTCCAGGAGAAAATCTGAAAATCCTTCAGGAATTGCTTAAAAGATATCAACAGGAATTTGTTCAGAGATTCATCCAGGAATTTCTCTGGGAATTCCATTTCTCCTGGAATTCCTTGAGGGATACCTCCAGAACTACTTCTGGCAATCAAGGATTTCTGGAATTGCTTTTGAGATTTCTCCAGAAACTCCTTCAAAGATTTCTGCAGGAGTTTTTTCAGGTACTCCTTCAGGAACTCCTTCTGAAATTATTCCAGAAATTTGTTTAGAGATTGCTCCAAGAATACCATCAGAGGATCCTACTGATTTTTATTGTGGGATTTCTCCAGTAGTTCTTTGAGGGATTTCTCCAGGAACTACTTCAGGTTTTTTTTCAAAGATTCATCCAGGGGCTTCGGACGTTTCTCCAAGAATTTCTCCTTGAAGTCTTTCGGGAATTTCTTGAGAAATCCTCCAGGGGTTTCTTTTGGAGTTCATTCAAGGATTCCTTTAGACGATGCTTCAGGGATGCCTCCATGAACACCTTCAAGGATTTTCCTTGATAATCACTGACAAATTTCTCCTGGAATTGCTACATCCTTGTAAGTCCTACAAGGGCTCCTTCAGCAATTCCTTCAAGGGTTCATCCAGAAGCGCGTATAGGGATTCCTATTGGAACTCTTTCAGGGATTACTCTAGGAATTCTTTGAGAAACTTCTCTAGGCATTTTTTTCAGTGAATTTTCCAGGACTCCTTCTCCAAATTTTTCAGATTTTTTTGTTTTACTAATAGATTCAGAAGCGCCTTCAGGGATTCAAATGGATAATCCGTCAGTGGTTTCTGCTGGAGTTTATTCAAGGATTCTTCAAGGTTTCTACGGAAACCCTCCAGGGATTTTTCTGGAGTTCTTTGATAAAATGCTATGTGTATTGGAATTGCTGGAGAGATTTTTGCTGTAATTACTTTAAAAGTTTCTCCAGGAACTTCTTCATGAATTCCTTCCGGAACTTTTTTAGAAATCTATCCAGGTACTGCTTAAGGGGTTCCTTGTGAAGTTCATTCACCTGAAATTCCTTTTACTCTCTAGGACTTCCATCAGAAATTCTTCTACGAGTTACCCCAGATTTATCATTAAAATACCCAGATTAATCCACCTAGTGGTGGTAGTGCCTTTCTCGTCGAATATTATGATCTTTTCATCGACTGTTCCTGAAAGCAATTTTTCCCCCCAAAACTATCATCGATTTGGGAAACTTATTGAAGGCAATTATTCTTGACAAATTCCGAGCTCATTCAGATTTTGATCTCTTATATTGCACCGGTTTTGTCACTTTCGTCACTTTCCGGCGAACCACCCAACGCTGGTTCTATAACACTAGCGGTAGTCACTATTGTGGTCTGAGGCTATTTTCTTGCGAACCATTCATCATGTAATCAAAAACGTCGTGGTTTGATGTGTCGCGTGGGTTTGGTTCATTTTTACATTTTTCACTTTCGATGGGAAACCCGGGACTGGATCCGGAGCACTACCGGTTGTCTCAAATGCGGTCTGAGATTTATTTTCTTTTCATTTGGCTATCGAAAAAGCAGCTATTTGATATGCCGCATGCATGGGTTTGGCCAATTCCGGTGGAACACCCAGAGCAGGTTCCCAAACACTACTGGTTTTCCAAAATATGGCCTGAGATAGTTTTCTTACTAACCGTTCATTAGCTTTTCCAAAAAGCTACTATTTGATATGTCGCATGCCTGGGTTTGGTATATTTTAACATTTGATCAATTCCGGTGGAACATCCGGAACCGGTTCAGATATAATCTGAGACTATTTTCCTTTTTACCGTTCATCAGGTTATCGAAAAAACCGCGATTTGATGTGTCGCATGCATAACTTAGGGTCACTGTTACATTTGGCCACTTCCTGCGGGACACCTGGAACCGGTTCTGGAACACTACCGGTTCAGATATGGTCTGAGACTATTTTCCAAATTACCGTTCATCAGGTTATCGGAAAAGCCGCGAATTGATGTGTCACGTGTATAGGTTTGGTTCACTTTTATATTTGGCCACTTCCGGTGGGACACCCGGAACCGGTTCCGGAGCAGTACCGGTTCAGATATGGTCTGAGACTATTTTCCAAATTACCGTTCATCAGGTTATAGGAAAAGCCGCGATTTGATGTGTCGCATTCATGGGTTTGGTTCATTTTTATATTTGCGGGACACCCGGAACCGGTTCCACAAGCGGTTCAGATATGGTCGGAGACTATTTTCCCGCTTTCCGTTCATCAGGATATCGAAAAATATTTGACACCCGGAACCGGTTCCGGAGCAGTACCAGTTCAGATATGGTCTGCGAATATTTTCCTGCTTACTGTTCATCAGGTTATTGAAAATGCCGTGGTTTGGTGTGTCGCATACATGGAATTGTTGCATTTTCATATCTGACCCCTTCCTGGGGTACTGATCCGAAACACTTAAATGGCCATAACTCCGGAATGGCTGGACCTAGGGCTGGACCGATCCGAACCATTTTCAATAGGAAACAATGGGACCAGATTCCTCGTCGAATGAACTATCGGTCATTAAAATCGGTTGAGATTAACTGCCAAAAAATTACGTGAGTTTGTTTGTACACATACACACATACTTACATACACACACACATACACACAGACATTACCTCAATTCGATGAGCTGAGTTGATTGGTATATGTGACTCGACTCTCTGGGCCTTCAATGAAAAAGTCATTTTTGGAGTGAACATATAGCCTTTCCAGTACACTTAGTGTTCGAGAAAGGCAAAAATTGTCTAGAACCATGTAACAAATGACGGTAAAGCAAGTCTAGAATACGTCGAAAAACTTTGCCGAAGACCAGAGAGTGATTCAACGCTTATGAAAAAAACTTATTCGCTTGAAAATTCTAGCCAAAAAGTGAGATTTTACTTTACCATCAGACGAATTGTACGTTACACCAAAACCTCCATTTAGGTAATGGGTCGGGACTGCCTAAATAGAATTTTTACCTAAATGGATTCATTACCTAAATGGATTCAGTTCATTACCTAAATGGAGTACAAGGTTGCAAAGAAGTTTAACTAGGGAGAGTAACTCGAATAGGAGATTTAAAGATGGTCATGCGGAGTTTCAGAGAACTTTCAAGGGAGTTTCTGTAGGGGAGGGGCTTCAGGGGCGTTTTCGGGGGTTTTGAAGGGTCTCAGGTGAGAATTGTCATGCAAATGACTAGCTGGGCGCGGAACACAAAAAAACCCTGAAAAATTCCGCCAGACTGAAAAATTGTTAAATGTCGGGTCAATGTCGGGTAAATTTTTATCGTATGTTGGGCCACTGTTGGACCAACATCGAACAACTGTTGGGTCTATGTTGGGTTTGGAGGCCAAAATAAAAACAGGTGAATGATAGGTTAATGTCGGGTATGACGTCATCAATCATAAGTACTCCAACTGTTCTGAACACAACCAAATTCTATTTAGGTAACGTTACCTAAATGGAGGGACCTAAATAGATTTTACCTAAATGGATCCTACCTAAATGGAGGTTTGAGTGTATAACTTTTGCCACAAATGTCGGATCGCTCTGCGGTCTTCGACAGTGTTTCAGCAATGGAAACTTCAATCTATCCCAGCAACCACTGCGGTAGCTAGAGCTACACGAGTACTGGACAAGCACGAGTGTCTGTGGAATCTTCCGGTGGTAAGCTACGAAAACAAGGTACCACGTTTTCTATTTGGCGTAGACAACGCCAATGTACTGGTAACGCCCAAAAAAGAGCATGGGAGAAAACTACCATCCACATATTCCCAGGAAAATCGTGAAGGAATTCTCAACGAACTCATGGAAGAATATCCCAGAAACTCCAGGAATTGTTTGAAGGAATTTCCGGAGAAATGATTTTAGGAATTGTCTGGGAAATCAAGGAGAGTTTCTTGGAGATATCGTCGAGAAATTCTCGTGGAACTCCTAGAAGTATGCATAGGTGAGGTTTTTGTGAAATTTATGGGAAACTTCTGAAGGAATTTCTGCGACAATGCTGGAGAAGTTCTAGAACTACTGGAGGTATTCTTAGGAACTGCTAAAGAAGTTTCCGGGGAGCCCATGGAAGAATCACGGAAAACTGAATTTCCGGGGAACTCTCGGGAAAATTTCCCAATAACTCCTCAAGAAATTGCTGGTGAGATCCTAGAAAAAAATCGCGTGAAAATCGAGACATTCTTATCATTTTTTTAGGAGTTTCTTGGGACATTCTGGATCTAGGAAGAGTACTCTGGTGTGCTCTGGAGTATTTTTCATGGACACAATGGACGTATTTCCGGGGAACTAGTAAAATTTGCAGGAATATCTTGGAAAGATTTTGAGGAACTCCCGCGCAGTCCTGGAAGTGAAACCTAATGGAAACCCATGAAAGGCATTCACGGGAAACTTGTGGATGCACTTTCAGGGATCTGAAAAGTGGATTTTCCGGAGAACTCCTTGAGGAATTCCTGAGAAAATCCTGTATTAGCTGAGGAAATCCTCGAGGCCTGGACTGCCATGTGCAGCATAGCTGTCCCATAATGATAGGGGTTTCCCTTAGAACATGGGACAACCATGCTGCAAGCGGCAGTGGAGGAATTCCCATGAAAAAAGTTGGAAAAATATCCGAGGAAATCTTGGGGGAATTCTTGGAATTATTTTGGAACAATTTCCAGGGAAATTCTGCAAAGGTTCTGGTGAAAACAAGGAAGAATTGCCAGGGAAACCCTGAAGAAATTCCTGCGAAAATGCATATATATTTCTGAGCTGCAGTCTGGTAAGAAATGTTATTGCGGAAAGCGTCTGGAGAAATTTCCGGGGAGCTCCTGGAAAAATTGCAAGGCGTCTTAGTCAAATTGACCAAAAGTGTGGCCTGACTGCATACTTGTTGCATGTTGCTGTGCATGGTTCTTAAAGTCTGCTGCAAAGTGATCGTTAATCGGATACAGGAGAGGATTGACTCAATTATATGACGGTAGCAAGCAAGATTCCATGTCGGACGATCCACTGTGGACCATATTGTCACGCCTCCCATCATCTTGGAGCAAATTAATGAATTTCAAGAATATCTCTATCTGGTGTTCATTGATTACTAAAACGTTTTCGACCGTCTCAATCACGAAAACATGTGGGAAGCCCTCAGGCGCAAGGGTGTCCCTGAGAAAATCATCGGCCTCATTGAAGCACAGTACAAGGCATTCTCGTGCAGAGTACTGCACAACGGTGTCTTGTCCGATCTCATTTGGGCTGGAGTGAGGCAAGGATGTATACTATTACCGCTACTGTTCTTCATCGTAATCGACGAGATCCTGGTAGATGCGATTGATCGTAAACCAAATTGTGGGTTGCTGTGACAGCCCATTTACATGGAGCACCTAAATGACTGCGAACTGGCTGATGACGTTGCTCTCCTAGCTCAATGGCGCTCTGATATGCAGAGTAAGCTCGATGATCTTGCCAATCGCTCTTCGGCGGCAGGTCTTACCATCAACGTCAACAAGACCTGGTCGTTGGATGTAAAAACGGTCTATCCTTTTATCTTTGCAGTAGCTGGGAAAACAGTAGAGAATGTTGAAACCTTCCAATTTCTTGGTAGCCAAATAGCGGCCGATGGCGGCACCAAGATCGACATAGGTGCACGGATCCTCTGAAACGTTCATGAGATCCCCTGTTATCTCTTTGAAGTTTCTTGAGATCCCTTGAAACACTCTGAGATTTCCTAGAGCTCCTCTTTTAAACCTCCTGACGTCACCTTAAACGCTTCTGAGACCCTCTGAAACACCCCTAAGAGGCCCTGGAGTCCTCTTATATCCTCTAGAATCCTCTCTGAGACACTATTACTACCTCTTGAGACTCCCTAAATTGTCTATTTATTCCTCTCTCTCTTATAACTTTCGGAGACCTGCTTTTGTTCTTCCCTATAATGCTCTTAGGCAGCCGTTGTCAAAATTTGCGTCAATATTATAGGTAGGTATCTTTATTAGAGAGATTTTCAGCCCGAGGCTGGTTCATCTCTTATCAATATTATATTTACCTATGCACAATAGTGGTACTGAAGCTCTCCCTCTTTTTGTGCAGAACCAAAACGAGGCATAAATTGGATCTGCATCAAAAATAATCTGCGTAAAAAATGTTTTACCGCACATAGTTGGTTGCGACGGATTTTTTAGTATTTCGATTGATTCATATTTCATTCATTTATTTAGTTGACATCAAATTCATGATAATACTGAATCAACATAATACTCGATTTGCAGCTGCAGCTCTCCAACGTCGGTCACGCCCAAAACTCGCCAGATCACGCTCCACCTGGTCCGCCCATCGTGCTCTCTGCGCTCCACGCCTGCTTGTGCCAACCGGATCAGTTGCATACACCAGCTTTGCAGGGTTGTTGTCCGACATTCTTGCAACATGCCCTGCCCACCGTATCCTTCCGGCTTTGGCCACCTTCTGGATGCTGGGTTCGCCCTAAAGTGCAGCGAGCTCGTGGTTCATCCTTCTCCGCCACACACCGTTCTCCTGCACGCCGCCGAAGATCGTCCTCAGCACCCGTCGCTCGAAAACTCCGAGTGCTTGCAGGTCCTCCTCGAGCATCGTCCATGTCTCGTGTCCGTAGAGAACTTATTCTTATTGGCGTCTTGTACATGGTACATTTGGTGCGGGGGTGAATCTTTTTTGACCGAAGTTTCTTCTGGAGCCCATAATAGGCACGACTTCCACTGATGATGCGCCTTCGTATTTCACGGCTCACGTTATTGTCAGCCGTTAGCAAGGAACCGAGGTAGACGAATTCTTCTACCACCTCGAAAGTATCCCCGTCTATCGTAACATTGCTGCCAAGGCTTGTCCTGTCTCGCTCAGTCCCACCTACCAGCATGTACTTTGTCTTAGCCGCATTCACCACCAGTCCGACCTTTGCTGCTTCGCGTTTCAGGCGGGTGTACAGTTCTGCCACCGTTCCAAATGTTCTAGCAATAATATCCATGTCATCCGCAAAACAGACAAATTGGCCGGATTTCGAGAAGATCGTACCCGGCTGTTGAGCCCGGCTCGTCGCATAACACCTTCCAAGGCGATGTTGAATAGTAGGCAGGAAAGTCCATCACCTTCTCGTAGTCCCTGTCGAGATTCGAATGAACTGGATGGTTCACCAGAAATCCTTACGCAGTTTTGCACACCGCCCATCGTTGCTTTAATCAGTCTAGTCAGCTTCCCAGGAAAGCCGTTTTTGTCCATGATTCTCCATAGCTCTGCGCGGTCGATACTGTCGTATGCCGCTTTGAAGACGATGAACAAGTGATGCGTTGGGACCTGGTATTCACGGCATTTCTGGAGGATTTGCCGTACGGTGAAGATCTGGTCCGTTGTCGACCGGCCGTCGATAAAACCGGCTTGGTAACTTCCCACGAGCTCATTTACTTTAGGTGAAGGACGACGAAAGATGATCTGGAATAACACTTTGTAGGCGGCGTTCAAAATGGTGATCGCTCGAAAGTTCTCACACATTAACTTGTCGCCTTTCTTGTGGATGGGACAGATTATCCCTTCCTTCCACTCCTCCGGTAGCTGTTCGGTTTCCCAGATCTTGACTACTAACTGGTGCAGACAGGTGGCCAACTTTTCCGGGCCCATCTTGATGAGTTCTGCTGCGATACCGTCCTTACCAGCCGCTTTGTTGTTTTTGAGCTGGTGGCATCCTTAACTTCCCTCAGCGTGGGAGTTGGATCGTTCCCGTCCTCTGCTGCACCAACATAGTCATTTCTTCCGCTGCCTTGGTCCTCCGTGCCTACATTCTCTTCGCCATTCAGGTGCTCGTCGAAGTGCTGCTTCCACCTTTCGATCACCTCACGTTTGTCCGTTAGGAGGCTCCCGTCCTTATCCCTGCAGATTTCGGCTTGCGGCACGTAGCCTTTGCGGGATGCGTTGAGCTTCTGGTAGAGCTTACGTGTTTCTTGTGAACGGCACAGCAGTTCCATTTCCTCGCACTCCACTTCTTCCAGGCGGCGCTTTTTCTCCCGGAAGAGACGGGTCTGCTGCTTCCGCTTCTGTCTGTATCGCTCCACATTCTGTCGGGTTCCATGCTGCAGCATTACCGCCCGCGCTGCATCCTTATCCTCCAGAACCGCTCTGCACTCCTCGTCGAACCAATCGTTTCGTCGACTCCGTTCTACGTACCCGATAGTGCTCTCAGCTGCGTTGTTGATGGCTGCTTTGATTGTACTCCAGCAGTCCTCTAGAGGGGCCACATCGAGCACACCCTCGTCCGGCAACGCTGCCTCGAGATTCTGCGCGTATGCGGTGGCGACATTCGGTTGCTTCAGTCGCTCTAGATCGTACCGGGGCGGCCGCCGGTAATGTACGTTGTTAATAACGGAGAGTTTTGGGCGCAGTTTAACCATCACCAGGTAGTGATCGGAGTCGATATTAGCGCCACGATAGGTCCTGACGTCGATAATGTCGGAGAAGTGCCGTCCATCAATCAGAACGTGGTCGATTTGCGATTCCGTTTGTTGTGGTGATCTCCAGGTGTAACGATAAGGGAGGCTGTGCTGGAAGAAGGTGCTACGAATGGCCATGTTCTTGGAGGCGGCGAAATCGATGAGGCATAGGCCATTTTCGTTCGTCAGCTAGTGGGCGCTGAGCTTTCCAATCGTCGGTCTGAATTCCTCCTCCTGGCCTACCTGAGCGTTTAGATCCCCTATGATGATCTTGACGTCGTGGTTTGGGCAGCGGTCGTACTAGCGTTCGAGCTGCGCGTAAAATGCGTCCTTGTCATCATCAGTGCTTCCAGAGTGTGGGCTGTGCAAGTTTATTATGCTGAAGTTGAAGAATCGGTCCTTGATCCTCAACCTGCACATTCTTTCGTCGATCGGCCACTAACCGATCACGCGCCTCTGCATGTTGCCCATCACGATGAGAGCTGTTCCCAGCTCGCGTGTGTTGCCGCAGCTCTGGTAGATGGTATGATTACCTCTAAACGTTCGCACCATAGATCCTGTCCAACACACCTCCTGCAGCGCTACGATGCCGAACCCGCGGTCCTTCAGTATATCGGCGAGTATGCGGGTGCTCCCGATGAAGTTGAGAGATCTGCAGTTCCACGTACCGAGCTTCCAATTGCAAGTCTCTTTCCGTCGCTGTGGTCGCCGCCATTGGTATCGGTTCGCATTCTTCTCTTGTTGATTTTCCGGTGCTAGTCTTTTTTACGGCTGGCTCGCAGGGCCTGACACCAACCCACTAACCCAGGGAGCTGGGCTTACCTTCCCGGAAGCTACGGGTTCTGCATAGGCATTTCCTCCAACTAGGGTAAAAGGGTATAATGCGCCCCACCGGGGCAAAACGCCCCTCTTCATTTTCTAGCGATTCAAGCGCTTTTCGCATGCGCGATCGATTAGAAATCTCAAATATTGAAGAATTATTGCCACCAAGCTGGTCCGTTAGTGGATTGGTACAGAAAAGCAATAAAAATATCAAAAAGTCTGAAATCGAGGCTTTTGGCGTAATATTTTACCTCTTGTGAACTGCCTTCATTGTAAACAAAACTAGTTCTGTTCAACTGTGTTACTTTGCAACTTTTATGCAGTTAAACGCTTGTTGAAAGACCCTCCTAGGATAAGCATGCGGTGGAATTATCCCCTGGGACAGTTGTATCACGAGGCTGGACGTTTTTCTTTTGATAGGGCGTATTACCCCGTTTGTTTTGAAAAGGCAAATTTTGGAACGTTTTCGAAAAACGTTTCAAAGCTTCCGTAGCCAGCTCTGCAAAGGCAAAGTTCGCATGCAATACTTCACTAACATTAGTAACAACGATTTGCAGTGAACAATAGATGGAATAAGGCGCCAGTTTCAGATATAATGCCATTTCTGCTTAGGGGGGGCATATTATACCTGTTTACCCTACAGTGCTAAATAGCTAGGCTCGAGCGCCAGTCTTCGCCGGGGGTGGTGTTTTTAATGGGCGCCCAGGAGATAATATTTAACCTGAGCGTCCACCCCCGATTGAATTCCTCCTAAATTGTATGTAACCCAATCAACATCTACTCATCATGCCCAACTCGTTTCAATGTAAAATATTGGTCCGATTCAAATAAAGCAGTTTGTAAAAAAATGCGAACACATCAAACATTAATCGAATCACTCGTTTAATTCGAGTTCCATATTATTTTTTTCCTATTTTCCAACGCCTTTGATGCCCGTCGTACACGTTGTATACGTTAACGTACTTGAATTGATGAAACCGCCATCACTTGTGAGAGCTGAAATTTGACCGAAACCATCCGCCATGTGACAAGTGATTGATAAATATGCTGTTCCCAGTCGCCACCACCGACCGACCTATGATTGGTCACAGAGGAGCAATGAAAAGCAATTAAAAAGTTTAATAATTCATAATCGAATGGACACGGACTCTACGGTGCGGGTGGGACGATCGGCTCTCTCACGAGGGCGGATGGAATTTCAGTCACACGAGTCGCCGATTAACGAAGCAAAATGAGTTAATTTTTATTTCACATACCTAGGCTGTTCGCGTTATGGTGGTTGGACCCCCGTGTGGTGGTCCTGCTCTACCGTCCGTCAACACATTCAATGCTTTGACCTGTGCTCTGTGTGGCACAGGATGGCAGTTGTGTGATGATTTTAATTTTGGATACGACAAACGACACGGGGATGCTTTATCTAGTGGCGGCCTCACAACTGATTCCCTCCAGCCGGCCTCCATGGGTTTTCATGATTTTCGGCAGGTGTGGAAAATTGTGATGACTGCTGGTACAGAATAAAAAAAAATCATGCTGATCCTGATTTCCAACCTCGTAAATTGGCTTTTTAATCGAGTTGTTATTGATATAAATGAAATTGAAAAATAACTAATTATTTATGAAGTGGTCATCGTATTATACAGCAGGAGTACATTGTTTCCTGGCATTCCACTGAATTTATATTTTAATTTTTGTAGCCACGATCTACTTTGCTAATGGAATAAGCGATGTCAGTATGAAGATATCTGAACATCCATCCAATCATCAACGCTTCCTTATAGAAACTGGAATCCTGATATTGGCGGTGTCTAACTAGACATGCAACTGCTCTGTCACTGTTCTGTTTAACGGCGATTGTCTATTTGTGATTTATTTCATCTGTTCAATTCGTGAAAGTGTACTGTGAATATTGCGTAACTCACTGGAACAATCTGTTACCAGCCATCTTAGAAAACTACAGCAGAATCACTTGGCGTTATACGGGACCTCGTGATGTAGGCGACTGGCTCCACCAAAGCTTCACTCTTCAATGAGGCAGCATTACACTGACCACCTCGTCATGACGAAAATTTGATTTTTTTTGTTGGTTATTACCGCAAGCTGTATCTCAGTGCATGTTGCTTGCTGTCACACACTCCAAAAAATCTAAACGTCAAGGCTACGTGAAAAATCACGTAGACCAACTTAAAATGAACTTTTCAAAAACTTACCTGACAAATACATCAGTCATCGGAATATCGATCAAGCTTTCATTCCGATCATTCATTCCGTACTCTACTCGTGTTTCTTTGAAAACAATCTTTAAGAATTGCTAGCTGATTTGAACATTTTGGCCTATTCGCAGGGAATATTTGAGGTAAACTGATCAAAAGTGCAGTTATATTGTGCGTTAATTCGAATTTTAATATGTGCATAGAATGTGGAGTTGATTTTACCGATATTGACCTTTTTTCGGACCATTTCCACAACCATTTGAGCGTTGGCTCAAACACTTTAAAATTATTTTCGAACAAGAAACGTAAGTAAAAGATTATTTTCTCAATTTAAGAATAATATCCTATGCAAATTCGGATTCTTTTTGAATTTTTGCAGTAATCCAAAATTACCGATTTGGTGTCAGCTTTGCCGACGGGTTATCGATTGTGGCTCATTGATAAAGACACATTCACTCACCTACTCAGTTACCATCGCACCCGTTCTACATCTACAACCACTTTTTGGTGGTGGTTGAATCAGCATCTGGAGAACCAGTTCCCGTTACGATTTCACCAGTCCTTGCTGATGGTATTTCCAACTTTTCGGGAAACGTTCTTGCCCGTAGTGGAAGTACTTTTTTACCTGTTTTTAAGTTACTCAGCATGTTTACAAAAAGAATAGGTGATAACCCAACTAACATTTTTGCTGTATAAAAGCTTATGCTAGCTTCCATTCAAGAGCGTTTGCTCCATAAGCTGTTATGCAGCTACTTTTGTTAGTAGGGAAATCGTATTACAGAATTAGGAACGCACGACTGTAATTGCTAAAATAAAATTTGATTGTAGTATACTTAACATTTGCTATTTACAAAATAATGCATTTATCCAATTATATAGTGTAAACGCAATATTCTTTGCTTCTGCTCTAGTGCTAGCCCTTTCATACACAACGAAATAACGGAAGAAACTAAGAAGTGTGTTTTATAGCAGAAGCGAAGAATAATTCGTTTATCCTTTAGTAATTGATCTAAAATTATCCGGAGCATTCGAAAAACAAACAAACGTTAAAATCAGCGCTAAATGTGGTGGTATTCATCTTTATTGTATATAAAAAATACCGAATCTTCATTTCCGTTCTATTGAAACAGTTTGCGAAACCCACATAACAATCACGTAAATGCTGCGGGTATTCCAGTGGAAAGACAGAATTCATCGGTTCATGCATTCATTTCTCGTCACCTTCTTATTCACGTAGCTGCTAAGTGAAAAGTGCGATGGAAGAAGCTACGTATGTTTTCACGTAGCCTTGACGTTTGGATTTTTTCGGAGTTCAGATGCTTGCTAGGGGAATGACACACAAGGGGATGTCACTAATTTTCATTCACACCCCACATGTATTTACAATTTTTTTGTTTGTTTCAGGGCTGTTCGGGCTCGTTGGAAGTTGACCATCAATGTTAACTTCTTTTCCCGATCAGCCTATCATGTAACAGAAGGCCGGCTCCAGGGCTCTGCAGAGGTACGTGATCCTCCATCTGGGACATTTGTGTCATCGCCATACATAGGGTACGAGTGCCATCGTTAATCTCACGCTCCCATGTTCATCCTATTCGAAAACAAGCGATTACGGCACCGATTGATTCCGTTCTTTTTGGTTTCATGCGTGCTCACTTCTAACAAAAAATACAAAAATAAGAAACAAAACAAACAACGCTTCATTCCTTCGTTTTCAGTAGGATGAAAATGGGAGCCACATGCTTAATAAGGGAACCAATACCCTATAAGCCTATTTCATCATTTACCTGAGGGAGAATGGGACAAGGGATGGGAATTAGGAAAGGGAAAGGTGAAGAAATAGGAAGGGGTACCCTAGAAGAGGGATTGAACCCAAGCAAAAACTACGTTTGAGCGAGTACTCTATTGAATACGTATACAACTTGATGCTGGGTCATTAGGCCGAAGGTCATTAGGCCGAAGGCCATTAGGCCGAATGGTCATTAGGCCGAATGGTCATTAGGCCGAATGGTCATTAGGCCGAATGGTCATCAGGACGAATTGAAAGTTAGCCGTTGTTTTTACCTTTTCCAACAATTTTTGACAAAAACTAGTTTAACAATGGAACTAGAAAGAATAGCCTATGTTTTAAAGAAGGAAAAATTTATGAATTGAACATCAGCAGTTTCAGCGCCAAAAACTATTTCAGCAATGATACTAGAAAGAACAGCCTATATTTAAAAGAAGGAAAAATTCATGGGTAAAATATCAGTAGATTCAGCATCAATAAAGTATCTTCGTGCCTGTCACACGATACACACATGCAAAATGGTCATTTGCAGAGGAAGCTCTCAGTTAATAAGCTGAGAAGCAGGCTTTGTCTCAGTGGGGACGTAACGGCAAGAAGAAGACCCAATGACCATTCGGCCTGATGACCATTCGGCCTAATGACCATTCGGCCTAATGACCATTCGGCCTAATGACCATTCGGCCTAATGACCTTCGGCCGAATGGCCCCAGCAAACATTTTAGTCCATATTACTCAACTGCAAATCAGTTATGTATACTGTTATATGATTAAAATTGATCGTATAAAATGCATAGATTCTTTCTATGTGAACAAAAGTGGAGGCCATATATGTACAAATGGCTTATACCGTACTCCATATTATACAATTTAATCAGACTTTATGAAGACCATTCAACAATCTTCCTAATAAGCCATTGAAGATTGTATATGTTCAGTTATACTGCGTTATATATGATGTCTTACAACTATTATTTTAAAGTACATTGCATGCATGTTATAACACTAATTCTTTTATAAAAAAAAATATAACACCGAAAACCAAAGCCTAAACTGTTGCATTTCATATTTAATGTATGTTCGTTATGAAAACATCACGATTGCAGAATTTTTGTTGTAATAATGAATAATTTTATAATAATGAATAAGTTATAATTACCTTCAGCCTCGATCCCAAGGTCTCCGTATTTGCAGTCTAGCACGCATCCGCTCATCCATGTACACACCATCGATGAACGAATATTTTTCACTATAATGATCTTAACAATTTTTAACAACTAATTTCTGCTAAAACTGCACTGCAAACACTTTATGATGTGGTTTGACATGCAATACAACAATTCCTTTAATGACTTAGAGGCACGTAATATGCAACCTAGCATTGCGATTATTAACGACCATTTATATAATTCCAGAATGACAAACCAATATCAACAATTCATTGTTGCCAAGAATTCGAAATGGTAGCTAAGATGATTAAGATCAAATTTCATTGTCTTCACTGTTGTTTAAATACAAGCATCGGTATGAATCAGAGCATAAAACATAAAAACTTAAAATAAAGGGAAAATTGCTTTATTTTCAAACCAAAACATTGTTTTTGTGTTATTATTAATATTATTTATTTTAATAACTGGACAGTTTTGGCAACCCTGCATTTATCGTGTCGACGACGTAAATGTAAACAAACATAAGTGAAAAATCTGGCTGATTGTGCACAAGCAGAAGTAAGTTTTTAGTATTCATTTTCACTATATTTTTAATATAATCGAGACATTATACGTTCCAGATGTTCGGGGTAGCACAATTTATGGAAAACGGCAGACTGCAGGTGCTGGCAGTACCCATGAGTTGGATACGCAAAGGGCTTTTGATGTGGCTGAAAAGCTTGAGCAACGACAAAATTGACAAGATGCGGAAGGAAGGAACTGCGTTCAATGGCGCAACCAAAGGAATGCCGGTGCTAGTGACCAGAAAGTTTCGCAGTTTCCAAGCAGCGGAGAGTTCCGTAGAGGAGCTTTCGAAAAAGGATGTATCGGACTTCGAGGGCAAGAAGAAGCTTTTGAAATCCAACCAGAAGAAAAGGTCCGAGCAGAAACGGAACGATTACAATGAGCTCTGCACAGGTAAATCAAATTTAGAATCTCCTATCCCTGTTTCTATATCCATAAACTATTCATTTTCAGCGATCGCACGCAAAAAACGAGTGAACAGCACAGTAACACCACCCGCCGGTGCGTCAAAAGTTGTTCCTCAGTTAAATTTGCCTCCACCAGTGGAACAGTTCGAACCGAGGCGCGGCTCACCGGAACCAAGTAATCAGGATCAGGAGTCATCTGTACATGTAAGAGTACCGCACGGTGATTCATCACCAGTAGCATCATCGTCGAAAACTCCTCCACTGGAAGCACGGACACCACGTAGTACTGTGCTTGAACCATCCAAATTAGCGGGAATAATTGAAGCTCAGAGCAACATCGTTATGCTACCGTGCCTTGGATCCGTAACATCATTTGGTAATCAGGAAACAATTATGGAACGCGAGCAGGAATTGGTGGAATGGATGCCTGAAGAAATCCAAGTGAAGGATTTGGAAATCACAGGTACATTTTTCTTGACTACTTGCATAACAAACACCAGGCAAAGTTGAAAAGTTATAATAGTTTTTCATGTCCAAACACTTCCATTCGTCCCAAGTGTGCCTTTCTTTATTTCGAAATTGTTCATTTTTCCATTTACTTATAATTGCGCTTTTGTGTATTTCAGATGCTTACGGTGTTGGTCATGGCACTCCACAATTTGAAGCTCAGTCGAATATGGATTACACAGGCGTACAGGATGCTGGCGTGGAACAAACGGATACCATTACCGACTTGGATGCATTGATTAAAAAAAATATCGTTGATGCTGTCAATGAGATTGTGCCTATCGCCATTGAGAAGTACCTTGACGCAAACATCGATAGGGTTGTAGAACGTGCGGTTTCAGCAGCGGTGGATAAAAGTTTTGCGATGAATTTCGCTCGACTTACTGCAATGACTGGGGTTATAAAAAACACGGAAACGGAAGTTGACGTAAGAGCTGAGCAGCATGCACTAATCGACACTGAAAAGCAACTGGACGATTGGAACACAGACTTAGCACAGGATGCTGTTCGGAAGAAATATGTGAGTAAAATAATTTTGAAGTTTTCATTCGGGTGAATAGAAACGTATACACTAAGGGCCCGTTCACAAACTACGAAAATTCTTAGAGGGAGGAGGGGATCTGCTCATAATTTGTACTGTAAATTTCGAAAATTTTGTATCGACAAAAGTAAACGAGGGGGTGGGAGGGGCTTGTTAGAGGTGGGCAAAAATGAGTTAACGTAGTTAATGGACAGCGCTTAGTGGTATCATATCGCATTTCTACCATATTTCTCCGCCATCGGCATGGTGTTAGAACTGAGGATTGCAAAATGGAAGATAACTCATTTACGTAAAATCATGTACTTTTCCTTTTCAGATGGAATATTTTTCGAAAATCATCGTACCGAATTCGTACCTCGAGAAGGGAGATGACGCGTTCTACATAATCTCGGATTGCCTTTTCACGCGACGGTTCTGGAACCGTTTCACATGGACAGGGGTTAACAGAGGTGGCAAGTCTGAGCGTGGTTTTCGTGAATTTGGGAACGTCACGGAGCTTCTACTGAGCCTTGTTCAGATTGGAGATCCGATGTATACAAGACTGCTGCTTGAGAAGTTTTGCAAGACCCGTTTGTTCAGGCATGCCAAATCGCGAGCAACCAACAAGATGCTGCGGAAGTCATCCTGTCGTACCAAACGTAGTGGCAAGAAGAAGCAAACGGAGAAGGACGTAACTGATGGTGTTCCTGATACCGGCAGTGCAGCTACTATTCACTCTGATGATGAGGATATGGGAGAATTTGAGAACGCATCAAGCGGAGAAAAAACGAGATATCTGAAGATGAATCGATCGGTCAGGAATCGATTGTTAGCAGTAGTGATAGCTCGTGTTAAACATTTCGTTTATTTTTTGACTGAGATTGTTGAATTGATTTTTTTTATTTAGGCATTTCGTTACATAAGATAATTCTTTACATTTGATTGATCGTTTTGTTCTAACTTTTACTTCGTATTTGTCAAAGTATGCATAAGTGGAATGAAAACAATTTCATGTCTGCGTGTAAAAGGTACCATCATACATAATATTGCATCAGGCCTATAATCAGCAAGTTTTGAAGTGTTCTCTTTGGTTACCTTCGATTTGTACACGTGAAGGAAAGAAGATTTCATAGGCTCTGGAAATAAATCTTGTTTTTGTATCAGATGATGTCCTTGTATCATTGCTTCCCCGCATTGGTCTTTGATTAATGTCATTCCAACAATTTTCAAGTCTTTTGTGAGAAACCATTTGTTAACAAATTTGGTGGTCAAAATAAATTCCGAAAGCGTTATTTTACAATTTTTGTCGTCATTCAATACATTAATAACAATCGATCTGTTAGACGGAATTAGTTCACCACTTGGCTCTTTACCGTTACCTTCCACTTCTAATACACGATTAGCTACTTGAGTTAATGGATTTGGTCCAGCTTTTACTATTTTTTTTAGTGAATGTAGATAATTTTCAAACGGGTAAGCGGAAAGAGATATCAAATTACCAAATTTTTCGACCTCATCTGTAATGTGGCACAGATTATGCACATTGCTGGTAACAAATTCAGATCCATATAATTTTTTGAAACCATTCATGAAATCGAGGAACAACATTTTTGCGATTGGAAGAAAGTCTTTGTAAGCTTCTACTGAACAAATACGTACAGCACAGAATAATAACAAGAAATGATCGTAATACTTAGATGGCAAATAATCTTTGAGAAGAACCACTCCAGCGTAATTCAAAAAAAATCGGAACTCTAATCCTTTTCATAGAGACATGTGTTCTAAGGCGCTGTCCATAAACTACGTAGACTCATTTTGGGCCATCTCAGAACCCCCCCTCCCCCTCCGTAGACTTTGGTTCATACAAAATTTTCGAAATTTGTATGGAGCGTAGACTTTGGCCAGATCCCCCGTCCCCCCCTAAGAGTCTACGTAGTTTATGGACAGGCCCTAATGAACGCATACGCCGATGTATTTCAGCTGGAAATCTTAAGGCAACCAGTTCTGCCGAGAACTGCTGTTTTCCATGAACACTCCATTTAGCTCGCTTTGTCATCGCTCCAGTGCGCCACGAATTCATCAGTTTCCGCATGATTCCCAATTCCAGTAAATGTAAGGAATCGGCTACAATAACATCTTCAATCATATCGATTGGCAGTTCCGTGAGGGGTGAAATGGCACGTTGGTGTTCCGGATATTTGAACTCTCGAAATTGTTGATCAGTTCGTAGATCAGCTTGTACTTCTGGGAATGTCATGGTCCGTGTCTCATGTGAATATCTACCTTTTGTAGTGCATTTGAGGCATCCAAACTTTCCATTGAAATTTGTAACACATTTAATAAAAGCCCGAGCAGGTGTGTCACAGATGAAAGCACGAACTTTTAATGATATTTTATGCTCATCTATGAACACCCCGGATTCAAGAATTGATAGCAGCTCTTTCACGAAAGGCGAGAGAAATTCACCAGCATCCTTTGGCTTGGCTGAACCGTAATAAATACCAATTACAATAGGCTTGACATAGGGAAGCTCATGAATATTCGCAAGAATTGGCCAAAAATGATTGGGACTGCTTTTATATATATATATATATATGGGAAGGCCATCAATGTTGATGTTGATAGATAGTTCCATGTCCGTGGTAATGTGCTTCAAACGATTTCGTAGGCCATTTTCAAGTCCATGATGCCAGTATTTTCCATTGTCCTGCAGATCCAAGATTTCAACCGTCCTTGGTGTTTTCATTAGTGTGCGAGGATCCTTTGGTAAATCCGCATTTAAGTGGGTGTTCAGCACACTAATTAGAGATTTTAATGCCGATTGTGTGATTTGATATTCGGAAGCCCATTTTCTGAGAGAAGAAGACAGAGATCCTATAGACCAAAACAATGATTAGATTCTACTGATTTACTTATTTGATGAACAATTTACCTCCGGAGCCACTTATTTCACAAGAATCCTGTGGGATCTCGGATGAATATTCTGGACTCTCAAAGTTTAGCTGCTCAACTGTTTCTTTTGCAGAATCTTGTGAAAATTCAAGAGGCATAAGAGTACATTCCGGCGGTTCCGAAACAGTTGAGTTTGATTGCTGGGAAATGTCGTTGCCAATTTGTTGTTCCACAAATGACGGAATCCGTTTTTTAAACTTTTGAAGATACCGGCTGTATGTTCCGCTTTTCCGAATACGTGTCAATTTAGATTTAATTACAAACGTGTTCATTTCATATAACAATTTGGACCGCTCAAGAAAACTGAAACAATCCGTTCAGAGCACAGTAACTAAGATTATTGTTGTGAATGAATCGAGAGTGTTGTTCAACTCCGTGCTTAGGCATATACGATTTTTGAAGGCTATCATAGTTATACCCGTTATGTGATTTAGTATTGAGTTTTTATGAGACGATATACAACTTGAAATATGGAGTTGTATATTAATCATAATTTTGCATCTTATCAAATCTTTTTGCAATTTGTTATAATTCTGGTGTTAGTTATATCCGATTTCGACTCGATCTGTAAACATATGCGATTTAATTTGAACATTCATATACGATCACTGGTTTGCTGGGGCCTTCGGCCTAATGACCTTCGGCCGAATGGCCTGACACCGTCAGCCAGACGAACATCACAGATGTGACAATCGACAATGCGTTTCAAGCATTTGAGAAAAGAACGAGGTAACCAGGAACTCATTCCTTCTTTATACAACGCACGCACCCTTTCGGGATAAAACTATGGAGTAATTTCACGCCATGAAAATACCCAATAGAAAACTACAAGAGTTCAAAACATGTTTGAAATACTCAAATCCCTTTTGAGAATAATACGACAAACCCCCATTCGCTCCTGGAGATTTGAAGTAAGCAGAGCTTTTTAGGGCACACTAAGTCGATTATATAGCTATAATTCTCGGGCGGATGCTAGAGATTCGTAACTATACAACATAATGGTTTATCCGAAGATATTTTGACGTAACAGATCAGAGTTCCATTCAGGAATACCTCTTGCGGTCCGCACAGACCGCAGAGGACAAGCTTCACTCAAAGCAATAATTATGGTATACCACAATGGAGGGCGTTGTAGTAACAAAGCCACAATGAAACTCTCTTGGAGTAGCAATATGGAAGCAATTTATCCATAAAATGTGGTCGCAACCAGTTAGTACAGGTTCCCCAGTTTGTTGAGCAGGGACGCCTGAATACGCAAAGTTTGCGAAGGAACACTCAAAAGTGCATAGTAGGTCAAATGGAGACTCCTCATCTGACACATGCCAATCAGTCAACTCATGACAAATTCTGCCCATGCAGAGTTAGGTTAGGAGCAATTCCATGTTAAGTAACTGTACTACCTAAGTAATCCATCAAACTGAAGCATCTCAAATTAATGTTTTAGCTACTTCAGATGACGTCTAATCATAGTAGCAATACTGAAAAAAATATCAGTGAAAAGATGGCGAATACAAGAACTTGCTTGAAGGCATCCATGAGGAAAGGATGACACATACTGTTAACGTTATTCTAATATATAGCATGCGCGAGGCACGATACTTCAATGAAAGAAGCAAAACTGGGTTCACAAGGTAACCTATACAGAAGTTACCCGACGAAAATGAACTTTTTGAAGTAGAGTCACTTGGGCCATGCACGCTTTTCACGCTGAAAATTGATCTGAGGTTTCTTAACCGTAGCCACCACCCAAACTAGACAGGATTACACTCTTCACAATTAAAGCACAAGAAGGAAACATCAACGACAAACCAAATCGGTGTCAATTAAAAAACGCCAATGTCAAAAACGCATTTAGCGAACCCATATAGGCACTAATGAAAGCTTATTTGCAACATTTGAATAACCTTGCCCTTATTTAGCCTCAAATTTGAGACATAATAAGGGCAACTGATTATCTCGGAGAAACGCAAGGTCCACTGCACTATTGCTCCGGTTAGCGCAGTAAGGGCGTAATACTGTGGAGAGCGCCCTAATTCTCTACAGGCTCCGTTTGTTTTTGGGCTTTTATTAGACCCCCTAACCATTCATTCCTTGGCACGGTAAGCATAAAGCCGCATAACACCATGAATTAGGGGTCACCTGTTTAGTGGACTCTTACCACTGGATCAGGCGGTCCGTGGTGTTATTCTTAGCCAATTGAGACAACCGCTACCGATACTACACAGCTATCCAGGCTGATCAGGAAAAGAAGTTAACATTGATGGCTAACATCCAAACGAGCCCGAACAGCCCGAAAAAAAAGTGGAACTCGAATTAACGAGTGATTCGATTATTTTTTTTATGTGTTCGCAAGTTTTTACACACTGCTTTCTTTGAACCGCACCAATATAGTACAAACTTTCATAACTTATGATAAAAATTTTAAACTATAATCCATTGAAATCAAAATCAACGATTTTGCTAATCGTGACTATACACTTCATCTACAATTGCCATAATTGGTACAAATATCAAGAAGAGGTTCACTTTATTAGTGTAATCTCTCTATCGATACCAAGTTATTATCCAAAACCTTCCCATCGTCATCATGGTAGGTAATACCTTCAGTCACAACTACCAGCCCGTAAAACGATGCTCCGTATCCTTCTTCTAACCAACCTAGATTTGTGTACTGCTGCTGCTGGTGCCATCATTATAGCACCGGATAGTTTTCCGCACAGAGTCTGCGATCCATTCAACCAAATAACAACTGCGTCCCCTCTTGAAGACTTAACGGCATAACAATGTATTTGCATTGCAGAGGGGGCAAAATGGGGGCCCATAGAAGGAAGTGAATCCATCTCTCCTCTATCCACCGGAAGGGGGCAATTTGTATGTGGATTTTCGGCATGCACATAGTCAAAACAAAACGAAATCCTTCGTAATACTTTAATCTTTTTGCTGGTCGTAATCCGGAGCCGCACTAGCTGCTATTTGTGCACCGATGTACCGACAATCCGGACTCCGGGCTGTGGGTGGATTGGATTGGAATGGCGCAGGCAAACTGAAACAGAGCAATGGAAGCATTATTTCCAAGAGGTCTACTAGTTCTCAGATTGCTGAACTTAAAACCGACGAGCATGGAAAGAACCGATGCTTCTGGAGATATGTATGTTCGTAAAGTGCACCCATGCACCCATGGTGCCGTCCTCGTAGCTTCCGGAGATTTGACCGAAAATAAAAATCTCGGAAATGTGAGGTGAAAGCAAAACTAAACTCTGAGGTTGCTCAATTTGGGAATGCCTCTCGTTCGTGCCTCTTGTGCCGTTTGGGTGGCCCTTATCCAAGCCAGAATAAATAAATGAATTTTGGGCAAGCCACACGTACCGAAGGTTTACGCTTTTTATTTGTAGGGATGACCGTTTAGGAAACATTTAGGATGATATTTAGGGAATATAAACTGTAATTTTGAGCTTGATCGACAATATTGAGTACAATTTCCAAATTAGTAATGTTGCTCAAATGCTTCAAAATGAAGGCTGCTTAGTTCTATGCTTTTAAGTATTGAGAACATTAGCTGCACCTTTACTGAGTTGATATTTGGTATTTGAGCAGTAAGTAACACTCATGCCACTGGAGACCTGCAGGAATACATACAAAGCGTTTGCCGCCTTCGAGTCAATGAGCGGTATTCATGGCAGTTCTGTACGGTAAAGATCTATCTGGTCCGTTGTCGACCGGCCGTCGATGAATACGGCTTGATAACTTTCTACGACCTTATTTATTTCTGGTGACAGAGAACGGAAGCTGATCTGAGATAGCTTGATGTAATATTGGCTTATGGAGCCAATCGTTGTTTTCTGCGTGCAAAAAAAATCTTACTGTTGTCCATCTACGGTTCTCTGAAGTCAATATATGACTTCGCTTAGGTCATCAAATCTTCCTAGGAATAGTTGTGAGAGACCTTTTCCCTGACACATGATGGAATATGAATTTCTGAAGTCCACAGAGATTCCACACATGTAAAACATGTGATTACAGTTCATCTACAGCTTAATGAACTTAAAGCCTGACTTTTGCCAGGCCATCCCGGGTACTCAGGAATCTAGTCAAGGAATTTACTTACTCCTGTTCGATTTTTTTTTTGACTTTTTAAAGAAATTTTTAGCCCTAGGCTGGTTCATCTCTTCGATGTAGTATTGGTTTCTGGGGCTGACCATTGTTTTCCGCGTGTAAATAACTCTCTTTGTTGACCATTTATGGTTCTCTGAAGTCAAGGCATGACTTCGCATAGGTCATCACATTTTCCTTGGAATAATTGTGCGAGACCTTTTTATTGACACGTGATAGAATATGAGCTTATGTAGTGCACAGAGGTTTCACATAGGTATCTTGAAATCCCGAGAGAAACCCCGTAGCAACATCTGCAATATATCCCTAGAGAAACTCTTGTGGAGATCTCGGGATAAATCCTGGTAGAAATCCTTCGAAAATGTATTTGGAATCGCAGGAGGAATCCCATGAGGAACTCTAGGAGCAATACCGGGAAAACCTCTGGAAGATATTCTGAAATATGTTGTGTAGGATCCCCGTGGAAAACTCAAGGTAAAATCGGTCGGAATTCAGGAATCCTGAGGCATCTTGTGAGAATTCCTGGGATACATTCCAAATGGTATTTCTAGACCCCGTAACATGGGTAGATCACCTTAGAATGGTGCGTTGAGGTGTAAGATCTACCAAATCAAATTTTGATCTTGATATTTACCGTTTTTATAAATATTCCACGATCAAAGTTTAATGCACTTTTTTGTGTTTTGTAGTATTTTTGTTTCAATGTACTGCTAATTTACATTTTATTTCAGCAGGATTTAGGTTAATTTATTGTATGCTATAAATAATATTGTGAAAATATGTAACTGTGGCGAGTGTATCACTAATATGTAGCTTATTTGACGTACGATGTTAATATTATTTTATATTTCAGATTATCAACCGAAGAATCTAGTAATTCAACCAAATGCCATCAAGATGACGAGGAAACCAGGATGAATTGGGCAGACAACTGATTCGAAGCAGTCTAACAATGGTGTGCCTGAACGTTGACCAAGCGTATCCTTTGGAGTTTACCCTTCCACTAACAACACCCAAACTCCCGTGACACCTAGGCCTGAGAGATCGTAGAGTTGTCTACATTTTTCATAGATGTCCAACACTAACCATCCTTTCCCATCCCTCAGCAGTCGCAAGGACGTGGGCAGGACAATGCTCGACTATTGGAGGATTGCGTCAGTCTTGTCTAAGAGTCAGAGATTAGTCCCAAATCTTTGAGCTTTGGTTCGGACGGGAAGGAGGCAACCCTCAGAACAGCGGTCTAGGACTGTACCACCTACGAATTTGATTACAGTTTATCTACAGCTCAATGAATTCAAGGCCAGACTTCAGCCAGGCCATCCCGGGTACTCAGGAATCTCATCGAGGCTTTTACTTACTCCTGTTCAGTGAAGTATTGTTTTCTGGAGCTAATCGTTGTTTTCCGCATGCAAACAGGTCTAATAGAAGTCCATCTATGGTTCTCTGTAGTCAAGGCATGACTTCAATCAGATCGTCCAAAATTTCTGCAGTTCGTTGATATCACAAGCATTATACAGATGTTCAAGTATTGGTGCAAATAAGAGCGATAAAAATAATTGAAAATAATCCTTGGTAATTATTTCGAGTGTTCATGTTTTGTAAGGACGGATTCGAACAATCCGTCGAGATATTCAGAAAATATTCACGGTACACCCGATTCTTTTTTTGCATGGGTGGTTGTTTCGCAATAACTCAGCCAGTTTTGAACCAATTGACTTGATTTTTTGTACACAGATAGTACTACAGTAGACGTTCGGTCGGTGCAAACGGTTTATCTGCCATGCTTTTTAACAGCATGTCCAGTAAGTGCAACAAATTTGCAGTTATCGCACCGCTATCCGTCAAAACGGTACGCCAAGTTAGCCCAAATGAACAATCGAATGAATTTTCCGTTCATTTAACGTCAATTGATGGGTTGTTGACGCCCATCCGACGTTGCAGTTATCTAATTTTGTTCGCTTACTGAAACGTTAACATGCTGCAGTTATCGAACGTCTACTGTAATCGTGCCTACATGTGTACAAAATTTCACGAGAATCGGTTGAAAATTTACTAAGTTATAACAAAAACCTATCCGTACAAAAAAAAATAAGAAACTGTACTACAAGGACAACACATGTTCTACAGATGTCTCCGATCACCTACGGGGTCAATAAGGAAATAATATCTCGTGTTTAATTTCATTTGAAAACAACAAACGCAAATATAGACTTGGATGGTTCAGATATGTTGAATATCTCAAGAATTCAAAAGAAACTATCGGAAAATATCTAATTCGAACCTGTAGCAACATCAACTATCTTTAGGTAACGGAATGTGCAAACTCCCATTGAAATACTTGGTTAAGAAGAAAGTTATGGGGGTGCAAATCGTACTTGGCCTTGTTTTTGCCCGAATTGACCCAGTGACCCACCGGCCTTACTCCGTCTAGAAATCCAAGAAAATGTTGATCCCGTATATTTCCAAAACTATAGTGTTGTGCGAGTTCGTGTTGAGGCGATTTTTTGAACTTTTATTTTTTACCTGGGGTCAAACGGGTTAGACAAACGCACAGTGCATTTTTCAATAGGTACATCGACATTCCAAACTAAAAATATCACAGATGGCACTTTTTTCTGTGGTAGTAAAATCGAATTTTCTCTGTGAAGAAGTTTTTCCGGAACATGAAGTAAACACTAAAAGTTGCCTTTTCAAACCATTGTTGGTTTCTAATCACTAACTTTTCACAAAACTATCCCGTTTTCTAACAATTAACGTTTTTGGTGATTTTCCATACGATTTGACAGTTTTTGACTACCATGCTTCCCCCAAGTAACACCGAAAACATGATCCGAAATAGCAAAATATTTACTTTGTCCTACAGCAGTTGTTATGAAGTTTCTCGAAACATATTATGTCATGGATAAGTCGTTTTCATGATACCTAAAACTTATACACAGTGATCTTCTATTTAGAAGTCATATTAAAGAATATATTTTGTTTTCTCAAACAAACATTGCATGTTGTTTTCGATTATGTTGGGTATGTTCTATTTAAGTACACTTTGTTTGTTACCATACATGCTCAGTATGTTCTATATGTCATATTAGAGTAGCATTTGCAGTTTCTTGTTTAAGACTTGTTTTCAATCATGTTTCGACAAAACATAGTATGTTTCGTATGTTTATAATTAGTCGAATTTTGGTTTTCTGCAGTATGATAGAAAACATGTGTAACATAAACCTCATTCATTTTTTTGAACAGGGACATGCTACACTACCGATCATAGAAATGTAGTATCGATTTTTATTTCCTACGTAAAAAAAATATACTCCTAACAAAATCTTAGCTATGAATACCTATATAAAAAAATGACAGGAATATATGTTACCACAACATTTATGATTATCTATAAGGGCCGATTTTACCGAGCATAATGCTCTTTGAGCCGCTTCAATGTATAAACTGTGATAATTATTTGATACTTGATATTTGTTGTCTTTCCAGATCGTGACAGATATTAAACCATTCAAATACCAAACCAAACATGAGAACCAACAACAACCACAACAAAATTATCCACAAAAACAATATCAAGCCAATTTTGAATCATATCCCAAAACATGTATAAAGCCATGTCACAGAGTGCCATTTAATTTTATTTCTTAATTATTAAATATTTATCAAATATTCTATTATGTTTCAATAATATGTTATATGTTTGTATAAACTTGACAAATTCTTGAGAAAAATAAAGCATATTTGAGTTTTTGTGTTAAAATAATATGAACACTATATATTAATTTTGATGCAAAATTCTTCAAAAATACTGATTTATAAGGCGCATTCATTTTATCGGGGTACAATAGTCTATTTCACCGTAAAAAATGATTGGCATTAAAATTTATGACCACAGTAAGGCAATTAGGCGTTAAAGTGGCTTGGTAGAATTATTGATGCATGTCGATTTTCGCAGTTGTCGATTTTTATTATTAACATTTTGAAACTTAATTATTTACAGTAATAAAACATATTGATTGCCAAGACACTGTTTTCTAGAATTTGTTGAAAATATATAATGGAAAACATACTAAGATACATAATCAAGTATGCTCAGATTCATATAGAACATGAATATGACATCACAAAGATGTTGCGCAGGCTCCACCTTCTGCGCTTTTTCAGTCGTATAGCAGTCTGCAAATCGGTTTTATGGCTTCACACCAAAACTTCGTAACTGGTCATATTGGAGTCGAAATAATTTCTATAAGACATGTTGTGTTACTTGGGCCGTGAGCTTGAGGTGAGAATTTGAGAAAGTTGAAAACCGAGAGTTACACAGACGATGCATTGAATACAAGTGATGGTGTCGCCACCAGGCTGTCAGCGCTGAAAACTAGATGCTATAAAAGTTCTTGTATGCAATTTTTACTGCTGGCGCCAACTGAGAGCAATCAATAAAAATGAAAACAGCAATCATCCCAAAGAACTTTTTATTCACGTCTATTTCCGTAGACTGTTTATTTACTAGCCAACACTTTTGGCATCACTTCATGCCAAAATTATGTCAACATGAATAGGGTAAAAGTTGTTTACTTTTCTATTGAATGCTTCCAGTTGGCGCCAGCAGTGAAAATTGCATACAAGAACATTTATAGCATCTAGTTTCCAGCGCTGTATTCAATGGATCGTCTGTGCTACTCTCGGTTTTCAACTTTCTCAAATTCTCACATCAAGCTCACGGAAGCATGGTAGTCAAGAACTGTCAAATCATATGGAAAAACCACGAAAAACGATAATTGTTTGAAAACGGGATAGTTTTGTAAAAAGTTAGTGAATAGAAATCAAGAATGGTTCGAAAAGGCAACTTTCTGTGTTTACTTCTTGTTCCGGAACAGTTTCTTCACCGAGAAAATTGGATTTTACTACCACACAAAAAAGCGCCATCTGTTATATTTTTAGCTTGGAATGTCGATCTATTGGACCCTTATAGTTGAAACCAGTGTTGAAAAATTCATTTCGTCATATCTAAATTCAATCACCTACAGCTCATTTTAGAAGCTGAACCTGAGAATATGGTATATGAAAAACTTGTGCGGCTAGACCAGTTCTGCAAGAAAGTCACGGAAAAACAGCCATTTTTTGAATGTTTAAGGTAAATGTCACGGCCTAACTTTGAAAAATGCCAAATGATATTCACCGTGAATATCATTTGCATTTTTCGAAGGTAGACCGTGACATTTACCTGAAATATACGAAAAATATCGTTTTTTCCGTGACTTTCTTGCATAACTGGTCTAGCCGCACAAGTTTTTCATATACCATATTCTCAGGTTCAGCTTCTAAAATGAGCTGTAGGTGATTGAATTTAGATATGACGAAATGAATTTTTCAGCACTGGTTGAAACTAAATCACGTCAAAAAATAAATACAACAAAATGGATGCATCCCTATAGAATACTGTTATCTCGACTAGATAAATCTACCAGCAAGCATTTTAAAAGAGATTCCGCCCGCACCTTCCGTATTGGAACGGGGTTTGCAAATATATACCCCTTTCTTTACAACGAGGGAAGTCATCGAGCCCAACAACACGTTCGTCCCATACGAGTAGAACCAACCAAACCAACCAAAACGTTTGAGGTTTTTCTCACACTTCCTCTCCTGCCCCAACTAAATAATTCTGCAACCAATGTAAACTTAAGGAATTCAAATTTGCCTACTCGTAATGGAATGACGATATATAGGGTTTCGAACTACTAGGGCACCCGCGTCAATTCCTGGCACCTCAAAAGCAAAACAAATCAAAATATCATTGCCGCATATTTTCCAAACGCACTTCCGTAGGTAATCATCTCCCGCAACATTTCCGCACACAGATTCGCAGTCAATTAGCTACACTTTCACTCTGAAGCCCCACAAGTGCTCAAAACAACTATTACCAAATTGTTAGTTTTTAGAACAAATTGGCGAGACCCTTCAGGTTGGGCTCGAAAGGGGGCCCCCTCAGGGTCTTCCTTCCCGCATGACTTGACGAGTGTAGAATTAGCAGTTAATTAGTTAATTAGCAGAATTAGTTAAAATACACATTAATAAAAATGAAAAAAAAAAACTATTACCAGCACAAAGAATGGGTGCCGAAGTGATTTCCCATTTGATTTTGCTGGAAGTTCGGCACTGGTGCTGAGAATTGGCACTGTACTGCAGTACACTCGTTCAAAATCAACTTTCCGGCAGAAAATCTTTACAACGATCACTGTTGACAACAAGTTCAAGCAATAAGGTATCTGATTCAGCCCAGACAACCAATTTACACGTATAATGAAGTTTATGTTCATGTTATACGTACTTTTATGCGGTAAAGTTACATCGCATAAGATGCAGTAAAAGTGCATTTGCGTAGAAAAGTGGAGGCGCTATACGTGTATTGACGGAAAAATAATAAAGCTATATGACTTCAGGCGATATCTTATGCGATGCACGCTGTGCACTATTGTGACGTAATATATCATCTTATGCGACTCAATAATATTCGAAAAAAAAAACAATTCTTGTCACCTCAGTATCGAACTAAGAACCTTTGGATTTTCGAGCCACACTTCACACAGAACACCAAACACTACTTATGAATCACACTGATCAAATGTCATGACCTTCTAACTCACCTCAGTGTTGGAATGCACCTGGTTTCCGTGCGCTATCTAGAGCTCAAAATGACGAAACGTGATTTCCCGCACAGTTGTCACTACCTCTCTCTTGCTAGCACCACCCATTATAAATGATCAGGTCATTAAAACAATAATGATGGCTTTATAACTTATTTTGTAACCATAATGATGACTTTACACTTTCTTTTAGATTTTTGGCACTCCGACAGCACCTTTTTCATTGTTATCACATATCACATCGCAATATACCAACGCTAACGATTCTAGCTTATGCAAATTTGTATGCACATTTTAACGAGTATATTTTTACTTTTATGCGATTTAGTTTGTACACCAATGCGAGTTTCACTGACATGATAAGAAAAGTTCCAAGCGAAGTCGTATAATCATCGCAGTGCACAATTTCTTCAGGAATACCTCTTTGGATCCCTTCATAAAGTCCTTCGAGGATTATGTCATGAAGTCCTTCAACGAATTCTGCAGATGAACCTTAAGGTTTTTTTTTTTAATTTTTATTTTTGTGTATTTTAAATTAAATGCTAATTCTACACTCATGAACCTTAAGGGATTTCTCCAAGATTCATTTAGATACTTCCCCAAAAAGGAATCTTGCAGGAGTTCCTCATGGAAAATACCTTTGATGAATTTCTGAGATCATGCTTGATCAGGTATGGTTCTTGAATGGACTTTGTGAGATTTTCTGAAGGAATTTTGGAAGAATTCCCGAAAGAATCCTTGTAAAAATGCTTGCAGGAAGTTTTGTAGGAATTTTTAAAGGAATCCTCGAAGATTCTTCTAGATGAATTCTAAGATGTATTCGGAAAGAATCATTGGGTTGATTTTGGAGATATCTTTAATGACATTCTTGACGGATTACTACAGTACTGTGAAGTAGTAGTAGAACTACTAGAAGGGCAGCCTATTTATTGCACCCATAAACAAATAAAAACGCTCCATAGAAAATCAAAAGGCGCTCCATAAAGAATGAACATATGTTCCAAGAAAATTTGCAATGCTACCCATAAATAATTGAAAACGTTCCATACTTTATAAAAAATGAACCGGTAAAACATAAAATTTTCTCATATCAAGTGAAATTTTGCACCAATAAATAATACTGAATAGCTCCATAATAAAATACAAATGCTCCATAGAAAAATGCAAATGCTCCATAAAAAAATAAAATTGTACTCATAGAAAATTGAATATTGCTCCATAGAAAAATTAGATTGCACCATAAAAAATTGAAATTGCACCATAGAAAATAGATGATTTCTCCATAAGTATTATCAAACTGCATCATAGAAAATATGAATTGCTCCATGAAAAATTGAAAATCCACCATAGATAGCATATTCTTATAATTTAATTCGACAGGGCTGAATTGCTTTACATTGCACTGCTTCAGTGGTGCAAATGTTTGAAGTTATGGAGAATTTTCATTTTTTTATGGAGAAAATTGTATTTTTGTGGTGCAGTTTGATAATACTTATGGAGCATTTGTCTATTTTCTATGGTGCAATTTCATTTTTTTATGGTGCAATTTATTTTTTCTATGGAGCAATATTCAGTTTTCTATGGGTAAAATTTTAATTTGTTATGGAGCGTTTGCATTTTTCTATGGAGCATTTCTATTTTATTATGGAGCTTTTCAGTATTATTTGTTGGTGCAAAATTTCACTTTTAATGAGAAAATTTTATGCTTTGCCGGTGCATTTTTTATAAAGTATGGAACGTTTTCAATTATTTATGGGTAATAATGCACATTTTCATGGAACATACGTTCATTCTTTATGGAGCGCTTTTTGATTTTCTATGGAGCATTTGCAATTTGTTATGGTTGCAATAACCTTTTGCCTACTAGAAGTACTATGAGTAATCACGTAAAGGATTCCTGAAGAAGTTTTGGAGGCATAGGAATGTTTGGAAGAATGCCTAAATTATTTTTAAAAGAAATCAATGGCATAAGCCCCAAAGAATTCCTCTCAAATTCGTTGATGTTGATTTGCAAAACAATTTCTATAGATTTCCGTGGAGAAATTTCTGATGGAAGCCTTGGTGGAATCTCTTTAAGACCTCCTGAGGGAATTTGTGCAGGAATCCTTTGGAGATGAATGTGTCCACCCTTCCAGGGTTATCTGAAGGAAAACGTTGAAATATCCCTGAAGAAATCTTTGTAAATCCTTGGACAAAAAGAAGTCTTCTCTGGAATTTCTTAAAGGCTTCATGATTGAATCGTGAAAGGGCAATTGAAAAAAAATGCCTAAGGAATCTTTGGACGATTTCATACAGCAATTATTGGAAGAACTACTGAAGAAATCTTTGAAATGCTTGAACAATGCTTCGTAAGAAATTCTTGAAAGGACTTCAAGAAAAATCATTTGTGGCATTGCAAAAAGAATTCTTGCTGAAATTTCTAAAAACAAATCTTAAAAGAGTTCCTAAAGAATTCCCCTGGGAAATTTGCTCAAGGATCATGTGGGGTAGCCCCAAAGGAATCGTTTGTTGAAATATTAAAAAAAAAACCTTTATGGAATTCTTGGGAATACAGAAATTCCTTCAGAAACGCTGTAGCATTTTTCGAAACAATCTTGGAGGCATTTGTAAAGAAGTCCTTGAAGTTATTCCTAGATGAATCGTAAAAGATATCTAAGAAAGAGTTCTTGGAGTTCCTCATTTGGAACAAATGCTTGATGAAATCCATAGAAAAATCTTAGAAGCTTCGTGAAGAAAATTCGAACGAAATTGGTGTTATCGCTAAGTAAATCTTCAATGGTATCTATAGATGGAAACCTCGGAAGAATGCCTTAAGAATTTATAAAAAAAATCCAATAAAATTTCTTGGACGAATTTTATTGATAATTCCTGAAAGAATCTTAACATTTTTTATTAGAATTTTCCTTTGGAAATTTCTTTTGGATTTTTTCAGTAATTGCTTTGGAAATCCGTGCAGCAATAGGCCTTTTCAGCTGACAGGTATGTGTATGCCACAGTTTACAACTGCTGAACGAAGGCGCAAACGCTAAACTGTCATTTTCGTGGGAGAACTGTCAAAGGGCCGAGAAATCAGTTGGTTTAAGACGTCAAATGAAAAGGCCCATTCGTTAGGAAATATCTTTGAAAATTTATTTGGAAACTCCTTCGACATCCTTCAATATTTTTGAAGAAATTCTTTGGTAATTGTCTCAGCTATTGTGTACGCGATTCCTTTGGTAATTCCTGTGGAAATTTCATTTGATAATTCCTTACGGATTTCCGTCTATTGTTACTTTTGAGATTTTATGAGATACGCTCTTGCGAATTAAAAAAAACAAGCATGGACAACAATGGAACGGCCGAAGAAAATCTCAACGAATTATCTAAGGAATTTCCGAAAATCTAAGGAAGGTCACAGACAATTTCCTAAAAAAAACACAAAAATTGTTTGAAGGAATACCAGAAGATTTTGTTTTGCCACTGTTCTTTGGGGAATTTCTGTGAGAATTCTTGAAAGGATTCTTTCATTTTTTTTATTTGAACCAGTTGAATCTTTGAAGAAATCGCAAGAGAATTTATTGGATGAACTAATAAATAAATCTTTGGAAAAACTCCTGAAGACAGTTTGGGAGGAATTTCTAAAGCATCTGTGAAGGAATTCTTTTAGAATTTTCAATAAATCCATGGTAGAATTCCTAAAGCAATCCCTGGAAAAAGCCCAAAAGTAATCTTTCATAGAGCTCTTGGAGAAATTATTGAATAAATTAAGCAAAGAATGCTTTATCCGATTGATAAAACCTTCGCAGAGGTTCCTAATAAGATATTTGAAGAAATTCCAAAAGATTTGTTTGAAGAAAAGTTTAAGAAATTCTTGGAAAAAATCCCGTAGGAATTTTTGAAGCGCTTCCTGAAGAATTCTCGATGGGTATCGTATATGAAATCTTAAACTTGCATTAATCACTTAAAAGATGCTTCTGGGCATTCTTAAAGAATTCTTGAAGAAAGTGGCAAAACAGTCTTAGGAGGAATCCTTGTAGAAACTTCTGAAGAAATCATTTGATTTTATCTTATCGCTCCTATTTTCATCCTTCTGAAAACAAATGAATGAAGCACTTTTTTATATTTTTGCTAGAAGTGAGCACGAATGATAACACAAAATAACGTAATCAATCGGCGCGGTAATTGCTTTGTTTTTGAATTGGTTAAATTTGGGATTGTAGGATTACTAAGACACGTTGACCCTACCAGGAATCCTCGAAGATTTTTTTGGACGAAATTTCAGAGGAACTTCTGGAGGAATCAATAATAAATCCTGGAGAAATGCGTGAATGTAACTTTGAATGTTTTTTTTTCGGAATGAGAATGAGAGTTTTTCGAAAGAATTTCTAAGGAGTCTGATCAAAAGTTACAATAGAAATTTTTAGAAGAGTTCTTAGAGGAATGCTAGCAAAAATTCCTGAAGGAATCCTTGGGAAAACTCGTAGAGTAGATGAATTCTAAAGAATTCTTTAGAAGAAATCCAGAAGGATTTTTTGGAAAGAATTCCAACAGAAGTTCCTCTCAGAATTTTCTTAGAGGAAAATCTGTAGGGATCCTTGGTAGATTTTTTCAAAGTTATTATCCAATGGATTCTTTTGAAATTTCTTGGAGGATTTCTAGGATGAATCTCTAAATAAAACTTTAGAGAAACTCCTTGAAGAGCCCTTGCAGATTTTTTTTTTTGAAAAAAAACGTTGCAGTAATTTTTGAAGGAATCCTTGGAGAAATTTCTAAAATAATCTTTGGAAAAAACTCTGAAGAAATCTTCAAAGGAACGCCAAAATAAGTAATGAATACTTGAGGAAATGCCAAGATAACTTCTTGGATAAATCAATGGAGAAATGATTTACATCCGCGGAAAAATCATTTAGGGGATATTTGGAGGAGCTCCTGATAGAAACTATGGAGGAATGTTTGAAAAAAAATCTAAAAGGACTTTGAAGCCTTTGCAAGAATGTTTTGAAGTACTCTGAAGTACTTTTGGCAACATCCTTGGAGACAACACTGTAAGAATACATGAAAGAGTGTTTAGAGAAATATTGAATGTCACCCATTCATGAAGTACTTGAAACATTCTTGAAGACAAATTATTATTCAAGAAAGTTTTTTTCAAAGAAAATGATAAAGCAATCTTTGAAAGAATTCATAAAGGATTACTTGATGCAATTCATAAATAAATTGTTGAAAAATCGTCATAATTCTTAGAAGAAAATTTACGTTCATTGATGGAACTCCGGGATGCATCCTTGCAGAAATTTTCGAAGAAATTCTTAAAGGAATGCAGGAAAAAAATTTTAACCTTCAGTCAGTCAGTTGGCCACCACTGCCAGCATCACGCTGATGCTGAGAAGTTGAGATTTTTTAACGCTTTGTATAAAAACAACGGCGTGATTATTTGAGAGTTACAAGAATAGATTTAACATTGTAAAATATGGATATCTGTAATTATCATGGGGCCCACAAATTTGGTACCGCACCGGGCCCCAAATTCTTAGCTACGCCACTGACCGTCGATATGAATTCGGGGTGGTGGGCGCGCTGATTCCTCCCTGGAGCCCTTTGCAAGACCATCACCTTGCCGTAACCCTCTGCGAGATTCGAGAGTGTCCCTGATACTCGAACTACGCACATCACTCGATCCATCGTCGCCTTGATCAACCGTATCAGTTTATCCGGAAATCCGTATTCGTGCATTATCTGCCATAGCTGTTCAAACAACAGTGCATTTTATTATTCTGTTCTTGCTTAAAAAGCTTAAAATAAGCAGATCAGAGGCGTTGGTCTTGCATACGAAGAGATTTGTGCACTCGAAATCGTGAGTAGGTGCCAAAGTCGGTATATAAAATATGGTGCCAGCACTAAGTTTTCATCAGCGATGGAATCGAACAAAAAAATAACAAAGTAAATAAGTGCATTTCCGTTATTTCATCCATTCATTGATTCTGAGCAGTGCATGGAGAAATACCCATTTGCCCAGTGGTGTGTATATAACAAGATACCTAATAACAAAATTATGACAAATGTTATTAAAAATAACAAACTTATAACTAAATTATAACAAGTTTTGATATCTATTTCAAAAAACATGTTTTGCAATATTTTTACTACTACAATAATAGCAAACGTTGTTATGATTTAATTATGAAAAATTGAAAAATTCCTACATAAAAAAACTAAGTTTGTTATTTTTAATAACAGTTGTTATAATTTTGTTATTAGGGTAAATGATGATGGTTGGACCAACTGCAAAACTCACTTATAACGTAACAGTTTTCGTCTAACAAAGCTTAATAAAACCTTGCTATAATTATATCCCAATTTGTAATATTGTTGTTCCAGTTGGATGGAATTCTGTTAATACTTTTGTTACTTATTTACTAATGGTTTATGTTTAATAAGAGATTATGTGAGTTCGTTGTATTAAAATAACAAAATCTGTCATACCTTTGTTTTTCCCATCTAATCGGGCAATAATTCCAAAGATATAATCGTTTCAAAGCAACATGCCATCCAAAAACTTGAAAGGGAAATAAATCATAATTTTTAAGTGAACTATTAAAAACTCAAAAAGGTTTTGCATGTATTGTTGAATAGATACTTTCAGAATCTAAGATCGAAATTTAGTTCACATTTACTTATGTGTTACGCTGGACTGGGTCATTCAAAAACACAAGTGGGAGCTTAACCAAACATATTGCATCATGCTGAAAACACATTTACTCGATGGAAATTATTGATTAGCCACGTATGCGTTGCGTTCTACCCACTCCAGAAATCTCAAGAAAAAACTGACGGTAGTTTCCCTACTCAAAGAGCATTCCCATTCAAGGAAAATGTTTAACTCGAGAAAACTGAATTCAAGTTCGCTTTACCCTTGCAAAGCATGCCCGACCTGCCGTTCCACTTTGAAGAAAGTAATTCAGCAAGAAGCTGTTCTAGAAGAAACCGTACCTAGCGTGTGAGGCGGTAAAAAGCGCAATTACATTCGATATTTGCTTTGGCTGGCTCTGCGGTGAAATTTATTAATATTTGAGCCTTTGAGGTTGTGTACAGCTACTGATGCGATGGTTGCAGCAAGGGGTGGGTGGGGTTTATGGTGTTGGTCGTTTGCTGTGGGGATTTGTCTGCCCTCTGTGTATTTGGAGATGCCGGCAAAGTTGAAAGTAGCATGAGCCAGAAATACAAGAAAAACAGACAAGTGAGCAAATATCAAGGCGAATATCAAACAAATCTTCCTGAAATTGAAAGTATCATTACGGTCAATGGACGAATGTTTCATTTAGATTTCTTTTTCATTTCTAAAAGGTTTTCCTTCAAGGGAAGCAGTAATGTTCTTGAAATGCTTGTGCAATAAACATTTACTCGGGAACCCAATTTGAATTATTGAAATCAAAAGGGAAAGTATCATCAGCTTGAAATCTCTCACCAGCAGCCGGTGGCCACAATCGTCTATTAAATCATATTTTCCAGCTGGTAAGTCACCCGGAGCAAAAAAGGATTGGCATGTTAATACCAAATTAAAAATTAAAAATTGGCAAACAACCAACAGCGGGTTCTGGCGAATCGTATGGCACCAAAATCAACAGAATCGACCCCAAAAAAAACTCATTACTCTGATTTACCCTTGATGGTGGGTTGGTTATCCATTAGTCGGGATGATCGTTTATGCCTGCACACATTTTCCGGCCACATTTTACATGGATTTCGTTGTAGATGGTGCTAATAAAGTGTCATTTTAAATAACAACCTTCTCCACAACTACGCACGGCAGCAGGGTATGCACGGAATTCAGTGATGCGATCATCCCGATGCCTTGGCATTTGGCAGCCGGTTTTCGAAACCATTTGTTACATCCTCTGTGTTGGCATTGCTCCATACATGATGGGGTGGCGTAAATCGATATCCAAATTTCGAGGGCAGGGAAAAATATCAACATGTAGTAGAGTAAGTGAACTGGCAGGATGTGTAGTGTAGTGTTCCAGTTTCGATTTCGTGATTTATGTAAAACCGCAATGAACCTGAAAATTAAATTTTATTTCAATTAGCAATTAATTACACAGGAAATTAATTAAATTTGGCAGGATGGGTGGGTGAGAAGTTTGCATGCAGTAAGGGAGGCATTTTTTATTGCCATCCATACCATGAATTGCATTATATTTATAAAGACAGCATTTCGATTCGTTGTCAATGTTTTTATAGAATTTCTTAATCTACGTCTTATAGCTCTTCCACAAATTCTTGGAAAATTACTTGGGCAATTCTTTTGGAAATCCCCCGTAACATTTTTTTCCTTTTCCGCGTCATTTGGTTTTAAACTTGTTTGGGAATTCCTTGGGTTTATTTCCTTTTAAATATTCAGAGACAATTTCCTCAAAATTCATTTGAGGAAAGATCTGACAATTCATTGGGAAAGATCTTTGGAAAATTCTTTCATAGTTCAAGCGAAAATGTCTTAGAAAGCTTTCTCGGCAATTCTTCTGGAAATCTTGCGGACAATGTATTTGTAAGGGCTACAAAACGGTGAGTCGAAAAGGAGAGCGTCCAACATAGCTCTGGTCCTCACAAGTTTCTACCTCATGCTTCCACGGGTCAAGCGATGACAAAGACCGCCAGCTAAGAGTTGTGTGCTTAGCTGGTAGTGCAGTCTGGGCACTGTTGTCCTTCTGACTTCAGCTAGATTGAGGAGGTACGACCCGAGCGTCTGTTCACCAAGGAGGTGCGGCTCAAACAGCGTCTGTTCTGGCATCCAGCGGCTAAGTATGAAATGCTCCTCCACCGGAAGCTATACCTAAGGTGGCAGCCCCACCACGGTGGTTAGGGCACCTTAGGCCAACAATCTACTGTTTCCGAAACCAAAAAACCATTACAGAAACCGAAAGTGAAAGATTACGAAAGCGATTCAACGGCAACGACTTTTAGCGCGAAACAACGGACAAGAATAGGAACTTGGAATGTTTTTACCCTAGCCCAGCAGTGTAAACCGACACAACTAGCCAATGAGGCTTGCCGTATGAAGCTTGAGATCCTAGGACTGAGCGACGTCCGCTGGCCGAACTTTGGAGAACACAGTTTGGCGTCGGGTCTAATTCTGCCTACGAAGTAAACACGCTCCTCTGAACCGTGGAGTTCGTTTCCTGCTCAGCGCTCAGGCCCACGCTGCGCTCATGAAGTGGGAACCTATTAATGAGAGGATAATTGTAGCCAGATTCAGAACACGGGTTCGAAACCTTACCATGATCCAATGTTACGCGCCAACCAATGCTGCCGAATTGCATGACAAAGAGAACTTTTACAGTCAACTGAATGATGTCGTGGACAAGATTTTGAAAGGTGATATCAAAATGCTCATGGGCGACTTCAACGCGAAAGTTGGTTCCTATAAGCACGTCATGGGACGCCATGGTCTCGGATAAATGAGCGAGAACGGAGAACCGTTTGCAGAGTTTTGCGACAACAAAGACATGGTGATTGGGGGATCGCTCTTTCCTCATTGACCAGTGCACAAAGTGACATGGGTTTCCCGTGATGGCGTCACGGAATATCAAAATCGACCACATCTGTATCATCCGAAAATGGAGACGGAGCCTTCTTGATGTGCGGAACAAACGTAGCGTCGACATTGCGTCCGACCATCATCTCCTCATCGGCGAGATCCGACTGCGCATTGCGAGGATCCATCGACAGGAGGAGAAAATTGGGCGCTGGTTCAACATACGCCGACTGGAAGACGCTGCGGTGGAAAGGTCCTTCGTCGAGAAGCTGGAGAACCGTGCTGCGAATATTCCAGAAGGTGGAAGCGTAGAAGATCAATGGAACGCCATCAAGAACGCCTCCATCGCCACCGGCGAGAATAATTTGGGTGAGCTACGCAACCAGAGAAAGCAGTAGATCACAGATGATACCTGGAGGAAGATAGAAGAGCGAAGGAACGCCAAAGCCGCGATAGAGCGAGCGAAAACACGAGGAGCCAAAGCCGTAGCCCGTCAGCGCTATTCGGCTCTGGAGAAGGAAGTGAAACGCTCATATAGACGGGACAAAAGAGCGTGGGCGGACTCCCTAGCCGACGAAGGCGAGAAAGCCGCAAACACCGGCGACATCCGTCTCCTCTACGATGTTTCACGTTGCCTTAGTGGGACCAAGAGGAATGCTACGATGAAAGACACGTCTGGACAGTTACTGACCGACCCGGCTGACCAGTTGAAACGCTGGTGCGAGCACTTTGGAAACCTTTTTCAAGTGTCGGCCACGCCATCAACACCTCAGCATGATCCGCCAAGGGCTCGACGCATTACCAGTATCAACACCGAAGCTCCACCAGTGCAGGAGATAGAAACAGCCATCCGTAGCATGAAATCGAACAGGGCCCCAGGGCTCGATCGCATATCAGCTGAGATGCTCAAAGCTGATCCCGTAGTATCCACACAACTACTGCATCAATTATTCTGCAACATATGGGAAACCGCAACATTTCCGGCCGACTAAATGCAAGGCGTCTTAGTAAAGGTACCCAAAAAGGGTAACCTGACTGTATGCGATAATTGGCGAGGCATCATGTTACCCAAGTAACCAGGGTGGCCAGCGAACCGGGAAAACCGGGAGAACCGGGAAAAGTCGGGAATTGAAAATCACCGGGAAAAAACCGGGAAATATACGGGAATTTAATTTGCCACCGGAAAAATTTTGCATTTTATAAAATAATTCCGTTTTGCTCAATTACTTTTTTTTATATATTAACAACTTAGCAATGAATTTTATTAAAAAATCGTTCATGAGAAGTCTGTAAAGCCCTGCTTGTAATTTGTTCAACAAAATTGACATTGTTTTAATATAAGAGGAAACGACTTGGGAACATTTTATTTTAAAATTAAATTTTGTTGAAAAAAACTTTTAAATTTGAACACAGGTACTGTGCCAATTCTAGTGGAAATTATGTTTTGGCGTTCATACCTGGTAGGAAATAAAGAAGCGCTTGTCTAGCGAATAGGGAGTCGTGAATTTGATTTCTACTAGAGCTCGTGGATTTCTTTTCGTAATATGAATTTCAATTTGTTCATCGGATACGTGTTTCCGATGATTATATTGATGTCAGAACGTGTGTAATTTCCACCAAGGCAACTATTTATATTGCCTTGCCACCCCATACAAATATTTTGTCTGCTCATTCTGAATATCTTTACAATTTTTGTTTCAACTGTTGAACACATTTAGCATCTGTGACTCACTTTTTTCTAGTCAAAACCTGTATAAATGGGCTTTTCAGAGCAAAATTTCTGTGGCAGAACTGTCATTTTTTAATAAATAATGGTGAGAATTATTGTGGGATCCTGATAAGTACTGGATCCTGATAAGGTTGCGGTTCGTACTACGTGGTTGGCAAAATTCTTTCAGGATTCCTCCAGGAATTCGACCGAAACTTCTCAAGAATTCGTTTTGAGATTTCTGCAGGAATTCCTTCTGAGATTTCTCCAGGAATTCTTCCTGAGATTGCTCCCAGGAGTTTCGCGATTCCTCCAAGAGCTCCGCGACTCCTCCAGGAATACCTTCTGGTGAAGGAACTTTGAAAGAGCTCTTCTAGGAATCTCAGTAGAAGGAATCCTCAAAAGAAGGAAGCACAGAAGGAACTCTTTGAGGAGTCCCAGAATGAACTTCTAGAGGAATGACAGAAGGAACACATTGAGAAATCTCCAACTCATTGAGGAATCCCCTGGTCGATCTAAGAAAAAATGCTGAAGAAATCCTAAAAGGAACTTCTGGAGGAATCCTAGAAGTTTCCTTTAACTCCTGGAAGAATCACAGAGAGAACTACTGAAGGAATCCTGAACAAACCCGAGGAAGAATCTCAGGAGCTTCCTAAGGAGACCCAGAATCTGGAGGAATCTCGGAACGAACTGCTGAAGGTGTCCTAGAAGAAATTTCAGGAAGAATCCCGGGTACCACTTTTGTTGTTGTTAATTAATTGATAATCAATTAATGTAGAATGAAAGGTCTGTGTTCTTTAGCTCGTGGACCAAATTTCAATTTGTTCGTTTTATAAACTATAAAATAAATGAAATACTAAAATCTCAAATCCCATAGACAAATAATCATGCAATCATGACATAATCCATGCACGTTGCTCATGAATATAAAAGCAGCTAGATATGAAAAGTTCAGCATCGTTGATGGACGCATAGGGAAATAACAGAATTTTTAATTTTCTTGTAGAAAAAAAATAAATTTAGATCTAGGTATGTATTTCTGTACGATATTCCACTGTAGTACAAGTTGATTCCGTGCTTGGTTTTCTCGGTCATATAAAGTGTTAAACCTAAGAATTGGCAAAATTTTGCCTTCAAAGAAACGTAAGCATCTGTAGAAACTGTGCATTTGTGTAACTGTAAAAACACTTCCACAGTTTTTAAATCAACACTTTCTTTGCCATTGATTATTTTTGCTTAGTTATATCGTGTGGCAAGCAGGTAGATAATATGAGCATGAGCATGATTGACCGCCCGCGGTTGCTCCTCTGTTATTGCAAGGACAACTGCATTTACACAAAGAACCAACTGATGATGCTTGGGATTAGCTTTCTCTTCATTGTGTAAATGTTGGAATCCCAATACTTTTCAATAAGCAATACCAGCGCCGGCCGCGTCCGAATGCAGGTCAATTGAGGATAGGGAAGGAAGTGATGACGTGATTCTCGCTTAGGCCAATAACCGAGGAATTCTCTGCGTTACTACGAGAAATCACTAGGAGTTTGGACAGGGGAAATGGAGATGTGTTGAGGATTTTGTCGTGGAAAACGAGTGTAATGTTTTGAATCGCGATTAATAATGCGCTCGCGAAGAAATACCCTTCTAAACCTTGGACGACGAACGCGATCTTTTGTGCCTCAAAACTCACCCTACATAAGTTACCCAGGTAACCAGTAAGCAGTTGGAATGCGCCTTTACAGCAGGTCAAAAAATGAAAATAAGCCGTATATGCGCCATAAGTGCTGCCTAAATGCAGGTTTTGGCCCAATATACGGCTGATTTAATGCTTATCTCTCAGACTATCGAAAATGAAAATGAAAATATGTGTATAGTTCCACACTTCTTATCTCGCCAACTTTTCTATCTCTCTCCCATTTTTCTTTTCTTCACTTTGCGCTTCAAAAAGAGGTAATTCATGCAATTTTGAATGTGCTGGACAGTATTTTTTGCTAGAAGATCCCAAAAGATCGTGCATTTGAAATGCTACGCAACAGCTGTCACATTTGCAGTAGCAGTTCAGTTGCTAATTTAGTGCAGTTTAGCAGTTGAACTGCTATGATAGAGCAGAAAGCAGGTGGAATGAAGATATAATGCTGAAATACGGCTTGTTTAAATGCTTAGTGGTTACCTGGGTATTCATTCGCAACTAAGGAGAACACAATGCTAAACACCGACGCATCTGTAGTTTGCGTTTCCGCGCGAGACAATGCTGAACGCGATCAATTCACAAGTATTAACCAAATAACACGTGATAAATAAATCAGAAAGATCTTACCGCATGGTTCGCCGTCTATTTTTTACCGACCCTCTCTTTTTCCAGAAATTCATGCGACCTTTATTTGAGTCAAAACATTTATTCATTTTTACTAAAATATTACAAATGTCGACACCGAAGATGACGAACCATCCAAATTTTTGTGTTCATGCAAAAAAATTAAAGGAAATTATTTATTATCAACTAAATGTGCATTTGGAACTAGCGCCGACACATGACGTGACGAACTTTTCAATATTTGTTAGATAAATACACAAAAACCAGAGCAGAATTGTATAAATCCTTTAGCATTAATTATTGTTATTATTATTATGATAAAATGGAAAGAGCTCACCAATAAACATCCTTCGAAGTGTCCAGTGCGTATGTGCTACAGCATCTTCCACTAACTGGCCTCTTCTCCGAAATCACACTGAACCGCTACAACTACACACGGGTACGACGATGTGGACATTCAAATTGACGACGACGACGACGCAGCCGGTCCGAATAAAAAAGCGGCTTTTTCACTTTGCCTCAAAAATCACACTAAACCGCCCCGTACGAAGATGAGCACAGCCAAATCTGCGACGACGACGACGCGGCAGGCCCAAATAAAAAAAAAATGGCCTCTTCACTTTGCCTCCAAAATCACGAAGCTGAGCACAGTCAAATAGACGACGACGACGACGGACGATCCGAATGAAAACGCGGCCTGTACACTTTGCCACCAAAAACTCACTAAATCGCCCCGTACGAAGATGAGCAGTCAAAAAAAAATAAAAAAAAATAATAAAAAAAAAATCCGGGTGGCAAGCAGGTAGATAATATGTCCAAAAAGTCAATAAAATTTCTATTACAAAAAGCTTCGTATCAATGTACTGTGAATGAAACACAGATATCTTTGGCATGGTCTTTCTAAAATCTGAATACTAGCGAGTTTTCGGCTTTGGCGATGCCGGTCCCTCTTAAAACCGGGAAAGTTTTCAAAATTCCGGGAAAAAACCGGGAGAAAACCGGGAAATCAAAATCTGTAATTTGCTGGCCACCCCGCAAGTAACACAACTTGTTGTTATAATGTAATAATTCATACAAACGCCGATGTTTTGTTCCAAATATCGGAAACGTATTTTAGTACACTTATATGACCGAAAAAGCGCAAAAAATGGCGGCTTATAAAACATCTTCGATGTTACTAAAGATGTTTTTCAATACATTCTTATAACATAAAATTAAGTATTGAATATGGTCTCTGCGAACATCGTAGAAACTTATTTTTTACTCGCTTAGAAATCATAATTTATCAAACACACATTGTGTAAATAAATATGGCAACTATTATGGGTCTGGCTAAACATCACTATTAATCCTCTCATTCGATTTGAAATTTATCATCTCGATGTGACCTAATTTCATGTGCCATTCAAAATTTTTGGTGAAATTAACACATCCACTCTTCATGAATTCATGCGCTTTCCATAGGATTGGAAACAATAAGGGAGATTTTTGGGATTTTTGTCATTACTCAGGTTTGTTTGAGTTTTTCGAACACATTTTCAGACATGCATCATGGTGGCTTCTTGACACAGTACCGCCAAAAAGTTTTGGAAGGCTATTTTCATTTATGTTGTATTAATGATGTATTTTCAGAATGTGCAATAAGGATATGGAAAATATATTATTTCAATCAATGTTTTAACTCTCCCAGATAAATTATTATTTTGAGAAAAACTGTAGATAAATCAACGGCTGAAGTGTTACAGTGTGAAACTTTTTAGCAGGCACTGTAATTCATCTGTCCTGATACGGAAAATTTCAAAAGATTGGATATACGTTCATATTACATTTTATAATCATCTCAATAACATGTTTCTCGAATACCTTCAATAATACATTGAAAAAACATCATTTCAACGTATGTCAAGCAACCATTTGCAAATAGCATACATGGAAGGGATTTTTGTTTTGGATACCTATTTTGAACATAAATATAACAATAACAATCTCAGAATGCAGTTTACGGAGCCAATATCAATAAATTAGTAGGGTATATGGATCATTCCTTGGCCTAATTTGCAAACCGTCTTGACAATTTTGACCATAACTCATGAATTAATAGCACTAGAAATAATATGTTGACCCTATTACGCACTCTAGGCAATGCATGTTTCACCAATTGGAAGTAAACTAACGTGAATATTCAAGAATTTACTTAACTAAGTTGAAAAGATTCGATGTGATGGTATGCAACGTTGGTCTATGGTACAAAAATGGGCCTATTACTGGATACAACGTTGGCCTATTGCTTTCCATGCACTAGAACCACTTATTATCTCATTTTTTCAATATTTCTGCTGAGGTATTATCTCTGTTTGTTCACCAATCATACTTTCAAATTACATTTTCGGAGCCAAATTTTCAAAAAACTATAAATAAATCACTTAAACTAAAGTTCTTTCTTTTTTAGTAACAAAAACAATGCAACCCGATTATTGTGTTATATTTTTACAGTCACCGCACACAAAATCTATTTTTCTGTTCGTTCTTTCTGGTTCTTACGCAAGCAATGTTGTTGGCGTCACTTTATCGGTGTTTTTGACGTCACTTTACTGATGGGCCAAGATTTGGGTACATAGTGAAAAAAATGTCCTCAATATTCGGCCCACATGTAAATTGTAAAATAGTTATTATTCGTTAAAAACAAACATACAAATTCAAACTAGCATCTTTGACCGTCGCATCAAATGTTCAGTTATTGAAAAGGCAATTCGAAATATTCCAGAATCATTCCATTTATGATCATGTGTATAGACTACCCACTAAGCCGAAGAATCATGGCGTCTACAAAAGCTAAACAAAGTGACATTTTCATACAGTTTTAATACTCCAAAGTGCTAAAATTGAAACGAAATGTTACAGTTGTTTGGCGCAAAGCTTTTTCGATATCCAGTTCGGCATGTTTGTTTGAGTTTTTGGTTAACGTTAAGATAGGCCGAACGAGGGGACTATGCCAACGAAGCATCCCGATACCCTATCTAAGGTTTCGCGCGATCATTTATAGTGTTTTTTCAGTGGCTATTCAGTGGAATTAAGCCGTCATGTAAGTATATAAAGTGATTGTTAGGTGATAATGGGATATTTAGGTGAAGTTAGAAGTGGTGGCTTCCTTCTTCGGATTCAGACTTTGAAGGGTTTCTACAGTCGCCAACCATTTTAAAGAGTATTTATGTACCTGTGTTTGCCTTTAAACAAGTGACAAAGCAATAAATATGAGTGTGGATGGATGCTATTATGGTTCAATTTCCGTGTGTTTTTATTTGTAAAAGTTGTTTCATTTATAATGTACAAGACAGTGATTTTCATGACAAGACTGTGAAGTGATATACTTGTACTTGTATATTGACGTATTCAATACTTTAAAATAACGTATTGATAACATATTTGGAACCGAAGGTTTTAACTATGTGCTGTCAATGTTGTACAAAACATCTTTAAGGACAAGGTATTTGGAGTACATTGCTCAAAATTTCTAGAGCACCGTTTTTTAGAACCGTTGAACGGATTTGGATTAAAATGCATCACGCTGTTGACAACCACTGAACTATTAGCGTGATTCATTTTCATCCAAATCTGTTCAACGGTTCTAAAAAACGGTGCTCTAGAAATTTTGAGCTATGTACTCCAAATACCTTGTCCTTAAGGAGAAACTTCAGAGAATACTAATATGGCTGCCACAATGGCCGATTTGGACCCCTACTCACGTTTTCAAGAGCACCAATCTTGAAAATTCGCAAACAAATGCGCTCGATTTGGAAAAGCTGCCTCTTTTTGCAAGTGAGCAAAGCTAGGATAAACAAGTGTGGCTTGGTTCGATGCCTCGTTCGTCAGTTTTGTGCTTCTAAAGTTTGTATGCAAAATTGCAATGGGATTTGTTGATGTTTCACCTTAATTGAAGCAGACGATGATACAAAAATCTTGTTTAATCAACGTTAAATTTATGTTATTCTAACTTGTGGTGATGTTGATAAGATTTTTTAGAAACTTGTTTTTGTCAAACATAGATAAAACATTATTTCAACACAAGATGTGTTTAGATACGATTATAGCACTACATTATAACATCTTTTACAAATTTGATTTTCAAAGATGTTTTCTGTGTTACTTGGGTACTGTGTATCGTTCTCAAAGTCCTTTGCAAAGTGATCCCGGATACATGAGAAGATTGACGCAACTCTCCGACGGCAGCAAGCAGGATTGCGTGCCGCACGATCCTGTGTGGACCATATTGTCACGCTCCGTATCATCCTGGAGCAAATAAATGAATTCCAACTATCTCTCTACCTGCTGTTCATTGATTACGACAAAGCTTTCGATCGTCTCAATCACGGAAACACGTGGGAAGCCCTCAGGCGCAAGGGTCTCCCTGAGAAAATCATCGTCCCCATTGAAGCACAGCACAGGTCATTTGCGTGCAGAGTACTGCACAACGGTGTTTTGTCCCATCCCATCCGGGTCGTTGCTGGACTGAGGCAGGGATGTATCCTATCACCGCTAGTGTTCCTCATCGTAATCGACGAGATCCTGGAAGGTGCGCTTGACCGTGAACCAAATCTTAGATTGCTGTGGCATCCCATTACCATGGAGCACCTAAATGACTGCAAACTGGCTGATGACGTTGCTCTCCTAAGTCAACGGCGCTCTGATATGCAGAGCAAGCTCGAAGATCTTGCCAATCGCTCCTCAGCGACAGGTCTAACCATCAACGTCAACAAGACCAAATCGTTGGATGTAAACACGGTCAACCCTTCCAGCTTTACGGTAGCTGGACAGTCAGTGGAGAATGTTGAAAGCTTCCAATATCTGGGTAGCCAAATGGCGGCCAATGGCGGCACCAAGATCGACATAGGTGCACGGATCAAGAAGGCGAGGGCTGCTTTTGCCAGTTTAAGAAATGTTCGAAATAACAACCAGATCAGGCGACGCATCAAAATCCGAATTTTTAACTCGAACGTGAAATCTGTGCTGCTATACGCCAGTGAAACCTGGTGTGTATCAGCGGAGAACACGTAACGGTTGCAGGTCTTCATCAATATTTGCCTGCGGTATATAATTCATGCATGGTGACCTCACAGTTGGATCTCCAACGGGGAGCTCCATCGTCGATGTCAGATGAACGATAGAAATTCGGGAGCGAAAGTGGAGGTGGGTCGGCCACACTCTACGCAGGGGCGGAAACGAAATCTGCAAACAAGCGTTAGACTGGAACCCAGCAGGATATCGCAGCAGAGGCAGACCCAGATCCAGAGGCTCATGGCGGCGCAGCCTGAACAACGAAATCAAGCAAGTCGACAGAAATTTGACCTGGCCACGGATCAAGGCGATGACTGGCAATCACCCAGGATGGAGATCTTTCAATTCGGCCCTCTGCACCGTCGTGGGTACCAAGGACTGAAAGAAGTTACACACTAGGTTACACATGATATATCGAAAAACTATGAATAACAGTAAATTCAAAAAAAAATCTGTATTCAAAAGCTACCCGCTAAACATGTCGTTACTAATTTTTCAGTTTGGATCTATATCAAGCTGTAAAGAAAAAAGTTAAAATGGTGGATATTACAAATTTTGGTACGATAAAAAACATTTGTTTAATATTTATTACAAAAACCCTGATTGGTCCACCTAGTAGTGAAAGTGCCTTTCTCGTCGAATCTGTGTTCATGATATTTCCGTCGACGTACGCCGAGTTGTTTCTTAGTCATGGATTTCTTTATTTAGAAATGCAAGAATATTATCAAAGCCATTTTTGAATTGGGAAACTTATAGATTGCACATATTCCGACGTTATGTTCAACGTATAGGCAGAGCTGAAACGTATCAGACATCTCAGTTGGCTGCTTGACCACCTCCACTATCACTGGAAGCCGATCAATACCAACACAAAAGTTCAGCTTATTGGACGCAGTGGCTGAATTTCCCTAACAGCAGGGAGAAAAAAAATATACCAATACAATAATTACAAGCCGTGATATATCTATTTTCACAATCTCAGATCACATGTCTATGAAGGGCAACATAGACAGGCTTGTACCGAAACGTACTGGAAAAAACTTGAAAATTAGAATTCACGGAATATTGGCAAATTGAGAGATGAAATTGTGAAAAAACGTGTTCTGGTGGGATTCGAACCCTCGACTTCGTATTCGCTTTACCGGCGCTTTACCCAACTAAGACACAGAACAGGTAACGGTTCTGCGGAATAGATAGCCAAACTGAATCCGAGCCCACATTTTCATTATTGATGGTGGCTCAAAAAAGAAATTTATTGAATTTATTCCCAAGAGCTCATCGAAAGACAATTATCTCGGTTGACAGACGGCTGAGAAACGTCATTTACCACACATACATACATTTGCTTAGTTCATCGAGCTGAGTGGATTGGTACATGAGACTCGGCCCTCCGGGCGGATCAAAAGCCAGGTTTTCGAGCCATATCTATACCCTTCTTATGGGCTTTAGGACATTTCCCCGAGTTCCATCACCCCGAATGATTTATTCGCAGATCCGCTCTGGGAAACTAACGGTGCTCCAAATGGTTGGTCATATTTTCAACAAAGATTTTCCTCCTTTGAGCATATGTTGTTCTTTCTAGCCATACTACAGACAAACAGCCATACTACAGACAACAGAAAATTGCTTCAAAAATATCGTTCACGCAGAAACATAATGGTAATGGTAAAATAAGAAAATATTTCAGGTAAACTCAAATAAATTGTCAATTTGTTCTGGCAACAAAAATAAAACTGTTTGGAGCAAATCGAACGTCACATTTGAAGCAAATTCAATCCATTTTTGAAACAAACATGCATCTTCTGACAGGTTATGTTAGAAACAAATGTAAAAAAATTGTTTTTTTGTGGTAGGTCGGCCCTACGGAAATATTCGTTTTCCAATTAAATTAACGAAGTCATTTCCTTCTCTAGGAAAACCTACTTCCGGCGTGGTACTTTCAATGCCAACATGATGTAGATAACATACGCTCTCGAAATCAATGGGATTTTGTGGAAACTTGTGGTGAAACTTGCCTTTTTTGCTAGAGGAAATCTTGTTTGGTGCTGCAGCTGGAACTTGAGAGTTTTGTTTATGTTCTCGACGGCGAAACGGGAGGCTCTTCAATGGGTATTGTAGAAATCAATATGTAACTGAGTTGGTTTTAAAAATTATTATTTTAGTTTTGAATATTTTATCAGTTTACCGAATAAATATGAATATTTTTGTTTCAAACGAACGAAATTTATCTCCATGTTTGGCATCTCACTAGTACCCTCTATAATGCTGAATCCGAAACATTCATTTGCAGGTGTTGTATCCCTCGGCTCGATGTAACAATTTTGTAGGTGACGAATCCCCCGTGGCGTCATCCATTCATAAAACATGAATGAAGGTTCATGATTGAGTCATTGATCACAGTCCGAACCACACTTTTTTTTTTAAATGAACGTTAAATCGTGAGATGATTTCGATTTGAGTAGTATGTCTGTTTGTCTGTGGCCATACTACTGAGGGACTCATTGGCATTCCAACTGGTAGTGTGATCATCAGATATGTATCCTTTTTTCAAACATATGCTCATGGGGACACTCAACAAGGCTATTCTTTCAAGGTGTACTGCAAACAGAAAATTAATTATGAAGAAAAAATTTTTCGGGGTAATGTGTCATTCGAGGAAATGGGTCATTCGGGGTAATGGAATTCGGGGAAATTTCATGGAGTCGTTCGGGATTGGTGCGATTAAATTGTTAATATTCCAAACAATGCTGACCCATAAAGGTTATTGAAAAAACTGCGACTTGATATGCCCATGCATAGGTTTGGTTCACTTTCAACCACTTTCGGCAAGCACCCGGAACCGGATCCGGGATACTTTCGGGACAGATACGGTTTAGGACTATTTCCCTGCTTACCGTTTATCAGATTATCGAAAAAGCCGCTATTTGATGTAGTGTAGTTTTTAATGTGGTCTGAGTCTATTTTCTTGATAACCGTTCAACAGGTTCTCGAAAAGCCACTATTTGATGTGTTAAATACATAGTTTTGGTTCACTTTTATATCTGGTCACTTTCGGTGGGACACCCGAAACCGGTTCCGGAACACTACGGGTGATATGGTCTGAGAGTATTTTCTTGTTTACCGTTCATCACGTTATCGAAAAAGCCGTTATTTGATGTGACGAATGCATGGGTTTCGTTCGCTTTTACATTCGGCCACTTCCGGCGGGACACCCGGAACCGGTTCTGGAGCACTACCGGTTCAGATATAGTCTGAGAGTATTTTCCTGCTTATCGTTTATTTGGTTATCGAAAATGCCGCGGTTTGATGTGTCGCATCAATGGGTTTGTAGCATTTTCAAATATGACCCCTTCCTGGGGCACCGGTCCGGAACACCGAAATGGCCATAACTCTGGGACGGCTGGAACGTTCAATAGGAAACAATTGGACCAGATTCCGCGTCGAATGAACCGTCGGTCATTAAAATCGGTTGAGGTTTACTTCCAAAAAGTGAAGTGAGTTTTATTTGACCACACACATACACACACAGACATCACCTCAATTCGTCGAGCTCAGTTAATTGGTATACGTGACTCGACCCTTCGAGCCTTCTATCAAAAAGTCATTTTTGGAGTGAACGTATAACCTTTCCAGGACACTTAGTGTACAAGAAAGGCAAAAACGGCAATTTTTCTAAAATTTCGCCGCGGCGACCTCTAAGCGTCATTTCTAAAAGTTGCCGTCTTACAAAAGTTTGTTTCAAACACCCTTAGCTATCATTTGCAGGGTGAGCACCCAAGCTATTTGACCATGTGCAATATTGGGACACCGCAAGTACCAGAGGTTGTAAAGTACTTTCCAGAAGAAAAAAAATCAAAACCATTTGAGAAACAACTTGTTAAAGTAGATCGAAATAAACATGCACCCTCTAATTTCCCTTTTCTGAATTGAACACCCCTAGTTCCCCATAAAAACTTTGTTTTAAATTCTTTGAGCCATGCTTTAATATGTTTCATAAATTCCTTCTCTGTGGGGCTCCAAACATCCATAGTGCAAGTTAGTTTCAGGCAGTGTTATTCATACCTAACTTATGCAAGGGGTGGCCAAAATGTTCAACATGGTGTAACTTTTCATATAGTGCATCAAATATTCTCAAATTTTGACCGTTTGACATCATATTATATGTGCATCAGTGGTACAAATTTGAGCACGATTGGGTAATCTTTCGCGAAGTTAAAACCGTTCTCGTAAAACACTATTTTTAAGACTATCAATTTTTGAACTGTCATATCTCGGAGACCAGTGAACCGAATTGAATGAGATTTATGCGATTATCAACAATATAATATTCCTTAAAAATTCATCAAAACATAGGTACTTATTAAACGTTGAAAAAAATTATGATGGTTTGACATTTTTACCCATATAGAGGAAAATGAGTCAAATTTACAATACTGCACAAAAATTACTAAATGTGTTCTTCCCCAGGTAACCAATAAGCATTTAAATAAGCTGTATTTCTGCTATAAAACTGCATTATATCTGCTTGCTGCTGTATCATAGCAGTTAGACTGCTGAATTGCCCTTTATTAGCAATTTGAATGCTGCTTAAAATCTGACAGCTGTTGTGTAGCATTTCAAATGCACGATATTTTTTAATCAAAAAGCATCCCAACTGCTACTTCATTGCCATAAAACTGCTAAGAGAGATGAGCGCGATGCCAAAACTACTACACATTTCAACTATGCAATTCATGTGCCACGACTATAGGAGCCATTACAATTCAAATGTCCTATCATTTATTGGTAGCAACGAAGCAAACCAATGAGAGAACACATGTTTTCCACATAAATCTTATGGAATAAGAAACCAATTATGCCATCGTGTATTATGTGGATGGTTTAACTATCAGCACTTGTCCGAGTCGTTGTCCGGGCACAGCAAAATAACTGCCGGTGTGGTACTCAAGCCTTTAATAGATCAGAAAATCAACGCACATTATCTGATCATTTATAGCTCATCCTGTAGCGCGGTTCAGCGTCGTCATCAACCAGAGGATTGTGGGATCGAATCCCAATTTCAGCGGGATCAGCAACAAACAACTGCAAAAACAAACAACAGCCTCAAAAGTTACACAGGAGAGTGTGAGTAAAAATAGAAAGGGAAGAATATGAAGCGACTGAAATGCGCAGGGGAAAATATTTTTGTTCATGCTCGATTTTTTGGGGATAGAAAAGATAAGCATTTAATCAGCCGTATATTGGGCCAAAACCTGCATTTAATTAGCACTTATGGCGCATATACGGCATATTAGCATTTAATGACCTGCAGTAAAGGCGCATATAGTGCTAAATAAATGCAATTTCAACTGCTTATTGGTTACCTGGGTCCTTTAATCCAATTATGCTCTAATATATCTTGTTATAGATATATTATGCACAGTAGAAAACCTTTGGATATCAAAAATAAAATTTAATGACATTGATGTAAAAAAAATCAAAAAAGACCCAAAAGGTGTCAATCTATCTTAACTTTTTCCAACGTTTAAAAAGTACAAATGTTTTAAATAATTTTCAAGTATTAATATATAGTGGATAAAAGTTCAAAATTTCATTCAATTCGGTTCACTGATCTCCGAGATATGACAGTTAAAAAATTAGTAGTCTTAAAAATAGTATAAATAAATAGTAAAAATAGAACGGTAAAAACTTCGCGAAAGATTAACCAATCGAGCTCACATTTGTACCAATGTTGCACATATAATAGGTTGACAAACAGTCAAAATTTGAGAATATTTGATGCACTCTATGAAAAGTTTTACCATGCTGAACTTTTTTGTGAGAGAAAAAAAGGTGCCTATCCCAAATATTTTGGCCACCCCCTGTAGGGTAAAAAGATTGTTCCATTTCAACTGAGTTGAAGTTGGCCAAAATATGACTTCTCATCTTGTGACGTCATGTTTAGCCAAAGGGCCAAAAGGAATTCCCCATCAAACTGCGTAGGTACCTACGTCCAAACCGGTGGGCATCAAAATAAGGCGCAAGAGTACAATGGCTTCATTCATAATTTCGCAAAACGCGCCGTCTTGTCTATCTTATCGAATAGTCACGCTCGCTGAGTAAAATTTAACGACAGGGTGGTGTCAACAGTCAATTTATCTGTTCAACTGACAAATTGGTTTTATGATGATTATCAGTTCGTGGTGTACCCTACACCCAAAGGGATCATTAAACTATGACTAATTACCAGGTATCCCTTCAGTGAGTGGAAACCCAAAAGCAATCCCGTCACAACCCATCATTGGCACTTCGCACCTTTTTTCGATTGAACCTATGATCGCGCAACATAGCATCGCTATGGTGAGTAATCCAAGCGCAGTGAGTGTGCTTCACATCGAATTTCATTAGCAGTCTTAAATACCTTACCTGAGGTGTCGCTTCGCTCAGTCAATCAGTAGTCGAATCAGTGTCCGGACGTCATAGAAATGATCCAGTGTGTCGTCGGTCGTCCTGTCCTAGTTGCCGCGTTTGCGTTCTTCGTTTGCATCCATGGAGCCGCAATTCCAGGGGAGCGTCCTTACAATGACGATCCTTACTTCCCGACGGATTTGGATGGAACCAATACAACGCGGGATCTAACTGTCGTTCAGAAATGGAGCAAGTCCTTGCTGACCTACGCCATCGTCAACTACCCGGCGGGCATGCCTCAAGGCATCGTCAGATCAACAATTCGAAGTGCTTTTGATTCCTGGAGTCGAGTAACGAATTTGGACTTCGTGGAAAGAGCCAGCTCTGCGGAGGTGGACATACAGCTGTCGTTCGAGGGGATGAATCACTATCGCAGAGGCATACCGTGCCATTACAACCACGAAAATACGCTTGCTCATGCCTTTTTCCCCGAGCTTGGGGATGTCCACTTCAATACGCTGCATTTCTTCAACGGTGAAACGACGAGAGAGGAATTTCTCAACACGGCGGTGCACGAGATCGGACACTCGCTCGGTCTGCTGCATTCCGCTTCGAGATCGTCAATAATGTACGGCGCACAAGTTAGCAGCAATTTAGTGTTGGAACCGCAACCGGAAGATGTAGAGGTAGTGTTTGTGTTGGCGTGATAGATTCACTGATAATTAATAAAATTTGTTTTTCTTTCTAGGCGATTCAAGCTATTTACGGAGTGCGTTCGGCTCTACCAACTACAACAAATCCTCCTCCCACAACAGCCAGAACTCGACCCACGCCCAGGACCACCAAACCTCGCACGAAAACCAATCTCTGTTCCCTATCATCATTCGATACGATCCTTGTGGATCACCGCGGAAATATCTGCGTTCTGGCAGGACAATACTACTACAATCTCAACGAAACCAATCCCCCGCCAAGGAAACTCTCCGCCAAATGGCCCGGTCTTCCACGGAACGTCCAAGCGGCCGTCACCTACCGTGACCAGAAAACCTACTTCTACAAAGATGACCAATACTGGAAGTACAACAAACTAACTCTGGAAGAGGGTTACCCTCGGCCCATCGAAAAATATTTCCCAGGAATTCCCACCGACGGATTGGATGCCATTCTCACCGAGAAGTCCGGTGGATTCCTGGCCTTCAAGGGCGCTCAGTACTGGTTCTATGACACCAGTAAGACCAAACCGGTCGAGTGGTACTATCCCAAGGCGATAACGGGTGATTTTGTCGGGTTGCCTGCGCGAGTGGATGCTGCTCTGATGACCAACGCGGGCAGGCGGTTTGTGTTCAGCAAGATGCGTTATTACGAACTGGACGACCGGAACAGAGTGGTGCTGCGCGACGGGGATGTGCGAAAATATTGGTTTAATTGTTAGGTTGAGCGAGAGGAGAATATGTAGAAGAAATCTAGTCATATTGATTTAGGAAAATGTTTTTGTGTGTATGAATAAAGTTGTGTGGGTTGTATGATAGCCTCAAATTTCTAATAATATTGTTCCATGCATTCGATTTATTTCTGACTCTTAACAGATGTTCCAAGAATTTTATTTACCCAAGTAGGAACTTGGGGTCAATATGACCCAGACAATCACACTGAACGTGCACTAGACAGTCGTACTGAGAAAAACCTAACATCTTAGGCGATGCCCACCAATGGGTGAGTAAACCCAAATTAGCAACCTCCATCATAACGGCGAACCCCACCAATCGTTGCTAAATCGGTTTGGAAATGACAACCTACCTTCCTGGTGAACAGTCAGTGGATTCATATATTTGGCAACCCAACCCAACCGTTGCGCTCGCCTTCTTTTTGTGTTGGATCTCATGCCAAAACAAAAACAAGACGACGTTCAACAAGTAAAACATAAAAAGTGATATCTAGCTCGTGAAACCGTTGTTCCGTCCTACGTTGATGATGGCATTGATCCCATTGTTGGAAGTGTCCCGAAACTCGATTATCGGTATAAACTGAAGAACCGAAAATTGAATATTCAAGAAGTTCCTTGAAATTTGAACCGAAACAAAGTCACTAAAATTTCAAAAATTTAGTGCACCAAGCGAAACAAAAAGTAGATGGCGCTCAATCAATAAAAACTTCAGCAAATTTGCTCCAGAAAAAAACTGCCATTCTACCAGGAATTCGTTTTGGCATTCCTCCAGGAATTCCGCAAGGAGCTTTTACTGAAACCAGTTTAAAGATCCCTCCTTGATTTTCTTCTCGGATGACTCCAAGAATTTCTTAAAATAGTTTTCCAGGATTTTCCTGCAGGGATTCTTTTGAAATCTTCGTCAGGGGTTTTTCCTGGAATTTCTTTAACGCTTCCTCCAGGAGTTTCTTCTCGAATGAAGATATTTTCCCTGTAATTTGTTTGGAGAATTTCCCTTGGAGGATTTCTTCTTGTACTCCTTGAGAGACTTCTCCATGTACTTCATTAGAGATTTCATCAATGACTCTTCCAGAAATTTCTTCAAGAACTCTTCAGTGGTTTCTGTAGGAATTTCCTCAGGATTGTTTGTGGGATTTTTCTCGGAATTCCTTAACGAATTTATCCATAAACTCCATCATGGATTCCTTTAGAAACTCCTCCAGAGATTTTTCCAGGAATTTTTCGAGGATTCCTCTAAGATTCTTTAGGTATTTTCCTGCAAATCTTTGTGGAATTTTTCTTTGCATTACTTGGAGTTTTATCCAGGTACTCCTTCAGGAATGTCTTCTAAAATGTCTTCGGGGAATTCTCCAGAAACTCCTTCATTTCTTCAAAGTTTCCTCTAAATACTCTTCTTGGGATTTACCCTAGAATTTCTTCAGCGGTTTCTCAAGAAACTTTTTCAGGGATTGCTCCAGAAACTCCTTCAGGGATTTCTTCAGGAATTTCTCCAGAAATTTCTTCAAAGGGTCCTCTAGGATTTTTCAAGAATTACTGAAGGAATATCTTCAGGGTATCGTCTAGCTAGTTCTCCCGGGGTTTATTCACGAGTTCCTACAGGGATTACTTTCATAGCTCCGTCAGAGGTTTCTCCTGCAGCTCATTCAGAAATTCCTTCCGAAAAATCTTTAGGCATTCCATCAGGGATTTATACCGGAAGTTTTTAGGTATTCCTCGAGGGATTTCTAGAGCGATTCCTCCAGGAATTTATTCAGGGGTTCATTCAGAAACTCCTTCAGAATCTCCAGAAACTCCGAGAGAATCCCCATATCCCTCCTTCAAACATTTCTCTAAAAGTTCTCCTGGAGTTCATTCTACACAGATAAAAATAATGATATTTACACGTCATGTAAACTTCATTTTACTCATGTAAACTTAATGTTATGATGGTTTACATGATATATCATGTAAATTTGTGTTATATGTCATGTAAACTCTCAGAGTCATGCTGAATTGCATGACATATAATGGAAGTTTACATGATATTTCATGAACTTTACATGATATGTTATGTAAACTTCCATGATATCCCACGCTCCAATTATGTGCATCATATGTCACAGAATATTACACTCTTTTTTCGATCTGTGTAGGATTCCTGTAGAAGATCCTTTAGAGATTCTTCCAGATTTTTTTTCTTGAATTCCTTCAGGAGTTCCTTGGTATTCATCCAGGCAATTCATCTTGGATTTTTGAAATATTTTTTTAGAGATTCGTCCAGGAATTTCGGCAGGGATTTCTCCGAGATTTTTTAGGGATTCATTTAAGAATTTCTCCATGCTGCACAGATCGAAAAGATAGTGTAAATATCTGCGACATATAATGCACATGTTTGGAGCGTGGGATTTCACAGAAGTTTACATGACATGTCATGTAAATCTCACGAAAAGTCATGTAAACTTCCATTATATGTCATGTAATTCAGCATGACTCAGAGTTTTTACATGACATATAACGAAAATTTACATGAAATATCATGTAAACCATCATAACAGGAAGTTTACGTGACTAAGATGAAGTTTACATGACGAGTAAACTTCATTATTTTTATCTGTGTGCCGTGTGCAGCATAGTTGTCCCATGTTCCACGGGAATCCGAATTAACATGGGACAACAATGTTGCACACGGATGTAGATTTCCAAGAATTCCTTCAAGAATTCCATCAGTAATTACTGTAAAAATTTCATCAGGAATTGAGGGACTGCCACAAAAGTTCAGCCTATTGGACGCAGTGGCTTAATTTCCCCAACAGGGGAGGAAATAAAAAAGGGGTTCCTCAAGAAGTTTATCCGAGTTGCTGGATGAACTTTCTGTTGTGATTCCTCCAGGAGTTCGTCGAGGAGTTCCTTCTGTAATTCCTCCATGAGTTCCTTATGTGTTTTTCCAGATATTCTTTAAGTTATTCCTCCAGTATCTGTTCGCGATTGCATTTCGTCGTCACTGGAATAAAAAAAAGTCGAACAGAGCACTCGAGGAACTTCCTTGGGCATAGAATCTTCGTGCCTGCCACACGATATACACATAGTGAACGGCCATTTGCAGAAGACGCTCTCAGTGAATAACTGCGAAAGTGCTCATAGAAGAAGCTGAAAAGTTGGCTTTGTCTTCTACATCAAGAAGAAGAGCAAGTCATGCGGAATTCATGTTCAACGATCAGTATATTCCGTACTACCGAAAATTTGACTCCATATTTACGATATGAAGTACTACTACCAACCACCGGTGGGAAGATAAGGCAATATTTTACCAACGATGATGGGAACGCGCGGTGCGAAAACGGGTGGGTATCAGAAATAGAACCGGTTTGCATACCTCTACTACTCGCCGACTTACTACGCACTGATGGGGATAGTCTTAGGAGGGTTTCCCCAGGTATTTTCCTCAATATTTTTTTTTTCTAAGAATGGCACCGATGATTTACCCAGAAGTTTTTCTATGAAATTCGTGGGAAATTCCTCCTGGGATTCCTTTAAGAATTTCCCTGGGATTTCTTCGGATATTCCTCTAGAGATTCATTCAAAAGTAATTCCTAAGTTTTTTACGTTGATTTTACTGATTTTTTTTTTTTTCATTTCCAAAAATCTTTGCACCCAAATGTGGAATTTCGCTGAAGTTACTCTTACGTTCATGAAATAGTAGGTTCAAGCCGATATTTCAGAAGAGAGTCCGCCTTCCTGATCACGGAACTCCTAAGAGTTTGTTTCAGAATTTCATGCAGAATTTCATTCTTCTGAAATACCTTTGAGGAGATATTTTTATGTCCTGAGACTTCTTAGAAATTTTAGGGATTTCTTCCAAACTTCTTCCAAGGAGTTTTTTTTTACAAATTCTTCGAAAAATTTCTTTACAAATTCTACAGGGATTGCTTTGGAAATTCTTCCTAGGGTTTCTCTAAGAATTCTTTGAGAAATTCCTGCACTGATTTATGTAGAAATTCCTACAATATATATTATTTAGAAACTGCTTTTTCCATTCCATCAGAAATATCTCCTGGGATTTTTTGGAGATCCCTGCAGAATTTCTTCAAACATTTTTCCAGGTATTTTCAGAAGTTCAACCAGAAATTCTATAAAATAAATGGAAAACTCTTTAAGGAATCAATGAAGGTATTTTCAAGAAATCCCTGGAGAATTGTCTCACAAAAAAAACTACCTTTGGAAACTTTTAGAAAAAATATTTGAAATTTTTTGAGGGATTTCAGAAAAAAAAAACCTGAAGCAATTATCTTGAGGGCAATTCCTGGGAGAATGCCTGAAGTAACACATTTAAAAACCCTAAAGTCTCTAAAAACATGGAAGAATTCTACAAAAGGAAAATATGCTTGAGACACCTCTGGCGAAATTCCTCGAAAAACATGTAGATGAAATTATGGAGGGATCTTCAAAAATATGTTAATAGAAATCGCAGACAATGCACAAAGATCCGAATCCACGATGTAGCAAGAAAAAATCCTTATCTCTGTTATCGCTAATTTTAGGCGTTTGTTGTTCCCAGAGAAGTTGTTTGCATTTGTTTGCTGCATCTTTTCGAAAAATTTTTGAGTAGAGTGGTCCTTGTCTTAACTCAAATCTGGAATACACTCAAACCTCCATTTAGGTAGGATCCATTTAGGTAAAATCTATTTAGGTCCCTCCATTTAGGTAACGTTACCTAAATGGAATTTGATTGCGTTTAGATCAGTTAGAGTACTTAAGATTAGGTATAAGGTTCGTTTACTGGAAAGAAGTAGTGGAGTAGGGGATATGAGGGGAGGGAGGGGGATGTAATGTTGAGATATGCCCCCTAACCACCCCCCCCCCCTTCCGTGGAGTGTTGAAAAGTGTCAGTATCCAGCGTCATTTCCAGCTGAAATTGAGATAAGCAACCATCCTTCCATCATTCAATTGATATCAGCTTCAGCATTGATGACGTCAAACCCGACATCAACCTATCATTCACCTGTTTTTATTATGGCCACCAAACCCAACATATACCCACCAGATGTTAGATGTTGGTCCAACAATGGCCCAACATACGATCAAAAATGACCCGACTTTGATCCGACATTCAATAATTTTTCAGTCTTGCGGAATTTTGCAGGGTTTTTCGTGTTTCGTGCACAGCTAGTCATTTGAATGACAATTCTGATCTAAGACCCTCCAAAACCCCCGAAAACGCCCCTGAAGCCCCTCCCCTCCTGAAACCCATCCCCTCCTGAAACTTCTTGAAAGCCATCTGAAGGGAGTACATGACCTCCATCTGGAGGGAGTACATGACCTCCTTTAAATCTCCTAGTAACTCACCTTCTTAAACTTCTTTGCAACCTTGTACTCCATTTAGGTAATGAACTGAATCCATTTAGGTAATGAATCCATTTAGGTAAAAATTCTATTTAGGCAGTCCCGACTCTTTACCTAAATGGAGGTTTTAGTGTAGAACTTTTTAATTCGATCGAGTTCTTCAGCAAAGTTGTAAGCAATTCTGATGCGTGACACTTTATTTACCGAAGACCACTTATATCTAGCTCTTAATTTGAACGCAGTAGGCCAATTTTAAGTTTTGACTCAGGGCGATCCTTCCAAAAACGGGTTTTTTTCACAATAACTTTTTTATTTGATTTTTTTTCGAAGATGTGACCTTCGGAGCATTTGATAATCATTTGATACACGTTTTGCAAAAAAAAAAAATCGTGTACGGGACACTTGTAGGCATGGTAAAAACCTACATATTTTCCGAAGACAATTTGACTCTATCTTTAAAATTGTTATATGTTATATGTATTTTTTTGATTTTAAGGGGATTTTTGGAGTTAATTTATTATAATTTAAAACATAAAACTCTCGTAATTTTTGCTCCACATTTGGCTTTATATGTGACCTTCCAAATGCCGCTTAAAGAACATTTTTATCATACCAGCTCCACGAGATAAAAGCATTTCGAGACATCGTTGTTTTTAAGTCAAAACTACCCATAACATTTGAATGACAAGACCTAGCAACATGCAAAGTTCAGAACAAATATGCGTCAGTTCTTGCTCTTCAAATGCTCCGGAGGTCACATCTAGGAAAAAAAAAACAACTAAAAAATATATTGTAAAAAACAACGTGTTTGGAGGGATCACCCCAAGTCAAAACTTAAAATAGACCTACTACGTTCAAATTAAGAGCTCGATAAAAGGTTTCTCGCAATAGCATTGCCTACAACTTTGCTTAAGAACTCGATCGCAAATAACTCAAAATTAAAAAGTTCTATTCCAGATTTGAGTTAAGACAAGAGCCACCCTAATCAAATTTGTTTGGAAAAGATTATTTTTTTCTGCTAAAACGTGGATTCGGACCATTGTGCAATGTTACTGGTGAAATGCATGAAGAAATCGCCGATGCCTCAAAAAAAATTGGAACGCTAATTTCAACCTTCTATATCTCGGCCGTTACAAGTCCGATTTCAAAAATTTTTTAGCAATGAATTTTTTAGGATCTCTGGATGACTATACATGTTTTGAAATTTTTATCTGATCAAAATTCTAATTTCTAGTACTAAAAACCCGGAGCAAGTCGTTATAAATTTCGTAAGATTTTTATGTTCACGCAGAACTTTAAATTTATCGCGATGACCACATGATTTTTTGATGGTGAATAGCCCACACGAGTGTAATAAAGCTATCCATGTGATTTAAGTGATTATTTATCACACAAAGCACTCAAAGTGAATATATTCACAAAACTACGTACAATACAGATAAAACCATATTTTCTTTTGTAACTTTAAATTTGTCGCGATGACCAACGTATTTTTTTATTTTAAAATGTGCGCATATACTTAAGGAAGAAATACTCAGAACATTGTTGATATTTTTCTCTTCAAAAAACTACAAAAAAATCAGAAAACTATGAATTTTTCAGGAAAAATATACAATTTTATTATAACTTCAAACAAATCTCGAATTCCCATAGATTTAATGATTTTAAAATATTGGCGTATTTATCTAGAACAAGTTTGCAGAATGATATTGATATAAATCTGGCCAAAGAACAACAAAAAATTCAGAAAACTACGAATTTTTCAGGAGAAATATACTATTTTGTTATAACGTGTTATTGATATCAAAATCTTAGATATTTTATGATTTTAAAATATTTGCGTTTGTATCCAGAACAAATTTGCAGAACATTATTGATATAAATCTGGCCAAAGAACAACAAAAAATTCAGAAAACTACGATTTTTTCTGGAAAAATATACAATTTTGATATAACTTCAAACTAATCTCGAATTCCCATACATTTTATGATTTAAAAAAATGCGTTTTTATCCAGAACAAGTGTGATCAGAAAACACCTTTTCGGAACAGGTGAAGGCAACAAAACACTAGGCAAGTTTTATATTGTACACTTAACTTTATTGGCACTACTTTACAGTTCACTTATCTACTTCACTCGATTGTATCCGCGCGACTGTTGAAAATATAACTGAACTTCAAATGCGCACATCACGCATATTTATAGTTCGACTGCGCATTCTAGAATAGTCGCGAACCTGCGATAATGTTCAGGAACGATGATGATGATGACTGCAATGATGACGGTCTACCTAATTCACTCTCGGATAGTCGGGCGCAGTCGGGTTGGTCACTCATTCGAGGTGTGGTAAGCTCCGTCGCTTACTGGAAGTCACTCAGTCAGGTATGGCACTCACATAACTGCTGCTGGCGCGCGATGCGGCTGCTGTTGCTGCAATAACATCAGCTGTTACTGCTGCTGCTGTTATGACCCACTCTGAGTGGGCACTTCGAATGTTTTGAGCCATTCAATCGTGTATTGCATGTCCTGTGCGGGTTTTCTGCACGGAAGTGAAATCTCTCCGTTTCTTTCTGAACAAAGTGAGCAGAACGATATTGATTTAAATGTAGCCAAAGAACTACAAAAAATTCAGAAACCTACAATTTTTTCAGGAAAATATACAATTTTGTTATAACTTCAAACTATACGAGATACCATACATTTTATTTGGTAAAGTGTCTTTAATAAATATTAATAATAATAATACATTTTATGATATTAAGATACTTGCGTATTCATCCAAAACAAGTTTGCAGAACATTATTGATATAAATCTGGCAGAAGAACTACAAAAAACTCAGAAAACTACAAATTTTTCAGGAAAAATATACAATTTTGTTATAACATCTTATTGATCTCAAAATCTTAGACATTTCATGATTTTAAAATATTTTCGTTTGTATCTAGAACAAGTTTGCAGAACGATATTGATATAAATCTGGCCAAAAAACTACAGAAAATTCAGAAAACCACGATTTTTTTCAGGAAAATATACAATTTTGTTATTATTTCAAACTAATCTCGGTTTCCCATACATTTGAGGATTTTAAAATATTTGCGTATTTATCCAGAACAGATTTGCAGAACATAAATGATATAAATCTAGCTAAAGAACTAAAAAAACTACGATTTTTATCAGGAAAAATATACAGTTTTGTTATAACATCAAACTAATGTCGAATTCCCATACATTTTAAGATTTTGAAATATTTGCGTATTTATCCAGAACAAGTTTGCAGAACATAACAGTATTGTTCCGATTTTATCACACTCATTTTCAAAAATGCTTTTAAACATTCTACAAAATCTATACGCATTCTCAATATGTTTAACGTTGCAGAATACGCCTTCAACATTCATCTTGAAGAAGAGGGGAAACACTTGCTCTCAAATGTAACAGCAAATGACTGAAAAATAATGGACTGACGCGCGAAAGGTGTGATCGGAACATTACTGTATGATATTAATCTGGCCAAAGAACTACAAAAAATCTAAAACTACGATTTTTTCAGGAAAAATACATAACTTTGTTATAACTTCAAACTGATCTCGAATTCCCATGCATTTTATGATTTTCAAATATTTGCGTATTTATCCAGAACAAGTTTGCAGGACAATATTGATATAAATCTGCCCAAAGAACTCAAAAAATCTGAACACTACGATTTTTTTAGGAAAAATATACAATTTTGTTATAACTTTAAACCAATCTCGAATTCCCATACATTTTATGATTTTAAAATATCTGCGGATTTATCCAGAACAAGTTTGCAGAACATAACTGATATAAATCTGGCCAAAGAACTACAAAAAATTCAGAAATCCACGAATTTTTCAGGAAAAAATACAATTTTGTTATAACTTCAAACTATTCTCGAATTCGCATCATTTTATGATTTTAAAATATTTGTGTATTTATCCAGAACAAGTTTGCAGAATATAATTGGTATAAATTTGGCAAAAGATTTACAGAAAAATAAAAAAAACTACGAATTTTTCAAATTGAATCAAATTCAAATTCGAATTCAAATCGATCTCAAAATCCTGGACATCTTATGATTTTAAATAATTTGCGTAATTATCTAACGCAAATTTGCAGAACATTATTGATATCATTCTGGTTAAAAAACTACTGAAAAAAACTAAGAATTTTTCAGGAAAAATATCAAATTTTGTTATAACTTCAAATTGATCTCAAAATCCCATACGTTTTCTGATTTTTAAGTTATTGCGTAATTATGCAAAACAAGTTACACAACATTGCTGATAGAATTCTGCACAACAAACTTCAAAAAATACAGAAAACCACGATTTTTTTCAGGAAAAATATACATTTTTTTATAATTTCATATTGTTTTCAATATTCTATATATTTGCGTATTTATTTAAAATACATTGTTGATATTAAGCGGACAAAAACACTATAAAAAATCAGGAATGTTTCCGGATAATTTATAATTCTGTAATAACATAAGATTGATATAATTCTGGTCAAAGAGTCAGGAAAAATCAGAAACTATGAATTAAAAAAAAAATTGTTGTAACTTCTAGTCGATCTCAATTCCTAATCCATCTTATGATTTCAAAATATTTGCGTTATGCATCCAAAACAAGTTTGATGAACAATATTGATGTAGTTCTCTGGTCGAAAAACAATAAAAAAAATTCGGAAAATTTTGTTATGACTTCAAATTGATCTCAATATTTCATACATTTATGATTAAAAAAATGCACATTTTTCCGAAGCAAATTTGCAAACCACTGTTTATATTATGCTTGCCAAAGCACTTCAAAAATTCAGAAAAATACATTTTTTCCAATGACATACATTTTAATTATAACTTAAAATTGATCTCAATATCCATAAATATTATGAAGTCGAAATAGTTGCACATTCATACAGAACAAGTATTTTTCAAATTCGTAGTTTTCTGAATTTTTTGTAGTTCTTTGGAGAGAAAACTATCAACAATGTTCTGCAAACTTATTTTGAATAAATACACAGATATTTCAAAATTATAAAATGTATGGGATTTGGAGATCAATTTGAAATCATTACAAAATTGTATATTTTTCCTGAAAAAATCCTAGCTTTCTTCTTTATGCAAACTTGTTTTGGATAACTATGATAATATTTTAAAATCATGAAATGTATGGGAAGTTGAAAGCAATTTGAAGTTATAACAAAATTGCATATTTTTGCTGAAAAACTCGTAGTTTTCGGAATTTTGTGTAGTTCTTTGGCCCTATTTATATCAACAATGTTTTGCAAACGTGTTCTGAATACATACGCAAATATTTTTAAATCATAAAATGTATGGGATTTAGAGTTTAATTTGAAGTTATATGAAAATTGTATATTCTTTTTGAAAAATTCGTAGTTTTTTAGTTCTATGAAGAGAAAACAATCAACAATGTTTTACAAAATTATTTTTAATAAATACGCAAATATTTTAAAATCATAAAATGTATGAGAAATTGAAATCAATTTGAAATTATATCAAAATTGTATATTTTTCCTTGAAAAATCGTAGTTTTCTGATTTTTGTTTGTTGTTCTTTGGAGAGAAAACTATCAGCAATGTTCTGCATACTTGTTTTGGATAAATACGCAAATATTTTGAACTCATAAAATGTCTATGTAAGTCATGAATGGTCAAAATTTCATTGCAATCGGTTTATTAAATCCGGAGATATAGTAGCTCAAAGTTGGCTATCGGATAATTTCACCTTTTTCAAGAATCTTCATAACATCGAGGAAAACGGCCTGATCATTCCCAAACTTGGTCCACTGATACACAGCTAGTTGATGAACTTACATTAAAAATAAGAAAATATGCAATGCACTTCTCGAAAAATTACAGCTAGTTGAACATTTTTTTGAAAAGTGAAAATTCTGTCTGTCCCGAACATTTTGTCTATCCCCTGTACGAGAAATTGAAATCAATTTGAAAGTGTATATTTTTCCTGAAATATTCGTAGTTTTCTGATTTTTTTGTAGTTCTTTGGCCACATTTATATCAATAGTATTCTGCAAACATGTTCTGGATAAATACGCAAATATTTTAAAATCATGAAATGTAGATTAGTTTGAAATAACAGTAAGGATCCGATTTTGTCAGCCCTATTTTGCGAACATTTTTTTGATATCATTATCTTCTGGTCACATTTGAAGCAATTTATTAATATATTTATATCTTCAAACTACAGCTGAGCTGCAGAACATAGAGGGAATAAAAGTTCGAAAAACTGTTTATGTTTTTGACCAAAAAATGCGTTCCGAAAAGGAGCTGACAAAATCTGGTCACTTATGTATAACAAAATTATATTTTTTTCCTAAAAAATTCGTAGTTTTCTGAATTATTTGTAGTTTTTTGACAAGATTTATATCAACAATGTTCTGCAAATCTGTTCTGGATAAATACGCAAATATTTTAAAATCCTTAAATGTATGGGAATTCGAGATTAGTTTGAAATTATAACAAAATTGTATATTTTTTCCTGAAAAATCGTAGTTTTCTGAACTTTCTGTAGTTCTTTGGCCAGATTTATATCAATATCGTTCTGCAAACTTGTTCTAGATACAAACGAAAATATTTCAAAATCATGAAATGTCTAAGATTTTGAGATCAATAAAATGTTATAACACAGTTGTATATTTTTCCTGAAAAATTCGTAGTTTTCTGTTTTTTTTTGTAGTTTTTTGGCCAGATTTATATCAACAATGTTCTGCAAACTTGTTTTGGATAAATACGCAATTATTTTAAAATCATAAAATGTATGGGAATTCGAGATTAGTTTGAAGTTATAACAAAATTGTATATTTTCCTCAAAAAAAATTAGTTTTCTGAATTTTTTGTAGTTCTTTGGCTACATTTATATCTATATCGTGCTAAAAACTTGTTCTGGATAAATAAGCATTTTTTTTAATCACAAAATGTATGGGAATTCGAGATTAGTTTGAAGTTATAACAAAATTGTATATTTTCCTGAAAAAAATGTAGTTTTCTGAATTTTTTGTAGTTCTTTGGCTACATTTATATCTATATCGTGCTAAAAACTTGTTCTGGATAAATAAGCATTTTTTTTAATCACAAAATGTATGGGAATTCGAGATTAGTTTGAAGTTATAACAAAATTGTATATTTCTCCTGAAAAATTCGTAGTTTTCTGAATTTTTTGTAGTTCTTTGGCCAGATTTATATCGATAATGATCAAGTTTGCAAGTTTTCTGGATACAAATGAAAATATTTTAAAATCATGAAATGTCTAATATTTTGAGATCAATGAGATGTTATAACAAAATTGTATATTTTTCCTGAAAAATTCGTAGTTTTCTGAGTTTTTTGTAGTTCTTCTGCCAGATTTATATCAATAATGTTCTGCAAACTTGTTCTGGATAAAAACGCAAGTATTTCAAAATCATCAAATGTATGGGAATAAGAGATTAGTTTGAAGTTATTTCAAAATTGTATATTTTCCTGAAAAAATTGTAGTTTTCTGAATTTTTTGTAGTTCTTTGGCTACATTTATATCAATATCGTTCTGCAAACTTGTTCTGGATAAATACGCATTTTTTTTAAATCATAAAATGTATGGGAATTCGACATTAGTTTGAAGTTATATCAAAATTGTATATTTCTCCTGAAAAATTCGTAGTTTTCTGATTTTTTTTTGTTGTTCTTTGGCCAGATTTATATCAATAATTTTCTGCAAATTTGTTCTGGATACAAACGCAAATATTTTAAAATCATAAAATGTCCAAGATTTTGATATCAATAACACGTTATAACAAAATTGTATATTTTTCCTGAAAAATTCGTAGTTTTCTGAATTTTTTGTAGTTCTTTGGTCAGATTTATATCAATATGGTTCTGCAAACTTGTTCTAGATAAATACGCCAATATTTTAAAATCATAAAATGTATGGGAATTCGAGAATTGTTTGAAGTTATAACAAAATTGTATATTTTTCCTGAAAAAATCGTAGTTTTCTGATTTTTTTTGTAGTTTTTTGAAGAGAAAAATATCAACAATGTTCTGAGTATTTCTTCCTTAAGTATATGCGCACATTTTAAAATAAAAAAATACGTTGGTCATCGCGACAAATTTAAAGTTACAAAAGAAAATATGGTTTTATCTGTATTGTACGTAGTTTTGTGAATATATTCACTTTGAGTGCTTTGTGTGATAAATAATCACTTAAATCACATGGATAGCTTTATTACACTCGTGTGGGCTATTCACCATCAAAAAATCATGTGGTCATCGCGATAAATTTAAAGTTCTGCGTGAACATAAAAATCTTACGAAATTTATAACGACTTGCTCCGGGTTTTTAGTACTAGAAATTAGAATTTTGATCAGATAAAAATTTCAAAACATGTATAGTCATCCAGAGATCCTAAAAAATTCATTGCTAAAAAAATTTTTGAAATCGGACTTGTAACGGCCGAGATATAGAAGGTTGAAATTAGCGTTCCAACTTTTTTCGAGGCATAGACGTTCGTGTAAGTGAAAAATAGCATCGACGCAGGAGTGTTAATAAATTTCTGAGGGATCCTTGAAGAATTTTTTGAAGAAATTCTTGGAAGAACTAGTGGAGAAATCTCTGCAGCAATGGTTTGTTTATTCAGTTTCTAAAGAGATTGGCACACAAAAATCCCTAAACAACTACATGAAAAAATTGCACAAGGAAAATGAATGTTTGAAACAATCTTTCAAATAATACGTGGAAGAACTGAAGATTCCTAATCAATTATTCACAGAAGAATTTCTTGAAAAATTCCACAGAAAAAGAATTTATTGGAAAAAAAAATCTGAAAGAATCCCCACAGAAAGGTCCGAAAAAATCCAAAGAAATCCCTCCAGGAATACCAAAGGAGCTATTAGAGAAACCCTTGGAGGAACTTACAAAGTATCTCTTAAAACTTCGCCATAGGAATTTAAAGATAAATAACCAAGAAAATCCTGGAGAACTTCTAAAAAAAATCAAGCAGTAATTTCTGAAAAAGCTGCTGGAATAAAATCTAATTTCTAAAGGTGAGCCTCAGAGCACTTTCTGATTGATTTGTTTTTATTTAAGAGACTTTCAGCGCTTGGCTGGTTCGTCTCTGCACTTTCTGAAAGAATCTCCGAAAAAAGCTCCAAAATTGCGTCTTTTGAAAGAACGTTTAAATGAATTCCTGCAGAAACCCCTAGAGACATTTCTAAAAGAATTTCTTGAGAATTTTCAAAGAAATGCAGTAGAAAAACTTCTGGAAAAATCCTGATAACATTGCTTTAAAAATATTTGAGAAAAAATACTTGTCTTGCAGGGTTCAAAAAGGGATTGTTTCAAGGCTTGTTCCAAGAAATAGTTCAAGAATTCCTCCCATGATTCCTTCAATTTTTTTCCCCAGAAATTTTCCGATTACTTTAAACGTTCTTCTGTGAATTTCATAAGACATTCCTCCGGGAATTTCTCCTGGGATATCTACAGAGGTTCCGCTGGTGATTATTCCAGAGTTTTTTTTTTCGACAGTTCCTTCAGGAGTTTCACCAGGGTATCTTTCAGGTATTTCTGCAGGTTATCCTTGAAATATCTCTTCCAGGGATTTCTCCATATATTTCGTCAAGAATTCTGCTAGACATTGCTTCAATTATTTGAGCTTAAATTATTCGAACTATATCTCTGGGATTTTCTTCCAGAATTTTATCAAAGATAATTCAAAAATTAATCCAGGAAATGCTTAAACATTTTGTTCAAAAAAATCTTCAAGAGTCCATCCAAGGATTTCCTCAATAGTTCGTTCAGAAATTAATGAAGGCATGAATACCTTCAGATTTTTTTCTAGGAATTACTACAGAAATTCTTCCAGGAATTCGTTAAGAAAGCTCCCAGCTAACATCCAATCGTATATGATGTAGAATAGGATGCTTAAGTGGAGGCCATATACATACTCTCATTTAACCGCGTGCAGAGTGTAGGCATATCGTCTCAACTTTAGCATCTTATTCAGCATCATATGCGATCGCATGTTGGCTGGGCTCTCGTGGGATACCCTGAGGAATTCCTCAAGGGATTGCTTCTAGGATTCGTCATGGGGTTTCTTCACGAATTCCTCCAAGAATCCCTTCTGTGACTCTTTCGGGAACAACTCCAAGGATTATTTTGAAAATCCCCCCAGGGATAATTCCAGGAACTCTTTCGGATTTGTTCTGGAATTCTTTTAGGAACTCCTCGAGCAATTGTTTAGGGATAACTTAAGCAATTCCTCTTGGGTTTGCATCCGGGATACCTTATGGGGTTTCTCCAAGAATTTCTCCAGGAATTTCTCCAGGAGTATCTCCACGAATTCACCTTAGGGTTCTTTCAGGATTTCTTCAACATTTTATCAGCATTTCCTCCTGGGATTCCTCCAGAAGTTATTCAGGGATTCCTCCAGGAATTCCATCGGAGATTTCTCTAGAAATAAGTCATTCCTCAAGGATTTTTTGCAGGAATACCTCCAAAAATTCCGCCAGGGATTCTTCCAGGAATAACTTCTGGAATTGCTTCAGTGATTCTTCAAGGAATTCGTCCCAGGATTCGTCTATCAGGAACACCTCCATGGATTTCTTTAGAGATTCCTCTAGGGATGCTTCCAGGGATTACTCCAAGAATTCCTCTAGGGATTCTTCCAGAAATTTATGCATGGATTTCTTCAGGAATTCCTCTAGAGATTCCTCTGGGAAATCTTCTGGGGATAGCTCTAGGGATTCCTCCAGAAATTTCACCAAGAATAACTTCAGACGTTTCTCCAGAAACTCCTCGAGAAACTTCTTCCGCTATTTCTTCAGGAAATCCTCCAGGGATTCCTTCCGAAGTTACCCCGAGGAATCCCTCCACCCCAGAGATACCTCCATGAGCTCCTCCAAGAATTCCTCTAGGGAGGTATTCCTTCTGGGATTCCTTCAGGAATTTGGCCAGGAGTTCTTCTGGGAGTTCTTTCAGGAATTCTTCCAGGGATATCACCCAGAATGCCCTTAGGTCTTCTTCCAGAGACTCCTCCAGGAATTCCTCGAAGAATTTTTCAAGGAATTGCCCAGGAATTTCCCCAGGAATCCTTCCAGGAATTCCTCCAGTAAATCCTACAGCTATTCTTCCTGTGATTTTTCCAGAAATCCTCCACGGATGCTTTCATGATTTTTTTCCAAGAATTCCTCCAGGAATTTATCTAAGAATTTCTCCAGGGACTATGGATTCATCTAGGATTTTCTCTAAGCATTGGTCCTCCAGGCATTCCTTTAGAAAATCCTCCAGGAGTTGCTTCAAGAATTCTTCAAGGAATTCCTTCCAGGGATTGCTGCAGGAAACTTTCAGGAAATGCCTCTAGGGATCCCTCTAGAATTTCCTTCAGGGGTTTCTCCAAGGATTCCTCCAGGGTGTCCTCCAGAGACTTCACCAGGAGTTTGTCCAGAAGTTTCTTCCAGGCTTTCTTAGGATTTCCTCCAGGAATTTCTCTATAAATTCCTCCAAGAATTGCTTCAAGGATCGTTCAAGAGATTTCTCCAGAAATCCGCCAAATTTATCCAGGAATTCTTCTAGAAATTCATCCAGATATTCCTCTAGGAACTCCTCCAGGGATTCCTCCAGAGATTTTTCCATAGATTGCTCCAGAAATTCCTCCAAGGGTTCTTCCAGGTATTGTTCAAGGAATTCCTCCAGGAATTTCTCAAGGGATTTCTTTATTTCCATAGGAGGAATCCCTGGCCTCTAGGAATTCTTCCAGGAATTCCAACAGTGATTCCTGCAAGGATTTCTCCAGGGATTCCTCCCAGAATTCCTCTAGGGATTCCTCCAGGAACTCCATCCGAAATTTCTCTAGGAATTCCTCCAGAAATGGCTCTAGGAATTCCTTCAGTAATTCCTCAATAGATTGCTTCGGAAATTCCTCCACTGCCGTAATTCTGCAAAGTGACGTAAGCGACATTGATAGTTTTGGCCCATTTTTTGGTTATTATGCATAAAACTCCTGCTTATCCTTTAAGTTTCTTTCCATAGATGATAGATTACGACTAGATCTTGCATTCTAATACAGCGGGCATAATACAGTATTATTTTTACACCAGATATTATATATCATATACCAAAAAATATCGACATTTTGAATGGCGCTTACGTCACTTTGCAGAATTACGGCAGTCCAGGGGTTCCACCCAGAATTCATCTGAGGATTCCACCAGGAATTTCTCCATGAATTCTTTCAGAACTTTTTTTCCATTGATTGTTGCAGGAATTTATCCAGGGATTTTTCCAGCAACTTCTCCAGGAATATCTTCAGTTAAACTTTCAGAAATACCTCCAGCGTTTTATCCAAGGACTCTTCCAGGAATACCGCCAGGAATTTGTCCCGAAGTTCTTCCAGACATTCCTCAGGATTTCCTGCAGTTTCACCAGATATTGCTTCAGGGATTTCTTCAGGATATTCTCCAGGGATTTTTTCAAGAATTTCTCTAGAAATTCCTCCAGAAATCTCTCTAGGGACCCCTCTAGAAATTCCTCATGAGGTTTTTAGATTTCTCCAAAAATTCCTCCCAGAATTATTTAAAGATTCCTCCAGCAATTTCTTCAGAAATTTCTACAGGAATTCCCTCAGGAATTCTTCCAGGGATTTCTCCAAGAATACTTCCATATACTTTCAGAGACACCTTTCTTTCAGAGTTTCCTCCAAGCATTCCTGCAGGTATTTCTCAATGGATTTCTCCAGAGTTTGTTCCAGGAATGACTTAAGGAATTTCTTTAGTGATTCCTTCAGAACTTCTTCTCGGGATCTCTTCAAAAATTTATTCAAGATTGCCTACAAACATTTTATTCCGAGAACGCAGACAAGAAATTCTCCAGGATTACCTGAAGATTACTTTAAATTACTTCAAGGATTCTTAGAGGAAGGTTCCTGAATTGGCCTAGTGGTTAAGGCTTTGGATCGCCAATCCGGAGACGACGGGTTCTCGATTCCCGTTCCGGTCGGGAGAATTTTCTCAACTTTTTGGGCATAGTGTTGTATTGTACGTGCCACACAATGTACAAATTCATGCCATGGCAGGTAAAGGGAGCCCTTCAATTATTAACTGTGGAAGTGCTCCAAGAACGCTAAGCTGAAGAGAGGCAGGCCAAGTTCCAATGCAAACGTCCCGCCATAAAGAAGAAGAATTTCAAGAGGAATTCCTCCAGCGATTTAGACTGGAATTCTTCATATATTTTAGAGAGGCGCATACTGTAGGCAATCTCCAAGAAATCATCCAGAATTTTTTCTCGGATTCATGAATTCCTTCAAGAAATCTCTCCTGAATATTGAGATTATTTGTGCTACGGAAACGGCTAAGCAGTCTCGAGGAAATCAAACGATACTATTTGATAAAAAAAAAAGAAAAAAAAGGGTAAAATCAAATAGTATTGTTTGATTTCCTCGAGACAGCTTAGCCGTTTCCGTAGCATAACTATCTCATACAATCGAACCTTCCCAATTCATGAGATTATTTATTTCTCCAAGAAGTACTTCAAGAAGTTATCCATTGATTTTATTTTTGAGACTCCTCCAGTGATTTCCCTAGGAGTTTTTCCATGAATATTTTAAGGGTGTTTCTCAAGAAAGTCCCACAGGAATTCTTAAAAAAAAGTCAAGGGACTTCTTTACAAATAATTCCCCCGGGATTACCTCAAAGGATCTCCCCAACGATTCTTTCAGTTATTATCCTAGGATTCCTTCAGGAATTTCACCAGGGATCTCCTTATAAGATTTGTGTTATGCAGAAGTCACTGTAACTTATTTTCAACAAATAAGTACTTACATGCCAAAAGCGCTTTCAGACATACTTAAAGGACATCCTTCAGGACCTCACCCAGGGATTTTTTTTCTCCCAGGGTTTGCTTTCGGAATTTCTATAGGAAATGCGCCAGGAATTTCTCTATGAATTTCTTCTTAAATTTATCCAGCTCACCTTCATTCGTCTATAAATAAGAAACGATTGAGTTGACGGAAAGTTGTCAAGTCGGCTTCGTCGAAGGTCTGTCGATGGCTGCCTTGACCTCGTCCAGCATTGGAGGTTCCACAGCTTGTCCGTCGTCGTCGATTCGAATTCTGTCTGTCGCTCTTCCATTCCCACCGTTCAACAACTCCACGAAGTGCTCTCTCCACCTGGCAGCCACCATTGTTTTGTCTGTCAGCAAGTTTCCTACCTGTTGTTCTCCGCACACCATTGACAGTTTTGTAAAACCCCCGCATATCATTCTGCTCCACGGTTGACAAGGTTGATGAACGAGCTCGAATCTTATTACCAACGAGGTAGTGATTTGAGTCGATGTTGGGAGCCCTAAAAGTTCTAACATCAATGAAGTCCGAGAAGTGTCGGCTATCTACCAGCACATGGTCGATCTGGTTGCAAACTTCGCCATTTGGGTGTCTCCAGGTGTGCTTGTGGATATTCTTGTGTGCAAAGTAGGTGCCACTAATGGCCATCCTCCTAGCAACCGCAAAGTTAACTCTCCGTACCAAAGGCCATGCACCCCCCCCCCTCCCCTGGCCGACAGATTTTTTTTAAATTCGAGCCAACTCAAAGCTTATCAACAATTCAAGAGTTCCAGAAAAAACTTTTCTCTAGACTGTTCTAATAATTGAGGTTTTTATCCACAATTATCAAACCTTTTTTTCTTGAGAATCGCAGGAAATTTCTCCAAGAGATCTACTTCAATCTTATCATAGAATTTAACCAAATAACAAGCTTGGTTGAATGGTTAAATTTTGTGATGTTTATTCATGGAATACAAAAACAACATGCCAGGTTTCCGGTAGGGAAAAATAAGGACTTTGGTGAATTATCTGCTGCTATAGAGTGCAGTTATGTGTTACTGCTAGTGCTACACGAATTTTCACTTGTATTCAATTCAAACAAACGTCATGCTAAGAGAATAATAGGTACCTGGGATTTCTTTACAAATTCTTTCAAGGACATCTCCAGAAATTCCTTTAGGCATTTATTCAGGAACTTATCCAAGGATTATTTCAGAAATTCATCAAGGGACATGTCCAGCAGTTGCTCTTTCTTGAATTCTTTCTTGGACATCTTGCAGGGTTCAAATAGTGTTTTTTTCAGGGTTTGTTATAAGAAATGCTTCAAGAATCTATCCCACGATTCCTTCAGTTCTTTTACAGATACTTCTGCAAGGATACATCGATGAATTCCTTCAAGAATTTTCCATAGCTTCCTTTAGTGATTCTAGCATGGATAGCTCCAGAGAGTTTTTCAAGAATTCTTGTATGGGTTTCACCAGACATTCCTCCGGGAATTTTTCTTGGGATATCTTTAGAAGTTCCTCCAGTGATTGTTCCAGTGCTTTTTCGATGATTCCTCCAGGAATCTCCAGGAGTTTCTTAAATTATTGTACAAAATATTTTTTTGGGAGTCCATTCAAAGATTCCAACAATAATTCGTCCAAAAATTATTGCAGACATGGATGCCTTCATATTTTTTCCCACAGAAATTCTTCCAGGAATTTGTTAAGAAAGCTTTCCTGGGATTTCCTAAGCAATTCATCATGGGAGTGCTTCCGGGATACCTCCAGGTTTTCCTTCAAGCATTCCTCCAAGGATTCACCCGGGAATATCTTCTGTGTTTCTTTCAGAAACAACTCCAGGAATTATTTTAAAAGAATCCTCCAAGGGTTCCCCCAGGAACACTTTTTAGAATTCCTTCAGGAGTTCTTCTTGGAATTCTTTCAGGAACTCCTCCAAAAAATAATCCAATACTTCCTTCAGGAACTGTTTAGGAATTCCCCAGGGGTTCCTTCAGGAACTGCTACAAGGATTTCCCAAGGAGTTCTTCCACGAACTCTTCTTATAATTCCTTCAGGGTTTCTCCATTTATTCCATCTGCAATTTCTTCAGACATTTTTACTGTGATTTCTCCATGAATTTCTTAAGAGATTCCTCTAAGAATTATTCCAGGGATCCTCTGAGAATTGTTGCAGTGATTCCCCTAAAAATTCATCCAAGGATTAATTAAGAAATGCGTATAGAGATTTTTCCAGAAATTCCTCCAGGAATTCTTCTAGAGATTCCTCCAGGAGTATTTCTAGAGATTCCTCCCCTAATATCTACGGGTATTCTTCTAGGATATCCTCCAGGAATTCCTCCAAGAATTTCTGCAGGGTTTAACTCGGGACTTCCTTCTGTGATTCTTTCTGGAACAACTTATTTTATACATCCTCCAAAGATTCTCACACGAACTCTCTTTAGGGTTCCTCCAGCAATTCCTCTTTGTATTTTATAAGGAATTTTTCTAGGAATTGATTCAGTACATCCTCCAGGAACTGCTTGGGGATTCCTTTGGGAATTTCTTCCAGGTTTCCTTCTGGAGTTTCTTCAGAAACTCTTCTAAGGATTCCTCCCAAATTCGTTCATCTGCGATTTCTTAAGGAATTATTTCTGGTATTCCTATACGAATTCCCTAAGAGATTCATCCACAAATTTCTTCAGGAATTCCTCTAGGAATTACTCCAGGAAATCCTTCAGGGATTTCTTCAGAAATTATTCCAGGATTTTTTCTAGGAATACCTTCTGAAATTTTTCCAAAAATTCCGCCAAGAAATCTTCCAGTATTCCCCCTCCAGGAATTGCTACAAGCATTCCTCCAGGATTTTCACTAAAAAGTCCTCCAGGAACTTTTTTAGTGATTTTTCCAGGGATTTCTTCAGAAATTCGTTCGAGGATTTCTCCAGGTATTCCTCCAGAGATTTCTCTAGAAATCTCTCCGGGAATTTCTCATGCGATTTTTTCAGAAATTTCTCCCAGAGCTCCACTAGAGATTCCCCCAGAAATTCATTTGGAAATTGTTGAAGGAATTCATACAGAGAATCCTCTTAGAATTCTCTCAAGGATTCCGCCAGCAATTCCCAAAGGAGAACCTCTAGCAATTCCTCCAGGATTTTATTTCGGAATTTCTCCAAGAACTATTCCAGGGAATTCTTCAGGAATTACCCCTAGAATTTCTTCAGGAATTCCTCCAGCAACTTCTAGGAATTACCCCAGGAATTTCTGCAGGAATTTCTCTAAGAATTGCTCCTGGACATCTTGCAGAAATTGTGTCAGCAAATCCTTTAGGTATTTCTCCAGAAATTTCTCCCGAGATAAGGGAAATCCTCCAGAGACTTCTTCATGGAATCTCTTCAGGAAATTCTTTGAAGATTCCTCCAGGAAATCCTCCAGAAGTTTCTCCAAGGATTCTTCCAGGAAATCCCCTAGGGATTTTTTCAGAAATTCTTCTAGAATATTCTCAGGAATTTTTCAGGGATTCCTCCAGGAATTACACCAGAAATTAATCAAGGATCTCCATCATAAATTATGTCAGCAATTCATCCAGGAGTAACTACAGGAAATCCTTCAGGGATTGCTTCAGAAATTCTTCCAGGACTTTTTCTTGGAATACCTTCTGGAATTTTTCCAGAAATTCCACCAATAAATCTTCCAGTTTTCCCTCCAGGAATCGCTACAGATATTTCTCTAGGAAATCCACTAAAAACTCGCCCAGGAACTTCTTCAGGGATTTTTCCAGGGAATTCTCCAGGAATTCCTCCAGAGATTTCTCTTGAAATTCTTCCGTGAATTTCTCAGGGGATTTTTTCAGAAACTTCTCCTAGAGCTCCTCTATAGATTCCCCCAGAAATTAATGCAGAAGTTATTGAAGGAATTCCCCCAGAGATTCCTTCAATGATTTCTCCAGCAATTCCCAAAGGAGAACCTCCAGCAATTCCTCCAGGATTTTGTCCATGAATATCTCCAAGAACTATTCCAAGAAATTCTTCAGGAATTACCCCAATAATTTCTTCAATAATTCCTCCAGCAATTTCTCTAAGAATTGATCCAGGAATAGCTCCTGGACATTCTTCAGAAATTATGTCAGCAATTTCCCCAGGAATTTATCCAGAAACTCTTCTGGAGATTTTTTCAAAAATTCTTCCAGAAAATTCTCCAGGAATACCCTCAGGAAGTTTTGAGGGATTCCCCCAGGGACAAACTTCTTCTAGGATTCTCCCAGAGATTCCTTCAGGCATTCCTTCGAGGATTTATCCAAGAATTCCTCCAGAAATTCCGCTAGAAATTCCTCGAGGATTTTCTCAAGAAATTTTTACAGAAATAGAATAATAATAGAATAGAAATAGAAATCTCCCAGAATTTCCCTAGAAATTCATCCAGTAATTCTTCCGAGAATTTCTCTTGGAGATTCCTCCAGAAATTCCCAAAGAAATACCTCCAGTAATTCCTCCAGGATTTTATCCAGGAATAATCCCAGTTATTTCATCAGGAACTCCCCCAGGAATTTCTCTAGGAATTGCTCCTGGTCATCTTTCAGAAATTATGTCAGAAATTCATCTAGTCCAGGAATTTCTCCCGAGATGCCATCAGGAATTGCTTAAGGGATTCCTCCAGAGATTTCTCTTCAGGAAATTCTTTGAAGATTCCTTCAGGAAATCCTCCAGAAGTTTCTCCAAAGATTCTTCCAGGAAATCCTCTAGGGATTTCTTCAGAAATTCTTCAAGAATATTCTCCAGGAATTCCTTCAGGATTTTTCAGGGATTTCTCCAGGTATTCCACCAGGGATTCCTCCAGAGATTCCTCCAGGGATTTCTTCACAAATTTCTTCAATGATACCCCCAGGGATTGCTTCCAGAATTCCTTCGAGAATTTTTCCAGGAACTCCACCAGCAATTCCGCTAGACATTCCTCCAGGAATCTCTCAAGAGATTCTTTCAGAATATTCTGAATTTCTATTTAGAAAAATAACAGAAATAGAAACAGAAATCTCTCAGAATTCTTCTGGGGATTCCTCTAGATATTCATCCAGTAATTATTTCAAGTACTCCTCTAGAGATTCCTCCTGAAATTTCCACAGGAATATTACTAGGAACTCCTCCATTTATTCCTCCGGGATGTTATCTAGGAATTTTCCCAGGAACTTCTTCAGAAATACCTCCAGGAAATACCCCAGGAATTTCTTCCGGAATTCCTTCCGGAATACTCCTGGCATCCTTCAGGAATTATGCCAGCAATTCGTCCAGGAATTTTTACTGGAAATCCTCCTGGGAGAGATTCTTTCAGGAAATTCTCCAGGAATACTTTGAGGAAATTTTCAGGAATTCCTCCAGACATTCGTCCAGAGATTCCAGAAAACAATATTGTCAGAACATTGTACTGGATTGTCTTCAGATGTCTGAATCGCGAATCTGTGATGTTCGGGTTGGTGATAAATGCGACTAAAATAAAGTGCATGCCGGAAGGTAAAACTGAATGGGACAATGAATGATTGAGCAGCAAAGTAAGGATAGACGGGAATACTATAGAAGTAGTAAAGGGATACACTATCTACTGACAACAATGTGAGCTGTAAAATTCGAAGGTAAATCATAGGTGACGAGTGCATAGGATGTTCTTTGGCACTGTACAGGAGAACCCAGCATCCAGAAGGTGTCCAAACCTAGGATAATGCGATACGTTGGGGATATTGCTAAAATGCCATAAAACAACCCTACAAATTTGGTGTTTAGTGGAATCCGATAGTTTTTGAATGAATACTTTTGTAAAAGTTTATTCAAATCTGCCGCAGATTAAATGCTGAAGCGCGCGAACTTATTTCTGAGGCTAAGAAAGTCTGAGAAAACGTCCATATAATAACGAACAAGAGACCTTGCTTAGCTCAGATCAGATAAGTAACACGCAAACCATATCATGCTAAAGGCGTCTCTGCTCGATTCTCATTTGCGTCAGTGCAATGTCCATCGCATTTCTGAGATGACTTCATATCTGCATCTATGTTAAACGAATGCTGTATCCGAATTTTAGCCAAAAAAGGCAATCGTTAAGCAACAAGCATTTGGAATTTCCGTTCCAGATTGTTCTTCTTTAATGCAACAACGTGTGATAAGCTCAGTCGCCTTCGAAAAGTAGACTAATTCACATTGACGTTATTAGCCCTCCTAAAAATGACTGCCAAACAAAGTGATATCCACAATGCATGGCGTTGGTGTTTAATTGTGGTGTTATTAGTAATTATTGGTGGAGAAATTCTGCACTGTGAAGCATCTTTTATCTTTCCTGATGATTGGGAAGAAATGAAATTGAAATTTGATTCAAAAATTCAGGAACCTAGTACAAGTGATACCAGTTTGGTTGACGCAAGTGTTGGTCCCGTTGTCCCTTTGGAAGAACCTGATATGTCCGAAGATAACGCAGAGGTATGTAGACATGCTGTCTTAATACATTCGTGATGAATAATCTTCCACCTTCAATCAGAAAATTCTTGATGAGATCGGTTTTAACTCTACTGCCGATGACACTGACGATATAGGACTACAGTTTTTCGCTGGTTCAAATACCAGGATATTGCGCTATCAACAGCAAAACGGACTGGAAGAAACAGGAGAGCTTGATCGAGAAACTAAAATATCGCTCCAAAGTCCCAAGTGTGGCATGAGCAACGTAGCTGCTCACGGAGAGGACTACAAGTGGAACTCATCATCTCTGACATATTACGTTAGAAATATTCCATGGGGAATCCCCACCTATACAGTTAAACAAATTTTACGCAATGCTTTCGACCAGTGGAGTAAGGTGACGAACCTTGAATTTGTAGAGTCTAATAACCCGGCAGCTGATATAGAGATTTTGTTTGGCGGACGAAAACATAATAAGAGAGCAGGCAAATGTAAAGATATTCTAGGAGACACCGCATTGGCACACGCGTATTACCCACAAACCGGAGCAATACACTTCAACACTAAATTCTTAACCGGAACCTCGGACAAAGATAAGTTCCTCACCAATGCAATGCATGAAATCGGTCATGCAATCGGACTGGATCATTCCGTCTCGAGAGCTTCACTAATGTATCCTACACTGGTGACACACTTTTCCGAAGTACCGCAGCAGGACGTTGAGGTATGTAGTATAGAATGCTTTACAGGGATAACAAGGCGATAAAAATTGGCGAATTATTTTAGAAAATTCAATTGAAGTATGGCAAACGCCAGAAATTGAAAACTACCGAGATTCCAACTTTCTGTGAGGTACCAAAGTACGATGCAGTGCTGTATCATCAGAACAAATTAGTCATAATAGCAGGGAAGTACTGCTACAAAAAGTTCAAGCCTGGATCTCAGCCAACTTTACTCAGCAAGATGTGGCCAGGTGCTCCTGGTAAAGCTAAATTAAAAATAATGCTTAACAGTTATTCAACACAATTTTATTCTAGGCACGGTGGACGCCGCAGAAACCATTGGCCTTCATATCTACTTATTCAAAGGTGATCAAGTGTGGGATTTCAAGGATGCCCGGTTACAAGTAGGTTATCCTCGAAAAATCCATGAAACATTCCCAGGATTGCCCAGGAATTTGGATGACGCAGTGTACGATAAACAAAAGTACCTTTATGCCTTCAAGAAGGATCATTACTGGAGATACAATACGGTGAACAAGAATGTCGATCGCTCAGACGACATAGACGACTACGGTGTGTCCGGACCGATCGATGCAGCACTCATTGATAATGATAAAAAAGACTGTTTTTTCTTCAAGGATAGGGTAAGATATATATACAATTTTGACACTCGTAATACGACACGATATGATTCTCGGATCTTTGACTGCTAGACGTAGACAATAAAACATGATGCTCCCACTCTGGTGTTTCTTTCTATGAGAAAAGCTCATGATACACAGCAATCTTGTGACATAACTTCCATTTAGTTGCACATCTGTCGCGTCCGCGTCGTAAAAGTAATGAATAACAAGCCACATGAAAACTGCGCCTATTCACTGAAGTTCTCAGGTACATTCACCTTACAAAAGAGAAAGAGAGAAAAACGCCCACAATAAAAAATAGGTACAAAATTGCTCTCACGCACAGCTTTGTGCGGGTGACCAGACTGCTGTGTAAGAGGCCACACCATTACTCAGTGCACACGCAGAGGCTTCAGAGGAAACAGTAACAGTTTCTTCAAAATCTATCGCACATTTTACACAATCTTGCGAACACAAAATATGGCGTTGTGCAGCATCTCCAGCAAAAGTCGCTAATGTAAAACGTCCAGATATGCCCAGCTTGTCATTTAAGAAAGAATTTACTCAAAGAGTGCTCTGATTGACTGAATTCGTTTTAAACATGACCAACAGCAAAAAATTTCTGAGAAGATTTGTTGAATAATGATCACATGAATAGAATGATGTTCGAAAAGATTTAGGGGGAATCCAAGAATGCTCCAGGGAATATTCAGAAGCGTTTCAAGCTGTTCCAATGTTTCAGGTGACATCAGGGATACATCCCTTGAAACCACCTAAACTTCCCGGGAACACCTCAGGAATGCCCCTGAAACTTATTGGGATCCCTTAGTAACTTCTCTGAAACGTCATGGAACGCCCAACAAACCTACTAAAACACCCTTGAGACCTCTGAAAGCCCCTCATGCCCCTTAAAACCCCTATAACGCTTTCGAAAGCATCCAAAACACTCCTGGAAACCCATGGACCATGAACCTGGAACACTCCTAGGACGCTCTGAAATAAGGCTACCTTAACCCTCTGAATCTCTCAGGAACACCCCTGGAACACACTTGAAACCCCTTCAAAACCCCTATAACGTTACAGAAGCCCTCTAGAACGCCTCCGGAACTTCCCTGGAACGCCCCTGAAACCCCTTGAAATGTACGATTGGGTAAAGTGGGAAAAATATCTGGCAGTCTGGCTAACAGTTTAGGTTATGCCAGTATTCAACAATTGGATCATCGATGGAAACTGAATGCTATGTTATTTTTTTTAATTGGCCGTTACAAATATTTATTTCACTTTTTGTCCCACCACTCTTTGGCTGGTCGAGAGGAGGAGAAAAAAAATAAAGCATTTAATCAGAAAAATATTTAAAACTCATCGGATTTGTTAAAGAATTTTTGGCAAGACCCGATATTTCGATGAATATTTATTTGCCCCCTCAAAATCCAGCCAGAAATGTTTGAAGGTGGGGGAGACAAAAAGTCAAAATTAAATTTGTATCGGCCTTCAATAACAATGAAAATGTTCAACATTTGGGTAGTGTTCAACAATTAATGAATCATCATGATTAACATAGTGCTTCTACGATAAGATAAATTTATGAAAAGAGAAGAAAAATCGTAAAATGATGCAGACTGGAATCGATCCACAAACGTCGGGATCACTTAGCTCATGTAAACGCTTGTGGATACACCCAAACCTCCATTTAGGTAATGAGTCGGGACCGCCTAAATAGATTTTTTACCTAAATGGATTCATTACCAAAATGGATTTCAAAGTTGCAAAGAAGTTTGAGAAGCGTAAGTGGCTAGCAGATACAAAGGGGAGTCGAGCAAGGATTTCAGATGTAAAGAGGGAAGAGATTTCAAGGTAGTATTAGGAGTGGGGGTCGGGAATGTTTCAGGTCACTCCAGGAGGTTTTAGAGGGCTGTTTGGAGGCGTCATAGGCTCTCAGGTGAACGTCAGACGCTTAAATGCGTTTCAAGATGTTTCAGGAGGTTTCGGAGCTTCACGATGATAACAGAGGGATTTTAGGGACGTTTTAAAACGTTTCATTGCGTTGCAAGACGTTTAAGAGGTGTTTTTTTGAAGGCTTCCGAAGTTCTCAGGCTAGTTTGACAGAGGTTTCAGAGACGCTTCAAAGCAAAGGCGTTTCAGGGGGTTTGAGAGAGGCTTTAGGGGGCTTCATAGGCTCTCCGGTGAGTTTCACGGAGGTTTCATGGGGGCTTGAGAGGCGTTTCAAACCGTTTCAAGGCGTTTCAATGCGTTTTAGGAGGTTTCCGGGGGGTTTAGGAGTGCTTCAGATGCTCGCATGTGAATTTCACGGAGGTTTCCTGGGGGGTTCTAAGATGTTTTAAAGTGTTGCAAGACTTTCAAGGCGTTTCAATGCGATTCAGGAGGTTTCAGAGGGGTTTCAACGGGCTTTCTAGACTCTCAGGTAAATGTCACAGAGGTTTAATGGGAGTTTAAGAGGCGTTTCGAAGCGTTTCAATGCGTTTCAATGCGTTTCAGGAGGTTTCCGGGGGTTTAGGAGGGCTTCAGTTTCTTGAGGGTTTCAGAGGTGTTTTAAAGCGTTTCAAGACGTTCAAGGCATTTCAGAGCGTTTCAGGAGATTTCAGACGGTTTACACGGCTTTTGAGGCTCGCAGATGAATTTTACGGATTTTAAATGGAAGTTTTAGATTCGTTTTATAGCGTTTTCTTCTTCTTCTTCGAGGTGATACACAAAATGTCACGCAAAACTCGACCTTTTCCAAACCCCCCCTCCCCCCGTATGTCACACTTTTTGTATGGGATCTCAATATTTATTGTATGGGTCATCACGTTTTGCAAAACCTCTCTCCCCCCTAAAAGCGTGACGTAATTTGTGTACGGCCCCTTCTTCTTCTTCTTTTTCTTCTTCTTCTTCTTCTTTAATATTCAACGTTCGCATTGGAACTTTGGCCTACCTCTCTTCAACAGTGTTCTTAGAGCACTTCCACAGTTATTAATTGAAGGGCTTTCTTTTCCTGCCATTGCATGAATTTGTACATTGTGTGGCAAGTACAATGATATACTATGCCCCCACCGTCTCCGGATTGGCGATCCATAGCCTTAAACACTAGGCGAACTGGAGAACCATAGCGTTTTAAGGCATTGCAATGCGTTTCAAGAAGTTTCAGAGGGGGTTTTAAGGGGCCTCAAAGGCTCTCGGGAGAGTTTGACGAAGATTTCATTGTAGTGTAAGAGCCGTTTCGAAGCGTTTAAAGACGTTCCAATGCGCTTCAGGAGGTTTCAGGGGGGCTTAAGGTGGTTTCAGAGTCTCGCAGGTTAATTTTACGTAGGTTTTATGGGGGTTAAAGATGCGTTTCAAAACAGGTATTATGTGGGTTTCAGAGACGTTTCAAAGCGTTTCAATGTGTTTCAGGGCCTTTGAGGGCGTTCCGGAGGTTTCCGAGGAGGGGGGGGGGGTTGTGGGTTAAAAGAGCTTGAGATGCTTGCAGGTGAATTTCACGGGGGTGTCATGGGGGTTTCAGAGGCATTTCAAAGCGTTGCAAGGCATTTCAATGCGTTTCATGACCGCCCAGGAGGTTTCAGATGGGTTTTAAGGGGTTTCAGAAGCTTTCATGTGGATTAAACGGAGGTTTCATGGTGGTTGGGTTTCAGACGAGTTTCAATGCGTTTCAGGGCGTTTCAGGAGATTTCTTGGAGCTTCTCATCCCAAGTAACATTTTAGGTTTTGTTCGGCTCTATAAGAGATCTTCATGACCAATTTTATAAAACTTGCAATAACCTCTTTAAGAGCATCTTCCGGCTAAGTGGACCACTCTCAGAGAGGTTTTGCAAACCACATTAAGAGTAGCAATAAAACTGTTTTAAAACCCAGTTGAAAAATTTTTCATACTCAAAAATGTGTTATGATGATTGTTGTTGTTTTTTTTTTTCAACAAAAACTATGACAGCTCAAGATGCAGAGAAGTTTCTTCAATGGCACGTAAAGTTCAGGAGGATACATCATTCGTAAGTAGAAAGCGATCATTTCAAAGTAATGTTTTGATATTTATTGTGTTGGTAGGCTTATGCGCCTTCAATTTTACCGTGAACATTGGGGTTGCAGAAACATAAAATGAATTCGCTTCGAAAATGGTGAATATTATCATCTTGGAATGAATTAAATCAGTTTGTTAATTTATTAAATCTATCTAGAATCACAAGAAAACTCAGCAGAGAGAGTTTATTTATGTGGGCATGTTATGGAAATGGTGGCAAACTATCAATTCATTGCATATTTGAGCAAAATTTTCTATTTTCCATTCACGTCAGCAAATTCTTCAATATGGCGACGACCATAATTAGCGAAAATAAAACGAAAGCAACTTTACATTTATGATAACCGCAATAAACCTAGCAATGTTGCAGTTTCTGCTTTTCCACCAACGGATGTCGTTACCATTCGAACGGATCGCCATCTATTGAGAGTTTGAACAGTTTTATTGTGGTAATAATGAATGTCAGAAGGTAAGTGTAGAATTAGCGATATGTTAAAATACACATAAATAAAAACAAAACAAAAATGCCAGAAGGTTTACATATCGGAGAGTTTTGTTTACTCTTAAAACCTGGCTTTATGGATATCTTCAAGTATTTTATAAAACATTTCATCAATGGTTTCCATAAAAGTAGTCATAAAACTGTGAGTTTTATTATTGCTGTAATAAAACCCTCATAAAAATCAAACAAAACCAATCAGCAATGGAATTGATACTTGGGATACAGATAATAAACCCATCACTTGGCAGCACATGGTTGCATGAGGCTATGCAAGCATAAATTTCATTGATAATAATCCAATACATCACTGATTACGGCTCGGATATATCTATACCACTTAATAGATCATAGCTACTTGAGTATGAGTCAAAGCTCTTAGAGACAACCAACTACGTTGGTAGAATCGATAACCTTATAACCATTCTTGAGTCTTGGAGATCCTCAAACTGAAAATGAACGCACCGCTTGACAACACATGTTACATGAGGCTGTGTAATCATGAATTTCATTCGAAATGCTCCAATAGATCACTGATTATATTTGTAGATCACATGGCCCAAACTGCAGGGTGAAGTATTCTTCACCACCGTACAATTTTCACTTCGCCAGATTCATTGGATTTCACTGCTGTCCGTCAATAAATATTAATGATAATTTCTGAATTTCCCAACAGAAACGAAAAGTTTGAGATAACCTCAAAATAAAAACGAACAACGGGGTTTTACCTAGCTCAGAAAAATAACACGCAATTTCAAAACAAGATCATGCACGGTTCGATTTTGGCTTGCAGAAGCCAATGCCCATCACCGTTATGAAGAAATTCCTAACTTATCTAAGCATACCTACCACTCGATAGTATACGTAAAAGGAAGCTCACACTCATCAATCATGAGCGGTGGATTCTGTCTCCGTTGGGACGTAACGTCAGCAAAAAGAAGTGTTACACAGCGGGAGAGATAGAACTGATACTGCCACATTTGGGTTTCCCGTGATTGATTTCGCCCCTTGCAGGCAATTCATGATTTGCTCAGTTGCTTTCGAAAAGTAGACTAATGTACATTAACGCTCGTAGCAGTCGCGAAAATGGTTGTGAAACGATGTAACATTCGTGAGGGCACATGGCGTTGCTGCTTATTGGCAATGTTATTATTAATACTTGGTGAAGCTATCCAGCAAAACGAGGCATCTTTTAGGTTTCCCAATGGTCGAAAGAGCAAAGAAATTAATTTCAAACCTAGCTTAAAAATGCAGGAACCTAGTACAATTGATAGAAATTCTAGTGATACAAGTGTTGTTCCCGTTGTTCCTTTGGAAGAACCTGACATGTCCAAAGATGATGCAGAGGTTTGTAGTCATGCTGTTTCAATATATTCTCGATGAATAACGTACTTCCTCTAATCAGAAAATTCTTGATGAAATCGGCTTCAACTCTACTAACGATGGCACTGATGATATTGGACTCCGCTTTTTCGCTGGTGCAAATACCAGAATATTGCACTATCAACAGCAACACGGGTTGAAAGAAACAGGCGAGCTAGATCGAGAAACCAAAATATCGCTCCAAAGTCCCAAATGTGGCATGAGCAACGTAGCTGCCCACGGAGACGACTACAAGTGGAGCTCGCGATATCTCACATACTACGTTAGGAATACTCCATGGGGAATCCCCTCGAGGACTGTTAAAAATCTTATACGTAACGCTTTCGACGAGTGGAGTAAGGTGACGAACCTTGAATTCGCTGAGTCAAACGACCCAGAGTCTGATATGGAGATTGCATTTGGCGGTCGAAGGCATACTAATAGAGAAAGCATATGTAATGATGATCTAGGGGCAAATACGTTGGCACACGCGTATTACCCGCAGATAAGAGGAATCCACTTCAACACTCAGTTCTTTCACGCAGCGATGGACAAGGATCAGTTTTTCACGACTGCAATGCATGAAATCGGCCATGCCCTCGGGTTGGATCATTCCGTATCGAAAGCTTCTGTCATGTATCCCACGGTAGTGGCACACTTTTCCGAAGTACCGAAGCAGGATGTTGAGGTAAACAGTACAAAATGCTTTACAGAGATAACAAGGTGTTAAAGTATGGGGCATAATTTTAGAGGATTCAGTTGAAGTATGGCAAACGCCAGGAACTGAAAACTACCGGATTACCAACTTTCTGTGAGGTGACAAAGTACGATGCTGCAATGTATTATCAAAACAAGTTAGTCATAATCGCAGGAAAGTACTGCTACACAAATTTCAATGATAGAGATGAGCCGACTTTACTCAGCGAGATGTGGCCAGGAGCTCCTGGTAAAGCTAAAAGTACCAATACTGACAAAGTTAATTAGCACAACTTTATTTCAGAAACCCTGGACGCCGCAGAAAGCATTGGTTCTCATACTTATTTATTCAAAGGTGATGAAGTGTGGGATTTCATGGATGACGAGGTACAAGTAGGTTATCCTCGAAAAATCCATGAAGCATTTCCAGGACTGCCTAAGAATTTGGACGGCGTAATCTACGATAAAGAAACACATATTTATGCCTTCAAAAAGGATCATTATTGGAGGTACAATACGGATCATAAGAAAGTCGATCGCTCAGATGACATAGAAGACTATGGTGTGCCCGAAAGGATCGATGCAACACTCTTTGATTATGTTCACAAAAGACTGTTTTTCTTCAAGGACACCTCAAGATATATATACGATTTTGACACTCGCAAAACAACACGATATGACTCTCAGATGTTTGATTGCTAGGTAGACTATAAAAGCTAATGTTCCGATTTTAGTGTTTGCTTCTTTAAATTTTGGGAAATTGTGCTACTCCCCTACATGTGTGGAACTTTCACAAAAGACGGACGTTTTCCGGCGGACCAATGATACCTTTAAAGAGCGTTTCGGATGCAAAGTGATTACTCCGGTGGTTTTATGTAGACTAACTTATGATATATTATACACAGATTTTTTTTTTTAATTTTTATATATGGGTCATTCCACACCAAGTGACCGACCGCTTGCAATCGACCATCACAGATTTGAACCAAATTTGGCTGAAACATTTGTTTAGATGAAAAAAGAAAAAATCCAAATTTTGGTGCCGATCGGATCACCCCTCGGCCCGTGGCAGCACCCCTCGTTTTGGCCGATATGAAAATTATCCTCTCTTTCTTTTATTTTTATCATTGAAACGATTGCCCCTACACATTTTTGACCTTCGACTTTTTTAAAGGAAATCGTTCAGGGAATCCAGAAAAAATATTATTTTTTTGATACAGTGTTGCCAGATATCATAATTTTCAATTTTAAATCTAAAAATCGATTTTTCTCAAAATACGTATATTTTGATTTTAAAAATTTTGATTCCATCGTGTTTATCAGACGTTTTTCTATCGAAAAAGCTTAACTCTCCAAGGTAATTAGCGTCGTTCCTGAGATATAGCGTTTTTAAGAAAAAATATTCATATTTTTCATATAAAGTATCATATAAAATCAGATGCAGTTTATAAATTTCGTAAAAAAACATTGTTCGATGCCATATAATCACGTTTTGTGCTGATTTGAACAATATCGAGTATAAAAAGGATTAAAAAAATTGTGACAGTGTTGCCGGTTTACCTTTTTTATTATACCATGAAACCTAACCTTCAAGTGTTTGACAATGTACAGGTTATTCTGAAAAATCGCACCATGTGTGTTGCAAGATGTGTGAGCAAGATAAAAACAATACACATCTTCTCTAACGACCCTGTTGTTAACCTTTTCTTCACAGACAAACAGACGTAACACCTAGAAAATTTTTCGCGAAATCCATCGCCTAGTTCACACTTGGTGAAACGTCTAACGCTTAGAAAAATGATGTGCGCACCTCTGGTTGTGAAAGCTACAACTATGAAGATTTAAAAAGATCGTTAAACCGTGGTCGTTGGATTTTTTTTCCAATGTTACGTCTGTTTGTCTGTGTTTTTTTTTTGTTTATGGTCCTTTCTGACCATTCGCCATTCACCATTCGCCATTCATTCATTCGCTTGCGATCAAAACTGCGACGAACGGCAACGAATATCCATGTCAAGCAAATTGCGCATGGCTTTCCACTGGTGATGGGGTTGCGTGCTTGATCACGACAATCCGTTTGCTGCATCTTTCTCGATTCGATTTAGCAAAGATGAGTGAATATGAATGGAGTGAGGCGAATATACCGATCCTTAATATGATACTATACATTGTCGATCTGGGAGTCACCTATAATTGATCGAACAATCGATTTGATTTATCGGAATTAACCTTCGTGTACAACCGATCTCTTTTCCATGCAAAAAAAAAGCCTGAGAAAAGTAGGCTCTAGGGAGCAAACGCCACTAATCCATTTCACTCAGAAATTTTTGTTCATTCTTCGCCACGAAGAACAAATAAAAACTCATACCATATGCAATCACATCAATAGACAACACAATACTCAACACTGTTCTTCACTTCTCTGCCCGGGACAATAAAGGACATGATCTATTATTCTGCAATCCAGTAAGAGTAAACGCAATACTAAGCATCCCCGCACCTATTGTTTGCGTTTCCGCTAAATACTAGCATTCTTGGCAACACTGCCGTTAAAATCAATCAAGCTATTTTTACAGGGATTTTTATAAGGAGTTGGATTTTCGAATATAAAATAAAAATACTGAAGTCTGAGCTACCAGTTGCGCGACGATGCGTAGTATCTAATATTATCTAATTCCAAAGGATATCATGATGATCATCATCATTATCATCATCATCATCATTATATTCCATATTTTCAGGTTTAGCTTCTGAAATTAGTTGTGGGTCATTGAATGTAGTTATATCGAAATGACATTTTCAGCACTGTTGCTTATAAATACACTCATCAAATGTTTTCCTGAATATATTTTACGTCGATGTTGCCAAATGTACTAAACCTAAATATAAAAATACTTTTGGCTTGTTAATTAGATTTCATACTAATGTTCTAGTAAAATTAAGATTTCTACAATAAATATTACATATTTGGCAGCACTTCTGTTCAGATAATATTAAAATATATGAAATTTGTTTAAAATTGATGATCTCAATGGATACATTTTTTAGTTCAACAGGTTATGCTAGTCCATTACGATAGACTCATAATTGATGAACTGGCAACACTGTAACATTTTTTTATTCCTTTTTATACTTGATATTTTTCAAATCAGCACAACACGTCTTTATATGGCATCGAACATTTTTTTTTGCGAAATTTATAAACTGCACCTGATTTTATATGATACTTTATATGAAAAAAAACGAATATTTTTTCTTAAAAACGCTATATCTCAGGAACGACGCAAATTACCTTGGGGAGTTAAGATTTTCGATAGAAAAACGTCTGATAAACACGATGGAATCAAAATTTTTAAAATCAAAATATACGTATTTTGAGAAAAATCGATTTTTAGTTTTAAAACTGAAAAATATGATATCTGGCAACACTGCATCAAAAAAATAATATTTTTTCTAGATTCCCTGAACGATTTCCTTTAAAAATGCCGAAGGTCGAAAATGTGTATGTGCAATCGTTTCAATGATAAAAATAAAAGAAAGAGAGGATAATTTTCATATCGGCCAAAACGAGGGGTGCTGCCACGGGCCGAGGGGTGATCCGATCGGCACCAAAATTTGGATTTTTTCTTTTTTCATCTAAACAAATGTTTCAACCAAATTTGGTTCAAATCCGTGATGGTCGGTTGCAAGTTTTCACATTTTCTCGGTCACTTCATATGGAATGACCCATATACAATTTTGACACTCGTAATACGACACGATATGATTCTCGGATCTTTGACTGCTAGACGTAGACAATTAAACATGATGCTCCCACTCTGGTGTTTCTTTCTATGAGAAAAGCTCATGATACACAGCAATCTTGTGACATAACTTCCATTTAGTTGCACATCTGTCGCGTCCGCGTCGTAAAAGTAATGAATAACAAGCCACATGAAAACTGCGCCTATTCACTGAAGTTCTCAGGTACATTCACCTTACAAAAGAGAAAGAGAGAAAAACGCCCACAATAAAAAAAATAGGTACAAAATTGCTTTCACGCACAGCTTTGTGCGGGTGACCAGACTGCTGTGTAAGAGGCCACACCATTACTCAGTGCACACGCAGAGGCTTCAGAGGAAACAGTAACAGTTTCTTCAAAATCTATCGCACATTTTACACAATCTTGCGAACACAAAATATGGCGTTGTGCAGCATCTCCAGCAAAAGTCGCTAATGTGAAACGTCCAGATATGCCCAGCTTGTCATTTAAGAAAGAATTTACTCAAAGAGAGCTCTGATTCACTGAATTCGTTTTAAACATGACCAACAGCAAAAAATTTCTGAGAAGATTTGTTGAATAATGATCACATGAATAGAATGATGTTCGAAAAGATTTAGGGGGAATCCAAGAATGCTCCAGGGAATATTCAGAAGCGTTTCAAGCTGTTCCAATGTTTCAGGTGACATCAGGGATACATCCCTTGAAACCACCTAAACTTCCCGGGAACACCTCAGGAATGCCCCTGAAACTTATTGGGATCCCTTTGTAACTTCTCTGAAACGTCATGGAACGCCCAACAAACCTACTAAAACACCCTTGAGACCTCTGAAAGCCCCTCATGCCCCTTAAAACCCCTATAACGCTTTCGAAAGCATCCAAAACACTCCTGGAAACCCATGGACCATGAACCTAGAACACTCCTAGGACGCTCTGAAATAAGGCTACCTTAACCCTCTGAATCTCTCAGGAACACCCCTGGAACACACTTGAAACCCCTTCAAAACCCCTAGAACGTTACAGAAGCCCTCTAGAACGCCTCCGGAACTTCCCTGGAACGCCCCTGAAACCCCTTGAAATGTACGATTGGGTAAAGTGGGAAAAAATATCTGGCAGTCTGGCTAACAGTTTAGGTTATGCCAGTATTCAACAATTGGATCATCGATGGAAACTGAATGCTATGTTATTTTTTTTAATTGGCCGTTACAAATATTTATTTCACTTTTTGTCCCACCACTCTTTGGCTGGTCGAGGGGGGGGGGGGATAAACATATTAAACATTTAATCAGAAAAATATTTAAACTCATCGGATTTGTTAATGAATTTTTGGCAATACCCGATATTTTGATAAATATTGTTTTATCTGTCCCCTCAAAATGCAAAATCCAGCCAGAAATTTTTTAAAGGGGGGGGGGACAAAAAGTCAAAATTAAATTTGTATCGGCCTTAAATAACAATGAAAATGTTCAACTTTTGGGTAGTGTTCAACAATTAATAAATCACCATTTTTTTTTTATCTTTATTATCGAGACTTTCAGCCCGAGGCTGGTTCGTTTCCAGAAGATTATGGTGAGTCAAAACAGATACAGAGTGTGGAGACTACTTATTCTTACTGAGTAACCGTTCAATCTTTTTTGCTTGTTTACGGGACATTCGTTCTCTTTTGTCATTCCAAGCTTTGATTGCTTCGGTAGTGGCCAGTGCTGTCATGGTAAAATCAGAGCTGGTTACCCAAGGTTTCTAAATTTCAGCGCCCGCTATATTGGTACGCCCCCAAAACGAAAACCCTTCCTGTATTATTATTTCACGATTTGCTTCTGTAACTATCGCGGAAGGACATTCTTTTTTGAATTCTTTTCGTGAGTTTTGCAAGAATACTTCTTAAATATTCTATAAAAATCTGCTGATTGCCTGCAAGGAGACAAATTCCTTTTTTTTTTTAATTTTTCAAACAATTTCCGGAATGTTTACACAAAGAGGATTGTTGCAGGATGAGAATGATTTTAACAAAAATCCCTCTGAAGATTCCTCTAAGTATTCAATAAAAAGCACTCCTTGATTTCTTAAAAAAAAATGTCTCCGCCAAGGATTTCTCAAAGGAATTAATAGGAAATTCACTCAAGGATTGCTACATAAGTACATGGTTGAATTCTTTCATGTATTTCTTCAAACATTTCTGAAGGAATTCCTTCAGAAATATTGTCAGATTTTTTTCAGGAGTTTTTCTTTGGGATGTCTCCGAAAATTCTTCCACACATTTCTCAATAAGTTCTACTAGGAATTTCTCCAAAGGTTTCAAGAATTTCTCCAAACGTTTCTTCGAAAAATACAATTTCAGGAAATTTTATATTCAAAAAGATTTTTATATACTTTCGAAAATTCCTCTAGGGGTGTATTTTAGAAATTCAGATTGAAATTCCTCTAAAAAATTATTAAGTGATTTTTCTGGAAATTTCTCCAAAAGTTTCCCTAATAGTTTGTTCAGGTATTCATCCAGACATTGCTTTAGAGATTAAAGGCTTTGAATACCTGCCGAGAGTGAGCTAGTAACAATTTCATTGCAAATAGGTTTTGTTTGCTTTTTAATACAGTTTTATTACAGCAATTCCATAAACTCATAATTTTAGGATTACTTTTATAATTGATTATAAAATTGATGAAACATTTTAGAGCATTCTTAACGCTAGCCACAAACCCTCAATTCAAGAGCAAGCAAAACTCTTCAGGATGGATTTTTTTAACTATTTTAAACTCTCAACAGATGGCGTTTAATTCGATAAGCAACGACATCTGTTGGTAGCTAGGCAGAAGTTTTCACGTTTTATGGAAGGCGCCATTTGAAGAATTAGTGAACTAAATGAAAAATAACACTAGTTTACAGCATTTTTGAACTCGGTAAGCTGATGATCGTTTTTGGTGTAGAATCATGCCCTGAGTTCAAAAACGCGAAGAAAGAAAATTACAGTGGAGCGGACATTTTTTTGACTTTCCATGCAAGATTAATGATTTGAAATCGATTTTTGTTCTATTTTTAAGCAAAGTCGCTCACTTCACACACCTCATTCTTCGTAATCAATGCTCCAATTGAGCTAAATTTTTTACTGTATCTCGCCTACATATGATATGTCAAAAAAACGTTGAGAAATAATTTTAAAATTGTTTTTGTTTATTGAAAAAAATACATTTCTTCATATATTTTTGGAAATTTTGCTAAAATTTATGAAGATCGTTCCCAAAACTCGCCAATATCTTGAATTTTATCAATCTGACGCAAAACATGCTTTCAGATGATCGAATGATATTCAGCTTTTAATTTATGGAAAAAGATATAAAATTGGTTAAACAAAACGCAAGATATTAAAATTTTAATAAATTCCATATTTTAAAAAGTTTTAAAACTCGATAATGTGCTGAAACTCAAAAACTGTTCTACTTTAAATTTTTTGAACCATGGTTTCGAAATCAGCGCTAAATTATGCTTCAAAAATTTTGGTCGTTGACAGAAGTTCACGACTTCGTTTTATTTTGTAAACTAGTGTAATTAATTTATTATAATAATATTCACAATTCTCGAGGCCTATTAATTTTATGGTCCCAATGTTCACGGTAGAATTGGATGCGTATATTACTTTAAAATTATCGCTTTCAACTTGTGAATCCTGTTGCACCTTTTGTTTTGATCAGGATTAAAAATAATAATGATGAGCTGTTTAACTATCTCTTGAAAAACAACAAAAAAACACATGCATATGGTCATCATTGAGGGTGAAAAATTGTTTAACACTGTTTCATAACAGTTGTATTGCTGATCCTTATGCGCTTTGCAGAACCTCTTCGAAAGTGGTCCATTTAGCCGGAAGTAGTTCTTAAGGAGGTGATCAAGAAGTTTTGAGGTATAAATCAGTTTCATTGGAACTTTCTGATAGGACAGCAATTTCAAAAAAAAAAAAACAAAACCTTGTAGGAATTCTGCAGAAATCACTGAAGGGTTTTTTAAACAAGTCATGGAGAAACCCTGTGAAGAATTTCCGAAGCAATTCCAGTTGAAATTTTTAGAAGAATTTCTGAAAAACTTTAGGAAATCATTTTTTAAAATTTCTTAGGAAATCTCAAACGTTCTGAAGCGGTCTCTGGAGATGAAAATATCTCCTTGAAGTAATTTCAGAAGGAATCCCAACAAGAATTTCTGAAAGAAATCCTGAGAAGTGTCTTGAGCGAAAAAAGGACTTTCCACAGAAGTATCAGCTTAAACCTTTCATCATACGAACGTGTATGAGTACATTTCAGCGAACCTTTCACTTGGTTGTAAGGATTTTTTGTAGTGCAGAAATCTTTAGTAAAACCGCTGTGGAAATTTTAGGAAGTACTTTTGAATGAATCTCTGGGGGAATATTCGAATGAAACCTAGGGAAATTCTTGAAGAAATTCCAGGACCTTTTTTTTAATTTCTGAAAGCATTCTTTAAGAAATATGTGGTCGTATTTCTGAAAAATAATCCTGAATACCTAGAGAAACGCAAAGACAAGCGTCTGCAAATATCCCTAGGAAAAGCTCTTGATAAAGGAGATTCAGTAGGAATTCCTAGGAATTATTGTTGAAAAAATAATGCTTTTAACCCTTCAGCACACGCGCTGTTGTAAAAAGTACAACACTTCCAAAAAACCTCACTCATCGTATACAGCGCGAGCGCGGTGCAGTTTCGGTTGTTTGATGGCGCGCGTCCTGAATGGTTAATGAACCCGTGGAGAAATTGGATTGGAGCTATCCTTAGAGGAAGTAACGGATAAATTTTTGGGATAATATCTGGAATATCTGGGAGGATTTTCGGCGTGGCAGTCGCAATTGCAATCAAACGATCAAATATTCTCCTTCATCCGACGTTTCGATGTGTATTACATCTTCTTCAGGGAATTAGGGGTGTTAATCGCTTTCGTTTTGAAAGGCTTTGTGGAAGCATAATCCGTCCGAAAAACTATTTAAAAAACGTTGGAATCGACTTCTTGAACACTAGTTATGTTTTTGCCGAATTCGGTTCGCACTTCTAACAACACTACTAACGGCCTCCCAGGTGTCCAGATACCTCAGTCGAAAGCTGCCTCCAAATATCTGGAATATCTGGAGCGGATTCTGATGGAATCCTGGAACTCATGCAAGAATCTGCAATGAGATTACTGAAAGTAATATTGTAAGAATCTCTGCAAGATTTTGGGATAAATTTCTGATGTAATTTCTGTGCATATTCATGTGGATATGTTCAATGGAACTCGTAGAACAATTAGTAAACAAATATCTGTAGGATTTTCTGAAATAAAAAATACCTCAACGAATTTCTGAGGGACTATTTGGATTTTTTTTTCTGAAGAAATTTACGGAAGATTTTTAAAGAACCTTCTTTGGAAAGATAACCCTTTGAAAAAATTTGAAGGAATCACTGGATTACGAATGCATTTAAAAATGATTCTCAAACATTTTTTTTAAATCTGTGGTTTAAAAGGAACAGTACTTAACCCGATTTTCTTTTTACTTTCTAAATCTGTTATTGGTGGAATTTGAGAACAAGCCCATAGAAATAGATTTAAAAAAATTCTTGGTGAGGCAATATTTGAACAAGAGAGATTTTTTTTTAATTCCTTAAAAAAATCTAGAAAAAAAATAACCGGAGGAGTTTCTGAAAGAAACCTTGGTAGATTTTGAGATCGGATTCCTGTAGTAATTTCTGAAAGAATTATTGCAGACACGTGCACAGTGAAGGCGAAAAGGTATTTTGAAAATGCAAGATGTTCTAAAATAAGGGATTAATGAAAGATTTTCTAAAGAAATCAATGGAGCAATATCGGAAAAAATCCAGAGAGGTTTTATAAAAATGTTACTGAAATAATTTCTAGGGTAATCTCAAGAATGCTTCGGTGAAAATACTGAAAAAATCTTAGGATTTTCTTACAGAATCAAAGGAAGAATTCCTGAAGCATTTCTCATTGAAATCTTCGAAGGCAATCATGACAGACATTCATCACAACTCCCTGGATGAATTTCTGAAGGTATGAGAAACTGAAGAAATCCTTGAAGACATTTTCCTTACGAAACTTTGATAAACTTTTGGTGTTCCCAAATTTTCGGGAGGTTATAATTGCCCTTCACAAGGTCGATTTTCGTCGAAGCAAATCACAACTTCAGATGTTAGTTGTAACGTAGCTTTTGCTGCAATTTTATTTTTCGTTTTAGTTTTAGTGTAATTCATTAGTTATAAGATTTGTACTCACATAAATCGGTTTGCATGTGTAGATTTAAGGACAATTTTCCCGTACTTTTCGTGTTTCGTGTGTTCCTGCATGATACATTTTAATTTAGATTAAGCTCTAACAATAGAAATAAGGAACTTACTTTTTTGCATGAACCACTAACACTTTTAAATTAAGAACAATCAGTTTTAAGTAATTAACAAACTTGCTTGTCGATTAGCTATAGGAGATTAGGATCAATAATTAATTATAACAATTTACATGATAATTAACTTGGAAATTTCACCTTAGCGAGTTTAGCAAGTTCAACGTGTTTTACTTTAATAATAGCTAATTCATTGCATGACATTCAATTGACACATCTGTCACTTATGCCCTGTCATCCTGACAAAGCTGTCAACGGCCGGTCCGGCCGTCACGGTATCGTGACCAACAGTGCTGCCAGTACCAACACTCTCTCCCCCGTAACACTGGCCACCAGGTCCAGTTTTACCAGCATCTATCTCTAATACCGCCAGCCTAGCCACAGGCCTGCGCACAAGCCCCCTCGCAGTTTGTATCATAGCTTGCCGAATCCTCCCATCTGCCCCCTTGATTGCTTGCACTACTCGACCTCTTGTCCACTCATTCCTTCGTCCATCACCAACTACCAGCACTAACTGTCCTTCAGCTATAGGATCCACCTCGCCACACCACGTCGGTCGCTTAGTCAGCGTGGGTAGGTACTCCCTTATCCACCTTCTCCAGAATACGTCTAGCTGATGCTGCAGCTGATGCCACGACGATCTTAAAGCTTCGGCTGGATCTGTTGCTTCAGCTATCGGCTGCCGGACTCCGCTTGAGTTGCCGAGCAGGAAGTGGTTCGGTGTTATTGCCTCGTTTTCTTCCGACGTCAACGGCAGATAGGTTAGAGGTCGGCTGTTCACTATCGATTCGGCCTCCACCATAAAGGTGACCAACGCTTCGTCGTCCAGCTTGCGGCTGTTGTTGTACGCCGTCTCAGCAGCAACTTTGATGGAGCGAACCATCCGCTCCCATGCCCCGCCCATGTGCGGAGTGCCAGGCGGGTTAAACACCCACTTGGTAGCAGTTCCCGTGAAAGTGACGGCTAGTTGCTCTACTTGCTCCTTCAACAGTCTAGCGGCACCCAGGAAATTTGTGCCGTTGTCCGAGTAGATTTCGGCTGGCGCTCCTCTGCGGCAGACGAACCGTCGGATACATTTGATGCAGGAGTCCGTGGTCAAATTATGCGCCACTTCTACGTGCACCGCTCTTATCGTTAGGCACGTGAATACAGCAATCCAGCGTTTCGCGTTGCTCCTTCCGATCTTTACTGTCAGTGGTCCAAAGAAGTCCAGACCCGTGTACGTGAAGGGTTTTACAAAGGATGCCATCCGAGCCAGCGGTAACGGTGCCATGCGAGGAATCTTCGGTGAACACTTGTAGACTCGACACCATTGACAAATCTTGGCCAAACTGCTTACCGCCGTCCGGAGTCGTGGAACGTAGTATCGTTGACGGACTTCGTTGACTACTGTTTCGGTATTCCCATGACGGTATTTACGGTGGTAGTGATCCAGCAGTAGAGTAGTCAGCGCATGTTTTCTTTTATTTTTATTTATTAAAATTACATTCATCGGATTTTATATCCTAGTGAACATTACTAATTAGAACATTTATAAAAATTAAAACTAATATTCATTGTAAATTTAGAGCAAGAACCTTGTCCCTAAAGCTGGCTAACGACATGTTAAAATTAAAAAGCTGCTGCACTTTATTGAATTCGTTAATCATCGCAGGAAACGGCGCGTAACTTCCATAGTTAGTTCTATGCAGACTGGGGCGCAGGAGAGTGTGATTACGAAGAGCCCTTGGAGGAGCATAAACAGGAAGTAAGGAAAGAAGCGTACAAGAATCAATGTCTCCTTTCAAAAGCTTGGCAACAAAAATTGCTTGGTTCACGTGACGTCGGTGCTCTAATGTATCCAGGTTGAGTAACCGGCAACGATCTCGGTAGGGCGGTAAATTGACTGGGTCCCTCCATGGTAGGTTAGCGAGGGCATGTCGAAGAAAACGTTTTTGGATGCCTTCGATACGTTGAATCCATGTAGACTGATACGGAGTCCATACAACATCAGCAGTTTCGACTATCGATCGTACAAGTGAGCAAAATAGAGATTTCAAACAATAGGGATCCTTGAATTCACGAGAAATTTTGAAAATAAAACCAAGCTGGCGGTTGGCCTTATCAATGACAAAGCTCCTTTGCTGATTAAATGTGAGATTACTGTCCAACAAGACCCCCAGATCTCTTACAACTGATGATCTTTCAAGTGGAATGTCATTTATCTTATAGTTAAATATCACAGGGTTCAACTTCCTATGGAACGAGATCACTGAACATTTACAAATGCTCAGCGACATATGATTGCGTGAACACCAAGCAGCAAATTCATTCAGTAAAGTTTGCAGCAATAGGCAGTCGTTTTTACTCCGAATGACGACGTAGATTTTAAGGTCATCAGCAAACAGTAGTCTGCAGCCATGAGGAAGAATATTCGTGACGTCATTGAAGAAAATGGAGAACAATAATGGCCCTAGATTGCTTCCTTGGGGAACTCCTGATGTGCATGAGAATTCCCGCGAACAGCAAGATCCAATTCTTACTCGAAGTTTACGCCCAACCAGGTAGCTTTTAAGCCACATCACAAAATTATCAGATGCGCCAATTTTCCTGATTTTCTCCAGAAGAATGTGATGATTGATCCGGTCGAAGGCGGCGGTGAGGTCGGTGTAAACCGCATCAACTTGCAGTCCTTGCTCAATACTGGTGAGGCACGTGGTAGTAAATTCAACCAGGTTCGATGTTACAGATCTTCGTGGAAAGAAGCCGTGTTGGTCGGACGAAATGTATTGTTTAACTTTAAAAAACAAGTACTCATTTACGACTATCTCGAAGATCTTAGACCCAGCACTCAATGAAGTTATCCCACGATAGTTGGAGATGTCCCTTTTCGATCCTTTTTTAAATACTGGAAACAAGATGGAGCTTTTCCAAACCTCTGGAAACTTACGTTGCCTCAAAGATAGGTTAAAAATAAACCGTATCGGCGCGAGAAGGCACTCGGCACACTTCTTATAGATTACCGCAGGGATACCATCCGGACCAGGTTTATAGGAACTTTTCAACTTGTCTGTAGCGCGTACGATCATCGAGTCAGTTACTTCAAAAACATCAATATCCACAGCGTCTGTAGCAACATTATTGGTTGCTTGTTTCAGTTCAAAATCGGTACATGATGTATTGTTGAACACACTACAGAACCGTTCAGCAAATAACGTACATTTATCACTAGCCGTAGTACAGTGCTTATCGCCAAAGAACATGTTCACTGGAAAGCCGTAGTCTTTTCGTTTGCTGTTGACAAAAGCCCAAAATGATTTCGGATTACGACGGAGTTGATTTTGAGTTCTCAGAACAAAACCACGGTAGCGATAGGTGTTCATCGTCGTATAAGCTCTGCTGATAATCTTAAACTCGGTTCTCAGGAGCGGTGTACGAAATTTTCGCAGTTTACGTAGCGCTGCATTCTTTCTGCGCTTGAGGGTCCGCAATTCGTGATTTTCCCAGGGAGGTAGCCGTGGCTTACGTTTAATTGGAACATGTTCGACTAACCAGTTATTCAGCACACATAGAAAATAGGCAGTAGCTTGATCCACATCACTGCAGTTGTGCATTGGTGACCAGTCAAAGAGGCTGAGATATGTTACGAGAGCATCAACATTTGTCTTTTTGAAATCCAGCTGCTGATCTTCATCATTGGTGCATACATCCTCAACGTAAAATGGTAAGAGTATTTCAAGCGGTGGGTGATGCAAGTCCGGTGCGATAAGTACATCGTTGGTTTCAGACACAGAGAAGTCAATTGAGTTGGAAAAAACCAAATCAAGAGTATGTCCATTTAGATTTTTAGTTGGATTGATCTGATGCAGATTGCAGAAGGCCATTCCATCAATTGTCGAATAACGTGCATGGTTTAGATTAGAGATTGAATAGTCAATTGTAACTGAACCTTGCTCATCCTTCATCCAATGGATTTCAGAGAAGTTATAATCACCAAAAATGAGAATTGTGTCGTCACAGGAACTACAGGAGTCAATTTCACGTACTGACCTTAGATGAGATTCAATGACTTGTGAATCGTTCGTCTTATCAGGAGGAAGGTAAAACGAAGAAATGTATAGGCACTTGTTGTTGAAGTCGACCTTGACCCATACTTGTTCCAAGCAGCTATCACAGATGCTGAGCTGCACAGAAGAAATCGTCTTCTTTACGGCAACGAGAACTCCACCTCCCATGCGTTTAGAACTGTTAACTCCGTTTCGATCGCATCTGTATACGTCATATAGAGGCCCAAATAATTGGACGGAATGTATACGGTTATCCAGCCAGGTTTCAGTCAGCACAATAACATCAAAATCACATCCGGTCACGGCAAGAAACCAAGCATCGATTTTTGTTCGAAGACCTCGAACATTTTGGTAGTAGACTTTTAGAGATGAAGCGGCAGATGCAAGATCAGTGATAGGATTATCGTTCAGATGACTAGGTCGTGGATCACTGCGAGAGGAAGACAAATCACCAAGCCGGAAATGTTCAGATAAACGGTGGTACTTGCCTGGAGAGGCATTTTGGATGCCCCCTCCCGGCCCTTCGACGGCTGAGGTGCCAGGACGACTTTGTGTGTAACGTTGATCAAAATTAGCATTTAGGTCGAGGTGGTCAGGGGCATCCAAAGTGCTTTTTTGTGTGCGTCCTGGAAGGCCTGTGCTGGGTTGTGACATGTCAATAAGGCTGGTGGTGTGAGGATGAGTCGCCTGGCTAGATATGTGGAGTGCATCTATGACAGCGCCACAAGTGGTGGTAGTGTTGAAGTAAAGTTGTCTGGGAGAATAATATGAATCACCGGACGGCGGATGCTCGGAAACAGATCTGTACTTGCCTGAGGAGGCATTTTGGATGCCCCCTTCCGTTGTTCCGACGGCTGAGGTGCCAGGACGACTTTGTGAGCAGGGTTCATCAAAATAGGCAGCTGAGACGGAGTGGTCAGGGGCATCCAAAGTGCTTTTTTGTGAGCGTCCTGGGAAATCCGAGCCGGGTTCGGGATTGGTAGTCCAATGATGCTTCATCTGTCTGGTCGTTTGATTAGATTCAGCGGTAGTGGCGTAGCGGGGGTTAGAGTATAATCGACGTTCTCTAGGAAAGTTCAGCAAATCAACGGACGGCAATTGTTCAGAAAGAGAATTGTACTTGCCTGAGGAGGCATTTTGGATGCCCCCTTCCGTTTCTCCGGAGGCTGAGATGCCAGGACGACTTTGTGAGCAGGATTCATCAGAACAGGCAGCTAAAACGGAGTGGTCAGGGGCATCCAAAGTGCTTTTTTGTGTGCGTCCTGGGGAATCCGAACCGGGTTGCGTTCCGACGAAAAGTTTAGTAGCCCAAGGATGATTCAGATGTTTAGTCGTATGGTGAGGCTCCGCGGTAACGGTGCCGCAGCTGTTAGGGCATACTCGACGTTCACTGGGAAAGATCAGCAAATCAACGGACGGCGAATGTTCAAAAACAGAGTTGTACTTGCCTGAGAAGGCATTTTGGATGCCCCCTTCCGTTCCTGCGACGGCTGAGATGCCAGGACGACTTTGAAAGCATGAATCAACTAATACGGCAGCTGAGTCGAGGTGGTCGGGGACATCCAATATGCTTTTTTGTATGCGTCCTGGAGAAGTCCGGTTGAAGAAAGTGCGATTGAACTCATGAAAGCGTGGAGTTACTAAATGGCTGGTCGAATGGAGCAATTCTATAACCTGGCCGGCGTAATCGGGGGTGGGTTGTTTTTTGGGGTGTGGTCGAAGATTCGTACAGTCACTCCATCTGGCCAGTACCAGGGGTCGCCAATTACATTAGAGATAGACTTGTTAACGGTAACTTTGAACGATACGAAAGTTAAGTCGTTCAGTGTTTTTCCTCGAGGAACAAGTTTGACTACTTTGACAGTAGCCGGATTGACGTTCGTGATATCCTGAAGGTACGTTAACACATCCTCTTCCTTCTGATCAGGCGTGAACGGAGTGACATAGAAATCAGTCGAGTCTTCGTCAACTGCTCCAATTCGGGCAACGCTTAACGGACCAGCAGAGGGTCTACGTGGCACATCTTCACGTTCGCGGCTGGAGCTCTGATCGGTGTCTACCGAAATGGAATCAGACTTGCTTAGTACTTGTCCATTTTTTTGCGATGGAACAGCAAGAGTGGAGGCGCGATCACGTTTGTTGGTGGACTTCGATGTGGATGGCATTGGGTTAGTCACGATCTGGACCCGCTTGTTACCTCCGACGACAAACTTCTCGGGAGCTTGACTAACCGTAGCATTAATTTCGTCGAGGACTTCAAAAAAGGAGGTGTCATCGCAAGACCTGGAGCGATTCATAGGGACGTCAGAGACTGTGTCATCCAGGGTCATCATGTCGATGGTCTGATGGAAAGTTGTATGGTCAAGCGAGAGATTGGCCGGTGGGGTCCGTTGCTGAGAGTCGTAGAGTGCCTTGTTCATCTTTCGCAAGCTTTCTCCATAGTTTCTTAAACGGGTGTCCATGGAGTCGGTTCGTATCAGGAGCTCACGTAGAGCTTTGAAGATTACCTTTTCACGATCGTGTACAGCAGGATCAAAGTTCAAGCGGCATGAGGAACAGAACCAGTAGAACCCGACGTTCGCCGTCCAGGATGAAAGTTGAGTTTTCGTCAAACCCACACAAGAGTGATGGAAGGATATACCACAGGATCCGCTACACGTTATTCGCTTGTCGGGACTAATTCCACTCGAACAAATTCGGCATGAGCTCATGTTGTTGAGAGGATATTTTTTTTTTGCAAATTAAACGGCGAGTTCAAACGTACAGATGCGCCTTCTCTTATGCAATTTGATAAAGCGTTGTCGGCTGCGTTTATGGTTGTGTGACGTTATGGTTCCTTTTTGTGGAGGCGATTTATAGACAAAAACAATGTAGGACGCGAACTACTCAAATGTAAAAACTGATATTCACAGCACCACGAAAAACAGATCAAACTAATTTCACCGGATTTTGAAAGCGAGGTCCATGTGAAAACACATTCAAATCACTACAGCAATAATAGGACACGAATAATATCTAAACGACGGCAATGAAATGCACATTAACGAAACAAACGCCCGCAGTCACAGTGGTCACAGTTGTACAGTTGGAAGGATAACTGGAAACTTTGCTTCCCTATCGACGTTTGGAGCCGCTCCGATTCTACTGTCCACTCGAAGAATGCCTTGATCGTCCAACATTGGACAGAGTTGAAAAATGGCGCTGTTTTTCTCTAACGGTGTTTGCTCGGTCGCCGGCTTCAAACTGTTTCGTTGTAGAACCATCAATTCATCCGGAAAGCATTGCCATTGGGCTTCGCGTATAAGCAGACTCTCTGCTTTTCGAAGTTACTCGGAGGTCAAAGGACCTACGAACCGTTCGCGCCCAGCGATTTTCTGCTTCAGATTTTCAGCGAAACGATATACATAGGCGGCAGCGCGAACTGCTCTGGATAGCCGAGAAAAGCGGGTGATGTTTACCAGCTGTTCCGGGATCTGTATCGCTTTGTGCGCATAACATGGGCGAAGCTCATCTTCCGTGGGTGGCGTAGAAATACTTTGCGTGGGCCACTCTGCTTCGGGCTTCCGAAGATATGACGGACCCTTGAACCAGACACTGTTTGTGTTAAGATCCGGACCACTTCCCCACTTCGTCGCAATGTCCGCCGGATTCTGCTTGGAAGGAACCCAACGCCAAGTTTCCACATCTGTGATCGTCAGTAGTTCTCCAATTCTACACGCGACGAACTGTTTATACCTTCGATGATCAGCTCGTAACCATGAAAGAACCGTTGCTGAATCGCTCCAAAACACCTTCCTGGTGATCCGCAGGGTATGATTCTCCTCGATGAACTTCGATAATCGTGCGCCAAGTACAGCGGCCAGCAATTCTAAGCGCGGAATCGATTGAGTCTTCAGCGGGGCCACCTTTGTTTTGGCTGCCACGAGTGCACATTCGGGAATTCCTTCATCGTTGATCGTCCGGAAATACGCAACCGCACAGTACGCCGACTCGCTGGCGTCTACAAACAAGTGTAGTTGTAGATTTTGATACCGTTCTTTGGTTGCACCTGAGAAGTAACAGCGAGGTATTTTGAGTCGACTAACAGCTTCGAACAGTTGGGTCCAATTTTTCCACCGTAGGTAAAGATCATCGTTGACCTTTTCGTCCCACTGTGCTCCCGTTCTCCACACTTCTTGCAGGAGAATCTTCCCGTGCACTACAAACAGGCTCAGGAATCCCAGTGGATCGAAAAGTGACATCAGACATTTCAGCATCTGCCTTTTTGTAGGGCGTTCGCCAGTCGTAACCAGACTGGAAATATCTGGTTTCATCACGGTCGAGAAGCTGAAGGCATCTTCCAGCGTCGACCACAAGAGTCCGAGAACTCGCTCATAGTCGCCTTGTTTGTCCGCTGCAAATCTCTTATCTTCTCCTGATTTGGTTTCACCTAAAGCGGTCAGAACGTCGTTACTGTTTGACAGCCAGTTCCTCAACTCGAAACCGCCCTGTTCGTGGACATAACGCATTTCTTGGGACACCCTGATCGCCTCCTCCGTTGATTCGTAGCTTTCCAGGGAGTCGTCTACGTAATGGTTGTCCACTATGCCTTCGACTGCTCGGGGATACAGCTCTTGGAACTCCCTAGCGTTCTTGTTTTTAATGTGTTGAGCAGACGCAGGGGAACACGTTGAGCCGAATGTGGCGACATCCATGAGATACACGTCGGGATTGTCGGCGGGATTCATCCGCCACAGAAACCGCTGCGAGTGACGATCCTCCTTACGTATAAAGATTTGGTGGAACATCTCTCGTATGTCGGAGGAGACGCCCACCTTGAACTGACGGAAGCGCACGAGAACACCAGGAAGTGATGTCAGCTGATCAGGACCCTTCAGCAGTACCGAATTCAGAGAAATCCCGTTTATGGCCGCTCTAGCATCCCAAATCATTCGGATCTTGCCTGGTTTTCGAGGATTTACTACCGCTCCTAGCGGCAAATACCATACTCGACGAATGTCGGCGCTAGCTAACTCCGCTTCTGTGGCACGATGCGCGTAGCCTTTCAGCTGATAGTCTTCCAGCTGACGTTGCAAAGCTTCTCGAAGATCCGGGTTCCGATCCATACGCTTTTCAAGACACTCTAAACGTCGAAGGGCCATGCTGTAGTTGTCTGGAAGCTCTACGTGGTCGAACTTCCATAATAGGCCGGTCTCGAAGTGATTGCCAACTCGGATCGTAGTTTCCTCCATTATTTGTTGAGCGCGCTTATCTGCCTCGGATACTAGGGGAACGACGGGCTGCATGATGACTTCCTCCGTAGTGAAGAAGTCCTTGACGAGATCATGTAGGGCTTGATCCGACGTACATCCGCAGGCATGGTAGTTGACTGATGATCTTTGGCCATCGCTTGCTGTCCCTCCATAGATGCACCACCCTAGCCTGGTTTTCGCAGCAACAGGTTCGCGCCGCAGTCCTTCACGCACTTTCCGCGGAACCATCAAGTCCAAATTGTTCACTCCGATCAGCAGCTTCGGTACTGCCTTGGTGTAACTTCTAACTGGAAGACCCTTAAGGTGTTCAAATTGTTCGGACAGGCGATCATACGAGAGGGTTTGCATGGGCAACGACAACTCCTGAACAGTTTGAACTTCTTGTAGTGAGTACTTCTTTCCATCGGCGGACGAAATGGTCAGCGACATTTGCTGCGATCCTTGTTCGGTGCGTGTAACGTTCGCCGTCCACAGCAGACACAATGGCATTGCTACTCCTTCGACTCCAAGTTCCTTGGCCAGACTGTCCTCGACCAGCGTTAGAGATGATCCATCGTCGAGGAACGCGAAAGTATCCACTGTTCCCTTGGGCCCGTGCAACGTCACAGGAAGAATTCTAAATAGCAGCGACTGTGTCACCTGACGATGAGTGTGATTTTCTGCCGTGTTCACCGACGACTGTATCGGCGTATTGGTGTTGCTGCGATTCGGGTGTAGAAGCGGATGGTGACGAAATCCGCAACCGTTTGTCCCACAGTTACTGGTTTTCCTACAGCTTCTTTTTCCATGCGAACTCAAGCAGTTTCGACACAGTCCATTTGACTGGACACACTTCCAACGTCCGTCCACGGAAAGCGATTTGAAGGTGCGACAATCCTGGATACGATGACCAGCGTTCTTGCAGGCGGGACACGACTTTGCTTCTTCGCGATTCGGCGGCGCATTGGTTCCGGAACTGGATGCTGGATCACTATGATGGCTGTTAACACTTCCTCTCGACTTTGAATTGTTCTTCACGTAGGCACCTTGTTTTCCACTGCTGCTAGCGTACACTGTCACTTTGCTCACTGCCTTCACTACACTGGACATGAAGAGGCCGAACGTCGTGAGATTGACCTCCGAGAATCCCTGGAGGTATGAACCCCATTCCATTTGGAGGTGTGGTGGGAGTTTGGCGACAAGTTCCGCGAGGAGGGAGGGGTTTGACAGGTGTGTGGCTTGTCCTGCAGCCTCTAGGTGGTCGCAGAGGCTCTGAATGGACATTCCAAAATCAATAATGGTTTGGAATTTTTCAACTTTTGGTGACGGAGCAGAACGCACCTTGTCTAAGAGTGCTGAAATCAACAACTCTGGTCGACCGTAAAGCATGTGGAGTGTTTCCATAATGTGTGGCACTGACTCCGGCAATAGCAATCGGCTTTGAACTGCCTCATACGCCACGCCTTTCAGGCTTCGCTGAAGGCGGCAAAGATTTTCGGCACTGGAGTACCCACAAGCTAGTGTAGTGTTCATAAAACTGCTTATGAATACCGGCCAATCGGCAGGATTGCCAGAAAAGGGGGACAAGTCGCGCGGCATTACTTGTCTGGCCGCTAACTGCGAGGGGGAGGGGGCAAAAGTGGCTATATTTGCATTTAGCAATGGTGCTTGCGAAGGCGATAGAGCAATGCTACCAAATTGCTTCATTAGATGCTGAAGGTTGCCGGCGTTACTAGGTGGCTGAACATTTACTGGTAGAGGATTATTATCTGGCTTACCTGGTGGCTGAGGGAAAGATACTTCTCTATTAGGAGATTCGGGTTGCGGTGGCGGGGACGGCGATAATGGCGGCGAAGCGGCCGCGACTGCCGGCGGGGCTGCCGCCAGAGTTCCAACGGTTGGCGCAGGTCCCGACGGTGGTGCATGTTGGTACATCCGCTGGAATACGGGATACGTTGGTATACGATATGGTACCGCAGCAGGCGGTAGCGTCGACGTGGCGTGGAGCATCGGCGGCATGGGGGCACCAACGTGATATGGGCCCAAATTCTCTTGTTGATGGTGCGAAACGATTGGACGTGGAATCTCTGGCATCCTCTGTTCCACCAAAGACTGCAGCGGGCCCTGTACAGACGCCGAAGGAGGTCTGGCAAACGGCTGCTCGGTTGAGGGGTTCTCCGGTATAAAGTTCAACTGGTGCTGCGGGGCAGCGAATAGCTGCGGGTTAGGCGGAAGCATCATAGCGGGAAACGAACTCGGATTCGACGTGAAGAATTTTGTTGAGCCCGCATCTGGTATTGCGCACGCTGGCGCCGTGGAAGGCACTGTCGTCGAATCGGACACCACGGCTGGGGCCAGCGGAGGTTGTTTATATGCCTGCTCAGTGCAAGACATTTGTGCTGGAGTAGACTGCGCTAGAGGTACGGTTCCTGTCACCTTGTTGAAGACGGCCTGCCTAATTGGGTCTCCGTCCTGGGTCGGACCGGATATGAGGGCTCCTGTCGCTGGAGCCACTCCGAACGATCGTTGATTTGGCAACGAAGGATGCTTCAGCGGACTCTGTTGATTCACACTATCTGGCTGCTGGACTTGGGCTGTGACGTAACTGCTAGCGGTAGCGGTAACTGGCTTCGGTTGGTTGGAAGGGGCTGGCGGCAACGACGGACGGCCTGTCTCCGTTGAAATGGCAGGAATGATGGCGTCCTCCTTCTGCTCTACGCAGCTTTTCACCCAATTCGCAACCTTCGCGATGCTGGCTTGTTCGCTCACTCTGCTGCGTTTACTCCGAACACTTTCGCTCTCTTGATCTAGCTCCAGTTGGGATTCGAGCAGTTTGTACTTCTGCTCGACAAACTTCTGCTGGATTGCTTGGAGCTCATTAAGCTTCTCAAACTGCAGATTGATTCTCGCGGACCGTCCGGATTGGTTCGAGCATCGGGATCCACGAGATGTCCGTGCGATGCTGCCCAGGTCATCCACCTGACACTTTGAGCAAGACCAAGAACGATCCTTAATCGAATCGGTTACTCCGGCGCACGAAAAGTGCCACCAAGTTTGGCAACCATCGCACTGCACCATGTTTTCGTCGCCGTTCAGGCGATCGCACTGTACGCAGTCTGACCGATGTTCGTCGAGCGTGTGTGCGTGGTGCAGCGATTGGTCACCGGGCATCTCGGGAAGAGATTTAGATGGAATTGATTCCATATCGACGCGTTAATCAACTGCTGACGATTTATCAAAAGATTTGTTCCCAAATTTTCGGGAGGTTATAATTGCCCTTCACAAGGTCGATTTTCGTCGAAGCAAATCACAACTTCAGATGTTAGTTGTAACGTAGCTTTTGCTGCAATTTTATTTTTCGTTTTAGTTTTAGTGTAATTCATTAGTTATAAGATTTGTACTCACATAAATCGGTTTGCATGTGTAGATTTAAGGACAATTTTCCCGTACTTTTCGTGTTTCGTGTGTTCCTGCATGATACATTTTAATTTAGATTAAGCTCTAACAATAGAAATAAGGAACTTACTTTTTTGCATGAACCACTAACACTTTTAAATTAAGAACAATCAGTTTTAAGTAATTAACAAACTTGCTTGTCGATTAGCTATAGGAGATTAGGATCAATAATTAATTATAACAATTTACATGATAATTAACTTGGAAATTTCACCTTAGCGAGTTTAGCAAGTTCAACGTGTTTTACTTTAATAATAGCTAATTCATTGCATGACATTCAATTGACACATCTGTCACTTATGCCCTGTCATCCTGACAAAGCTGTCAACGGCCGGTCCGGCCGTCACGGTATCGTGACCAACAGTGCTGCCAGTACCAACATTTGGAGTAATCTTTGAATAAATTTCTGAAGAAATCTCTGAAATATTTATTTATGTGTACTGTATGTATGTATGAATGTATGGGATGTAATGAAGAAATCCCATGAAAAAAAAACCAACATCTTTTTTTTTTGCACGTTTAAGGGCGCAAAAAAATAGAAAACTCACATAGGATACTCACTTTTTAACATATATATGGTCACAAAAAATCGTAGACGGTTTCTAATATTTAGAAGGAGAAATTTCCATTACGTATGCAGGCACAAAAACTGTAATAAACGCATGAATTTTTACTCTACGGTTATGAGAGCACAGAAAAAATATGTAAATAGTTTAGATAATTACATTATATTCAGGAGGGCGGAACAAGAGATGATTACATACTTTTTAAATTGAGGAAGCACAAGATTTAAAAAGAAATGGCAGTGGTAATTTCATGAAAACCTATATGAGCAATCACTAAACATAATATAAGATTTTTTTCCGCCGTTCCAAAATCATAATGCTGATTGGGAATTGGAGCGCAAACAAAAATTCAAATATTAGGAAGGAAGTTTTTCTTTTGTGGGCCCAACGATATTGTAAAAGTCAAAGAGATGATGTCTATAAGAAAAGTTTTTTTTTTTCTAACTCCCCCATTCCATAACATAGCTTTTTTTACCTTCGGGGACGGGGCGTTAAATCTTGGATTATTCAAGAGGGCAATTTTTGTAAATTCATGAGTGTTCAAACATATGAAAAGCCACGAGATTTTCTTATATTTAGGAGAGCGACAGATAATTACCCAGTGTCACAGTAAATGTGAGTGGGGGCGCAAAAACATTGAAATTTCTATGTAAGCGATTCAGATATATTTAAGATGCGAGAGAGTACGTTCCAATGTCAGAAATGAGACTTTCCTACACGTCTATAGGCGCAAAATTAGAATATCCACTACATTCAATTTAGCTTGAATTTGTAAGGTTGTAAAACATGTAAAATCACATAAAAGATTTTTCTAAAAAGCGTAAGAAAATTTTACAATAACATAAAAGAGAATCTTCATACAAGTATGCGAAAGTAAAACTTTTTTTTTACATACTTGGAGTATTATCGGCAGGTTTGCTATCTTCGTCGTGATGAGTTTTGTTCGCCAAACTGCCTGAAACTTGGTTGGGAATGATTTTAAACCAACTTTGAACTCAACATGTTTCAAAAACTACCCATGCAGAAGAAAACAAAACTGCCGAAAACACATAAGTTCTCCTATTTGAGGGCGCCCATCTGGTATCAACGGGAGGGTTTAATCCTTCCTATTACTCAAGTTCCGCATAATAGGTGTGTGTACCCTTGCTTTAATCTTTCAGAAAAATTTCTTCGAAAATGCCGCCTTTCTTAGCTTGGACCTGGAAGGGCGCAATAAAATCGAAAAAAAAAATCAGCAAGTAGATTTTCTGCCAGTAGGGTGGAAACAATTCTTAATTAAACTGAGAAGTTGATTTCTAACAGGTACGGAAGCACAAAAATGAAAAAAAAAACATAGGATGTTCTTCTTATATTTTCGAGGGCGCTCTCATACTGGGAGTTGAAAAGATTCTTTTTTAGGCTTAAGGAGCTGAAACTCCAATATCATAAAAAGGACTTTTCTTACTCGTCTATAGACAAGCGCAAAAAAATAGAATTTTTACAAAGTTTTTATCCGCTGAAATTTATAAGGGCTTAAAATCTAAAACCATATAAGCGATTTTCCAATGTTATATATTGGAAAATCGCTTATATGATTTTAGATTTTAAGCCCTTATAAATTTCAGCGGAAAAAACTTTGTAAAAAGAGCATAAGAAAAAAAATCCTCTGCAATAGAGATTTTTCATACAAGTATCGGAAAAAAGCAATTAGAATGTTTTTTTTTCTCACATATATAAGGGCGCCAAGCTCGTTCGCAATGGAGGGTTTTTGGGGGTCTCATACTTAAGTTTCATATGCTAGGCTCCTGTTACAGAAATTACGAAAAAACCCATGCCACCTTTTTGTAGTCTGAAAGACGAAAAAGAATTTATAAAATACCTGATTTCATTATATCCAGTAGGGCGGAAACTGTTCTTAATAACTTCACTGAAAAGCTATTTTCTTACATATATGGAAGCCTTAAAAAATACATAGGTTGTTATATTTGCGAGGGCGCTCATACTAGGATCTTAAAAATCTTGTTTTTAATCTCAAGAGCTGGTTACTCAGTGAGTAACTTGGGGTAACCACGATGACACCACTGGTAGTGGCAACCTTAAGTTTCCACTCTGGCCCTCGCATCCCCTATGTGGCTGAAATTATTCTGCATATCATCCGAAATTGTGATTATGCTGCCGTCGTCGTCGTCGTCGTCGCTTCCATTGTCATTCGTCTATGGTTTTTTCCCCTGTGGCTGGTTGTTGGAATCAGCAGAGTCAATAGACAGCAGGCGCTTCTCTGTTTTCGTTGTGATTTCTCTTCCTTTCTGTTGTCGTTTGTGTGTAGTTCGACTCGAAAACCCGGCGGCTGCTCCCTTATCAATACCATCGCTGTCCCGTTCAAGTTCGGTTGCTTGTGTTGACTGTTGTGCTCCCTGTTGCTTTTTCACTTCTTCGTCCTGCTGTGGTGTCATAATCGGACAGGCTTTTTTGAGGTGCGCATCCGATTTGCACACGTAGCATTTCAGCTTCATCCCTTCAAAATAAATCCTTCCTTTCCTACCGAAGAAGGTGAGAGATTCTGGGATTTCCTTCTTGATGTCCATGTGTACGCCGCGGACGCCAGAAAACATATTCAGACCGCTGTCTGCTGGGAACCGTTCACGTACGACGCGCTTAACCGTGCCGAACTTCTCCAATACTGAAGACAATTCAGTATCCGGTACCTCCGGTGGAAGATCAAACACCCGAACGTATCGGGTGTGACCTCCCGCTACCGACATGTGCAGCATCACTTTTTTGCCGCCGGTGTAAAGAAACGGCAGCACACTGCTGTTGCCAGGCCCGGATTTAAGGGGGGGGGGGCAAAGGGGGCAAGTGCCCCGGGCCCCCCGATGAAGGGGGCCCCCCAAGAATCCGAAATACAATTTATATTTTTCAACGAAACCATATGAAATTCACGTGAATGAGCGTTCATATTTTATACAAAGCCCCTACAGCCACAGCTGTTAAGGTGTGGATATTCAGCATGACCATACTAAGGGTGACGCGTTCAATTCCCGGTCGTTCCAAGAACTTTTCGTAAAGGAAAATCCTTGACTTCCTTAGGAAAAGAGTGTCTTCGTGTCTGCCACACGGTATGCACATACGAAATGGTCATTGACAAAGGAAACTCTTTGTTAATAACAGTTCCACAGTTACTGTGGAAGTGCTCATAAAACACTAAGGTAAGAAGCAGTGTCCCAGTAAGGACGTCACACTAAAAAAAGAACTTATTATAGGGTTTCTAAAGGTATCTAAACTATGTTTGGCCATTTATCTGGATTTTCTCTTAAGAATAATTCGAAATCAAAAGTTTCATAATTTTTGGTGCAGTATTTGAAAATATGCGATTTTCTCTAAAAACCCTTGAAAGTTCTTATCGAGTGGAAACACTTTTCCGTGACTTCAAGTTGCTACAAAAAGTGTCTCTAAGCAGAGTGCAAGAAAGATTAAGCTTTTGAGTAATTGTACATAAATATAAATTTCAATAGTTTCACAAATCTATCTATTATTTCACAATGATTATACAATTATACATACGTTTGTTGATTATGATTATATTTTGGAAACAAATGTCTTATACTTATTTGCATCAGTTCGCTGCTATCATGAAAAAGAGAAGATGATGAATTCTGGAGATGTTTGGGAGTTAAGGCTAGTTTTGAAAACCGAGTGTCCTGGAAACTGTAACTTTACATATCTTTATGTTTGGTTTTACTGAAGATATTAAGATTTATTGCTACAGTTGCTCCCAAGAGACTAATCTTTATATAATCTGAATTTTGAAATACTCGTCGATCCCGTGCAATCTCAAATAAAGTTGCTGCATGTTTTAGTAGATTTTCAACTGAACGCTAAGTTCTTAAACTTGTTTTCAATTCGGATGAAAGTTTAAAATATATGTACTATCCGAACGAGATGTCATTTACGCTAGCATTTTGACATTTGAGTCAAATATCAAATTCAATGTTCGAATAGTTTTCAATTTGTCGGAGTTTTGGAGAAGTTCAGAAATCAGAAGCTTTCAATATTAGGTCTAAAATAATACATAAGATTAAGAAAAAAAAACCCTAATTAATCCACCTAGCGGTGATGGTGCCTTTCTCGTGCTTTAAAATATCCTTTCAACAAAACTCGAGCGACATGTTGATGACATTGACATAAATAAAAAATGAAAACTGCTTGCTAAATCTACTCAATATGGATACATTTTATATTAGCATAACATCCAATATTCAGAAAATATAAGACAACAATCCAAAACTTAAACCAAACAAGTGTCATGAAGCCGCAAAATTTTGAAACGTCATTTTAGATTTTCCGGTCATCATTTTATGACTCCGGATATCTACCGCAACTAAACTAACCGCCATCTTGAACATTGAGACACCATCTTGGATGTTCTGGTATTCATTTTTGGACTCTGCACCTAAAATTACATAAAATAGTCGCCGTATTGAATTTTGGCATGTCGTTTATGATTTTCTGGTTACCAGTTTTGGACGAAGACCGGCATTCTTCCCCATTCAAACTATAGTCATATTGCAGACCTTGTGAAACAGCGCACAGCTTGGGTTTTCTGATTACAAATTTTGAATTCTGGACATATTTTCATACAAAATATGCCCATAATGCAAGAATTAAAAATCCTGTAAAATAGGCACTAACTTGAATACTGGGCCATTATCTTGGACTTTGGACCGCTATCTTGGATACTCTGGTAGACTCCGAACATATTTCCCATACCAAATATAAGTGTTTTACATAGTTTTAGAGCTCAAAATTCCTTCAAACAGCCACCATCTTCTGTTGACGTGATCAAATTCTTCTTTTTCCATTCAACGTTGACCCATCCTGCTATAAATTTATACCTTAGGAATCTGGAATGGTACGATTTGATGAGATCGCTTTAGTTTTGTCTATATTTTGTTCTCATATATGAGAACTTAGACCTATTCGTCACTGTTGTTCCTTTGAACCTTTTCGTCGATATTCGGCCTCCTTTGTCTCCGACATTCGCAACACAAGCAATCAAACTACTGTTCGAAACAAAAATGTCAAACGCACCACGATAGCGGCTTCGGGAGACGGTTCGGCTTTTGTTATTCCTGTCTTCTTCCATAATAAGAGCTACGTTGCCCATCTGTGTGTCGTATTCAATGCAACATGCAATAATAAACTAATATTAACATTCATAATTGGAATTAGCTGAAAATCTATGCGTAAAGCTAGAATTAGATACATGTCATCGTGTCAGATGACATTGATTTGACCCTTTCTTATGTTTATTGATCTTCGTTCTACTGCTCGTGCTGTGTGTAGGTAAGAGGTAACGATAGCGCACGAATGTAACAAAGCCGACTGACACCTGACTGCGGCAACGAAATGAAGGTTGTAAAAAGTGTCGAATGTTTACAAGACTGGTCGTGATTTGATATACCGCATCCATGGGTTTGGTTAAATTTTACATTTTACTACCCGGATCTGATTCCGGGTAACTACCGGCTGAACCAAATATGGTCTAACATTATTGTCTTGTTAACTGCTCATCGGTTAACCAAAAACGCTGCAAATTGAAGGTGTCACATGCAGGGTTTGACAATTTCGACGGGACTCTCGGAACCAATTCCGGAACACTACCAGTTGTCTTTAGTGTGACGTAAGGCTATTTTCTAACTAACTGTTCATCAGGTTATCGCAAAAGCCACGATTTGATGTGTCACATGCCTGGATTTGGTTTACTTCTACATTTGGCCTCTTCCGGCCACTCAAAACCGATTCCGAAACACTTGCTGGCCGTTCATTAGGTAATCTAAAAAACCGCTATTTGATGTGACGCATGTACGGGTTTGTTTCTCTTTCAGATTTAACCACTTCGGCGGGAACCCCGGAACGGGTTCCGGAACACTACTGGTTCAGATATGGTCTGAGATGGTTTTCCTGCTCATTGTCCATCAGGTCATCGAAAATGCCGTGGTTTGATGTGCCGCATGCATGGGTTTGGTTCAATTGTATATCTGGCCACTTCCAGCGGGACGCCTAGAACCAGTTTCGGAACACTACCGGTTCAGATATGGTCTGAGAGGATTTTCCTGCTCATTGTCCATCAGGTCATCTAAAATGCCGTGGTTTGATGTGTCGCTTGCATGGGTTTGGCACAATTGTATATTTGGTCACTTCCAGCGGGACGCTCAGAACCGGTTCGGGAACACTACCGGTTCAGATATGGTCTGAGACTATTTTCCTGCTTACCGCTCATCAGGTTATCGAAAATGCCGCGGTTTGATGTGTCGCATGCATAGGTTTGATGCATTTTCATATCTGGCCCCTTCCTGGGGTACCGTTCCGGAACACCTAAATGGCCATATCTCCGGAACGGCTGAACCGATCCGAACCATTTTCAATAGGAAACAATGGGACCAGATTCCGCGTCGAATGAACTGTCGGTCATTGAAAACGGATGAGGTTTACTGCCAAAAAGTGATGTGAGTTTTTTTGTACACACACATACAGACACACACACACACACGCACACACATACACACACACATACACACACACACACATACACACACACACAGACATCACCTCAATTCGTCGAGCTGAGTCGATTGGTATATGTGATTTGACCCTCCGGGCCTTCTATCAAAAAGTCATTTTTGGAGTGAACATATAGCCTTTCCAGTACACTTAGTGTACGAGAAAGGCAAAAACGTAATTGTATGGTTCATTTTTTTCGAAATTTTGATTCTGGGGGCCCACTTTTTAGGGTTTGTCCCGGGCCCCCCGAGGCCTAAATCCGGCACTGGCTGTTGCTCTGAAGAACCAATTTCATAGCACTTTCACACTTGAATCGAATGAACACGGCTTTCTCGTCAGAGATTTTGTATGCCGTGTCCATCATTGACCGGTCACCTTTGAGGGTCTTGACAAAGCGTGCCATGTCCTCAATAGTTGGCTGTGCAGCGTTCCCGGGAAATTGGAAAGCTAAAGTATTTTTAATTTCTACTTCGTTTCCCATTTCGTTTTGCTGAATATTTCAACCGCGCGTCCGTTAAACAAAGGAAACCGAGTAGCTGCTGAGTAGCGAAAAACACAACCTGTCTCAACAAACGGTAGCTGTCGACTGAGAATCACCATGATTAACATAGTGCTTCTTTGGCGTATCTAGGATTTTTTCCTAGGGGGTGCCTGGGGGTGCCAGTTTCAGTGGCTTCCAGGCTGTTTTTTGTTTTTGTAAAAAGAAATGCCGATCCACCCTCAAAATCTTAGTATAATGATATACTGCATCGCAGGACAAATTAGCCCGAAAATTTACACGCGATATATTTTAAAGAACAGTTTTTTTATTATAATCTGAACCGTTGTACTGACTTAACACTCTCTCCGCCATGTGAGGTTTAAGAACTTGATAACATGATTACGTATAATACATGGAATTTGTATTTTCAGTCTAAACTTTAAAATCATCACAACCCCTTTGTTTTGTGGATTGAATACATTGATTAAGAATACATTTTTAGAGCAATTATCAGAAGTGTAAATCTCGGAAACTATCAAATATTCACAAATTTGCGTGTAACTTGTATTCATCGGGACATCCTCTTTGTTTTATTGCATGATAACAACCCTTATAAAATAGTTTTCAAGAGCAATTGTAAAAGTATTTTTTTCTCTTCCCCTGTTGTGGAAATTGAGCCACTGCGTCCAATAAGCTGAACTTTTGTGGCATTGTAAGAGTTATAAATACTTGAAATTGCAAAATCAGGATACATATTTGCATTTTTTGTTTGACCACAACATTAATAGCGAACTTCGATTTTTCTCTTCGGGACTCTGATTCTATGCTATAGTATATTAAAGAAATTTGGGTTTTCGGCAAAACATGGTTTCGGTAATTCCTCAGGGAATATTCCCAGCAATTTAATTAGAAATTGTTTTGCAATTTATTTTAAGTAAAAAGAAAATTATGTTAAGTACTGTTCCTTTGAATTCCACTAAGAATTTGCATCCTTTGACAAAAGATGTCAAAGGATGGAAATTCTTAGTGGAATTCAAAGGAACAGTACTAAACATGATTTTCTTTTTACTTACAGATATTCCCCTAACAAGCCCAGGTTCATCATCATCAATTTATTTAATTAAGATTTGTTTTATTTCTTAGAAATTACTTTGAATTTGGCTAATTTCTTCGAATTTATTTGGTTATTTTTTTGGAATTTGATATTAAATATCTTTTTCGAATCCTTTGAAAATTTCATCGGAAATTACTTTGAAAATTTCTTTGGAAATTCCACTAGGAGTTTATTTGGCTTTTTTTTATTTCATTGGCAAATCCATTGAATTATTTTTTCGGGAGTTCCTTCGCCAATTTTTTAGTAGTCTTTCAAGCGATGTTTTGTTAATGTCAGCAACTCTTTTGATTTTTTTAGAGAGACTTTTCCTCCAGGGCATTTGTCTCTGCTATTGATATTTGCTTTTTAAAATTCAGGCAATTCCTTTGGGAATACTTTTAGTGAAGCCTATGGTGATTAATTCGACATTGACACTGGGAACTTCCTCACTGTTTTTTTTTTGGAAATGTCTTCAGCAAGTCATTCTACTTGTTTTTCGGATTATCGTCAGTTTTTTGAACTTCCATTATCTATGCTATTACGGAATTTCTTCACCAGATCCTTCGAAAACTTCTTCGGATGTTCTTTTATAAATAGCTTCTATAATTTAAATAAAAATAGTTTAGACAATTTCTTCTAGATTTCTTCAGTAATTATGTAAGGAATTCCTGCAGCAGATGATTTCGGCACACCTTCGGCATTTCCGATGTCACTTGCATCCAACATTTATTTGGGAATTTTATCAGCCAATCCTTTGAAAATCTTGGAAACTTCTATTATTACTTTAAAGGGTGTCCACGATGAAATTGGCACGCAAAAAATATTTTATAACTTTTGATTGCGTTCGCCAAAATAGATATTTTTTTGACCATGAATAGTATATTATGTGAAGCTAATACCATAAAATTTTCATTAAAATCGGTTGAGTATTAGCGCAGATATTGTCGATATCATAAAATGGGATTTTAGAAAATTTAGGCACCCATTTCAAAAAATTGCTTAGGCTATAGCTTTTTTGTTACCTCATCAAAACGTTTGAAAATTTCACTTGATATTCTTAACATAATCAATTAAGTGGTAAAAATTTGATCGAAATCGGTTCAGTACTTTTTCTAGTAAATATCCAAAGCTCAAATCACTTCAAGGTAAATTTTAGGTACTTTTTGACCATTTTAGTTCCTCGTGCACTATTTTGACTGTAGAACTGATAACACTGTCCCGATTTTTATAAAACTTTGACAGTGTAAAATTGTTGTGTTAAACTGTTTACAGTGAAAATTTCAGCCATTTTTGTTGAGTACTTTCAAAGTAAGAGCAGTTTGAATTTCACTATACCAAAAACCACATCTGCTTATTGTGACATAGTGCGACATAAATGGCTATAACTTTTTAACAGTATGATCAAATTGAATGAAATTTTGACAAATTACTTCAACATACACACTTTACGTACATAAAAATTTTCATTGAAATCGGTTCAGTATTTTTGGCGCCAGAGTTGAAACGGCAAAAAAGTGATATTTTCCAAAATGTTTGTTTGCACAAGATTCTCAAGTAGAAATTTCAACAATATCTCCGCCAATACTCAACCGATTTCTATGAACATTTTATGGTATTAGTTACACATAATATACTATTCATGGTCAAAAAATTAGCTATTTTGGCGAACGCAATCAAAAGTTATACAATATTTTCTGTGTGCCAATTTCGACGCCCTTTAGGAACTTCTTCGGTAATTCCTTTGAAAATGGATTCGGTAATTTTCTTAGAGATTTCCTTCGGGAATTTCTTTGAAAAAAAATCTGTTGCGGTTCTTTAAAAATTCTGTCACTGCAATTACTTTTAGAATTCTTTCTAAATTTTCTTCAGAAATTCCTTTGATGATTTCGGAAAATTCTTTGAGAATTTTTTCGATTTTTTTTTGTGAATGTTTGTGGAAATTTTTATAGAATATATTTTGGCAATTTATTTTGAAATTGGATTTGGCCAATTTCTTAAGAAGACTTACTTTTTTCCATGAGGAATTCCTCTGGTAGTTCTTATATGAATTCTTTTGGCAACTACTTTAAAAGCTCTAAGGATGGATTTTTTTCCGGCAATTTCTTTGGGAATTTGTCAGGACATTTTTCGTGAATTTCATATGATTTTCTTAAGGCAAGTCCCCTTGAGAATTTCTGAATTTCCAGTTCAGCCATTTTTGGAAGCAATAAATTTAAATACAATTAAATCATAAAGAATTACAGAAGTAATCGCGATAAAATTTCCTGAGAAATTTGCAAAAAAAACTGAAAAAGAAATTGCCAAAATAATTACGGAGCCATTGAAATTGAAATATAGAAAAAAAATTTCAAAGAAATTGTTGATTGCATTCCCAAACAACGTAACTAGCTGAATATCAATTTCCTAAACTAAAGTTTGCTTAAGAGTGGTTTGTTCCTTTCCTATAGAGCTAAAATGTTTGTAGGGTTCCAATGAAACAACCGGAGAAATTTTCAAAAAAAAGAACAATAATGCCGAAGGAATCCTTAAAGAAATGACCATACTGCGGTTTAGCAAATACGGAACCGTGTGTTCTCGAATCCCACCAGCACGCGATTCTTTTTCCACAATTTTTTCTCTCATTTTGTCAATTAACGACATTCTGTTCTTTGTACCAACTTTTCGAACTCTCTAAGCAGAATACCCTCTTTGAATGAATGAATCAGTTTCGTACCTTTTAATTCCACCCTATTTTGCTTATCCTTTGACAGATACGCGTATTTCGACTACCACTTGTAATCTGAGGAAGACAAGTCAGTTATCCACTCTGTGCCTTCTAATTAATTACAAGTTTTTCCCGTACATTCATATAAGATTTCACTAGAGATTTCTCTGGTAATACCTCCTAGGATTTCTCTGGAAATTCCAACTATTCCCGAAATTCATTTAGGGATTCCTCAAGAGATATCTATTGGGATTCCTTCAGCTAGAATTCCTTAAAGAATGCCAAGAGGAGTTCCAGGTGTAATACCATGATTAATTTCTAGAGTAATCCATGAATTCCTGAATGATTCTTTAGAAAAATCCCTGGAAAAATCAAAGACATTGCTGGAAGGAAAACTACCTAGAAGAATCCCGGCAAGAATTTCAGAAGAAATCTCTAGAGGGATTCCTGCAGGTATCACAGTAAGAATTTCTGGAGGAGACTTAGGAGGCATTCCTGAAACATTAGAAGCAGCAAGAATCGCTTGTGGAATCCTAGGAGGAGTTCCTGTAGAAGTCCAACAAGAAATATTTGGAGAAATCCCAGATTTTTTTCCAGGAGGATTTCCAGGTGGACACACCGAAGGTATTTCTGCAAGACTCCTATGAAGATTGTCTTGAATAATCCCAACAAGTTTTTGAAGGAATCCCTGGAGAAATTCTTAGAAGAATCCATAGAAGAATTCTGGAAGTAAGAATGACTGGAGGAGTCCTAGGAGGAATTGCTGGAAGAACCACAGCAGGAATAGCTTGAGAAATCCAGCTGAAATTCATGGATGAAAGCCAAGAAGAGTTCCTGTAGGAATCCCATGGGAAATTTATGAGAGATATCCGTGGACAAAATATCTTGCATAAAAAATCCTGGAGGAATAACCGGAGAGTTTCTGAAGAAATCACAGGAAAAATCTCAGGAGGTATTCTTAGAAGGATTCTGGGATGTATCACTGTAGAAACCTCAGCTGAAATCCTAGAAGGAATTGCTGGAGGGAACTGCATACAACTGCTTGAGGGAATGCCGGGGGGAATCCAAAGAAAAAAAAATCCTTGGTATACCTAGAGATGTCCCTGCAAGAACCGGTAGAAGTATTCTGGAAGAATCTATAGAGAAGGCCCTGAAGGAATCGCAGGAGGATTTTCTGAAAGAATCTCAGGAAGAATTCCAGCCATTATGCTAGGATAAATTCGTATAGGAATCACTAGGAAGAATTTCTGGAGAAATTTATGGAAGAATCACAAGAGGGGTTGTTTGAGGTATTCTTGAAGGAAGGCCAAAAAGAGTTTCTGCAGCAATTCCATGATGATTTTCTGAAGAAATCGTTGGATACAATCTCTGGAGGAATTCCTGGATGAGTTCTTGGAGAAATCCCTGGTGGAGCAAACCAAAGGAATTTCTGCAAAGATTTCAGGAAGATTGTCTGGAGGTCTCAGCAAAAAAAAACCAGGAGAGAGCTCTAGAATAATTCGGAAGTACCACAGTTAGAATTTCTGGAGGAAGAATAGCTGGAAGAACCGCATGAATTGCTTGAGCAGTCACAGCTGGAATATCTGGAGGAATTCTTAGAATTCCGGGAGCTTTCATAGAAGTAATTTCTAGAGAAATCCTAGAATCAGCAATGCCAGGGTATCTTAAGAGAAGTTCCTCTAACAAATGCCTGGAGGAACACCTACAGTACTCCTTTAAAGAATCGGTAGAAGTATACTGGTGGAATCCCTGATGGAATCGCAGGAAGAATTTCTGGAGGAATCTCAGGAATAAGTATGACAAGATGCCACAAAAGTTCAGCTTATTGGACGCAGTGGCTTAATTTCCCCAACAGGGGAGGAAAAAAAGGATGCCAAGAGAAATCCCTAGAAGTATTTCTGAAGGAGTCCTAACGGGAATTGCTTGAAGAATTCCAGCTGAAATTCATGGAGGAAGGTCAATAGAAATTCTTGGGGAAATCCCCTGCACGGGAAAAAATCCGCTGCTTGAAACCTGCTAAATGAGTCATGATTTCGCGTAAATGTGTGTTTTCATGTTATAAATATACACCACAAAAAAAGGTCATAATTTCATGACTCATGTTGCCGTAACGTCACCTTGGCGTTACGTTTTTCATATTTATTGACAAAAATTTGTAAGTTAAGTCATGATATCATGCCCATGAATACCAGAACTATTAACTAGATTCATAAAACCAGAAGCGGTATTCATAAAACTAGTAGTTGTCATTTATGGTTCCAGTTTTATTAGCGAAATTTGGTAAGTCGGTTCATATTATCATGAAGTACGTGCTCAAACTATGAACTAAATTTATGAAAGCTTGAGCATTACTCATGGTGCAAGTATTTGTCATTTATGGTACTGGATCGATTTGCGAAAAATGGTAGTACTGGTCATGTTATCATAAAGCAAGTTCTAAATTTATTACCTAATGTTATAAAAACATAAGCAGTATGCATGATTCTAGTATTTGTAATTTATACTATCGGATTAATTGGTGCAAAGTGGCATTTAAGGTCATGTTATCGTTAAGCACGCACTCTGAAATCATGAACAAGGTTCCTGAATATTGAAGTAATTTTTATGTCAATAATACCGTATTTTTTCTTCTGCTGATGAAGCTGGCCAAAATTTTGTGCCGGAATTGTGCGTGAGCGTGATTGTTCTGCTGCTGATGAAGCTGGCCGGAGTTTTGTGCCGGAATAAGGAGTTTTTTCACTTTCAACTTCTGGAATGTAGTTCAATAATTATATAGTTTACTAAATACTATTTAAGTAAGAACAATTCACTACACTTTTTCGAAAACCAAAAAAAAAATCTCACCGGAAAACACTGCCGCTCACAAAAGGCGCCTTGACAGAAGTGACAAAAATGGCGTAGGTGATTCTGCGCGAGGGTTTGCGTAACGCTTACAGTGCCCAAATTCGTTTGTTGTGATTCATGATTTTATGACTCTGCGTTATGTTCATACAACTCAGCGTCTGGTTGAGATGACTCAGCGTCATAGTTTTATGACTCAGCTTTATGGTATTCAATTTATGGAAACGAGCTTAATTTTTACATAACGCTTTTGACGGCCATGGCTTTTGTTGATGGAATCAGTTATTATTATTCATGATAATCGTTGTTAACGTCACGATATCATGACTTGTAGTTACAATATCATGAAGCGACAAGTTTTATGATTTCATTTTAGTCATGGATCCGGCAACGACTTTTTTCTCGTGTGTAGAATTTCTGGAAGAACCTTTGCAGAAAGTCCTGGATATATCCTTGAAGAAATGTATGGAAGAAACAACGAAGGGATTTTATAGAAAAATCTCAGGGAGATCTTTCGGAAGAATTTCCGGAATAATTTTCCTAGTAGAATTCCAGAAGGCACCACAGTGAGAGTTTTTAGAGGAGAGACATTGCTGGAAGAATCGCAGCTGGAGTTGCTTGAGGAATCATAGCCACAATTCCCGAAGGAAGGCCAATATAAGCGCCTGGAGGAATTCCATGAGAAATTTCTGGAAGAATCTCTGAATGAAATCTCTGAAAGAATTCCTGGAAGAACCACCGGAGGAACTTCTAAAAGGATCCCAGGAAGATTGCTTGAATGATTCCATCAGAAATGAAGAAAACCCAAAAAAAATTTTTAGATGAATCCCTAGAAGAATTCCGAGAAGAATCATAGCAAGAATTTCCAAAGATATCCTAGCAGAATTTGTTGGATCAATTTCTGCAGAAATTTTTAGTATGTACAACTCCATCAGGACTGCCTGGAGTATCCTATCCTAAGGGAAGTTTATTGAAGAAATATGGGAGAAATCCATAAAGGAAGCCTAGAGAAATCACTGTATGAATAGATAGAGGTTTTTCTGGAGGAATCTATGGAGAAGTCTGTTGATTGTTCTTACCAATATCTAAAACGCCAAACTATGCGTCGTTTAATAATTCCGGGTGTGCTTAAGTTTTGTTCAAATGTGCCATTAATAAATATTGGAATTATTGTGTTAAGTTTAAAATTTTAGCTGACTTTCAAGGAAAAATTCTAGGGGGTGCCAAATTTGTTCTAGGGGGTGCCAGGCACCCCTGGAACCCCCCCTAGCTACGCCAATGCTTCTACGATAAGACAAATTTATGAATAGGGAAGAAAAATCGTAAAATGATGCTGGACTGGAATCGATCCACGATCGTCGGGATCACTTAGTTCATATAAACGTTTGTGGATACACCCAAACCTCCATTTAGGTAGTGAGTCGGAACCGCTTAAATAGAATTTTTACCTAAATGGATTCATTACCAAAATGGATTTCAAAGTTGCGTTTCGAAGTGTTTCAGGAAGTTTCGGACCCAGACAACCAGTAAACGAATAAGATGTTGCATAAGATAATAAAGTGTAGGCCATATGCGTACATGCCTCCATTTAGGCGTATGTAAAATGTACGCATATCGCCTCCACTTTAACATCTTATTCAACATCTTATACGATCACTGGTTGACTGGGGAGTAGGTTGTCCCAAAACTGCACATGGTCAAAAAGCTTAGGGGCTCACCCTGCAAATGATAGCTAAGGGTGTTGTAAACAAACTTTTGTACGACGGCAACTTTCAGAAATGACGTTTAGAGGTCGCCCCGGTGAGATTTTTGAAAAATGACTATTTTTCGTATTAAATTTCATACAAATATTTTTTACCGTACAAATATTGGCAATACCCACTATTTTTATATTTTTTTACAGCTTGATATGGATCCAAACTTCTTGGAAAAAAATATTAACGACATGTTTTGCAGGTAACTTTTTGATAATGAATTTTTGAATTTACTAAAATCAATTAATAATGTCACCATAATTCCATAACACAATCAAGACAAAAACTTGTTGAGCATACGTGATTTTTTACTACACCAAAACCTCCATTTAGGTAACGAGTCGGGACTGCCTAAATAGAATTTTTACCTAAATGGATTCATTACCTAAATGGATTCAGTTCATTACCTAAATGGAGTACTTCATAACTATTTTTTGCTTTTTTCCTTTTCTCACTAATCCGTGAATATTAGCGGGAGTCTCTTACCTTGGTTTTTAGATACTTTGCTTAGAGACAACCAACTACGTTGGTAGATCCGACACCTATTCTCAAGGATGTCTTGGTGATGCTCAAACTGACAATGAATTCACCACTTGACAACACATAGTTACATGAGGCTGTGTAAACATAAATTTCATTCATAGTGCTCCAATAGATCACTGATAACATTTGTAGATCAGATGACCTAAACTCCAGGGATTTCTCGGATACTCTTAATGTTCGGGTCGGAAAAGAAACAAGTTCTTGGAGCAGTTGAATAATCACGCAGCTCAAAACTGTGGATGTTTATTTGAAATTTAGAATACAATTTTTTGTTTTCTTTTTTATCATTTAGTAATCACATTTATGGTTTCTTAAAGTTCTAGATTCGACCGAACAAGTAGATGATTCTCCGGTTGCTATTTCAGCCTACAGCGCAAATAGAGTATAGTTAGCTTGAATTCAATTGTGTTAGCCATTTACTCACGTACTCAAAAACAATTTTAGGAGAATAAATTTAATTCAAATAGAAAAATAGAGAGAATTCAATAATTTTATATAAATTCAACGAAAACGTGTGTTTCACTTTTAGTTTATCTTCGTCTTTTGTTTCTCGATCGCAGACGTCAGCTAAACTTCACCGCTGTTGTCATGACGTTTCAACCGGCGATAGGGATGTCGATTATCTCCACGTTCAAGCGTTTGGCGGCAACACTTAAACTTCTAACCCTCAAATACGTCGTATGTGCTCCTCAACTCTTATCTCTGCTTGTTTGTCGTAAACCAACTCGATCCCTAATCTTTAGTACACCAATTGCTCTGAACATAATCAAATTCCATTTCGGTAACGTTACCTTAATGGAGGTACCTAAATAGATTCTACCTAAATGAATTCTATCTAAATGGAAGATTTGGTGTATCGTGTTGCTAAATATGATCAAAAACTAAGCAGTGAATCGATTCTACATCATAGAGCAATTTCATGAAATTCATTCCAATCGTTATGGATTATTTGACACACACACAGTACCGCCTTACATCGCTTATTTGGCACTTTTTAATTCGTAACCTGCTCATTCGACATTTTTCGAATCAAAAAGTTATACTCACACCCACAGCACCTCCTTCCGGGTGTTCTGAATTGGTGCCATCCAACACCCAACCGCCTGGAGATCAATCGGAATGAAAAAATGTAAAAAATCTGCTTCGTCGTATGCGTTAATTCCCGTCATATCAGACGAAAAATAACCAATAATTACATATATTCTAACTTACCTTTGTCAATCGATCATCACATGGAAGCAGAAAGTTGTAGACTATCAATTAGCAGCCATTATGGCACTGGATATCGAATGATAACACGAAATAACACGTTTCAATTTCACACCTCTTACGAGTTGAAATTTTTGTCTAGTTTTGCATACGACGAAGGCAACCTCACCAAAGTTGCAGCTAGCCGAATTATTCTTCACCACCGTTCAATTTCCACTTCACCAGATTCATTGGATTTGATTGGATTTCACTGCTGGTGGTCCAGTGGAGTATTTTCTGTTTGACGAAACCGACTGAAGCGGGTTTCGAACTCACACTCCGAGGTTTAAAAAGTGTCTAGACGGCTGACGCCGCCAGCCACACGGCCACCTAAATCCCACAATTTTTTTTAAGATTCAAATATTACGTCCATCAATTTTTTGGGATTTCTAGACCCCCCCCCCCCTCCCCCTCTGTCACGCATTTTCCCTATACCTAATACACGTAGTGTCACACTTTTGTAGAAATTGGATTCTTTTGACGCAATCCTATAGTTAGGCCCAATAAGTCAACATTTGAGTGAATCGATTAAACTCACGCAAGGTAAATTGCCTTTACCTCCAACTAAAAATATACTCAAGAGTAGGTAAATTCAACCCAAAGCCCCCTTCATTCAACCCAAATTTGGAGAAATCTATATTTACCCAAAATTGGCTTATTCGCCTCAAGGACCCCCGTTGGATAGACGCTTCTCTGTTTATTTACGACAACATCTGTGGCGGAGAGAGGAAAAACAACCTAATTTTGGGTAACTAATCAATTTGATATACTCATTACAGGGTAAAATCGACCCAAATTAAGGTAATTTGAATTTTCCGTGTAGGACAAAAATAACCAAAACAGCAGACACTTGGACGTGTACTTCCCATTTACGTCGGCAAGAGGCTGTCCATTTATTACGTACCGAAAATTTCACGTTTTTTGTAAAAAATGTAAACCCATTGTAAAATTTTTCGTGGGAAACTCCTGAACCTGATATTTTTGTACGTTACGTTAGATTTCTCAAAACCCCATACATTCAATCCTTCCCAGTGAGTGGTAAGTACCAGTTATTCAGTACTGCGAAAATGAGGCAGAATTTTTTTATTGTGTCAATATTATTCTTCCAATCAGATTTTTTTTTTCCATTTTACCACTTTAATTTTATAAAATTTGGAATATGTCGATGAATTTATGAAGGAAATGTTACATTTTTTGTACATGATTTCGTTATTTTTGAAACATTTTGGTTTTTATAGCGCATTTTATATTTTTCGTGATCACAAAAACATTTTGCGCACATTTCGGAACTTCTCTCTCTCTCTCTCTCTCCTGTCAAAACTGTTCGTTATGTTCTAAATAAGTTCCAGGTGCAACATGTTTATAACAACCAGAATCAATGTTTTGGTTGATTTGGTTTGTAAACGGTTGTAACTAAGATTCGTTGAAACAATCAGATTATACTTCAGTTACAAATTGGTTTCGCAAGTTTCGACTAATGGTGACGTTTGTTTTCATTTTGCTAGTTGTTATAAAACTGTTACACCTCAGTTGGGCATTAACAACAGGATTTTAAGAGGTTTTAATTTTGTTTGTTTCATGAAAACTCAGTTGCAACATGTTTGCAACGATGATCATTTCCATTTTAGTTGCAGGTGCTACTTGGGAGGTAATGGTACACTTTTCAACTACTTTTGCAGTACAAATCAAAAGACGATTGTTTCGAGCATCGTTCAATGCAAGGAGACAATCATAATACAAATAAACAGCTGAGATATTAACGAAAGAGAGGGAAACCAAAGAGAGCCTCTTTTCTGCAGATAGGACCTTTAGACATGTTTGGCCTGAAATGTTTGTTTTCTACAGGCCCTAAGAACACCTTCCGTATATTGGACGTAATGATCAATTTTGATAGAAAATGCACTCCACCGATATTTATATGGATGTACCAAATTTTAATATTATTCATGATATTTTTTGTTATTGATGCCTTTAATTCATGGTTCTGTTATGAAATCTGGTGTTATTCTATAGAAAACTCGGCCAACGATGATTTTTTAAATTTATCCAGGGGTGATACACAAATTACGACACGTGAAAATCGACCTTTTTCAACCCCCCCTCCGCCCTATGTCACAATTTTTGCATGGGACCTCAATATTTTTGTATGGGTCGTCACGCTCTCAAAACAACCCCCCCCTCCCCCCTACAAGCGTGACGTAATTTGTGTACGGCCCCCAGAGGTGCAGGATAGATCAAGAAAGAGAATGGCGTTTCAGGTTTTGATGGTATATTTTATTTTATAATAACGGTAAATGGAGCACCGTGCGTTTTTGAATATGGCACGAATGACACAATATTGGTAAAGTGCTGTCCGTCAATAATTTTTAATGATAATTTCTGAATTTCCCAACAGAAACGGAAAGTTTGAGATAACCTCAAAATAAAAACCAACAACGGGGTCTTACTTACCTAACTCGCAATTTCAAAACAACATCATGCACGGTTCGATTTTGGCTTGCAGAAGTGCAATGCCCAGCACCGTTTTGAAGAAATTCCTAACATTTCTAAGCATACCTACCACTCGATAGTATTCGAAAAACGGAAGCTCAACTAATCAATCATGAGCGGTGGATTCTGTCCCCGTTGGGGCGTAACGTCTGCAAGAAGAAGTGTTACACAGCGGGAGAGATTGAACTGATACTGTCACATTTGGGTTTCCCGTGTAAGATTTAGCTTCTTGCAAGCAATTCATGATTTGCTCAGTTGCTTTCGAAAAGTAGACTAATGCGCATTCACGTTCGTAGCGGTCGCGAAAATGGCAGTGAAACGATGTAATATTCGTGAGGACACATGGCGTTGCTGCTTATTGGCAATGTTACTGTTAATACTTGGTGAAGCTATCCAGCAAAACGAGGCATCTTTTAGGTTCCCCAGTGGTCGAAAGAGCAAAGAAATTAAGTTAAAACCTAGCTCAAAAATTCAGGAACCTAGTATAACAGATAGCAATTCTAGTGATACAAGTGTTTCTCCCGTTGTTCCTTTGGAAGAACCGGACATGTCCAAAGATGACGCAGAGGTTTGTAGCCATGCTGTATCAATATATTCTGGATGAATAATGTACTTCCTCTAATCAGAAAATTCTTGATGAAATCGGTTTCAACTCTACTAACGATGGCACTGATGGTATCGGACTCCGCTTTTTCGCTGGTGCAAATACCAGAATATTGCGCTATCAACAGCAACACGGGTTGAAAGAAACAGGCGAGCTAGATCGAGAAACTAAAATATCGCTCCAAAGTCCAAAATGTGGCATGAGCAACGTAGCTGCCCACGGAGAGGACTACAAGTGGAGCTCGCGATATCTCACATACTACGTTAGGAATACTCCATGGGGAATCCCCTCGAGGACTGTTAAAAATCTTATACGTAACGCTTTCGACCAGTGGAGTAAGGTGACGAACCTTGAATTCATTGAGTCTAACGACCCAGAGTCTGATATGGAGATTGCATTTGGCGGTCGAAGGCATACTAATAGAGAAAGCATATGTGATGATGATCTAGGAGCAAATACGTTGGCACACGCGTATTACCCGCAGATAGGAGGAATCCACTTCAACACTCAGTTCTTCCACGCAGCGATGGACAAGGATCAGTTTTTCACGACTGCAATGCATGAAATTGGCCATGCCCTCGGATTGGAACATTCCGTATCGAAAGCTTCACTTATGTATCCCACGGCAGTGGCACACTTTTCCGAAGTACCTAGTCAGGATGTTCAGGTAAACAGTATAGAATGCTTTACAGAGATAACAAGGTGTTAAAGTATGGGGCTTAATTTTAGAGAATTCAGATGAAGTATGGCAAACGCCAGGGACTGAAAACTACCGGATTACCTACTTTCTGCGAGGTGACAAAGTACGATGCTATGCTGTATTATCAAAACAAATTAGTCATAATCGCAAGAAAGTACGGCTACAAAAAGATCAATGATAGATATGAGCCAACTCTACTCAGCGAGATATGGCCAGGAGCTCCTGGTAAAGCTTGTAGTACCTATGCTGACAAAGTTAATTAGCACAATTCTATTTCAGAAACCCTGGACGCCGCAGAAAGCATTGGTTCTCATACTTATTTATTCAAAGGTGATCAAGTGTGGGATTTCAAGGATGACGAGGTACAAGTAGGTTATCCTCGAAAAATCCATGAAGCATTTCCAGGACTGCCTAAGAATTTGGACGGCGTAATCTACGATAAAGAAACACATATTTATGCCTTCAAAAAGGATCATTATTGGAGATACAACACCGTCCATAAGAAAGTCGATCGCTCAGACGACATAGCAGACTATGGTGTGCCCGAAAGGATCGATGCAACACTCTTTGATAATGTTCACAATAGACTGTTTTTCTTCAAGGACACCTCAAGATATATATACGAATTTGACACTCGCAAAACAACACGATATGACTCTCGTATGTTTGGTTGCTAGGTAGACAATAAAAGCTAATGTTCCGATTTTAGTGTTTGCTTCTTTTAATTTTGGGCAATTGGGCTACTTCCCTACATGTGTGGAACTTTCACAAAAGACGGACGTTTTCCGGCGGACCAAGGATACCTTTAAAGAGCGTTTCGGATGCAAAGTGATTACTCCGGTGGTTGTGATGTATGACACAGAGTATAAAGCGTATAAATGGCTTTGGTGTATTTGTGTAATGCTCAAAAAGTTCACTGGGTTCTACCCACTTCTCATAAAAAGTCCTTTACAATCGGACACCCAGACATATGAGATGTCCCTATCGAACTCACTCTTCAAAATCACAAAAAAAGTCATAATTCATTTCTAATATGTAGTTGAGTTGGAATCGGTCTACAGTTCATCTCCGAAAAACAGCACTCCTTCCAAATCAACGGACTCGCACCATCTCTTCATATGATCGGCTACATACACAGTCGAAAAAGATGTGGCCACATATCTGGGACTCTAGAAACCCTGTATCGACCGTTTGGTAGCACTTCGGTGACCACAAACGGCCCTTTGAATCAGGGTTCTAACTTACGGCTGCCTCCGACTATGTATTGGTCCTTGGCCACCAACACCAAATCATTCGCATTCCTTCAACAGGTACCGACGACGATGAGTTCTCGATCGAAATGGCGGAGTACGACAACACCAGAGTAGCAGGAGCTATGTATCATAGTAGTAGCCAAGGTAAGTTTAAGGAAGGTACAAGCATATCAATGAGGTACAGATACAGGTGGCGCAGATAAACATTGCAAACCACTAGTTGTCTCTTTTGTTCTACCGCTGATCTAATGCAACTCAATTAGTGACGTCACTAATTGAGCTGCATTAGATCAGCGGTAGAACAAGAGGGACAACTAGTGGTTCGCAATGTTTATCTGCGCCACCTGTATCTGTACCTCATTGCAAGCATATGAGCAGTTAGATGATGCGGGGAGAGGTATCTTGCGGGAGGGTAGAGGTGATAGCTGGCGAGTTTATTTACATCGGCTCTTCCCTTCGATTGCAGTTTCTATGGAGACATTTGGGATGTTGTTTGTATCCGAGTGAAAATTTTCTTCCAAGAACGAAGACACTTTCGACTTCACTATCAATCAACAAATCAACAAATGGGAAGAGAATGTTTTTGTCAAGGTTTTCGAAGTGTAAATCAGTGTATTCAATCAATGCTATTTTGTAAAGATTTGCCAAATACATGGATTAGTTGAGGTCTGCTGCCAGTGAACAAAGAGCATTGAATATTGCGCACGGATTGGCACGGATAGACTTTTTCAAGGATTCCTCCTGGACTTTGTACGGGTATTCCTCCTGGAATTTCTTTGGTGATTCCTCCCAGAATTACTTCGGAGATTCCTCGTGGAATGCTTCCGGGGATTGGAATCCCTTCGGGAATTTCTCCTAGCATTCCTTCGGACATCCCTTTTGCCTTCGTCGATTCCTTTGGAATTTCTTCGGAGATTCCCCCTGGACTTCCTTCATGGACTCCCACTAAAACTCTTCCGGGGATTACTACTGACAAGGATGGGATCATTCATTTGCAATAATTTACATTCACTTGCGAATAACTCGCTTCAGAAACGTCGGGGCAAAAACGAATGTATGGAGCACTTTTTTATTTTTGTTCTACCTGAAACTTTGTAGAACAATGTACTAGTGTAGGGCCAATAATAAAGTCAACAGAAGCCAGCAAACACAACTCTCCACGGCGTGAATGTAATTTACATTCACCGCGTGGAGAATTGCCTTCACAGCTCGTTCACGAATTTGGAATGCGTGTGCGACCTTAATGCGAACTTCCCGATAAAACTAAAAGGTTCAATTCATCCATACATAGTTTTTTGATAGAATACTTCTGAACTGAGATGATATCAAGAGAATGTAACTCTTTGCAAATGAATGATCCCATGCCTGACTCCTGATATTACGTCGTGGATTCCTCCAGGAATCCTATCGGCGATTCCTACTGGGTTTCCTGCAAGGATTTCTCATGGAATTTCTCCAGGATTTCTCATGGAATTTCTTCAGAGTTCTCTTCTAAAACTCTTTCGGTTTTTTCTCTTAGATTCATTTTGGAATGCTTTCGGAAATTCCTACTTCAGTTCCTTTGGGGATTCCTCTTGAAATTCCTTTGGAAATTCCTTCTGGAGTTCCTTCGGGAATTCCGCCTGGACTTCCTTCGAGGACTTGTCCTGGAATTCTTTGGGAATTCTTCTTGCAATTCGTCGGGCAATCCTCGTGGACTTTCTACGAGGATTCCTCTCAGAATTTCCTCATTTTTTTTCCTGGAATTGATTCTGAGATTCCACTTGGATATTTTTCATTGATTCCTCCTATAAATCCTTTGGGGATTCTTTCTCGAATTTCCTTGAAAATTGCCACTGGAATTCTTTTGGGGATTCCTGCTGGAATTTCTTTGGGGATTACTGCTAGAATTCCCTTGGTATTCGTGCTGAAATTTGTTACATGTTGTAATTTTGATGGGAAAGTTGAATAGGTGAATAAGAATTAGGCCTATGGTTAGCATCAAAATTGTAAAACAAAACAAATGTTATAGTTAAGATAGTTGTAAACAGAGAGCAGCCAAATCACTCGAAGGATGAATATCCCTCGTTTAGTACTTCGAATGTGCGAAAAGTACAATAGTCCGTCCACACGTACACAGTCACCCAACCGAAGGCCGTGGATCGGAAACAGTCTCAGCACAAAAGCAGCAGCCATTCATTCTCCACACTGCACAAGCGCCAGTATCGTGAGGCTCGGGTCTGCGGGAAAAAACGTGGCCGGACAACGGTATCAACCAAGTAAGTTAGAACACGATGTTCGAGAGACCACAGCTAATCTTTATCTACGATTTGTGTTTGGCAGAAACCCTGTGGAAACCCCACCGAAATCAGGCTTCTTCGAATCTGGTTGCCTCCGCTAAACCGTGATGTAAGTGGATGAATTCCTCCAATAAAGAGGATGTGTCTAACAGATATTATTCACAGATAGCAGAAGATATCCTGAACGGGAAAGGCATTCCCGCGACCCACCTCACATCTGAATCTGGATTCTGGATCTGGCCTATTGTCCATCCACCTACGCGCCCAAGGCGTGCGCACTCGTACGTGCAGTGCGAGTAGCCAAATCAATCCACGTGAGCTACCGTAAAGGGATTAATCGGCATGGAGATGCTCATACTGTTGTTTATCTCTCTAGGAACTTGGCCAAAGCAACGGTTATAACGACGCCACTGCGCGAGAATTGTGGCAAGGCTAGACAATCGAGGAGCCATCGAAGCCGGAGAAGACCAGGCCTTTAATCCACGAACAAAAGGAGCCCCGACAACGGGTAAGTTGTCGAATTTGTAATGGTTGTTCTAGATGACTAACAGTGTGGTCTCGACAGGGCTCTTTGTTCACGCTCGCGGGCGCTCAGCAGCGGTTGTGATCACCATCGGCCTTGACCTTCGAAGCAACGTGAAGTGCTAGACCGGAATAGACGCGATAAGCACGGCTCGGTAGAGAAGCACCTGGGAGCTGGGACGAGAAGTGAGACGTAGTGAGTGAGATAGCTGATTGAGCGGTGGTTAGAGATGCCGAGACGGACTGCTGGTTCGGAGAAGAATCGCTCATAGGCCGATGAAAGTGCATTTAGTGTGGTGCGTGCGGACGGGACTAGACAGTTCGATCTCTCATCGATATTAAGCGAGCGAGGAGCAACAACAGTGCGCCAGAGGCGACGAAGATCGGCATGCATGCTAGCGTTATGACTTCACGGGCCCGTGAGTAATAGCTGTTAAGTCACAATTAGTTTAAGAACAAACCCACAAATGTATCTTAAGCAGAAACTCGTAATACAGTTATGAATGAAAGTTTGTTTGTATTATTAAGAGACACTCATCCATTATCGCTCAATAGACGGGAAAGTGTCTGCCTAGCTGTTTTAGCCAGCTAGAGGGAATTTCGTTATATTGGCGCCCAACAAAAACACCCACACATTCAAAGCCACATTAGTTTTGCTGAGTTGTTTAATTTTGCTTATGGTTTACCTTTGCGTTTTTGAGATTTTGGTTTGTTGACTTTGGAATAATCATGGATTTTAATCACCTTACTGATGAGGAAATAAGCTACGAATTAGCCTTACGGCACATAGTGAACGTGGCATCCATGACACATCGTAATAAAGTGCTAAAATTGAAAGCACTGACTCAAGAGGAAGTATTAAGAGACATCGCACACAGTAGTTCGAATCAAGCAATAGATCCAGATGTAAATATCGAAAGTTGCTCACATGGCGTCCAACAACTACAGTCTTTAGTGGCGTTGGCCCAGAAGCCTGGAAGCAGTCAAGATCTGTCAATAATAACTTCGCGACTTACTCATTACAAAAACAGACTGGCAATAGTTGACCCCCCTGAACACTTAGTTCCGGCCTTGCAATCGCTTCGGCAAATTGTAGAAAATCTCTTGGTGAATGTGAACAGTGCAGTGACGAAATTAGTGAACCAGCAACCGGACCGAGTGAATAGTGGAGCTGGAGCAATACCAAAAGGACAAAGGCAACAAGTGACAGCGACAAGCCAACGGTCGCCGTCAAGAACAACCGGAGACAAAGAAGGAGAGTTGAGTTTCCACAACTCGTTAAGGATGTCGGAAGAGGAATCCCGGAAATTTGGATTGCCACTATCAAGCTCGCCATTAAACACAAGCCGTGGTAGAGGAAGAGGGACATCTCTATCGTTGCCAGAATCCGCACGGCAAAATATCGCCATGGACGAAGCAAATCGTAGTCGTTACGCAGCCGGGGTCAATCGGGAGGAGCCGCAATACGACCGTCCCTCGCACAACGAACGTCAGTACAATCAACTACGAGATGATCTGTTAAACAGACTCATTCAAGTTCAGCTACAACAGCAACAAGGGAATGGAAGAATGGACGATAGGAGGATGCAGAAAGCCATTCATAATTGGCCCTTCAAATTTCGAGGCGAGAGAGATACGAAGGCACTCAATACTTTTCTGGATAGGGTCGAAGCGTTTGCGCGTTCGGAAGGTGTGAGTGATGAGGTTCTGTTGACGTCAATCAAACATCTCTTACAGGAGGATGCTTTAGATTGGTATGCACGGGCCGAATATCAAGGTCTACTGACTTCTTGGGCAAGCTTCAAGCAACAAATTCGGAAGGAGTACCTACCAGCGCAGTACGGTCAACTTCTCAGAGCAGAAGCGTTCTTTCGTTACCAGGGTCATAATGAACCGTTTGCAAAGTATTTCCGGGATATCACGGCGCTCTTCCGATTTGCGGAGCCGCAAATGACGGAGGATGAAAAATTATTCATAGTGAAGAAGAATATGCATGCAGACTACGCAATCATCCTGACGGCAGCAAAACCAGCGACTCTGACGGACTTAGTGGACATTTGCTCGAGCTACGATGACACCAGAATGCTTCTAAATCGACAACAACGCAAGATGGGTATTCATCAGGAGTCACTGATTGAACCCAATCTGGCTACCCCGACATCTGGACAAAGGTCATTGCAACATAACCATTCATCTCAGAGGTATAATAGAGTGCATGCAGTTGAATTCGAGGACTCGGAATATCACTCATCTACTGTGACTGACAAACACCATCTAACTGAGCAGAAAGAAGAAAGAGCTGAGGACGACTGGACTATGAAACTCGATCAGCTGATGGAGGAAGTAAACGCACTTAAGATGCAAGTAGACAGAAGATTCTCTAGGATTCCAGGCGAACAAACGAACAATTCAGAACGTAAAAATGTAACAGATTCTCAACAACGAGATTCATGGAGACCTCTGCAACACAACCCGCAGCAACCGTTGCGGGTAGAACGCCAATCACCAGCAACAAACGACACAGGATCACAACAGCAATTGCAGCACAGAAACTTGCGACACTACCAGTCAGGCCAAGAAGACCAGTTTTTGGACAACGGTCGACCAAGAACGATTTGTTGGAATTGCGAAGAAGAAGGACATCGATTTTCAGACTGCAGAAAGCAGCAAACATTTTTGTTTTGTCACACCTGTGGAAGAAGAGGATGTACACTACGGAACTGCCTTACATGCCGAACGGCTGCGGGAAACTCTCAAGCGGGGATTCAATAGACGTAGGGATGGACTCTCCGCTTAGCAACATGGAACATCAAATCATCCCTACAATACCGCAACTCAACTCGATAATTATCAACCCCGGACACGATAACAGACCCCACGCTGTCATCAGCATCTTAGGAAAGGAACATACAGCTCTACTAGACAGTGGAGCCAACTGTTCACTACTCGGAGGAAGGAACGTGGATATAGCCGAAGATCTGGGGCTACGAAAAGGAACAGTGTCCGGCGGGGGAATTAAAACAGCAGATGGTACTCAGCACAAGATAGATCACTTTGTTCGAATTCCGATTGCTTACAACAACCGGAATGAAACCTTTCCGCTTCTACTAATTCCATCGATTCCAGACTGTATAATCTTGGGGATGGATTTTTGGGAAAAATTCGGCGTTAAACCGGTATGTTATGCTATAGACACGATACTCCCCGAAGATGGTCAAAGAAACTTGTCATCCGACGAGAAGCACCAGTTGGAAAAGGTGATTCAAAAATTTCCAGTGGCAACGGAAGGAAAACTTGGAAGAACACAGATATATGAACATCGAATCGACATCGGTACGGCGCCTCCGAAGAAACAGCGTTACTATACAATGTCCCAGTACGTTTTGGAAGAAGTTAATAAGGAGATTGATCGTATGTTGGCCCTAGACGTAATAGAAGAGGCCTGCTTCTCGCCGTGGAATAACCCATTAGTGGCAGTTAAGAAAAAAACGGGAAAATATCGAGTCTGCCTTGATGCGCGACACCTCAACTCGATAATGATCAACGAAGGCTACCCAATTCCACAAATTTCTTCCATCCTGAACAGCTTAGGCGGATGCAAGTATATATCGACGATAGACCTCAAGGATGCTTTTTGGCAACTGCCGCTACATAAAGATTCACGACCGTTGACGGCATTCACCGTACCATCAAGGGGACACTTTCAGTTTAAAGTTGTTCCTTTCGGCCTTTGTACGGCCAGCCAAGCGTTGTCAAGAGTAATGACGCATCTTTTTGCGGACATGGAACCATTCGTCTTTCACTACCTAGATGATTTGGTGATCTGCTCGCGAAGTTTCCAGGAGCATCTTAGCGTTTTGGAAGAAGTAGCAAGGAGGTTACGATCGGCTAATTTGACAATATCTGCAGAGAAATCCAGCTTCTGCCGCAAGGAACTCAAATATCTCGGTTACACCCTGAGTGAAGAAGGATGGAAGGTTGATGGGGAAAAAATTGAATGCATAGTCAAGTTTCCGGTTCCCACGTGCAGAAGAGAGGTTCAACGGTTTCTTGGAGTTTGTAATTGGTACCGGAGATTTATCTCTGAATTCGCCAGGATCGCAGCACCTCTCACGGAACTGACCAAAACTAAAACGAGATTCCGATGGACAACGCGGGCGGAAGACGCATTCATGCAGCTAAAATCAGCTCTCGTTTCAGCTCCTGTTCTGGCCATGCCAGATTATGGGAAGCCTTTTAGTATCGCATGCGATGCAAGTGATATAGCTATTGGCGCAGTACTTACACAAGAAACAAATGGCGAAGAGCATCCGATATGCTTCTTTTCGCAGAAGTTGAACGGTGCCGAACGAAAATACTCAGCCACGGAGAGAGAGTGTCTGGCCGTAATACGAGGAATAGAAAAATTTCGAGGATACGTAGAGGGAGTAAAGTTTACCGTATTCACCGATCATGCAGCGCTCAGCTATCTCCGATCAATGAAAAATCCGACAGCGTTGATGAGCCGATGGATACTGCGTTTAAACGCCTACGATTTTGAAGTGAAATACAGGAAAGGCTGCATCAACATAGTACCAGACGCATTATCGCGCATTGCAGTCGTCACTTGCGACTTGGAAAAGGATACCGTAGATGAATGGTACTCACGATTGGTAGAACGGGTAAAACAAGAGCCGGAGAAATTTCCAGATTTTCGTTTGGTAAATGACGAACTCTATAAAAATTGCCCATGCCGAGATGAGTCTGGGGTCACTACTCACAAATGGAAGAAGGCGGTGCCATTGAGGAACAGACTAGACATCATAAAACGGTGTCACGACTGGCCTGCGGCAGCTCACCTGGGATTCTACAAAACGTGGCAAAAGGTCCAAACACACTTCTTCTGGCCAAAAATGCAGAGCGATGTAAGCAGTTACGTTCGAAGCTGTATCGTATGCAAAGCAAGCAAAGCTCCAAATACAACGATGATGCCAGAAATGGGAGGAATGAAGCCAGCCAAACTGCCTTGGGAGTTGGTCTCCGTGGACTTTGTCGGACCATTCACAAGATCAAGGAAAGGAAATACGGTGATGTTAGTAGTAGTGGATTGGATAACGAAATATGTCATTGTGTACCCTATGCGGAACGCAGATTCATATCGAATGGTGGAATTCCTGGAACAGGAGGTCTTCCTAAAGTTTTCGCGGCCTCGAATTGTTCTATCGGACAATGGAAGACAGTTCGAATCTCTTGTTTTTAAATCACTGCTGTCCAGACAAAACATCAAACATATGAAGACCGCATATTATTGTCCGATGGTCAACAACGCGGAACGTGTCAATCGTGTGCTGATCACGTGCATTCGAGCACTTCTAGACGAAGATCACCGTTCATGGGACGAGAATCTACCGGCGATAACAGCGGCAATAAACAGCTCAAAACATGAGGCAACCGGAGTAAGCCCGCATTTTGCCAATTTCGGCAGAGAGCTCCTTCTGCATACGGATTTATATACCCAGGAAGAGCTTAATACTCCAGAAGATCCTATGCGGGCGCAAGACAAGCGGTTGTCAACCATTCGTAGGATACAAGAGTTCGTTCAGCAGAAAATCAAAAACAATTACGCCAAAACGAAACAGCGTTACAACTTACGGACAAGGGCTGTATCATTCAAGATCGGGGAGCTTGTGTGGCGTAGGACGTTCCAGCTTTCATCAAAGGAAAACCAGATAAATCAGAAGTTAAACCCAAAATTCATTCCGGCGATTGTGCGAGAGATAATTGGAGCGAATCTGTACCTGTTGGAAGACGTTGCCAGTGGAAAACGAGGTCGATATCATGCGAAAGACATAAAATCAGACTAAAATGGTAAACCGCGCTGCTCCGTACCAGAACGAGATAAACTGAAATCAGGACACAGCTATGTACACAGTTAGCAAGGAACTGTCAACCAGGAGCAAAATTGCCACGGAAACACGTTACACGGAATCGGCTGGAGGACCAAGAACTTTGAACGAAACCCCGCCATCCCTTGCACACAAGTAGGCCTGCAAACGCACCCATCAACTGTAGTTGGTCGTTCTAGGATGGAAGGCTCAGAAGAACAGCAGATGGGGAACAAACAAGCCACATGTCACATGCCAAGGGTCGTACTACACTGATAGACCTACTAGAAAAGTCGCGAAGAGTCAAAAGCAGGTTGTTCAGGGGTCGGCAAGAAACTCCTTCCACAAAGTAACGCGACCCGGGGCGCGGTAAAACCCCTTATAAATGGGCTCTTGTCGATTCTGGAGACCAAATCCTCCTGGCCTGAAACACTGCTTTTAGTCAAACCAGTCCAAACCAAAATAAACCATTAACACTCAGCATATTTGTAAGATAGAGGTAGATGTTATTTGTATGGTCGGATTCCTTTAGCCAAAGGATTCAAGATCGTGTTGCGTGTTTGCTGCAACGGAAGTTAAGTCATGAGAAGCAGGTATTAAGAACTTTGTCGGAGACTTCTGGCCATTACTTGGCGTGAGATCATACCTTCTGCCAGAACTCGCTGGCGTAAATTTGTGTATAGTTTGTGTGCATTTACTGAGTAGTCAGTCTAATCCTTCCACGGAAGATTTGCTTGAAGTCTGTTCAAGCGTTCCCATTCATGATCATTTGCGTCTCCGACCGACTTCTTGAGAGGAAGTTGTAAAATTTTTCATGAGCCAACTGTCGTTGCCTCATGAAAAATTTTCCGTTGTGGCAGTGTGGTGTTACATGTTGTAATTTTGATGGGAAAGTTGAATAGGTGAATAAGAATTAGGCCTATGGTTAGCATCAAAATTGTAAAACAAAACAAATGTTATAGTTAAGATAGTTGTAAACAGAGAGCAGCCAAATCACTCGAAGGATGAATATCCCTCGTTTAGTACTTCGAATGTGCGAAAAGTACAATAGTCCGTCCACACGTACACAGTCACCCAACCGAAGGCCGTGGATCGGAAACAGTCTCAGCACAAAAGCAGCAGCCATTCATTCTCCACACTGCACAAGCGCCAGTATCGTGAGGCTCGGGTCTGCGGGAAAAAACGTGGCCGGACAACGGTATCAACCAAGTAAGTTAGAACACGATGTTCGAGAGACCACAGCTAATCTTTATCTACGATTTGTGTTTGGCAGAAACCCTGTGGAAACCCCACCGAAATCAGGCTTCTTCGAATCTGGTTGCCTCCGCTAAACCGTGATGTAAGTGGATGAATTCCTCCAATAAAGAGGATGTGTCTAACAGATATTATTCACAGATAGCAGAAGATATCCTGAACGGGAAAGGCATTCCCGCGACCCACCTCACATCTGAATCTGGATTCTGGATCTGGCCTATTGTCCATCCACCTACGCGCCCAAGGCGTGCGCACTCGTACGTGCAGTGCGAGTAGCCAAATCAATCCACGTGAGCTACCGTAAAGGGATTAATCGGCATGGAGATGCTCATACTGTTGTTTATCTCTCTAGGAACTTGGCCAAAGCAACGGTTATAACGACGCCACTGCGCGAGAATTGTGGCAAGGCTAGACAATCGAGGAGCCATCGAAGCCGGAGAAGACCAGGCCTTTAATCCACGAACAAAAGGAGCCCCGACAACGGGTAAGTTGTCGAATTTGTAATGGTTGTTCTAGATGACTAACAGTGTGGTCTCGACAGGGCTCTTTGTTCACGCTCGCGGGCGCTCAGCAGCGGTTGTGATCACCATCGGCCTTGACCTTCGAAGCAACGTGAAGTGCTAGACCGGAATAGACGCGATAAGCACGGCTCGGTAGAGAAGCACCTGGGAGCTGGGACGAGAAGTGAGACGTAGTGAGTGAGATAGCTGATTGAGCGGTGGTTAGAGATGCCGAGACGGACTGCTGGTTCGGAGAAGAATCGCTCATAGGCCGATGAAAGTGCATTTAGTGTGGTGCGTGCGGACGGGACTAGACAGTTCGATCTCTCATCGATATTAAGCGAGCGAGGAGCAACAACAGTGCGCCAGAGGCGACGAAGATCGGCATGCATGCTAGCGTTATGACTTCACGGGCCCGTGAGTAATAGCTGTTAAGTCACAATTAGTTTAAGAACAAACCCACAAATGTATCTTAAGCAGAAACTCGTAATACAGTTATGAATGAAAGTTTGTTTGTATTATTAAGAGACACTCATCCATTATCGCTCAATAGACGGGAAAGTGTCTGCCTAGCTGTTTTAGCCAGCTAGAGGGAATTTCGTTATAAATTCTTTAGAAATTTCATTTAGGAATTCCGGCGGGGATTCCTCAGGGAATTCGTTAAGGGGTTTCTTGTGGAATTCCTGCGAGGATAACCTACGGAATTCCTTCGAAGATTCCTGCTGGCTATTTTTTTAATTTCTTTTATTCGTGTATTTTAAATTATCACACCAGCTATTTTTCGATTATTCCTCCTACAAAGCCGTTGAAAGTTCCCACTGGAATTTTTCTGGGAATTCCTCCTGGAAATTCTTCGGGGATTCCTCCTGGAACTCTTTCGGAGATAACTCCTAGAATTCTTCCTGGAATTCTTTCGGGGACTCTTGGACTTCTCCCAAATTTTTTTCCGTGATTCCTACCGATATTCCATCAGAGGCTTTCCACGAAGCAGCACGAATCCATTTTAATCGATGTTTTTTAATCGACTTGATATTTTTGTATACTATTCCTTTTTATTTGAGAAACCATTTCTTCATGTCAAAAGTTCATATTTTGTCTCGACTAACTTTCAAATAGGGCCTATGAAAAAATGGAACACAAGCAAATAAAAAAAAGGTAACACGGAAACGGCTTGTTCGATCGGAAAGGTGTCTTCAGCAAAGTTGTACAATAATATATGGCGGCTCTCAGAAAAGTACACATTGAAAAATTTATTTAGTTTTTCTTCGAAAAAAAAACAGAATTTTGTAACTAAAAAATGAATATCTCAAAAAGTTATTTTATTTACCTTCGTGGTTTTTTGTGAGAATAAAGTTCATTCTGTTAGCTATCATCTGTAAATTTTTAAAAGTGGTAAAAAAATGTACAAACAAGTTATGGCACTTTGAACATTTTTGGTTGCGTGTTTTTAAGAGTGTATGACGAATTTCCCGCAAACCCGATTTTGGGGTTGGCAGCACCCTCTCAGAATTCAATGGAATTTTATAGGCATGAAGACTATGTACTTTAAAGCAACTTTGCATGCTTTGTTGTTTTTTTTAATTAATCTACACTAATATTTGAAATGGGCTTAAGTTTTTGACCATGTTTTAAAACCAATGTGACTTAAAAATAATATGGCCTGCAAAAAGTGTGGTATGGGTGACTTTAAGAAATTTGTGTGAACTTTCAAGTAAAAAATTTTGAAATATTGAAAAATCGATTCCTACACGCTAAAAAAAGTTAAAAAATAAATTGAAGTCAATTTGGAATACATGCCCATTTGCGAAATTGAATTAATCTTTTTTCGGAGAACCAAACCCCAAACCAACCATTAAGAATAGAATTCAAAATGGATCAAAGTAATTAATTTGCTATTATCTGAATCTAACACAACACATTTTTTTCAGGTCAAACCAATTTTCCGTATTTTTATACGTGGATTTTCACATATTAATATTGAACGTAGCTTTATATGTTTCAATTATAAATCAATCCAATACAAACAATATAATTTAGGATTCTCTTTTAAACCAGAACACCAGATCTGTTACACAGAAATTCAGAATATCAACCAGAAGTCCAATTTCAACTTAAAAGTTTCCTTATTCATAGGAGAATAAAATAAATACTTTGCATTAGATAGACTTCTAAATCAAACATATGAAGCTATGTTTAATTTAATATATGAAAATATCTGTAAAAAAAAGCCCTGGATACATTGGCGTATCTAGGATTTTTTCCTAGGGGGTGCCTAGGGGGTGCCAGTTTCAGAAGCTTCCAGTTTACTTTTGTTTTTTTTTTTTGTAAAAGGAAACACCGATATACCCTCAATTTCCTAGTATAATAATATACTGCGCGAGAAGAACTAACCCGTAAATCTGATCGCAATCGCAAATAGATGTGCGCGACTGCGTCAAATCGTGTTGGTGGCATCAACGCATTTTTCTTGAGCCAAATTACAAACTTTTTGTAAAAGACACCAATACAGATGAAATGCTGTATGAAGCTGAAATTTTAACTTTGGTAAAATTTTGATTAGTAATCAGTGTCAAAATTTCAGCTTATTACAGCATTCTGTTAGCAAGTCACACGTTTTGGGAAGTTCCAAAACTTGACCGAATAATTCGTCAATTTCTTTGGGAATTAGATTTTTCACAAAATACCTTTTGACACATCCTTTGACAATTTCATCGATAATTACCATACTGCCGTAATTCTGCAAAGTGACGTAAGCGACAATCATAGTTTTGGCCCATTTTTTGGTTATTATGCATAAAACTCTTGCTCATCCTCTAAGTTTATTTCCATAGATGATAGATTACGACTATTCTAATACTGCAGGCATACCACAGTGTTATTTTTATACCAGATATTATGCATAATATACCAAAAATTATCGACATTTTGAATGGCGCTTACGTCACTTTGTAGAATTACGGCAGCATATGGAAACTTCTTCGGAAATCCCTTGAGAAGTTGGTTGGCTTTTTTGAATTCCATCAACAAATCATTCGGATTTATTAGGTATTCTCTCAAGCATTTTTCAATTACCTCAGCAGTTTTTTTGGTAATTCATTCGACAATGACACTAGATAGTAACTTCCTCACAAATGATGTCCATTGTCGAATGTTTGTAATGTTCAGTCTGTAGAGGCCGCAAGGTCGATGGCGGTGTAATTGTCTTTAAATCCCTTTGCAAATCCGTCGGATTTTTTTTAATGTTTCAACTGTGCTATTCAGTTTTACTTTGCCATTTTCTTCTAGATTTCTTCAGTAATAATTTAAGGAATTCCTAAAGCAGATTCCTTCAGAATACATTCGGCAATTCCAAAGTTACTTGTTTCGAAAATTTCTTTAGAATTTCATTAACAGTTCCTGAAAAATTATCCGGCAATCCGGCAAACCTCTCCGATTATTGCTCAGAGCCGTAGCGTACGGTTGGTCAGGATGGCCCCGTCAAGGGCGCCGAAAGAACCTAAAGCTTGAAGGAAACAGGAGTATGCTGATGTTTACTTGAATGTTATCAAGATTTCTTCATTAACAATATCTGAGAATGATCATATGTTTTTACGTTCTTCCGCATTCTTCAAAAAGTCAGATTTCTCTAGATTATTTTGAATATTTATATAACCTTAGAATTTAGATACTTTTTAGTTTTTTTATTGAGCAAAACATAATCAATAGGCTTTCCACAGTTTAGTAAAAATTCCAAAACATTGGCACTGGGGAAGGTCTTGACACAGAGAGTTGTGGTTAGGTGTGTGATCTTGAGGTTAAGCTCGAAGTTTTTTTTCGCATTTAATGAAAAAATTTTCAGTATTTAAAAAGTACCGTAAACCGGGGTCAAATTGATCTCCGGGTCGAAATTGATCAGACGATTTTCCGTTAGATAAAGTTTACTTCAAATAGTTTCCAAGCAAATATCGTTAAGCATCGGTTTACAACTGCACGATAGTTGAGAGGAAACTGTTTAAAATATGCCAGACCTAACCGAAAAACGTCTGATCAATTTCGACCCGAATATCAATTTGACCCCGGTTTACGGTATTTTAAATGAAAAAAAATCAACTGTTTTTTCCAGTGAATGCTTGTTTGCGCTTAATCTCTTGCAAATTTAGCAGATTTTTTTGGTCGTTTTCAAAAAAAAAACTACCATTGATTTTTTTTTCCCAGCCCCCAAAATAATTTTTTTATATTCCAGAAATTACTTCATCAATTTTCCCAAATATTTTTTTAGAATTTTTTAATAGGTTGCCATCAGAAAATCCTACACAAAAAATTTCAGAAATTTTCTCAAAAGATTTCTTTAAAAAATTCCTCAAGAATTCCTCTAAAAATTTCTCAGAAACTCATTCAGAGATCCTTTAAAAAAAAAAGTAAAGAATTCTTCTGCAGATTTTTCTTGATATTTCTCAAAGGTATTTCTAAATACCATAAGAAATTCTTTCAGGCAGTTATCTAGGAATTTATCCAGAAATTAGCCAAAGGATTTGTCCCGATATCTTTCCAAGAATTTTATTGAATAATATTCTACGATTTCTCAGAATTACAAAGTTTTCTTTGGAACTCTTCTAGAGATTCCTGCAAAAGTATCTTTAAGGATTAGAACCTAAGAACCAATGGAAATGGAAAATCCTGTACAGATTCAGTTAGAAATCCAAAGATTTCCTTCAGAATTTTTCCAAGGTTTTTTTTTTATTTTTTTAACGGCTTACTTTGGAAATTCAACTAAAGTTTTCTTCTGAAAGTCATCTATAGATTTCTTTAAAAACAAGAAATCTATCACATCACTTAGAAACTCTTCCATGTTTACTAAGGATTGCTCCACATATTTCTGCTAGAATTGCGCTAAGAAACCTTTCATGAATTTCCATATAAACTCCCCCAGAAAACCGTAAATTTGGAATTCATTTAATTTTTTTCTCCAGATTTGCCGTTAAAAAAAATCGCATTTGATATTATCCAAAATATATCTAAGTGTTTCTTTTGAAAGCCTTCCATCGACTTCCTCCAGGGATTTCTTCATAAAACCTTCTAGAGATTTTTTTCTAGATCTCCAAAAAAAAATACTTGAGAAACTTTTTCACGGATTCCTTGAAAAAATCTTCCAAATACCGTTCCTACACAGTTAGGGATCACTTTGATGTTTAAAGTCAAATATCTTGCTCAAATCATATATTTCGGCACGAAATTGATTTTTGTAGCGTGATCCTATTTGTTTTTTGAGATAAAAAGTGATTTTCAAGATCTTAATCTGAAAATCAAATGTATTATATTGCAATGATAGAGTTGTCTTCTCATAACTGCCAGAAAATAGCCGAAATCCATAAAAAGCTACTCCTGCAGTGATAAGCTCTGAAAGTGTCGAAATCCATCGATTTTGATATAAAAAGCGCTCGTATACCTCGGAAAAGGTATGTTTACATCTATTTAGCGAAGTTTTACTTGATTCTGGGTTTAAAATACTAAGATAATGTGACTTTCAACAGTGATCCATGATGTGATCCAGAAACTGATCGTTTGACGCTATTATGGGTCACTTCAAACAAACATTGATTTTCGCCCCGCTCAACGCTCCCGATGCATTTTTTTAGTTTAATGTAACAAAAGCATTATTTAAAAACATAGAACCTTGAAAACCAGGTGTCTTGAAACGCATAATAGTAAAAATAATACCTAAGATGTAGAACATCACTGTACCCTAGTGGCGTACCTCTTGCAAAGTACATGGACTCGGGAATTTTTAATGTTTTCTTTTTATTTATTCTGTAATATCGGATACTCCACCAATAAATAATCAAGACACTGTGTAGTTTGGCCTTACCAACCCTAATTATATATTAAGGTTGGAATTTTGAGTAATAACGCGTTGATCCATAATATGGCTCAAATTGATCCATAATATGTAGGACTCCGTGGAACTGATCCATAATAGGGCATTCGGTAAACAGTGAAATATTCTATTTTTACGCAAAAATGACATGCCATTATACCTCAAATAGTTCGGTAATCAAAAGTTCAAATCAAAACGTAGCCAACGGTGCTTTCAAAGTTGTAGTTTTGGTTTTATTTTATTTTTATTCAATTTTGGAGGTAATAAATATCACTAAGTGATCCATGACTGTGTACCCACGGTACATTTCAGAAATTCTTCCAGTTGTTCTTTACATATTCTTACAGGCATTTCTTCACAAATTGCTTCAGAAATTCCTGCAAGAGCTACTCCATGAATTCAATTGGAATTTTTTGCTGAAATTTCTCCAGGGTTTTTCATCCTGTATTCCTCTGGATATTTTTGCTGAAACTCCTTTAGAGATTCTTGCATAATTTATTCAAATGATTTCAGCAGGAAATCATCCAGAGAACATAAACCTCTGTAGAGATTCCTTTAGAAATTTCTCCTGGCCGAAAATTAGTAAAATTGTTCGTTTGACGATTCCTGAAATCCCGTGAAACTCAATTAAGTACAAAATTAACAAAACTTTAGAAAAATACTGTAAGATTTCCTGTAGAAAATTATGCATAATGTATTTATATTATGAATTTGAAATATTATTTCTAATTAGTGAGCTGGTCTTAGTGAGATTCTTGAAATGCAAAATGTGCAAATTTCGGAGAGTTTATGGGTGACTCCAATTGAAATTCCTACAGAAATTACACGAATGAAAAAAAAGTGTAAGAAAATAAAAACAAAATCGAAGGGAATGTGTTTTTTTTCGAAACATCAAAATATAACTTTTGAAGAAAATTTGAACAAAAAGAAAAACTACAAATTTAAGCAAATTAACAATGTCAATTTGTCGTGGGGCGCCAACATGGACGCTTGCCAAAGGCGCCATGGGACCACGCTACGGCTCTATTATTGCTTTGGGAACTTTTTCGGTAATGCTTTGGAAGTTTCTTCGGCAAATTTCTTATAGATATCCCTCGGGAATTTCTTTGAAAACATCTTCGGCAATTCTTTCAAAATTACGGCTATTTTGAAACTCTTTCTGAAATTCCATCAAAAATTCCTTTAATGGTTTTGCCAATAATTTCTTTAAGAATTTCGCCGACAATTTCTTAGGAAATTCTTCAAGCAACTTTTTGAAAATTTATTCCAAATTTTTTTCGAGAATCCCTTCGAGAAAAAAAGTATTTAATACTTGTGGAAAGTTTCATGGAAATTTCATCGGTAACCCCTTTGGAATATATTTCGGCAATTCAATTTTGCATTGGTTCAGATCGCATTTTTTTCGAAAAGCTTCCATAATTTCTTCAGGAATGCCTTTAATAGTTTTTCTCAGAGATATTCCCAAATGAAAAGCTGGATAAATTTGGATCAAAATTACCTAAGAAATTTCTAAAACAGTTGCCAATGTTTTGAAAACTTTTTATGTAACTTTGATGGAATGTATCCAGCCATTTCTGTGGGAATTTTGCAGGATTTTGTTTTGTTATATCTTTGTTGTTTTTTATTCGAGAATTCTTTGCAAATAGATTCCGAAACTCCATTTTAAAAATTTTCGGCTATTGTTTGGGAAATCACAATTCCGTTGTAAAATGTGAATTTTTGAGTTTCCAAAGGAACTGTCAGAGAATTTGCAAAGGAATGGCCAAAGAAATTCACAAAGAAATAGCCGAAAAACTCCCAAAGAATTAGTATATTCTTGTGAAAATGTGAAATGAATTCCCATGGAATTCCCAAAATAATTGTTTGAGAAACTTCCAAATTAACTGCCTAGGGATTTTACAGAGGAATTAACGAAAAAGCTTGAAATAAAATTGCCGAAGATGAGAAAGGAATTACTGTAAGATTTCCGACACAAATAACAAATGAAATGTTCAAAGAAAGTGCTGAACACCGAAGTAATTCACAAAGGAATCGCTGCAAAAATTATCGATGATGCAGCCAAAGGAATACCCTAAGAATTTTCCGAATAAAATAAAAAAAAACAATGCTGAAAAAATATAAACATATTGCCGAAGCAATTTTTAAAAGCAATAATTACACTAGTTTACATCATTTTTGAACTCGGTAAGCTGATGATCGTTTTTGGTGTAGAATCATGCCTTGAGTTCAAAAACGCAAAGGAAAAAAATTACAGTAGAGCGGAATTTTTTTCGACTTTCCATACAAGGTTGACGATTTGAAATCGATTTTTGTTCTATTTTTAAGCAAAGTCGCTCACTTCACACATCTCATTCTCCGTAATCAATGCTCCGATTGAACTGATTTTTTTACTGTAACTCGCTGTCAAATAAACGTTGAGAAAGATTTTTTAAATTGTTTTTTTTTTCTTATTGAAAAAATACATTTCTTCATATATTTTTTAAAAAATTGCTAAAATTTAAGGAGATCGTCCCCAAAACTCGCCAATATCTTGAATTTCATTTCATTTCGAATTGTATTATATTCAGCTTTTAATTTATGGAAAAAGATTTAAATTTGGTTGAACAAAGCGCAAGATTTTTGAATTTTATGAAATTCCATATTTTAAAAAGTTGTAAAACTCGATATTGAGCTAAAACTCAAAAACTGTTCTACTTCAAATTTTTTGAAGCACGGTTTCGAAATCAGCGCTAAATTATGCTTCAAAAATTTTGGTCTTTGACGGAAGTTCACGACTTTCGTTTTATTTTGTAAACTAGTGTTATAAATAAAATGAAATCATAAATAACTACAAAAGATATCACCATGGAATTGCCAAAGAAATTTGCAAAGAAACTGAAAAACGAATTGTAGAAGGAAATTCAGATGAGTTGTCGTTGAAATTTCAGAACAAATTTTCAATGAAATTGCTGATTAAAAAACCAAGCTCGTCGTATACAGCGCTAGCGCGGTGCAGTTTTATTGTCAATGGTTAAAGTTAATCACCCAGACCACTGCCAGAACCGAAAAACTGATACACATTTCATATAGCGTCTCAGGATAATCCTAAACTAATTAATCAGCAAAAACATAATTTTTAGTGCTTTAATTATAGAATATAAGTCCAAAACGCTAATACGTAAAATGATTAATGAAGTCATTCCATTTGTAGCTTTAGTTTTGTTCAAATGCGCCATTAATAAATGTTGGAATTATCATGTGAAGTTTTAGTTTTAGGCTAATATCAAGGAAAAATTCTAGGGGGTGCCAAATTCATTCTAGGGGGTGCCAGGCACCCCTGGAACCCCCCCCCCCCCCTAGCTACGCCAATGCCTGAATAAAAAACTTTTGTTTTCTACCGAAGAGAACCACGCAAAATGATGACATGAAGTATTTGCTGTTAGGAATCGTCCAATAAAGACGTAGCATTTTAGGGGAAGTTTATGATATTGCTTGGAATATACTTTAAGAGGGGAGGAGCCGTCCAAAATTGGCCACTAATGCTACCATGATTTCGAATGCAATTAATCACTTTTCACAGTTTTTGGCGTCTAATTTTTGAATAGTCAGCGATATGGTCAAACTCAAACATTACAGAACCCTTGAAAAAGTCCAATAAGGACCGAAACGTCGGGTTAAGAAAACATATAGTTGTTTTTGATTGACCAAATTAGACTGAAATGCCAATTAAATATATCATCCAACGTACAGTCGATCACTTAAAGAAAGTCAAACTCAAAGCAATAAAACAAGTACGACCACGATTCTTACCAATCAACGAGATTGAAACTTTTACTAAATACAAATCATTTTATTGCAATAGGTAAATATCATTTAAAATAAAAAAAAATAAATAATTTTGCTTTCGGGATGAAATTGATCAGTAAATGAAATACCTTTGCATGTGCCAAAAATATGTTTTCCACTATATGTTAACCACTCCAGAATGCGAAATGCTACGCAAAACTTTTACGAGTTTTCTCAATTTTTAAGTATTCAAGTTTTAAGTTTGATAAATTTCAAGAAAACGCCTTAAAGTATGCACTGACCTTTTTCAATGTTATGAAAGTTCGCATGATTATCTAAAAGTCACCCATACATAACTTTTTTGTAGGTAATGTCATTTTTAAGTTACATTGAGTTAAAAAACCCAGATTAATCCACCTAGTGGTGATAGTGCCTTTCTCGTCGAACGTGTACTCATGATCTTTCCTTGGTTAGGATACGACTGGGATGATTTTGCTTCAGAATGTTGGCTTTGCAGTCTTTTGGGGGAATCGAAAACACTAGTTTATGATTTTTCCGACGTTTCGGTACGTATGGGGCCTTTTCAAGGGTTTAATCCGTCAAGGTTTCCTAGTCAAGATGGCATTGCTAAACTCAAAAATTGCATACGGAAGTTTTGGTATATATTGAGTCCGTTCCGTTTGAAACCGTCGTGATGCGGACAATCTCCTACCTATAGGGCGGTCTAGAAATCGGTCCCTGTTTTTGGAATCTGCCACTATTGCTTTGTTCAGCAAGTTTCTGTGTATGGGCCATTATTCCGAAGCACAGGGTTGAAAAAAATCACATTCAATTGAATGAAATTCTTCTAAATTGAATGCATTAGGCATTCATTTTCATCTCCGCTGTGAGATACTTGAAAGTGAACACAGAAAAACTCATCTACGCTCAACATCAACACACGCTCTGCGCTGATGGATGCTTCATGTCAACAACGGCCGCATGAATGCGACTGGCCCATAAGCAAGCGTGGTGAATTTTCTCTTTTGAGTGCCAATGACAGGGAAAATGTTGTTATTGAATCTCGCCGTCGCCACGATGTGAGCGACGAGAGAATTTTTATTCTCTTCTCACCCGCCTCTGCGAAGGAAAGAGGCTTCAACGTCAGAAGCGGTGTGATGAAAAGACAAAAACAAAAACTCACGTTCGTTGCATGCTTTCATTTTTTTTTTTGCAACCCTGCCGAAGCATGATCTTTCCATCGACGTAATCCGAACTGTTCCTGAATCCTGAGAATACGTTATTTAGAAAGAAAAGCAATTATTGTAATATAATTGGGAAACTTATAAATGGAACATATTCCAACTTTTTATTAAACGTATAGACAGAGCTAAAAAATATCAGAATTTTCAGTTGACTGCTTGAGCACCTTCACTGTCACGGCCGATCAATACCAAGACGATAACTACAAGCTAGGATATAACTTCTTTCTTCACACTTTAGGCTATATTTTATTATCAGAACAAAAAAAAAAGGACACATTTAATGCTTCTAGTGAGCTATTTGTTCTTTGATAGAAGCATGATACTAGACAACGAACTAGCATGCAACACCCAGTGGCACAGCCGAAAACATTTCCTGACAGCTGCGGCGGGAATCGAACCCGCGCTCCCCAGCACAAAGAGACTAAATGCTTGGTGACACTAGCCGCACGGCCACGAAGCCACAAGATTCATGTAAAATTTGACAAAAAATGCAAGCAAGTGGAATTTCCCATGCGAAATCCCATAAAAAAAATTCGCAGTAGTTTAAGACGCAAAAGAGGATTGAAAAAAAATTGTCCGGGATTGATGCGATAATTTTCATTTTCCCATATAACTCATCCTACTGTATATTTTTACACCTCAGGAATCTGAAATGGTGTGATTTGATGAGATTGTTTTAGTACAGACAAACAGACATACATATCATTTGGAACATATTGCTATTACAGTCCCGATTCGTTCGTTGGTGACTCAAAGGATGGGCTGTCTCGATGGTTGAATGTTCACTGGTTGGGGCAAAACCCAACTAAAAAGCACTGTCAATGTCAAAATAGATGTCCAATCGAGTTTGACGTCTGACGGCCGTTGCATCGGAGCTCCTGTATACAGAACATTTGTGAAAGTATGCGAGTGTTTCGTGACGTATTTCTCGTCACTCGAGTGTGTCTAGAGCATTTTGATCAGATGTCAGTCGCCCCAACGAACGAATACGATTCGCTAATCGGGGCGTAATCGTGACCCAACCAGCGAATCCAGGCTGTATATTCATCGTCGAGAAAAAAATAATCGTCAAATGCTTTCACAAGCAGCTGCGGGCTTGATGGCGGTAGTGAGTAAACGTCAAACAAACAAAAACGATTTATATTTAATTCAACCGTTGAAAACAAGCACGATGGGTAGTGAGTAGAGTGAGACGTCTGTATGTATGTGGCCTTAGTTCAGTCAAGATTTTAATCGCTTGCATTGACTTTGTTCACTTTTGTAGTTCCTACGAAGCACCTAATGCTGGTTCTGCATCACTATCGGTAGCTTATAATGTGGTCTAAGCCCATTTTCTTGCTAATTGTTCCTCAGGTTATATAAAAAAGGCGCGGTTTGATGTATCGCATGCATAGGTTTAGTTCACTTTTATATTTGGCCACATTCGGTAGGATCAGTAGGTCGGCTCTAGAGGCACGTTCTCCTATATAGCATCAGGGTCGTACAATTTCGAAAGGAAAACACGACGTACGACTGCTGTAGTAAACCGTTTCCCATACGAACGGACTGCTGTGATGCTTCATCTCTCACCCAGCAACACACTCGTTCGTTGCTGCTACAGAAACAAGTGTGTATGAAACATGGAATGATACACTTGGATTTTCGTTTCATTTATGAGTCATTGAAATACTTCAACATGCTAAAACCACTATTTAAACCACATTTTTCAATAGTGGTGCACGCCAATAGAATGATAATTATGTTTTATGAAAGAGGATAACAAATTCGACCACTTAAATCCAATTAATCGGCACCCGTAACCATTGAGAGAATAGCGCACACCAGTGAGACACTAATGCTCTGCCGGGTGAAGCACAAGCAATGCGACCGGGTGGGAGACTACCGAGTTCTACGATGAGTGGAAAAGTTTTTTATAACGACCGAGTGATTAGAAAAATGTATGAAACGGTTGAAGTGACTCATTCAAATGTTGCATGAAAGTGTATCATTCAAACGAAATTGTACGCCCCTGATAGCATACATGGATTAGGATAACTTTTTCATTTGGCCACTTTCGGCGGGACACCCGGAACCGATTCCGGGACAATACCGATTATCCCATGCATGGTTTGAGACTAGTTTCTTGCTAACTGTTTATCAGGTTTCCATGGATTGATGCGTATAATGGATGAGTTTGGTTCATTTTTACATTTGACCACTTCCGGCGTAACAACCGAAACAGTTCTGAAACACTACCTATTTTGTATAATGTGGTCTGAGCCTATTTTCTTGCTAACCGCACATCAAGTTATCGGAAAAGCCGCTATCTGATGTGTCGCATGAATGGGTTTGGTTCCTTTTGGCATTTGGCCACTTCCGGCGGGACACCCTAGATCGATTCCGGAACACTATCGGTAGTCGTTAGAAAGATCTTAGAAATGATCTGAGTCTATTTTCTTGCTAATCGTTCATCACGTTTTTAAAAAATCGGCTGTTTAATGTGCCGCAGGACACCAAGAACCGGTTCCGGAACATTTTCGGTTGTTCCAAATATGTTCTGAAACTATTTTCTTGTTAACCGTTTATCAGGTTGCCAAAAAAGGCGCGATTTGATGCGTCGAATGCATAGGTTTGGTTCACTTTCATATTTGGCCACTTCTGGCGGAACACCCGGAACCGGTTCCGGAACACTACCGGTTCAGATATGGTCTGAGAATGTTTTCCTGCCTGCTGTTCATCAGGTTATAGAAAAAGCCGCGGTTTGATGTGTCGCATGCATGTGTTTGGTTCACTTTCATATTTGACCTCTTCCGGTGGGACACCCGGAACCGGTTTCGGAACACTACCGGTTCAGATATGGTCTGAGAATGTTTCCCTACCTACTGATCATCAGGTTATCGAAAAAGCCGCTGATTGATGTGTCGCATGCATGGATTTGGTGTACTTTCATATTTGGCCACTTCCGGCGGAACACCCGGAACCGGTTCCGGAACACTACCGGTTCAGATATGGTCTGAGAGTGTTTTCCTGCCTACTGTTCATCAGGTTATCGAAAAAGCCGCTGTTTGATGTGTCGCATGCATGAGTTTGGTGTATTTTCATATTTGGCCACTTCCGGCGGAACACCCGGAACCGGTTCCGGAACACTACCGGTTCAGATATGGTCTGAGAATGTTTTCCTGCCTGCTGTTCATCAGGTTATAGAAAAAGCCGCGGTTTGATGTGTCGCATGCATGTGTTTGGTTCACTTTCATATTTGACCTCTTCCGGTGGGACACCCGGAACCGGTTTCGGAACACTACCGGTTCAGATATGGTCTGAGAGTGTTTTCCTGCCTACTGTTCATCAGGATATCGAAAAAGCCGCGGTTTGATGTGTCGCATGCATAGGTTTGGTTCACTTTCATATTTGGCCACTTCCGGTGGGATACCCGGAACCGTTTCCGGGACACTACCGGTTCAGATATGGTCTGATACTATTTTCCTGCTTACCGTTTATCAGGTTATCGAAAATGCCGCGGTTTGATGTGTCGCATGCATGGGTTTGTAGCGTTTTCATATCTGGCCCCTTCCTGGGGTACCGATCCGGAACACCTAAATGGCCATAACTCCGGAACGGCTGGACCGATCCGAACCATTTTCAATAGGAAACAATGGGACAAAATGCTCCGTCGAATGAATCATCGGTCGTTGAAATCGGTTGATGTTTACTATCTAAAAATTAGGTGACCTTTTTGTACACACACACACACACACACACACACACACACACACACACACACACACACACACACACACACACACACACACACACACACACACACACACACACACACACACACACACACACACACACACACACACACACACACACACACACACACACACACACACACACACACACACACACACACACACACACACACACACACACACACATACACACACAGACATCATCTCAACTTGTCGAGCTGAGTCGATTGGTATATAATATTTGACCCCTCTGAGGGCTCTATCAAATTATCGTTTTTGGAGTGAACATATAGCCTTTCGGTACACCTTGGTGTACGAGAAAGGCAAAACGGTCAAATACTTTAGCCCTTTTCAAACATTAGTCTAGATAAATAAAAAAAAAAAACAAAGTATACAATCTTGCTTTAAAATACATAGTCTTTATACCTAAGAAGTTCCATCGGATTCAGAGACAGCTTTGCTAAACCCCTACGGCGAGTTTGCGTGAATTCGTCATACACTCTAAAAAACACACAACCGAAAATGTTCAAAGTGCCATAACTTTTTTGTACATTTTTTTACCAATTTGAAATTTTTACAGATGGTAGCTAACAGAATGAACTTTATTCTCACAAAAAATCACGAAGGTGAAAAAATAGCTTTTTGAGATATTCAATTTTTAGTAACAAAATTCAGTTTTTTGGAAGAAAAACTAAATAAATTTTTCAATGTGTATTTTTCTGAGAGCCGCCATTTATTAATCTACAACGTTGCCGAAGACAGCTTTCCGATCAAACAAGCAGTTTCAGTGATATGATTTTTAATTTGCATGTGTTCCATTTTTTCATAGGCCCTATTTGAAAGTTAGTCGAGACTCCATAAAAAGTTTTAATATGAAAAAATGGTTATTTATATTGATTAGAACAGCTTTGCAAAATTATATCCAAATCAAAAATGCAAAATTTAAAAAAAATTGATTTTTTTCGTGCTTTTCCAAGAAGAAATCATTCGAGGTTTCCTCCTGGAATTCCTTCAGTGATTTCTCTTAGAACTCCTCCAGGAAAACGTTCGGGTAATCCTCTTGGAATTCCTTCGGAGATTCCTCTTGAAAATCTTCTGAGCATTCCGCTTGGAAATCCTTCGGAGATTCCTTCCGGAATTCCTTCGTGGGTTTCTCTGGGATTTCTCCTGTTATTTCTTCGAGGGTTTGTCCTGGAATTCCTTTGGGAATTCTTCCTGGAATTTCGTTGGGTATTCCTTTTGGACTTCCTACAGGGATTCTTCCTGGACTTCCTTCGGGGATTCCTCCTGGAATTCTTTCGGAGATTGCTCTTAGAATTTCTTTGGAAATTCCTCCTAGAATTCCTCCTAAATTTTTATCATGGATTCCTTTTGGAATTCCTTCGAGGATCCTTCCCTGATTTCCTTCGTAATTTTGTCAGATATTCCTCCAGAAACTCCTTCTGGAATTCCTCTTGAACTTCCTTCAAGGATTCCTCCTGAAATTCCTTCTGGGATTCCTTCGGGGATCGTTCTTAAAATTTCTCTGTAGATTTCTCATGGAATTCTTCCAAGAATTCCTCCTAGAATTTCTACGGGAATTCTTTCTGGAATTCTTTCAGGAATTTCTCTTGGAATTCTTCCTTGAGTTTCTTCGTGGATTCGATTTGGAATTACTCCAGGGATTCCTCCTGAAATTCATTCGTCTTGGGATTCGTCTTGGATCTCCTCCTAGAATTACTTCGGGGATTCCTCCTGGAACTCCTACGAGGATTCATCCTGAAATTGCTTTGAGGACTTCTCCTGGAATTCATTCGGCAATTCCTCCCTCAGGGATTTTTACAGGAATTCCTACAGTTTCCTTCTGGATATTTTTCGTTGAATTCTCCTCATTTGGAGACTCTTTCTCGAATTTCCTTGGCATTTCCCACTGGAGCTCTTTTGAGGATTCCGGCTGGAAATTCTTTGAGGATTACTGCTAGAAATCCTCTTTTAATTTTTGCGGGGATTCCCGCTGGGCTTCTTTCAGGGGTTCCTAAGGGAATTCCTACGAAGATTCCCCCTGGAATGCCTTCAAGAATTCCCCCTGGATATTTTGCGATGAGACCTCCTAGAAATTCTTTGGAAATTCCTGCTGATGTTCCTGGTATTCTGGTATTCTTGCTGGAATTTCCTTGGGATTCCTGGGAATCTTCCTAGAATTCCTTCGGAAATTCCGTGAAAATGCCAATCTGGGATTTCCCCAATAAGTTTTTTCAGGGATCTCTCTAAGGGAGAATCTTGCACCACCAGACATTTTTGTAGATGTTCCATCATGGATTCGTACAGCAGTTCCTGCAGTGATCAGTCCAGAAGTTTCTTCATTGACTTCTCAAAGAGTTTTTCTTTAATCATTAGTGGATTTCTAAGTGTAAATAGCTCACCTTATTATCAAATTTGATAGCTCCTGAATGTTTGAGGAAAACAAAATAAAAATCGTAGTAAAATCGATATTTTCTGGCGCTTCTTTTGCAATAGAGTAATAAAAAATGCACCACACTAAGGATACGGTAATGTCACAATAGGTCTAATCGTCTAATAACTGGTCGCAGTGACGTACTCGAATAGGAATTAAAAAGGTATTCAATCTAGTGTAAAAAATAATTATGGTCAAATTTTGATCACGCCGATTCACGCCGCCGCCGAGCAAAATATAGTCGGCGCACAGGTCTATTTTGAACTGCACTGTATTCCTGAATATGGCACGATTTGCGCAATAATGGTAAAGTGGCGTCAATAAAAATGAATGATTATTTCTGAATTTCCCAACAGAAACGGAAAGTTTGAGATAACCTCAAAATAAAAACGAACAACGGAGCCTTACCTAGCTCAGATAAATAACACACAACTTCAAAACAGCATCATGCACGATTCTGGTTTACAGAAGTGAAATGCTCATCATCGTTTTGAAGAAATTTCTAACTTTTCTAAACATATCTGCCACACGATAGTATTCGAAAAAGGAACTCACACTCATCAATCATGAGCAGTGGGTTTTGACCCCGTTGGGAAGTAATGTCAGCAAAAAAGAAGTGTTACACATATGCTGCAACATTAGGGTTTTCCCTGAGAAAATTCGATTCTTTCAAGCAATTCATGATTTGGTCAGTTGCTTTCGAGAAGTAGACTAATGCGCATTCACGTTCGTAGCGGTCGCGAAAATGGCAGTAAAACAATGTAATATTCGTGGAGACACATGGCGTTGCTGCTTATTGGCAATGTTACTACTTGGTGAAGCTATCCAGCAAAACGAGGCATCTCTTGCGTTTCCCAATATTCGAGAAGGAATGAAATTGAAATTTGGCTCAAAAATACAGGAACCTAGTACAAGTGATAGCAATTCGAGTGATACAAGTGTTGCTCTCGTTGTTCCTTTGGAAGAACCTGTCATGTCCGAAGATGACGCAGAGGTATGTATTCATGCTGTCTTAATATATTCTTGATAAATAACTTTTCACCTTCTATCAGAAAATCCTTGATGATATCAGATTCTACACTACTAACGATAACACTGATGATAACGGACTCCGCTTTTTCGCTGGTGCAAATACCAGAATATTGCGCTATCAACAGCAATTTGGGCTGAAAGAAACAGGCGAGCTAGATCGAGAAACTAAAATATCGCTCCAAAGTCCGACATGTGGCGTGAGTAACGTCGCTGCGTTCGGCGAGGACAAGAAGTGGAGCTCGCGTTATCTCACATACTACGTTAGGAATACTCCATGGGGAATCCCCTCGAGGACTGTTAAAAATCTTATACGTAACGCTTTCGACCAGTGGAGTAAGGTGACGAACCTTGAATTCGCTGAGTCTAACGACCCAAAGTCTGATATGGAGATTTCATTTGGTGGTCGAAGGCATACTAATAGAGAAAGCAAATGTCAAGATGATCTAGGGAATAATACGTTGGCACACGCGTTTTACCCGCCGATCGGAGGAATCCACTTCAACACCAAATTCTTCTCCGGAACCATGAACAAAGATTTGTTTCTCACGACTGCAATACATGAAATCGGTCATTCAATCGGGCTAGAACATTCTTTTTCAAAAGCTTCAGTTATGTATCCCAATTTTGTAACACACTTTTCCGAAGTACCGAAGCAGGACGTTGAGGTAAGTAGTGTAGAATGAATAATAGAAGTTACCAGGCAATAAAATTTAGATAATTATTTTAGAATATTCAAATGAAGTACGGTAAACGCCAGAATCAGACAACAACCAGAATACCAACTTTTTGTGATCTGACAAAATACGATGCTATGCTGTATTATCAAAACACGTTAGCCATAATCGCAGGAAAGTACTGCTACACAAAGTTCAACGGTAGAGATAAGCCGACTTTACTCAGCGAGATGTGGCCAGGAGCTCCTGGTAAAGCTAGTAGTAACAATGCTGACAAAGTTTATTAGCACAACTTTATTTCAGAAACACTGGACGCCGCAGAAAGCATTGGTCTTCATACCTTTTTATTCAAAGGTGAACAAGTGTGGGTTTTCAAGGATGCCCGGTTACAAGTAGGTTATCCTCGCAAAATCCATGAAGCATTTCCAGGACTGCCCAAGAATTTGGATGGTATTTTCTACGATAAACAAACACATATGTATGCCTTCAAAATGGATCATTACTGGAGGTACAATACGGAAAAGAAAAATGTCGATCACACAGACGGCATAGAAGAGTATGGTTTGCCCGGAAGGATCGATGCAGCAATTTTAGAGAATGTTCAGAAAAGAATATTTTTCTTCAAGGACAGCGTAAGATATATATACGATTTAAAGACTCGCAATACAACACGACATGACGATCCGATGTTTTGCTAGGTAAACAATAAAACCTATCTTTAATCTAAACTAAACTTTAATGTTTGCTTCTTTTAATTTTGGGTAATTGCACACCAAAGCTTGTGCACTTTAGAATCGGTACACTATCAACCGGCTGCAGATCAATAACGGTTTGATCTAGAAAAACCCTATTTAATCCACCTAGCTGTGATGGTGCCTTTCTCGTGCTTTAAAATATCCTTTCAACAAAACTCGAGCGACATGTTGATGACATTGTCATAAATACAAAATGAAAACTGCTTGCTAAATATACTCAATATGGATACATTTTATATTAGCATAACATCCAATATTCAGAAAATATAAGACAACGATCCAAAACTCAAACCAAACAAGTGTCATGAAGCCGCAAAATTTTGAAACGTCATTTTAGATTTTCCGGTCATCATTTTATGACTCCGGATATCTACCCCAACTAAACTAACCGCCATCTTGAACATTGAGACACCATCTTGGATGTTCTGGTATTCATTTTTGGACTCTGCACCTAAAATTACATAAAATAGTCGCCGTATTGAATTTTGGCATGTCGTTTATGATTTTCTGGTTACCAGTTTTGGACGAAGACCGGCATTCTTCCCCATTCAAACTATAGTCATATTGCAGACCTTGTGAAACAGCGCACAGCTTGGGTTTTCTGATTACAAATTTTGAATTCTGGACATATTTTCATACAAAATATGCCCATAATGCAAGAATTAAAAATCCTGTAAAATAGGCACTAACTTGAATACTGGGCCATTATCTTGGACTTTGGACCGCTATCTTGGATACTCTGGTAGACTCCGAACATATTTCCCATACCAAATATAAGTGTTTTACATAGTTTTAGAGCTCAAAATTCCTTCAAACAGCCACCATCTTCTGTTGACGCGATCAAATTCTTCTTTTTCCATTCAACGTTGACCCATCCTGCTATAAATTTATACCTTAGGAATCTGGAGTGGTACGATTTGATGAGATCGCTTTAGTTTTGTCTATATTTTGTTCTCATATATGAGAACTTAGACCTATTCGTCACTGTTGTTCATACCTAATGTTTATCAGGCCATTAAACAAAGCCACGATTTAATTTTTCACATGTACGTTGGTTCTGCTACACAACAGCTAGTCTGTAATGTGATCTAAGGCTATTTTCTTGCTAACCGTTCATTAGATTATCAAAAAATCTGCGATCTGATGTGTCGTATGTATGGGTTTAGTTCATTTTTATATTTGGTAATTTCCGGTGGTATACCCGGATCTGATTCCATGACACTACTGGTTGTCCCAATTATGGTCTTAGACTATTTTTCTGCTTACCACTCATCAGGTTATCGAAAATGCCGTGGTTTGATGTGTCGCATGCATAGGTTTGATGCATTTTCATATCTGGTCCCTTCCCGGGGTACCGTTCCGAAACACCTAAATGGACATATCTCCGGAACGGCTGAACCGATCCGAACCATTTTCAATTGGAAACAATGGGACCAGATTCCGCGTCGAATGAACCGTCGGTCAATGAAATCGGATGAGGTTTACTGCCAAAAAGTGATGTGAGTTTTTTTGTACACACACATACACACACACACACACACACACACACACACACACACACACACACACACACACACACACACACACATACACTCACAGATATCACCTCAATTCGTCGATCTGAGTCGATTGGTATATGTCATTTGACCCTCCGGGCCTTCTATCAAAAGTTAATTTTTGGAGCGAACATATAGCCTTTCCAGTACACTTAGTGTTCGAGAAAGGCAAAAAAATGTAGTGATAAGCTTATTTGTTGCATTTTATAGGAAAAATGTTGAATTTAATTTAAGATGAAATTTCAATCTGTATTTGTGATTCAAGCCAATGTTCGTCAACACTTGCGAATTTCGCAGTTCGCGGGCTTTTTTTCCACAAGAAACAAAACTATACTCATTAATGATATGCTCAAAACTAGTAACGACATAAAACTTTTGACAAATATGGTTTGTAAGATCATACAGTAATGTCCCGATTTTATCACGCCCTCCGCGCTGTTAAATTCGAGAGCAAGTGTTTCCCCTCATCTTCAAGATGAATGTTAAAGGTGCGTTTTGCGACGTTAAACATTTTGAACATGCGTATAGATTCTGTAGAATATTTTAAAGCAGTTTTGAAAAGGGGCGTGATAAAATCGGAAAAATTCTGTATTCAAAGCATAATTTAATTCAAAATATTGCCTGGGACGACCTACCATAATTCAAGTTGCCTAACATAATTCATATCTTTTACCGACTTTTCGAATCCTCTAAGCAGAATTACTTCTTCGAATGAGCGTAATAAGTTTTTGTACCACACTCTTAAAAAATTAGGAATTTACACGTGACGTAAGCCATCAACGTACGTAAACACTTCATGACTGAATGGCAAATTTGACTCAATTTTACATCCATCATGTAAGTTCGCGTTAGTTGCACAAAATGTCAACAAACCTATCCGACCAGATAGGTAGAAACAGTTTTACATTTATCGCTTTTCTTACAACTCGGTGATACAGCGAGAGGTATAGTACGTGCCTCTCAATCAGCGGACCAGAGTTTGAATCCAGTACATTATTTTACTTACATATGTTGTATTTCTTGCTTCGGCTCTAGTGATTGCTAGCTCGACTTTATTTGTGATAGAAGACGTAAATTTGTGTCAAACGGGCCGCTCCTTTTATGTGCATCCAAGTGAACTTAAATTTACATGATTTTTTCTAAGAGTGCATTTACGATACGCAGATACGCGTATTTCGACTACCACTTGTAATCTTCCTCAGTGTCAGTTATCCACGCATTTTTTTTTTATTTTTAAAAATCTGATGTAGGTATATACATATTTATTGCAGACAACTACATATTCTTAATCACTTAACCTAATTTACAGCTCTATTGTCCACTAGGGCACTACGTGAGCGATTTCAATTGACAGCTGTACCTACAGATTGTACAGCGCCTAGATGTATTCTATTATACTTTATCGAACTGGTTGCCTTTCTGCTGCTTTCACTTTTCTACTCTTTTCATGGTAGAATGATGAGCACAAGGATGATGATGGATGGCCGTTGTTCCGTTCCAGTCCGATTGAGGGTCCATTTTATGAGTAGCAGTTCGCCGATGTCCAGGTATCCGGGTCCGTTTGAGCCATGGGGCTCAGAAGAGGGTCAGTGTCAGCCGCTCTCGGTGAAGAGCAACTGACGAAAAATTGCAAGTGCCGGGGCTGGGAATCAAACCCATGGCCATCCGCATATGAAGCGAACGTGTGACCAACTACACCACGGGCCCCGGCTGCAAGACATCGCATTCTCCCCGCACGGAACCGTCAAACTACCCAAAATTGAGTTCTTTTGACGCAATCCCATAGTTCGGCCCAATAAGCCAAATTTGAGTAAATCGATTAAACTCACACTAGGTAAATTGCCTTCACCTCCAGCAAAAACATTTACTTAAGAGTAGGTAAATTCAACCCAAGACCCCCCCCTCATTCAACCCAAATTTGAGTAAACCTGCATTTACCCAAAATTGGCTTATTGGGCTCAAGGACCCCCGTTGGGTAGATGCATCTCTGTTTGTTTTTGACAACATCGGTGAGGGAAAGAGGGAAAACAACCTAATTTTGGGTAACTAGTTTATTCGATATACTCAGCTTTGAGTAAAATCGACCCAAAAATTAGGTAGTTTGATTTCTCCGTGCGCTTATGTACTAAAATCCTATCGCTACTTTTGTTACCTAAAAACCAACCTACACCAAACCTATAAATTTACCTATGGTCCACTGCACGAATTTATACTGGCCTGCTTACTCTCACACGAAATTTGACGTTTGAGCGGTGCCGGCACCTCTCAAACGTCGAATTTTCTGTAAAAGTAAACAGGGCAGCATAAATTCGTGCAGTGGACCATTGGGTACCTACGTATTCCTACCGCGTGCACTGTGCTTATGGGTAGTAAGCGTATGGCAAGAAATTTCTTGGCCTATCTCGATGCATGGAAAATTCAGGCAAGGAATCGGTCAACAAATAATAAAGCGTCGCTTTATTCCGGATCCTAGTACGGAGCTGAAACGAAACGTCAAATCAAATGGGCCTTGCTGTGTTAAATCTTTAAACCATTCCGGTCACGGAAAAATAATGCACTGAACGAAAATTACTTGAGCGATTCCGTTTGAAGTGCATACCTCGCATTAGGAATGAATTTGAATAAACGTGACTGACCGTTTCCCTGATCCTTGATAGGAAGCTATGCCTCTTTCTTTGTGGATTCATAAACTTTCCGCTACGTCAAGTTTCTAAAATACTAATATTATCCTTTGTCAACAGGTTTTCATCCTACAGAACATGTTCGGCCACTTTTTATTTTAATTTATACGACCCCTTTTCTTACTCTTTACCCGCTTTTTTAACCTCTGCAATGTGTTCTTTGAATCGAATTTCAAGTGTTCTTTTCATTTGTCCAATGTAGGTTTTATTGCAATGTGGACATGCTATCTTGTAAACTACAACGGAGCCTGTGGAGTACTAGGGCGCCCTCCACAGTATTTTGCCCTTACTGCGCTAACCGGAGCAATGGTGCAGCAGGGATTGGCGGCATGCACCGTGCGGTGCGAAAAAAGCGTGTGCTTCACACAATCGCAAGTGCTCGTCTCCCGTTTTGCCGAGAGACAAGAGACGTATGAGTGAGAGCTTTCGTAATTGTGCGAGAGACAATCGCAGCACTAGCTCTACGGCGCAGGGAGTAATGCACGGTGCTTGGGACTGTGTTTGTCTCCAAACAGAAAAAAATCAATTAATAAATTAATTGAAGAGTTTGTGTTTTCGGTTAAGTTGTTAAGCTTGTCAAGGGTTGCCAAGTGATGGGTCGTTTGATTCGAATTTTTTGCAATCATGCGTAGTATCAAGCCAAGTGCAAAGCACGGAGACAAGCACCGAGAGAGTGCATACGACAGAACGTGAGAGACAGGAGAGCTCCAGCGCGCGGCAAAGTAAGCGAGCAACACACAACCGATTGCGCGTACTCGTCTCCTTCTAGTTTGTTGTGCTGTCTCGTAGCAGAGTGTGCGGCACGCAAAGAGTTTTGAGTCGCACCCTATCCCTGTGGTGCAGTTGACCTTGTGTTTCTCCGAGATAATCTGCTATCCTTCTTAAGCCTCAACTGCGAGGCTCAATAAGGGTGGGATTACTAGTATGTTGTTCATTAGCTTTAATTATAACCTTTATGACTCTTCGCATTATGCGTTCTTCACAGTGTCCTCTGTGTATGTTCGTCTCTGGCGTTCTTCAATCGATACCGAATTGGTTTTTATCGCTGCTCTTTTTTCTTGTGTTGTGGTTGTAAGAGTTTGATCGTGCCTAGTTTGGGTAGTGGCTACGGTTATGACAGCTCAGATCAATCGTCAGCATAAAAGAACAGCTTTGGTCCAAGAACCTTACTTTTTTAGGGAGGATTTCTATGTAGATGTAAATGTTTTAATTAACACCTATATGGTTCCGCATTTTGCGTTTGACCCGATGTTTGCTACTTTCAGTAAAATTGAAATGACAATCTTGCGTGTCATGCCTCGAGCCCCACAATGTTTTGATAAAACTGCAGCCTTGCTATTCCCAAATCTTGGTGGGATTATACTGTCAAGTTTATTCCGTAAATGGATAATGTCTTCGTATGAAGATCAAACCTATCAATTTGACCTCTTTCTTCTGAAATGATTAGAACGCTTTGTCGAGCATCACACCCATGATGTTTTTCTAGCAAACATGCCTGTCCATGGGAATAAACATGGTTACCAAAATGGAAAGTCCACTGTGATTTGTTTTCACAATGTTGTTTACTATATCGGAAAAGCATTCATTCAAAAACAATTTTGTTTGGGTGTTTTCTCGGATTTCCAGGATACTTTTGAACACGTACCTTACGATTCCATATTGGAAGCCGCATGGATTGTCCTATTTATCTTTCAATGATTTTCAATTGGATTTACCAAATGCTCAAAAACCAACATCCCTTCTCGGCATTACGTCAAGCAGCGATAAGGAAATTGAGTGTTTGTGGATGCCCCCATGCGGGAGTCTTGCCATCACTTTTGAGCAATCTCGTAGCAGAAACGCAATTGAGATAACTCAATGTAGTTTTCCTACTTATGATTTTGTCCATCACAAGCCTCAAAAGGCTGCTTCATTTGTATATCGTAGCTGAGAATCCAACTGTGGAACTTTAAATCATTTGATATGTAACTACCCAGTTTTTACGCAACTGCGTTTCCGAGTACTCGGTAAACAATTGATTTAGTGAAACTGACCTAAGAAGCCTGAATCTTCAGGATGTTCTGTTGTTTTGAACCCGTTGTGGCAAGTAGCTATAGGCTTACTTTACGCTTTATGCGTTTTAACAGTGCCCTTTTCAGGGCGCTATTTGAACCGGTTGTGGTACGCTTATGCGATTATGTCGACCCTATTCCCTTACCTTCCCTTTCCCTATCCCATCCCTTATTCCTCCCTTCGCTCTCCCTCAGGTAAATGATGAATAGGCTCGTATTCATGGCGATGGCACAAATTTCCCAAATGGAGGAGAACGTGCCTCTTGAGCCGACCTACTGATACCTGATACCCGCTTTGTTTAAATGACTTATTTTATCTGACTTAAGTTTACAATTCCTGCTACTGAAAACTAAATCTATACCCAAGTTTCTGAATTTTGATTTCAATGGTTTTGTAATATTAGTATCAAAGTTCACCTCAACCCTTTCCAACATCATCTTCCAAATAAATCCCTCTGTTTCGTCCAGGATGCGACGGCCCCACGTTGTGTAATTTTTAATTAACCGACGAGACTCCAACACGCAGAAAAATAAATTGTAAACACAATTATTGCGGATTTTTAAAAAAATTTCCACTCTGCGGAAGCTGCCGAGTTCTACCACAGCTGTCAAAGTTCTACCGCAGCCATGAAAATCATCATTCATTGAAAAGGATTGCCAAATCAAAGTATGCTTGCAAAGTAAATTGCTCCGAAAAGCAACAGGAAACAACGATCATCGGCGTCGTATCCAAGGCATCCTAGAGTCGATTGATGATACCTCAGTGAAAATCAGTAAACTGACAGCTGCGGTAGCTTTCTAATTTGCCGTAAAACGGAAAGTTTACCCCAAATTTGCAATAAATTCTAGTTCAAATCAACCGATTTTTCAATTTACTATAGCGACAAACTGATTTCTAGTTTAAACTGAACTGTTCTATTGTTTGATAATACAAATATTTTCAAATGTCGAAATTGTTGACAGTTTGTTAAAACAAACAGAGATTTGGTATTTTCAACGTGAAATAATGGATTGATTCAAACGACTGCACTTTTGCCACTAACAAACCCGGAATGTGATTGTGTTGTTGACGGCAGCAACTGCGGCAGCTCGGAAATCTATTTTTAGACCGTCGGTAAGCGGATGGGGAGGAGAACGACTAAAAAAAGACAAAAAAGGCGAAACCGATCAACTTTTTATGGATGCTGTCGTGAGTACCTGCGCATTATCCATCACGGCCAAAGCTGCACTTGGAAGTTGGCGTGATGGATTTGCTGCACCTTCTTCGTTGTGGCGATGTTGGGGTAAGCATTTTATAGATGTGTGAGTGCTTTTGACCGCCCACGGTTGCTCCTCTGTTATTGCAAGGACATCTGCATTTACGCAAAGAACCAACAGATAATGCTTGGGACAAGCCTTCTCCTCATTGTGTAAATGCTGGCATCGCAATACTTTTGAAAAACCGAATAGGGGCTGTCCATTAATTACGTAAGGGAAATTTTACGATTTTTCGACACCCCCACCCCCCTTGTAAGATTTTTTGTATGAGAACCCAAATATTTTTGTATGGTGCGTAAGATTTCTCAAACCCCCCCTTCCCCCATAAACCCTTACGTAATTAATGAACAGCCCCATACCAGGGCCGGCCGCGTCCGAATGCTGGTCAATTGAGGATAGGGAAGGAAGTGATGACGTGATTCTCGCTTAGGCCAATAACCGAGGAATTCTCTGCGTTACTACGAGTAATCACTAGGAGTTTGGATACGGGAAGGGATGATTTGTTAGAGGCTTTGTTTTGGTAAACAAATTGCTACAATCACCAGACCGATTCTTGTTTTGCTATAGGTAAATCCAACGAAAGCTAACGATCCTTCCGCATCTGGTGGCAGGAATGAGAACCCTATGAAAAAAGGGGCTCCGCTAAAATTTTCCATGGCGCAGCATAGGAAAAGTGCACTTTTTTCACTTTTTCGTATCGAATCCCGCATCGTAGAGAAACAAACGAGCACTTTTCGGAAAGAAAATTTGATTCTCTTTCAGATGCGCTTAGATCCGGTAGGTACTTACGAACAATTTATGTGATTAATTTGAGGAGCTCTTGCTATGTCTCCGGCGGGCGATCTCCCGGATTTTTTGTTAGCTGACCAATCCGATGTCTGTCGGCGTGGGCACCGAGAATGATGATATTAGAAGCCATTGCCAATGGAAAATAGCAGCTATCGGTGCAAAATATGAGTAAATTTTGAAGACAAAGAAGTTGATTTTTTATGTAAACAAACGATTTTCTTCCTATCTCACTCAGCGCCTCTACAATGGGGGACCATTTGGATTCACCACTCGCGAAAAATTGAATTCGTCTTCACATACGCGACATGTTAGGGAATAATGTCCACCCCACAATCAATTCGAGAAGACAAAACCGCATCTAGGGTAATTGATCCGATCATGGAGGAGTTAAGCACTGGGTTCATGTTTAAACCACAATTGTATCGCCCCAAGCAAACTTTTTACATGGATTTAATTGAAAATAATTAAATCTATCTTTTATCTACGGGAAAATAACAAAATATTACCACTTTGATGTTGTTATGAGCATTTTATTCGTTTTTATCTGAAAGATCATTGTGTTCCTAATGTTGCGGCATTTATTCCTATTGTTGCGGTATCCCATTGAAATCATATGGGATACCGCAACATTAGGAACACCACCGCAACAATAGGAACACAGCAGCAAACACATTAAGGTTTTTGGGCAAATCTTAAGCAAACAAATGGTGCAATCTCATAATTTAAGCACCATACATCTATTAAAAATACTGACGCGCGAGGACGTATTTAAATTGTACTGTCACATTTTTTTTTCGTGCTGAGGAATTTCATTTGGACGAATGGCGTGTGGAACTAATACTTCGGAGAAATAGAGGAAGCAAACGGATAACACCGAGCAGAACCACGCCGACCAGGGAGTCATCGTCGTCTCGGAATGTTTGATCAAGCACCCGCTGCAGTCGACCTGGACACTCTGGTACCAGGAACCGGACCGCACCAAATCGTGGGAAAACACCCTGAACGGTGACCAGCTTTTACAAAGTCGAGAGTTTTGGAGTCTGTACAATCACATCAAGAGCCCGGCCGACGACATCAAGGTCGGTAGCGATTACTCTTTGTTCAAGAAGGACATCCGTCCGATGCGGGAAGACGATAGCAACAAGCGCCGCGGCTGGTGGATGTGCCACGGTCGCAACGTCAGGAGCTGGACAAGTACTGGCTAGATACGATTCTGTGTCTCATCGAAGAGGCATTCGTAAGGCAATAGTAAGTTTTCAACGATAAAAGGTAAATATTTTTTATTTACGTATACAATACTTTATTTTTTCGATCATTACATTCCATCCAAATTCAAAATCTGGTAGAATAACTGTCTTTCAAATGCTATCATAACAATAATATAATGCAAATATAACACAACCAGTTCTGGGGGCTAAGAGGAGGGTTATCAGAGCCGCCGTTCGATACATTATATATGGTTGGAAGAGTGGAGATGCCAACTTCCCTTTAAAACCATTATGTAAAGAATGGTGAACTCTTCTTCTTCACATTCATTGGGGCATCCTCCAATGCGATGGCTTGCACTATATATAATTGTGTGATCTTGATTTTAAAAAAATCAAGTTGAGTATAATTATAATGTTTTGCTTGATCGAATCACATTGGGTGGACAGCCCACTGCTATCGGGCTTAGTACTGTGCTACAATGAATGGAGAACTATCATCATCATCATCATCATACATCTATTAAAAATACCTTTTGGTAACATTTCAGTCGAAAAGGTGCTCAATTGCCATTACCGCAACATTAGGTACTACCACAACGATGGGAACAATTACCCTACTGCTAGCTGGCGTCGTACGGCTGATTCCGGATTCCACACCCGCATAGTGAAAAACTGTTTGACTCACATTCCAAACAATACAATTCCTCTTTCTGTAACAGTTACTGTATCTGAATCAGTAGCTTTAATGTTGAATAGTGTGAGCCAGAATATTTTCAACCATTGCGTACAGTCGTATTACTGCTTACCAAATGGTCACAGTGTGTTATACCTTCTGGACATTGTTAAATAGTATGGGAACAAAAACTCGTAATTATAAACTACAACAAACAGTTCATTTGAGGAACAGTTACAGTATGGTGCAATATTATGTTACACTATTTTATTGTTGCCGATGAAATGCTGTAACTGTAAACAATAATTAATAATTTATTTGAGAAACAGTAACAGTATGGGGTAGTATTATGCTACATTCACCAGTATGGCTAACTGTAATTAAATTCTAGTGGAACGCATTCAAGCCGATGTACATTGTCTCGTTCAACTTGATCAAAACCTCGGTTTAACATTTCCCTCGATAGCATGTGAGTGAAGTTATAGAATAGGGTTGAAAAAATAAAAATGTTTAAATAGCACAAATATTTATTATTTCCATAAATTATACATAAAAAACATTTAACATTCTGTCCTTAATCTATATGCAGTTTATATTGTATCTTACTCAGATATATCCTATCACAAATCTGCATTTTTATGTGTTTCGTTAGGCTCGTGTTAATATTTACAAGATATTTTTCTGGCAAAATCTTTGCTTCACAATGATGATCATTTATCGTTTCTGTTACTATTGAATTAAACAAGAAGTATGTTCCTGATCTATCAGTTAAAATGGTATGGATTTCTCCGAACAAAACATCCGAGTTTTCGTACAATGAAAAATAACAATCATTATGCTGCCCTTTTTTATGCTTGGAATTTTTCTCATTGTTAATTTTCGGTTTAAAAATGCGACCGTTGAACTTGAGTGAACTCTGCTTTTCAAATATGCGATTATCGCCATATTTGTTGATAAAACTATTATCTAAATAAAAGACACCTGCTTTATGTTCTGTCGAAAATAGTTGTACTCTACTCAACTTATCCCAAAAAGCTTTCACAGTAGGTTTCATAAAGTTAATCTCAGCATTATTTCGAATATGTGACATAACACACCTGTTCGCAATCTGAATTATTGGCTCTTTTGGACCTTTCACATATTTCTTAACAACGCCATTAACATCTTCAAATACGAAAAGAGAAAACGCCCACAACGGGCCGTAGTCTCTTGAGCAATCAACTATATGCGTTACAAGATGTATATTATAAGTCATTTCCTCAATGCCATACAGCTGTTGGAACCTTTCAATGAACTCGTCTAACATTTTTTCACTTCTTACAAAAGTTTCTTCAGATATTTCATCTTGTAGTAGAAAAGTAATCGAGCTCACAAGCAGGTAATAGTGATCATAGTAATCTTTTGGCAAAAAATGTCTAAGACAAACCGGGCTGTAATGGAGAAGCCATTGTAGCCACTCATTCGCTTTCCATGAATGTCTATCCGTAATTTTTCTAGCTTTTCTCGAAGATTCAACAAATGCATCCATGGAGGTTAACATATTGTCTATGCAAGTGATTTTATCCTTGATATAACTAGGGCTGCTAGGAGTTTCAAACCATATGCGACTTAATTGACGGCACACTCCGAGAAGGATGCAATGCATATAGTCAACGGGACAATTGCGGATTACATCAAACTGAGGAATTCTTATTAATGGCGATATTCCCTTTACACCGTTTACAGGAACACCGCGCGAGCTGCTAACGGCCATTGCTCGTAAAGTATCTTCTGTGTTACGTTTTGGAATATTGCTTTTGTAACCATATCTTATTTGCTTTTTAATAATATCACCAGGGTGAAGGCAAAAGCTACAGGCATCATAACCGTTGAATTGCTTAAAGTTCTGAACTTTACATCTTGCTTTTGTATCCACACAACACGCGATCATGTGAACTTTTTCTACTAAATTTGAACCAATGTTAAGCCCATTAAAATTCAGCAAGTTGAGCATTTCACTGAGTGGTTTTAAAAATACGTCAAGATTCGGTTCACCATCATGCAACCATAGACCAGGTATGAGGATATTTTTTCTTTATTGTTTTATTGGGGACACTTCTGGTTTTCAACTCAAACATGCCGTGCGACAAATCAATCTTCATGATTTCAAAAGACTGAGTCAGAAACGATAGACTAAAATCCGTATCAACTAATATGGCCACCCCGGACCAATTAGCATAGGTTCCACGGGGGTGTCATCGGGGACATTTCAGGTTTGCAAGCAAAACATGCCGTGCGACGTATCTATCTTCATGATTTCAAGAGAATGGGGCAGAAAAAATTGACTTATATATGCGGTCGCTCCAGAACACACCTGGAACAGGTTCCGCGGGGGCCTCTCAAACACAGAAACACAAAAAATAATCACTTTTAGTAATTTGGCAAAACAGACTCCTCCCCCACCCCCTGACCCCAGTACAATCCGGAATATCTCCGGAATGGTTCCGGATATCACATGGCCACTTCAGTATAATAAACTTGCACCAATTTATGATCAATTGAGGGCGACTTCATAAAGCCAGCATTTTAAAAATGCGTTGCCGGGAGTCGGGTACGTGAAGGTTGAACGACAAGCAGCGAATAATCGACAAGGTAACTACATTATTGCGAGCATTATTGCTTAGACTACTTTTCAGCACCCAGACGGCTAACGAAATATCATAGACTCATTCCAAGATCTGAAAATACCGAAGACAATGAATGAAAGAGACTACTAGTTTCCCTTCCCTGTAAGGTCTTGGCCTACGCCGGTATTGATCCAAAATCTATAAGCTACTTAAATTGCACTTTGAGAATGAGTGAATTGCCCCTTATTCAGTTAGATCCCAGTGCAATTCATACCAGTTCATATCAATCATAGTAAGGCTAATTGACATGGGTAGACTTGCAAATTGACTGGATATACTTGATCCCTTTTTCTTAATTTGCCTGTAACTTTATGGAAAACATAAAACTAGAATTTCGTATAGAATGGCAGGTAAACATCTATTGCAAGTTCATAAACAACAAAAGTACTTTGAATTATTGTTAAAGTTATGATGTATTTTTAAAAAATGGGTGACACTTGATCCCCTTTTCAGCACACGGTTCATATAAAGGGAAAATAACTCCAGAGGCTTCCCTCCTCCTCTCTTCTTGGCGTAACGTCCTCACTGGGACAAAGCCTGCTTCTCAGCTTAGTGTTCAATGAGCACTTCCACAGTTTTTAACTGAGAGCTTCCTCTGCCAATGACCATTTTGCATGTGTATATCGTGTGGCAGGCACGAAGATACTCTATGCCCAAGGAAGTCAAGGAAATTTCCTTTACGAAAAGATCCTGGACCGACCAGGAATCGAACCCGTCACCCTCAGCATGGTCATGCTGAATACCCGTGCGTTTACCGCCTCGGCTATATGGGCCCCTATTCATTTTATTTTCAAGTTTTTTTTTGTATTTTTTATGAATACACCATTTAAAATGTAAGATTTCCATATTTTTAAGGATATGCCGTATTTTGAAAATAGGGAGACCTGATCCCCATTTCGTGGTTTGTACTAAAATAATAATTATCTGACATATTTTATCATTGACTTACTAGAATTCCATACGTTTGATAGTATTTTGTTTGAAGTTGTGAAATTGACACGATTTGGTTCAATTTTCATAGAGTTATTGAAATTTTTCAGAATCTCAGAATTCCGAGAAAATATGGGGGGAACAAGTTTCTTCAGGAATCAAGTCTCCTCAGTCTCCCCTACAGTCAGTCCAAGCTAAGCTGAGCTAAGATTATTCCAAGAATTTTTTCCAGGTTTTTTAGATCATTACAGCATTAACACTTTCTCTTCTCTGTGAATCCAGCTAGAGGCCGCAGTCCAACATGCAGAGCGTAACTCGGCGGGTGAAAGCTCCCAAAATCTAAACAGAGTGATTCGTACAGATGAATCCCAAGATCTGCTTGCAACGGTGGCAGGACCTTCAAAAAGGCAGCGCGCTTCAAACACCTGCTCATTTGGAATGCAATCATCAAAGGAATCGACTCGCCAAGCAATGTCACAGTACGTTTCCAAGACAAGTGGACTTAATTCGGTTATGGTCGAAACAGTCCAATCGTATAGTGAAGGACAGCGTTACGCATCGCAGGTGGTATTACCTAAGGATAATAAAGATCTATTTGAACCACTGCGTAAAGTGGTATCAGGATCAAACTCTCAGTACGTGCCCAAGAACAGTGAATCATTGCCAAGACAAGTTGTGGTTGAGAATGATCATCCGTGCTGTGACATGCTTCCCAAAGACTCGCAGGACTTATTGGATATCGAATCACAATTGGAAAATGCTGATGATACTCAAGGCCTGGTGGGAATACCCAAGGAAACGCCACACGAGGTGACGCAGCGATTTTCAAAAAACGATTGTGCTTCCAACGATCACTCTCTTGAAATGCGTCCGCCTCCGCTTCTTATGGCGAACTCCCAATACGTTTCCAATGAACCCAATATCACAACAGTTCATATGGAAATTTTGAAGACCGATGTTGAGACCGGTGGTGCTGGAAACATTACGGTCGGAATCGATCAACTGAGTGACTCTCAGGAGATATTGGACTTTGAGAATATGACTCAATATGACTGTCCACAAGGAACAAAAGATCGCAGCCCTCTGGCCGCAAGAGATGAGAATCAATTGAATTCTTCGATCCATGACTTGAGCGGCCAAGGTGCTGCCCTCGGTTCTACCGACAACGACGTTCCAAATTGGGAAGCTAAGTACAAGCAACTGGAAAAACAATACAAAGAATTATCTGAAAAGCACAAGAAGTGCAAGCAGAAGTTTGCTAAGTTGGAGGCCGATAAGCTCACTGCTGATGACTACAGCTTGCGTTTGGGGAAAGAAATGATGCAGCTTAAAGATAAACAGATGATCAAAACGGTACGTATGGTTCAAATGAAAACCCATTACTAGTACAACATGTATAAGGGCCGATTTCTTCACCTCGTCTTAACCGGTAAGCAAGTCTTACCCATATACGAATGAGTGTAATCAGTTTTGTACCTTTTAATTCCGCCCTAATTGCTTATCCTTTGACATATATACGTATTTCGACTACCACTTGTAATCTTCCTCAGTGTCAGCAATTAGGGCATAATTAAAAGGCACAAAGCTGATTGCACTCATTCGAATAGGGTATTCTTAGAAGGTTCGAAAAGTCGGTACAAGATCTTACCCATGTAGTTAAAATTGATTTAACGCTTAAGTCAAGGTGAAAAAATCGACCCTAGGGGCTTAATCGTTAAACCAGGTTTAAATATATGGATTAGTCTGGCTTACCGGTTAAGCCATGGAATTATCTTTTAATTGTCCCACCTCGAATTTGTGCGCCAAAGCCATTTGATAATGTTGTTACAAATTGCTACTTTTCTTGAATTTTTAGGCACATTTCACAGAGGAAGAAGGAATACCTGTTACGGTTGCTGAGCTGGAAGAGCTGAACAGCCGTGCCGATACCGACAGCTTGTTTGTCGGGTTGTTAGCCACCAGAGCGATTGGAGCAGAAAAACTTGCGAAAATGAGTGTCACAGGGCAGGCCTGCCATCGGTTCTCAAAGGCAAAGTATCCGGATGGGACACCTAGATATCCGGCAGCAGAAGGAATCGACCCCAAAATCATAGAATTTTTATGCAGTAAGACTACCATAAGCTCTATTAAATGAGGACCGATAATAAAACTCTTTTTCTTCTCAGACAAGGTTGCAGAACGTACAGCGATAAAAATTGGGCCCGAAAATCTGGCAACCATCCGAAAGCGCTCGGAGCTAGCAGTGGTGAAGAAATACGTTGGACAGAAGATCGCAAACCTGAAGAAAGCAGCCGAGGTCCGAAATGCTCGAACGCAAGACAGTGGAAACATTCGTTTGTGAGCCTCTTTTATGAAAATGATCGTCGTTTTAAAACTCAGCATCAGAATTTGAATAAACTCGTTTTTACAAACTAGAATCTGCTATCTTATGTATTAAATAAGAAACAATGAAACAATGAGTTCGTGTATCGCAAACTTACTTTAGACAAGATCAATTTTAATGATGTTATTTATTTTCATACTGTATATGTTCCTTATGAAGTAAGATTTTTCTACGCGATTTCACTTGTTTCATTGATTCTTACTTGATTTGTTCCTTATTTCTTTCTTACGGCCGTGCTTAGGGTACAAGACTACAAGGAGAGCGACACTATCTTTGCCAAGTCGAACCCCCCAAAGAAGCCGAAAAAAGACGAAACCCCCCAGTAAAACTCGCAAAAGTGTTGCGGGATTTACCGGTTTTTTTTCTTCTTTTCGGTTTTTTTGGGACATTTCGGCTTGGCAAAACTAGTACACGTGTTGCTTTCCCAGTTACGGTTCTAATACAAAATAACTGTACAATATAGTGTTCATAACTATATGTCTACAATACGATTTACAGTGATTCTACTGTGAATAACTATAAATCACTAGTTCTGCATACGTTATTTGTTTTTCTTTAGAACTTACAGTTAAACAGTTTTCCAACCACTTGCTATGCAGTTAATTGTCTGAAAAACTGGATAATAAATTGACAGTATCCTTTACTGTCTCGTGAAAAATTTGTTCGGAAAAATGAAGGATTTTTTATGGTAACCTAACTTAACCGCCTATTCCACATACTGTTATTTGGCGGATTACCATTTGCCAAACAGGCAAATCTATACATAGTATGGTTATCTTACTGTTATCCCCGATAGTCTGAGAAATGGTTAAGTGACAATTGCAAATAGTCATCTACAGTATGAGAAACGTTGTATTTACAGTTAGTGATTATGCGGGCACTCACGCCCCGATCACTATATTTCAACTACCGGATCGCTTCCAGCCATTTCATTTTTTTTATATCAAAAATAGTTCGCGTAAAACGAGGTTCGCGAAAATAAGAAACGGAAGAAACACACATCAACACCCAAGAAATTACGAAACTGTACTCGAAGAAACATAACACGCGAAATTACGAAACTCGACTCAAAGAAATCGACGCGGACACCGTGGTCTACCTACCACTGAATCGTACAGTAATCTTAATCTTTCTAAAAAGGAGATGCTTCGCCGTTTTGATCGCTGCTTGTAAATCTGAAACAGAAAATAGTATTAAATGGTGATACGTTCTCAACAGTAATATTTTTTTTTGTAAATTGTTTTATTTACACATAGGACAAATTTACCTGCATCCCTCTAAAACAAACGGTAGGGGAGACTGGGGAGACTTGATCCCTTTTTCTTAATTTACCTGAAACTTTGAGAAAAAACACAAAACTAGATCCGATTTCCGTACAAAATGGCAGGTAAACATCTATTGCAAGTTTATACACTACAGGAGGCCTTTAAATTATTGTTAAAGTTTTCAAAACTGTGTTTTTATGGAGGCATGTCTTATGATGTATTTTTCAAAAATGGGTGACACTTGATCCCCCTTTGAGCACATGGTTTATTTAAAGGGAAAATAATTCCAGAGTGAATAGGAACATTTTCTTAACGAGTTTTCTTGTATTTTCGATGAATATGAAGTGTTTGAAATTGTAAGATTTCCTTAAATTTTTAAGGATGTGCCGGATTTTAAAAATGGGGAGACTTGATCCCCCTTTTCTTGGTTTGTACTCAAGTTATAATTATCTGACACATTTTATCGTTGAATAGACTAGAATTCCAAGTAAATAGAGGCTTCCGAATAGAATTTTATTTTTCACATGTATAATGTGTGTGTAATCCTCGAGGGATCAAGTCTCCCCATGTCACTGTTGTGTATACTAAGCTGAATTAATTAAAATATGTTAACAACAGCCTTATTTGGATAAATAAGTTTAAAAGTATTTTATTTAAACTATGTGCTGTGAAATTTTGACACCATTTGGTTCAATTTTCCCGAAGTTATTGAGATTTTTCGGAATCGCCTAAAAGATTTCTGAAGGGCTGAATACAAACCATCAGCCGTTAAAAAATAATGCAATGTACAATCGAAATCACTTGTAGGCAAAACATAGTCCTTTGTCCAGGAGTAGTTTTGGAAAACATATGCTAGAAGAAAAATGTTTTTGATTCCGAGCAAATATGGGGGGAACAAGTCTCCCCAGGGATCAAGTCTCCTCAGTCTCCCCTATATTAGCAGTAAAAAACAAATAACAAAAATAGAATAAAAACAATTGATAAATAAAAAACAGTAAAAAAGTAAACCAAATCTTGATCCTGCATTTAAATTAACCAGACTGAAAAATAGCAAGATTAAAATTTGGTATGGTATGGTAGATCTTACGCCGTAACGCACCATTCCAAGGTGATCTACTCACGTTACGGGTAGGTCTAGGGGTAGGTCAATTATCTTGCTAACACGTCATAAACTAAATGCCTTGGGGTATATCCTCGAAATATACTCACGAAATTGCAAAAAAATCTATTGAAAACCAATTTTTCATCTACCTCGGCTAAACGAATGTCTAGGCAAAAAAATACATTTGAAGAGTTTTTACCCTCGTTTTTGTTTCAGTGTATTGTGCGATCGAATACAACTATTTGGTACCTTTTGGTACGCATGTACGGTAGTTTTGAAATGCTTGAAAGAGATAAGATCACAGTAGTCCAGAAATATATGGGAGTTTGTTTTGGTTCACAATTCAAAGAGCTAGACGTGTTTTTATTTATGTCGTCCGAGCTTCCGACATAGTCCGACATTACATTTGACGATCGAGGATGAAGTTTCTAGTGTAAAGTGATGAAAAGATTGTAAATGTAGTGTAGTGTTTTTAAAGACGAAGGAAGTACTTGATAGTAGGAGCTATGGCTAGAACTATGGTGAAAATTTGTGAGTATGGATAGTGCTGTTAGAAGTTGGAGTGGACGCCAAATGGAGGTGGGTACCAGCCGGAGAGGTTCTACAAATGAAGGTATGTGCCAGCTAGGGCAAATAGTACATTGAATGCACCTATTCGCTGAAGAACATCTATCTATCTATATATATAAAAATGAGTTTGAAGTTCCTTTGAGGCAACAAAACTCACGAACGGGTGAACCGATCAGGATGACTCTTGCATGGTTTGATTCGTATTCGTGATGGCTGTGTTTATATGTATAAAAAGTTATGAAAATCAACTAGAGAAGTAAGCAAATTGATAAATTACTGATTTTTCATGAACTGGGAAGAAAATCAACACGATCTAAAATGAAACCAATCTAGAGTGCGGTGCTATTTTGAGCTCAACAGTTGTCAAACCTCCACAAGACGGCAAGACAAAGTTTGCCGGGCCAGCTAGTATATATATAAATGAGTTTGTAGCTTCTTTGAGTCAACAAAACTCACGAACGGCCGAACCGATCAGCATGACCCTTGCACGTTTCGATTCGTATTCATGGTGGCTGTGTTTATATGTATAAAAAGTTACGAAAATAACCTGAAAATGTAAAGAAAATGGAAACTACCGAAATTGGCATGAGTTGGGAAGAAAATCAACACGATCGTAATAAAGCCGATCTAGAGTGCTGTGCTGAAATGAACCCAACAGTTGTCAAACCACCACAATCAAAAATGGCAAAACAACGTCTGCGATCTTGACAGATACCTGCAAATAGTGCGATGGGATACAGCCTCCTTGTTGCTTGGTACCTGTAGTTGAAGAATCTCCGGTAGCTGTGATGTCATTAGAATAGTTCAATTAATTTTGGTGGATCGGCATGCTCATCATATGCTGCGGAGTAATTTATGACCAATAGCAGTTGAAGCAACAGTTGAAGATATGCAAATGTTGCAAAGATTTAGAAAGTTTAAAGTGAAATGAATAGTACACACTAAAAAAATCTCAATTTTACTGGTGACATAATTAAAGAAATTGACCTAATCAATCATGACACAATCAACAATATGATTTATTTTTACGTCTTTGTGGACGTGAATGCAAAGGCGATCATTTTCAGATCCATTACAGACATTTTAGACATGTTTTCAAGTGTGTTCTAGTAACATTTAAACGCAACGCTTATTTTTCTGTTGAATGGTCCACAAATTTACATGAACAAAAACGCAATCGAGTCAGGCAATGTTTGTTGACAATAAAACGTCAAACGCCATCATCCAAGCTACTCTGCGATTTGTGGAAACTTTCCCGCGGTACGTTTTAGTCTGTGATTCGAAATTTAATCATCTATTTGTGCAATGAATTAAGTGATTAATCGATAGAAGAACGACCAAGAGGAGGACAACATGCGTCACGATGCTGTTTCTACGGATGCAGGTGGCAACAGCGGAGCAGTAAATATGTGCCGCAGCGCAAGAGGAGAAGTTCCAGATAAAATGATTTACTAAAATGGGAAACAGTGTTTGAAATGTGTTTACTTATAGTGATGAAAACTGAATAAAGTTTTTTAAATGAGATGTCTAGTCTTTATTTACACTTTACACTGAAGAAAACTTTGGAAATAAGACTCTGATAAAAAAAACGAAAGGATTGAGGTTATGTCAATAGCAGGAGGTGCATGCAGTAAAATTACAAAACTGCTCGAAACATTATCGTGTAAAAGTAAGATCAAACTTAATTTTGTGTCATTTCGCTCGCTGTCATATGTCGGAGTAAAATGACACAAAATTACATGGGTTTTTCGAAGTGTGTAGTATTGATTGTGATAATTAAATAAATTAGCCATGTTGTGGCTAAATACATCGCAAATAAAACTAACTTAAAAATTTAGTGGAATGCAGAGTAAACTGTAGAATAAAAGATAAATTAATTATCTTCTTCGCTTTCTGGCCTTACACCCCACTGGGACAGATATTTTCAGCTTATGCAATGATCGTTTTGTATTGTATATAGTATGGCAGGCATGAAGATGCATTATATCCAAGGAAATCAGGGAACTGTCCGGTGTGGAAGATTCTTGGACTGCGGGAATCGAACCAGTATGGTCTTGATAAATAACCTCAATATTGGTTTATATAAGACAGTGTGTCAATTGAAAGTTTCATATGTATCTTAAAGTGTGATGATTGGAGCACGAATCATGGAATCGATATATTAACTGATAACAACTGTACTGTAAAATCAATAGCATGATTTACAATCGGCAAAAGAAGTGAAGTCACAGCTCATCGTGACCTTATCTGGGACATTGTTAACTAAGGACGCTTGGATTATGTGCACTACCTTAGTAATTGTGGTGGGTTGCGTACTCACTTCGTGACAGTTGAACTAGTTATGTATTAAATCCTGTCCTTAGCCTACTTGATGAGCTCTAATCTACCACAGTCATATAACCAGTGTTTCAGTCATGCATATTTTAAAAATGTATATGTACACATGATTAATTATGTTATATAGCCTTGCTCTTTGGATTCCAAACAATTGCACAATTGAATCTGGAATTAAGGCTCCCCCAAATCGACGCGACTCTTTTCCAGCGACACGACTTTTTGTCGCTATGTTTTTGTCGCGAAATCGCTGCGCACTGATTTGAAGGGGACCTTCCACACTGCGACGACGTCGTCGCAGGCGACAAGCGACAGTGCAGCGATTTTTGTACTTGTCGCCGGTGTGTCGCGGCGCTGGTCGCTGCATGCACAGTTTTCGTCGCTGTCGCGGGGCGACTAAGTTTTGTTTGTGACTAGTTTTCGCGTTGGTGTAGATGGTTGATGCGACGCATTTATCGCTGTAGTCGTTGAGAAAAATCGCGGCGATAAAAAATCGTGTCGCCGGAAAAGTCGCCTTGGTTTGGGGGAGCCTTTAAACGTGTTTTATCTTTGGGCAAGAAATGATGGTAATCGGTTATTTTTATCGATAAACTCTAAATGAAAACAATTAAATATAACTTTGGAATAAGTAAATTCTCAGATTGAAAATCAACCATACGTTTTATTGTTTAAAACAAGCGCCATTTTTCTGCGTGAAACGACGAGAGAAACACGCTGATTCAAATTACGATTTTTTTTTAATAACCTTTATTGGTATCTTAATCAGGGTTGTGCAGTTTCAGGATGGTTAATGTCGAACGACACTCGCTTTAACCATCACTTCATACAGGGGATAGACAAAATGATCGGGACAGGCAAAATTTTCACTTTTAAAAAAATGTTCAATTAGCTGTAACTTTTCGAAAAGTGCATCAAATATTCTCAAATTTTTACTGTAAGTTCCTCAACTAGTTGTGTATCAGTGGACAAAATTTGGAAAGAATCGGACAATTCTTCACGAAGTTATAAAGATTTTTGAAAAAGGTAAAATTATCTGATAGCTAAATTTGAGCTGTTATATCTCCGGATTCAATGAACCGAATGCAATGAAATTTTGACCATTTATGACTTATATAATGACCTATGAAAATCCATTGCCTTAACTAAATATTCTTAACACGGAAGAAAATTATAACGATTAGATTATTTTTCTAATAAAATACCAAATTATTAAAAACATCAACATCGTTTCAAAATTCAAGATGCAAATTATAGTTCATTTAGTTTCCCTCTAATTGCCTTATATATAAATGCGATTTGAAGGAAAGTAACAACATAGCCACCAATAAATTGAAAAAGTAATGGGATGCATATTAAAAATAGATCAATTTACTAAAAAATCGTGAAAACATTAAAATCGCTATAATTTTGTCTCTTGTTAAAAATTTCAAGTTAAGTAAAATGTTTTCTAGAGTTCATTATATAAGTCATGAATGGTCAAAATTCCAATGCAATCGGTTCATTGAATCCGGAGATATAACAACTCAAAGTTAACAATCGGATAATTTTATCTTTTTCAAAAATCTTTATAACTTCGTAAAGAATTGTCCGATCTTTTTCAAATTTTGTTCACTGATACACAACTAGTTGAAGAACTTACAGTAAAAATTTGAGAATATTTGATGCACTTTTCGAAAAGTTACAGCTAATTGAACATTTTTTGGAAAGTGAAAATTTTGCCTGTCCCGATCATTTTGTCTATCCCCTGTACGACAAACGCAGTCCATCAAAACATAATCGATTCACGCAAAAGCCACTCAAGCCAACCCTCGTTCAATGCAGAGTCGGATAAAAATTAACCGTAGGGTGTTTGGTTAAAACCTTTCCTGCACCATACAGTGTACCAGCTACAATAAAGTGTATTGTAATGAAATGGTTCGCTAAAAGCTTTGCACATTGTAGCTACTATGCATTTACATTCGATTTTTATGTAACAATATATTATACTGTTTTTCTTACGTTTGAACCATCCACTTTTACAAAACTTTATTTTTCCGAGCATTTTTAATTTTTTATTCAGTTTTAGATTTTTTCCGTGCTTTGTTTTGTTGGTGTTTATGACTTTTTGATGCAAAGGAAAAGAAAGAGAAAAAAGTGAATAAGTTGAAACATGAATTTAAAGTCAATAAAATGTTTAAATCAGTGATAAAGATGTCCTAAGAACTGCAGATTCAAGAGATATGACGGGTTAGGTATGTAGAGTGCAGAGTGCGATGAGAGAAATACGAATGTAGGTCAACCCGGAAAGACGCAGGTCAGATTACCGTAAATCATTGGATGAATTCAACACTATTCTTTCTGTATTCGCATTTAGGGGAGTTTTCTCCTCTTCTCTCATGTGAACTTGCCTTCGATCACAATCGAATCAAATGTGATTGACAAACTTTATCTTTGAAATAGAGCCATCTTTAACATAATCCCGTAACGTGGGTAGATCACCTTAGAACGGTGCGTTACGGTGTAAGATCTACCACATTGCATCAAATTTTAATCTTGCTAATGTGCTGCCTAAACTGGTAGCATTTCAGATTAAAATTTGATGTATTTTTTGTAATGTTTACGTTTTATTTTATGATTTGTTTTTAACTGCTGATAAACTTTTTGTTTCAGGGGGATTCAGGTAATTTTATTGTTTAATACCATTTTTGAAAAAATAGTAACGGTAACGAGCGTATCACTTATGCCTTATTCAGTATTTATTACTTAATCCTTTATTCTCTTTTCAGTAAATCTTACCACCATAGCTGGCGCACTAATCAATCTTTTTTAGCAAATCACCGTACACATCATCATATTGATACATGCGAACATGTTTAAATATCTATATCGTTATCTGGAAGCGTTAGGTACGGGAGGTCCACGCTTCCATCTTTCCCCTCGATTTCAAGGTTTAGAATGTTTTCAAATATTGACTATGTTGAAATCGTTATATTCCTTCAAATCTTCTCTGCGGTACGTGCTGCGCAGTTGGCCTGGCCGTTAGACAAGAAAAATGATAGACTTGAAAAGTCTCCATTTTCCAGGATGCATTCAAGTAATGGCTGCGTTAGTGTGAGATTAGATTAGATTAGATTAGAGAAATAGAGCCATCTTTAACATATGGACTGGACTGAACACTGAAATGACTTCTAATATAGGTTCGTCTGCGGGTTAGCTTTTTAACCTAACTTATACATATTTGAATTGAACTTGACAGTTTTCTCATGAGTTGTTATGCATTTCAAACTTTAGTCAAACTGCAATATTGACAAAAACGGTTAAGCACGCTGTAATGATACTTATGTACCCCGTCACCTACTTCATGCAACTACATTAGTGGTCTAATAACATTTAGCGCGCTCGGCATAGTTCCATCATGCCGCTCAAAGTATTACCACAAATAACGCTTAGTTTGCAAAACCCGGTTATCTGGCTGGTGGGGCATGGGAGCCTAAGCTTCAACTGTTAATGCAATCAGAGACTACTTAGACGTGGGCGATCCTATATATGAAGGGTTACCCAAAACACTCTGGAGAATTCCCAAAGCGCATTCTAATAAATCTAGTAAGCGTAAGATGCCATTAACAGGAGAAAAATGACAAAATAATATAACATTGAATGGTTTATGTAATGTAAAACAATACAACATAACAAAAGAGAACCATTCCAAAACCATTTGATTAAATGTATAATCAGTAGTGAAATTACAATTAAAAACAATTTATTTACGGTACATTTTATTGTTTGAAACCATTCATGTACCATACAATGTACGGTATATTTAAACCCACGTTTCAGTATTTAGAACAATTTATTAACAATAAAATGTATGGTTTTGCAAAAGAATATATATGGAGAAAAATATTTTTTTATATTGTTACGATAGGGTATCGCGCTACTTGGGCGGTGGTTTTCTTCGTCTGTTATTTTCGTCTGTTTTCCACTGTAACTCGGTCAATTTTGAACCGATTGACTTGAAATTTTGTACACGGGTAGATACTATACCTATCTCACCGCATTCCAAGAATTGTGTCAATTGGTTCAAGATTGACTGAGTTATAGTGGAAAACAGACGAATATAGAAGCCACCGCCCAAGTAGCGCGATTCCCTACTTAACAACCTGTATAATATATTGTAAAAATCTTATTTACAATTCACGATATGGTGTCTACATTATATCTTACTGTTTTTGTATTTTTATTTTTACAGTGGTGTCTATTGTAAAAATATGGTTCTAAATAGTACTGTTACATTACAACGTTCGGTTTTTCTACTGTATTTTTTATTCGGGTGGCAGAGTCAACCACATCCAGCAGCAGCGATCGTCTCTTGTTTTCGAACCACACGATGAAACACCGAAGCGAGTTTTTGTTCTACGCCTTGCATTCTATTCATAGGGCGTGCTATGATTGTGTTTGCTGCGTCATGCAATACTACTTAACAAATTGACCTTCATCCTGGCCCTTTCAGATGAGAGTCACCCAGCAGTGAGTGACATAGCTCTGCGTCGGAACGACTGTTAAGAAGCGTTCGGCTGCTCAGGAGATTTGCAGAGAAAGAGCGTGGCGGCGGCAGCCACCGTATCAATGCGTTCGTCTCGAATGTGTTAGTTAGCAACATAGAGACGGTCGGCTGTAGCGTTGATGGAGGAAGAAGGGCAATGTTGATGTTGCGGCTTTTTTGTGTTATGATGGTGATAATGCACAAGACTGATCTTAATCAATTTTTACATTCTTCAACTTAATCTAAGTGTTCTGTGTATTAGAACACACTATCATCCTAATTTGGTAATATAAATTTAAGCTATTATCAATACTTATTAATAACATATAACATTTCATTTGCTGTAGCAGTTAAGGTTTTTTGCAGGCTTTATTTTTCACCTGCGTGTTAGAAATACATTTTTTTACTTATCCTAACCCTAACCGAAGACTACTTTATCAAGAAGACTTGCAGCACTGCTCAAAATCGGGAGTCACTGTTAGCAGCGCCACCACGGATGAAGGTGGAAGCATTTATGACAGTGTGTGTAAATCTTCATACTCGCACCAATACACTCTTACACTTTTATACAATGGTACCACCTTAGCTCAACAGGAGGCAGTGCCGTCGCTGACGCAAGCCGTTAGTATGGGAAAACAACAGAGTTGCATGTCTTCTTGATAAAGTAGTCTTCGCCCTAACCTAACTTAAACTAATTAAACAAAGAACTAATCGTAGCAATAGAAGACTGCAACGATTTTGACGAAAATTTGCAAAGTTTTTAGTTGACATCTGTTCCAATGTTTCAATAATAGAAATTTAATGCTACTCATCAGTGCTACACTACTACTACAACTTCGAAATCATTTTGATTTTCTATTAATAAGTGGATATTAAACGCTTAATGTATTTATTGCTTACTTACCTTACCGATCAGGCTATGTTTGAATGTTTAAATGTCTTTGAACATGTCTTTAATGGAATACAGTATATCGAGCATTCATCTATATTACCAGGAGCACTGACTGGCCTTTAAAAAAAATGAAAAATATTGATTTTGTATCTTGTTACAGCACTGAATAGCTGCTGATGGAAAATGTACTGAATTTTTGATAAAGAACATAAACAAGTGCAACTACTACAAAAGTCTGTTAAGGACAGACTTGTTAGAATCCCAAAATGGCCACCACAATGGCTGACTTTGGCACCTACTCACGACTTCGAGCGCACAAATCTCTTCGTAAACAAAACCAGCGCATCTGAGCTTCTTATTTTAGCCTTATTACAAGTAAGCAAGAACAGAATAGTAAAATGCACTGTTGTTTGAAGCTTGCTTTTTGAGATTTGTGCGTCTGAAGCTCTGATGCACTGTTGAAGCGGGATTTCAAGACGTTTGTTCTTAATATAAGTAATTCAATTGCTTCCAAAAGTTTATTTGTAAGTTCTTGTGTATATCAGACATCTGCAATGGATCAAAATAACACTTTTGGCTTCAAAATTGACATTACATGTCATTAGTACGAGAAATTCTTACACTTCAACTTGGAAGTGTCTTACAAAACACTCCCCGCTACTCCTCGCTATTCCGTCCAAATGGACGTTTATGTATGTAGAATCTGTTAAGGAAAAATGCAACTGCCAAGAGCTGCCAAAACAATAGCGCCATGATGATATGTGTATAGTCAAATTGTATGAAAAACATCCATTTTGTTCGGATTTTGTTCGAAGAAATCGACAAAAAATGAAAATACAATTAACATGAAATAGAGCGCTCAATCATCTTCCAATACATTCCTTTAGGCTAAAACTAGCATACTACTATGATTTGGCAATTTTTGCCAGGTATTTTCAAATGAGGACCACTGTGCGGGGTGGCCGAGTTGAAAATCGTCCCACTTGTGTTTATCCCCGCGCTCCTTATTATTATACCTTCTAACGCAATGTTGAACAGCAAGCACGAACGACCGTCACCTTGCCGTAACCCTCTGCGAGATTCGAAGCGACTCGAGTTCGAAAGCTGGCGAAAAGTCCGAATACTTAACAACAGAGCCATGAAACGTCAAAGACTTAGAAAAATGTTTCATAGTAGCCGCCGTATGTAGTGCCCTATTCGTCTGCAAATGTCATCACCCCATCGCCGAATCGCTAGCTTACAACCAGTCTTGTTAGAGATCACAGTCACTGACACCTTTTCGTCGATATTCGGCTGCCTTTGTCTCAGACATTCGCAACACAAGCAATCAAACTACCGTACGAAACAAAAATGTCAAACGAATGCGCTTGACCACGATTGCGGCTTCGAAAGACGGTTCGGCTTTTGTTTTTCATGTCTCCTTCCAAAATGAGAGCTGTGTTGGCCATATGTGTGTCGTATTCAATTCAACAAGCAAGAATAAACTAATATTAACATTCATCATCGGAATTGGATGAAATCCATGCGAAAAGCTAGAGTTAGACAAATGTCAACGTATCAGACGACATTGATTTGACCTTTGTTTATGTTTATTGATCTTCGTCCTACCGCTCGTGTAGTGTGTAAGAGGTAACGGTAGCGCATGAATGTAACAAAGCAAGCTGACAACCCGACTGCGGCACCGAAATGAAGGTAGTGAAAAGTGTCGAACGTTTACAAGACTGCTTACAACAATCGACACGCCACCATTTTTCGAATGTTGAAGGGCAGATACCTATTTGGCAGCATCCATTTATTACGTAACGCTAAAATCGACATTTTTCGACCGTAACCCCCTCCCCCTCCGTAACGCTTTTTTGTATGAAAACCAGAATTTTTTGTATGGGCCGTAACGCTTGGCCACACTCCCCCTCCCCCTGGAGCGTTTCGTAATTTGTGGAAAACGCCTTTCGCGGTTTTGCTTTACCGTAAACAACACCGCGAAGTAGGTACCTAGACCCCAATGAGAGTCTAATAAAGGTGGGGAAGAAGATACTTCGTGTGCGTGAGTTCTGTGTCTGGTGCAAAAGATGTCACTACTACAAGCGAAGCAAGTTCCCATAAGAACGTGTGTCAAATTGTGACGTCACTATTTGTGTTTACATTTTGCTTTCCTTACCAATTCTTTATTACACCAACGTACCTAACCTCAAAATGACTGACAGATTTCAGGTCATTTTGGCAGATTAAATATGAGCGTGAAAATGACGGCAACAAGATCGATAAAGTAGAATATGGGTCATTCCATATGAAGTGACCGAGAAAATGTGAAAACTTGCAATCGACCATCACGGATTTGAACCAAATTTGGCTGAAACATTTTTTAGATGGAAAAAGTAAAAAAACTAATTTTGGTGCCGATCCGTGGCAGCACCCCTCGTTTTGGCCGATATGAAAATTATCCTCTCTTTCTTTTATTTTTATCATTGAAACGATTGCACATAGACATTTCCGAGCTTCGGCTTTTTTTGAAGGAAATCGTTCAGGGAATCCAGAAAAATATTATTTTTTTGATGCAGTGTTGCCAGATATCATGTTTTTCAATTTTAAAACTTAAAATCGATTTTTCTCAAAATACGTATATTTTGATTTTAAAAATTTTTACTCCATCGTGTTTATCAGACGTTTTTCTATCGAAAAAGCTTAACTCCCCAAAGTAATTTGCGTCGTTCCTGAGATATATCCTTTTTAAGAAAAGATATAATATATCATATAAAATATCATATAAAATCAGGTGTAGTTTATAAATTTCGTAAAAAAAAACATTGTTTGATGCCATGTAAAGACGTTTTGAGCTGATTTGAACAATATCGAGTATAAAAAGGATTAAAAAAAATGTGACAGTGTTGCCAGTTCATCAATTATGAGTCTATCGTAATGGATTAGCATAACCTGTTGTGAACTAGAAAATGTTACTATTGAGATTATCAATTCTAAACAAATTTCATCTATTTTAATATAATCTTAACGGAAGTGTTGCCAAATATTTAATATTTATTGTAGAAATTCTAATTTTATGAGAACTTTAGTATAAAATCTAATTAACAAGCCAAAAGTATATTTTTTTCATTTACATTTAGTACATTTGGCAACATCGACGTAAAATATATTCAGAAAAACCCTAATTAATCCACCTAGTGGTGATAGTGCCTTTCTCGTCGAATATGTTCTCAAGATCTTTCCGTCGACGTAAGTCATAGTGTTCCTTAATCCTGATATTTTTTAAGAAAAGCCATCACTGAATTGACTTAAAACTTATTGATGGCTATGATAGTCCGACGCTATGTTCAAGCAGAGCTTAATAATATCAGACTTCTCAGTTGACTGCTTGAGCACCTTTACTAACACTGGAGGTTGATCAATATCAAGACGATACTAACAAACTAAGATATAAGTTTTTACACATTCACAGATCACTTTGCGGTCTTCGACAAAGATTTTTCTGCACATTTTAGGCTATATTTTATTGACCATTAAAAATAAGAACGTTAGGTAGTAAATATAGTGAGACGTCCGATTGTATGTGGGTTTAATCGCTTGCATTGATTTTATTTACTTTCGTAGTTCCGGCGAAGTACCAAACGCTGGTTGTGCAACCCTACCGGCAGTCCCTAATGTAATATGAGCCTATTTTCTAGTTAACCGTTCCTCAGGTTATTAAAAAGCTGTGATGTAATGCATCGCATGGTACATTTGGTTACTTTCGATGCGGGACCGGACAGGTTTCGTAGCACTACCGGGTCTCTCAAATACAGTACGGACCCGATTTTGTCAGCCCCATTTTGCGACGAACTTTTTATTCTCATTATCTAACGGTCAAACTTTGACCAATTCATTAAAGATCATCATCAAACTACTGCTGAAAGGCAGATCATAGAGCGATAAAAAGTGTGAATATCTGTTTAGATTTTTTAGGGGAGCAAAAAATGTGTTCCGGAAAGGGGCTGACAAAATCGGGTCACTTATGTATAGTCTGAGACTATTTGATTGCTAACGTGCATTAGGTTACCTAAAAAAACACGATTAGCTTTATCTTATACTTGGGTATAGATCGCTTTTACATTTGACCACTGCCAGTGGGACACCCAGAACTGGTTTCGGGACACTACCGGTTGTCTAAAATATGATCTGAGGCTATGTTCTTACAAATCGATCATTGTGTTTTCAAAAAAGCTGCTTTTTCATGTACTGCCAAACCCTGCGTATTCATCACTCTTTAATAAGACATTTTTTAATTCGACAATAATGTCACAGTGTAATACTCTGTAAATACGAATGATCCGATATTGTGCTGTTACTCACACCCGTAGCGGCTCCTCGTACAGCTGCTACTTCCAGAAGTTCAAATTTGGTGCTTTCCGAAACCTGATCGGTTTTGTGATCAACCGCAGTGAACTTCGGAAGCCAACAATCGTAAAAGGAACAAGCTATCAATTCTTACCACCACAATATCTGTAAGATTTGTGTCCAAAAACAAATCCTACAAACTAAACAAAAAATAAAATATAGTTAGTTTATCAAATTAAAAGTTTACCCAGGTAATTTCACAGCAATTATTGGCGTGGTTTTAAGGTACCACACGCATAGGCTTGGTTCAATTTCACATTTTACCACTTCGCTTTACATTTTACCACTTACCGATTGTCCCTGATGTGGTCTTAGACTAGTTCCATACAAATTGTTAATCAGTTTTCCCAAAAAGTTGCGAATTGATGTACTGCATGTGGGTGTGGTTCATTTGTGCATTTCGCCGGTTAAGGCGAGACACTCGAAACTGGTTCCGGAACACTACCGTTAGTCTTAAATGTGGCCTGAGACTATTTTCTTGCTGACCGTTCTTCGCGCTATCGAAGAAGCCGTTATTTAATACTCTGCGTGTATGTTTTTGGTTCCGTTCTACATTTGACCACTTTCGTCGGGGCACCTGGAACCGGTTTTGGCACGCTGTTGGTATTCCAAAGTTTGGTCGATGATTTTTTTTTTCTTGTTAACCGTTCATCAGGTTACCTAAAAAGACATTTAATGTTTCACAATTATGGGTTTCGTTCTCTTTTACATTTGATCACTTCCGATGGGGCACCCGTAATCGGTTGCGGAACACTATCGGTTGCCCCAAATATGGCCGGTAACTTTTTTTTACAAATCGAGATACCTAAAAATCCGCGATTTGATGTGTTGCATGCATGGGATTGGTTCACTTTTATATTTGGCCATTTCCGGCGGGACACCCAGAACCAGTTCCGGACACTACCGATTCAGATATGTTCAGAGAATATAAAAAAAACCACCATTTGATATGTCACATGCATGGGTTTGGTTAATTTTTATACTTGGCCACCTCCGACGGGACATCTGGAACCGGTTCCGAAACACTACCGGTTTCGATATTATTTGAGAATGCTTTCATGATTACTTGGTTCAATTTTATGTTCGGGTACTTCCGGCGGACACTCGGAACCGGTTCCGAAACACAACCGGTTCAGATATGGTCTGAGAATATTTTCCTGTTTACTGTTCATCAGGATATCGAGAAAGCCACTATTTGATATGTCGCATGCATGGGTTTGGTTAACTTTTATACTTGGCCACTTCCGGCGGGGCACCCAGAACCGGTTCCGGAACACTACCGGTTCCAATATGGTCTGAGAATGTTTTTCTGCTTACTGTTCATCAGGTTATCGGAAAAGCCGCAGTTTGATATGTCGCATGCATGGGTTTAGTCCACCTTTATGTTTGGCCACTTCCTGCTGGACACCCGGAACCGGTTCCGGGATACTACCGGTTCAGATATTGCCGAGACTATTTTTTTGCTTACCGTTCATCAAGTTATCGAAAACGCCGTAATTTGATGTGTCGCATGGATGGGTTTGTAGCGTTTTCATATCCGGCCCCTTCCTGGGGTACCGGTTCGGAACACCTAAATGGCCATAACTCCGGAACGGCTGGACCGATCCGAACCATTTTCAATAGGAAACAATGGGACCAGATTCCGCGTCGAATGAACCGTCGGTCATTAAAATCGGTTGAGGTTTACTGCCAAAAAGTGATGTGAGTTTTTTTGTACACACTCACACATACACACACACACACAAATACATACACACACACACACACATACAGACATCACCCCAATTCGTCGAGCTGAGTCGATTGGTATATGTGTTACGTCGCTCCGAGCCTTCTATCAAAAAGTCATTTTTGGAGTGAACATATAGCCTTTCCAGTACACTTAGTGTACGAGAAAGGCAAAAAACATTTAATGGGTGTATTTATGAACAACAGTGCTGAAAATGTCATTTCGATATATCTACATTCAAAGCTAATTTCAGAAACTGAACCTGGAAATATGTAATATGATAAAATATGAAGTCTGATACCCTTTGGGATTAGATTAGATTAGATACTACGCATCGTCGCGCAACTGGTAGCTCAGACTTCGGTATTGTTATTTTATTTTCGAAGGTTCAACTCCTTATAAAAATCCATGTAAAATATCTTTTGATTGATTTTTACGGCAATGTTGCCAAGAATTCTAACAATAATAACTGTGAATGCATAAACCTCTATGAGGGGATTGCAGAATAATAGATCATGTTCTTTATTGTCCCGGGCAGAGAAGTGAACAACAGTGTTGAGTATTGTGTTGTCGAATGATCTGATTGCACATGGTATGAGTTTTTGTTTGTTACTCGTGACGTTTAGTTCATTATTTCTGTGTGAAATGGATTAGTGGCGTTTGCTCCCTACTTTCATTAGGCTTTTTTTTTGCATGGAAAAGAGATCAGTTGTACGCGAAGGTTAATTCCGGAAATGCAGAGATTTTTGGTTTCAATGACAACGTTCGTCTCACCAACATTCTTTTCCATCCTCGACAGCAGTAAAAACGTGGCCTTACTCAAGCTAGGAGTTATCGAACTGTGCATATTAAGAATGGTTAGTTAGTCCCAAGCCCCATATATTAGTTCTCCGTTCAATTTCGATTGCTGCGGCCAATCACAGAGTAGCAATCATGAATTGTGTTGCCATCTACGCTCATACTCATGCAGTGTTGCCAAATATACTCGATATGTATAAAAAACAGAAATCATTTTTTTTTATTTGGTGTTATGTATTTATGAAAGCTTTCGTGTAATTTAGATGCTTACAATTAAAATGAGATGTGTGGCAACACTTCCGTCTACAACATTGTTGAAATGAATAAAATACCAATTGAAATGAATTTTACAATAGATACATTTTAAATTTTAACAATGAGTCCTTACTTTTGCAGTATGCCTATTTTTCATTGCTAATTATCAAACTAACAATAACTGTCAATTATCGGGTCATTTTGTCAGATAGGACCACAAACACAAACAAACAGGCGCATAGGCGCCAACTTAGGGGGGGCAAGCATGGTTTCCCCCCCCCCCCCCCCCCCAATAATTGACGATTTTTCGATTTTCCCATACATAAAATCAGAAAAATCAGGCTTTGCCCCCCCAATAATTTGGCCAAGTTGGCGCGTCTGAACAGGCGTAACATTGGTGAAATTTCCATCGACCACGGTTTTGAACGATCATTTCAAACCTTCATAGTTGTAGCTTTCACAACCAGAGGTGCGCGCATCGTTTTTGTATGCGTTTGACGTTTCACCCTTGTGCTTTCTGTTGACGATATTGCACAAGGCAGTATATCGTGAAACATTTCCACCAGGTGATGGTAGTGTGAACTAGGCGATGAATTTTCACGAAAATTGTTATAGGTGTTACGTCTGTTTATCTGTGAAGAAAAGATCAACAACAACGTTGTTAGAGAAGAACATGTGTATTGTTTTTATCTTACTCACACATCTTGCAACACACATGGAGCGATTTTTCAGAATAATCTATACATTGTCAAATACTTGAAGGTTAAGTTTCATGGTATAATAAATATTTAAACTGGCAACACTGTCACATTTTTTTTATCCTTTTTATACTCGATATTGTTCAAATCAGCACAAAACGTCTTCACATGGCATCAAACAATGTTTTTTTTACGAAATTTATTAACTGTACCTGATTTTATATGATATTTTATATGAATTTCTTAAAAACGCTATTGTTGAGAACCACCCATCTTCCAGCACTGCCGAAGGTGGTGTAGATTCCGGTCGCTCCCCGATAGCTGTCAACGCGACAGCGGTGGAAAACGAATGTCAGAAGAAAGAGGACAGACATTGAGATCAACAAACGTGGTCGGTTCAGCCGTTGGATTGTTCGTCGCATGGCCGAGTTATAGTGACCGTCGATTTCTGCACCGATTAATGAGAGTGAGCCGCAAACCATTTGCCCCACGTCAACGCCTCTCCGACGGGTCGAATTTGGTCAGATTTGTGACGAACGAGCTGAACGGTAAGCCGTCATGCCAGGGATTTATCGCCTGACCAAACTTGTAATTGTTTCATAGCGATTTGTATGCTCCTTTAGGAATCGCTCGAAACACGAGGCTACCGTCCAGGCTGTTTAAGTTTTCCGACTAAGTCGGACCAATTTGAAAGGCCGGATTGCCGGCACGAAAGTTACTGAATTCGTTAGAGTTGCACAACCAAACTCATTTTGTAAGTTATAGACAATTTATCTTTCCATAATGAATTCCTAACCTAAGGTTAAAACTACCTAAAAATTTGAAGATCCTAGTTAAAATGTGTTCTTAAAACTAGTTAAAATTTGTTCTAAAACTATGTATGAATTTATTTCTAATTAAATACTAAAATGCGTACATTCATTAGGTAAAAGTCTCGTTGACTCGAGGATCTGTTGCGAGTCGAGGTTTCTGCAAGTTTGCGGTAGAACACTGAATGTAAGCTCCATGAATATGTACTGGTAAACCTAAGCTAACGAATTCTTAATAAATTACAGCTTAAAGCTGCTTCTGTAAAAGGACTGCTAACAGAAGTGTTTACGACTGCCCCTGAAACCCTCCGATCCGCAACAGCTATATCTCAGGAACGACGCAAATTACTTTGGGGAGTTAAGCTTTTTCGCTAGAAAAACGTCTGATAAACACGATGGAATCAAAATTTTTAAAATCAAAATATACGTATTTTGAGAAAAATCGATTTTGAGTTTTAAAATTGAAAATTATGATATCTGGCAACACTGCATCAAAAAAATAATATTTTTTTCTGGATTTCCTGAACGATTTCCTTCAAAAAAGCCGAAGGTCGAAAATGTCTATGTGCAATCGTTTCAATGATAAAAATAAAAGAAAGAGAGGATAATTTTCATATCGGCCAAAACGAGGGGTGCTGCCACGGACCGAGGGGTGATCCGATCGGCAGCAAAATTAGGATTTTTTCTTTTTCCATCTAAACAAATGTTTCAACCAAATTTGGTTCAAATCCGTGATGGTCGATTGCAAGCGGTCGGTCACTTGGCGCGGAATGACCCATATACAGGGGATAGACAAAATGGTTGGGGCAGGCAAAATTATCACTTTCCAAAAAATGTTCAACTAGCTGTAACGTTTCGAAAAGTGCATCAAATATTCTCAATTTTTTACTGTAAGTTCTTCAACTAGTTGTGTATCAGTGAACAAAATTTGGAAAAGATCGGACAATTCTTCACGAAGTTATATGATGATGATGATGATGATGATGGTCCCGCCACATACCCCTACAAAGGTTTGAGCTAGACGATATATCTTTAAGATAATTATTAATTATGATCAATGAAATCAGATTTGCAAACTAAATACGGTCTGATTATTTTTACAGATATAAACAACATTATAATTTGTCATACTATACAGCAAAAACATAAATTTCAAAATACTGCTGCTCTCAACTACAGATGTTTGCAAGCGTTACTAGTGATCATGAAAGATCAGAAAATCAAAAATATTGCGAGGATTGATAACGTTCGCGCGATGTCAAAACAGTCGGCAATATTCTCATTCTCAAGAAATTCCCGACATTCAACTAGACAACTCACTACTAATCTACAGAATCCTTCAGCAGTACAAATATTCCATATGATAAATAAGTACAAAAATGTCATTTATACTTGTCACCGCGCGCGAGACTCAAACTTTTGTAGACTACACAAAATAAATTCAGTTAATAATACTACGTCAACAAATATAAAATCCATCATCATCATCGGGGCGACCATTATAGTTTGTTCATGCCTCCTATTACAAAAATATAAATTGTCCACACAAAATATCCGTTGGTAAACTTCGTCAAGATACAAAATCTAGTCAAGAATAAAAAGTCAACAGAGTAGCTGTTCAAAAAGCAGCTTTTACGTGTGAAATACATAGTCTCTTAAACTGTGATAGCGTAACTGCATTCGTGATGTGGTCAGGCATCGAATTGAAAACATTTATACCTTTATAATACAAGGAATTTTGTGAAGCACCATGCAAAAAGTAGGGTGTTCTTATTTGATCCACGTTTCTAGTGTTGTAACTATGAATGTCACTTCCTCTTTCAATTCGATCACACAAATATCTAGGCAGCATACCATTCTTTAATTTAAAAATGAACACCAACGTTAAAAAGACAATTCTTTGCTTCACTGACAACCACTGAAGGGCGTCCAACAAAAAAGTTGAGGAAGTGAATCTGTTACATCTTAAAATCAACCGCATTATTTTATTTTGCAAACGCTGTAGCCTTGATATTTGTGTTTCATTAGCTAAAAACAAAATGGATGGGCAGAACTCAATGTTTGGAGAAATGATTGATTTGTACAACTGTATTTTACTAGCAATAGTCAAATCGTTTTTTAATCGACATAGAATATCATACTTTTTGGCTATTTTCTTGATGACATTGTCGATGTGAGCGTCAAACTTTAGTCTGTCATCAATAATCACGCCAAGATATTTAATTTCGCGCACGCGATCAATTGTCTCACTATCAATTTCTACAGAGACATCATAGTTTACTCGATTCCGTGAAATGACCATGAATTTAGTTTTACTTATATTCAATTTCAACTGTTTGTACTTCAACCATTTACTCAGAGAACGTAAATCTGCATTCATCTGTGAAACGGCTTCCCTCAGATCTTTGGCTGCAATGAATATAACGGTATCATCAGCAAAAAGATTAATATCGCAAAATCGTAAGACTCGCCGCATGTCATTTATATACATAATGAATAAAACGGGCCCTAATACACTCCCCTGTGGTACGCCAAGGCTGTTCACCACGGGGCTCGAAATTGAATCATTGAAAGCAGTCCGTTGGGTTCTGTCACACAAATAGCTTTCGAACCATCTATATGCAGAACCCGCAAATCCAAAGCGCTTTATTGTTTTCAACAACAAGGGCCGAGAAATTGTTTCAAAAGCGCGTTTGAGATCCAAAAAAACAGCAACAATCGTATCTTTACGCTCTAGTTTCTCTTTCCATTTCGCTAGCACCAGATTCAATGCGGTTTCACAGGAATGACCTTCCCGATAACCCGATTGCTCCGGTATTAGCAAATTAAAACTATTTAAATAAGCTAACAGCTGGCCTTTAACAACAAGTTCCAAAATTTTCTCTAATGTGTGCAACATGTTGATGGGACGAAACTCTTCGGCTTTAATCGTTCCAGCAACTTTTTGAATAGGAATCACTAAAGATTCCTTCCAAACGTGCGGCACGTGCCCAGTTTGTAATGATTCATTGATCAGGTCCAGCAGGTTGTGTCCGATGACATCAAAGCAATCCTGTATAACTCTAGCATTTACATTATCTACGCCAGCCGTTTTTCCCATATAAAGATTTTTGAAAAAGATAAAATAATCCGATAGCCAACTTTGAGCTGTCATACCTCCGGATTCAATGAACCGATTGCAATGAAATTTTGACAATTCATGACTTATATAATGAACTCTGGAAAACATTTGACTTAACTTGAAATTTTTAACGAGCGAAAAAGTTATAGAGATTTTATTTTTTTCACGATTTTTTAGTAAATTGGTCTATTTTTAATATGCATTCCTTTACATTTTCAACTTATTGGCGGCTATGTTGTTACTTTCCTTCAAAACGCATTTATATATAAGTCAATTAGAGGGAAACTTAATGAACTATAATTTGCATCTTGAATTTTGAAATGATTTTGATGTTTTGGATAATTTGGTGTAAATTGGTGTAAATAATCTAATCGTTATAATTTTCTTCCGTGTTAAGAATATTAAGTTAAGTCAATGGTTTTTCATAGCTCATTATATAAGTCTTAAATGGTCAAAATTTCATTGCATTCAGTTCATTGAATCCGGAGATATAACAGCTCAAAGTTGGCTATCGGATAATTTTACCTTTTCCAAAAATCTTTATAACTTCGTGAAGAATAGTCCGATCTTTTCCAAATTTTGTCCACAGTTACACAACTAGTTGAAGAACTTACATTAAAAATTTGAGAATATTTGATGCACTTTTCGAAAAGTTACAGCTAATTGAACATTTTTTGAAAAGTGAAAATTTTGCCTGTCCCGATCATTTTGTCTATCCCCTGTATGTATGATCCGTCTTTTTCGTGCATGTGTGTGGTCTGTCAAAATAACCTGTGAATTGTCAAACATTTTCATGGCTAGCTTTGTTGGTGTTATGAAGAATACACAGCCATCTCTTCTTCTTCCCCACTTGTAATATGCTCTCATTCTTTATTACACCAACGAACCTAACCTCAAAATGACTGGCAATTCTCAGGTCAATTTGACAGATGTTACATGAGCATGAAAAAGACGGCAACAAGATCGATAAAGTAGAATATATGATCTGTCTTTTTCATTCTGTGTGGTGACAGTGTGGTCTGTCAAAATGGCCTGTGAATTGTCAAACATTTTCATCGCTAGCTTTGTTGGTGTAATGAAGAATTGCCTAGACCCTCCACTACTTGAAAGATGGTGGCGCGTTGATCGTTGCAGGTTTATCGATTGACAGTCGATGTATGTATATTAGAATAACTAGCCACAGAAGTTCAATGTCGCGACTGTTCGTGTGACAAATGTCTAGTTTGCCACGCCCTTACAGCGTCAGTAGCGGTACTTCCTCAGCAAACGCTGTTCACCTTGTATAAGTACCTGGCCATTCTTTCATCGCTGGAAATGAATTGGCTGATGAGTAAGCTCGCGCACTGGAGCATCACATGACTTCATTGTCCCTGAGTCAGCTACTTATTCCGGTATCGAAGTGTTGGGTAACGCTTCAGATTCACACCTGGGCTCTAGCCTGGGCTGCTACTCAACTCAGACAATACTGGAATAGTTTGGAGTCATGTCGTCAAACCAAAATGTATTGTACTGAGCCATCTCCAAGGGTGACGAAGTATTTTACAATTCTGGCAATGCAGAATTGCAGCATTCTGGTCCAAGCATTGACTGGCCACTGCCGACTCAGCTATCACATGGCGAATATTCAGCTAGCTGATTCATTTGTATGTGAAAGCTGTGAATCCGATTATATCATTTTATATGTAACTGTCTAGTTTTTGCGCAACTGCGTTTCCGAATATTCGGTAAACACTTATAATTTCAAAAATCTGAATCTTCAGGATAGTCTGTTGTTCTTGACCCGCTGGGGTCTATACGTTCGCTTTATGCTTTATTACAGTGTCCTTTTCAAGGCGCTGTTTGAACCCATTGTAGGACGCTTATGCGTTAATACCCTCTTCCGGGGTATTTTTTTTCCTATTTCCCTACCTGTCCCTATCCCCTTCCTAATCCTTATTTCCTTACTTTTCCCTCAGGTAGATGATGCAATAGGCTTTTATTTTGGCGAAGGCACAAGTGTTCCAAATGGAGGATAACGTGCCTCTGGAGCCAGTCTTCTAATACCTGATACCTGCGCATAGATTCTACTAGTAAGTATGGTAAAAATGTCTGCTGATACTGAGAAATTCAAGCATGTTTTCTTCCAGTATTGCCAATTCAGTTTTATTTTTGAAATTTATTAAAAGTTCCAGAGATTCTCTAGCTATTCTGCAAATGTCTTCATTCTCAACTTCTTCATGGAATTCTTAAAGTTGAACTGGCTTTTGGAATTTGACAAATTCCAAAAAAAATCAAGCAGAAAATTTTTGGAAATGTTTTCTAAAATCTTCTAATGAATTTTTTTGTGATTTCCATGCGTAAATGGCTATTGTGCTGCAGCTTTACTTCTTACATATTGGTATCATTTGGAACAGCATGTGCGGACTATGAGATTAACTATTTTCCCCTGAACAAAAGTATTATCCTCTATACCTTAACCCATCCCAAACCAGCAAAACAATCCTCGGCAATGGAACAAGTTGTAAACTTTCGTAACTTTATGGATTGTCTGATACTGATCCAATTGCTGCTTTTGTTAGTGGTATTTCACCTCAACCGGAAACAAGTACAGCACTATAGCACTATGGAGGCGCAACGTGCACCTGGTGCATACATAATCTCCACTAATGGACGTTTCAATCTGGGATCCCTGATCATCGGAAAAGTGGCGCGAACCAATGTATATGTAGGTATGGGGAATTGTGGGTCAAACCGTCATGTAGGGGTCGAATGAACAAAAACTTTTTTCAACAGCAAGTTGTTTGCAACGCTTATACCCAAGCAATTGCCAGATAACTGATATGAGATTGATGTAACTCCTGAGTTTCATACTCGGGGTAATGGACGGCCGACCCCCGATTCCCGCATAGGTAGAACAAAATGCAGCTCCAACGGAAATAGTCTGGGCACCGAGTGGCACGGTTCAAAAGCAAAGGATACACAACAGGGCAAGCGATCCGGATAATAATGACAGTAAAAAAGTGTGTTTCCAGGGAATCCTGTTTTCCTACCGTTGACGGTGGCGGCGAGGACGACGTCCGCTGCCGCTACTACCGGACCGGAACGAGAAACAAAGTAGTTGGAGCACCTACCCACGTACCCTCCTGGCCGTGTTGTTGGCTTGGGTCGGGGCCAGGGCGTACGGGGGGAAATCTCAAAATAAGCATTATAAATTAAACTTGTTCAATTTGCCAGTTTGGTTCCGTGGGGACCCGCGCGGGGAGGGAGTTTTTGAAGTTGGTTCTTTGTTCTAGCACAGCGCAGTTAGGTATGAAGTCGTATGAAGCGACTGAAGAGACTCCCAGCTTCCTGTTGTAGTGTGTCCCAGAGGCGAGTAATGAACGGGTAAGAACATTGAAAGAGTCGTAAATGCTCGGAGGCGTTGGAGCAAAGTACTACTACTACTGACTGTACAGGGCACACGCTCGGCTACAAGATGGAGAGGGTTGTGTTGCCTAGAGAGAAAAACTATTCTTATTTCATTTGTTTTGTTGCTTTTATTTAGTGGCTGGTTCGTGTAGTTGGGTCAACACTTTGCCGAATGGAATTGTAACACTCTTCAAGGAAAGATGTGCTTATCTTCAGCTGGTGACTTCAGAGTAAGTTTGATAAAGTTTCGTGGGAATTAATTTTCTCCGCCGTATTGTCACCAGAATATGCTGAGAGAAAAAAATATAAGCAGTTAAAAAGATAACTAAGGAATTGAAAACTAGATCAAAGCATCAAATAAAGGATTGATTGAGTGCAGCCGCAAACCGATCTCTTACATACTGCCAATAATGATCGGATTCTGGTAAGAGTTTCACCGACAAGAGTTTTACATGAAGTTCCTCTATAAGTCCTCACCACCAGAAATTCCCATACCGATACGAATACTTCCAGTAGTTCCCATGACATTTTTCTCCAGGAGTTGTAGCCGGAAACGTTCCAAGAAATTCACCGTGATCCGGGAAGTTTCACCAAATTTCAGGGATTTCATCAGAAATAGAGTAGTTAAATCATGAATTTCTCCAGAAATTCTAACCGGAATGCATCCAGGAGTTACACCAAGCTTTGTCGATAATTTCCATAAGGTTTTCATGAAAATTTCTCTAGCAATTCCACTGAGAATTTCCCAAGAAGTTTTACTAGGAATTCCTCTATGAGTTCCGCCGGGAAGCCGTGTAAGATTTCTAACGGAAATTCCTTTAGAAGGGAATCCTCGAGGAGAGTCTTCGGGAATCGTCTAAGATGTTCCTCTGACTCCATGATGTTTCTCGGGAATTCTCTGGAAATCCTTCCAGAAGTTCTCCCGGTAAATAATCCAGAAGTTCCTTGAAGATTTGTTCCAAGAGTTCCTCTTAAGAAAATTCATCCCAGAATTATTTGTACAGTTCCTTTGGGTATTTTGTCTAAAGTTTCTAGTTTCTAGAAGTTTAGCATTACTTCCGTGATTTGTTCCAAAAGTACCTTCGAGATTTTTTCCAACAGTTCTTCGGTGATGTCTTCTAGAAATTCTTTCGAGAAACCTTCAGGAAGTACCTGTGGCAATTATTAGAGAAACATTCCTCAAAGTTCCACTGAACACTTCCTTGTTCTTGGAAATTGTCTAGAGATTTTTTTCAAGAGTTCTGTATGAAAATCCTCTAGGGGTTTGAACGAGATTTCTTGCAAGACCCCTACCACGAATGCCAGAAGTTTCGCAAAGCGAAACACGGGAATTATTTCGAGAGTGCCGACGATAAATACTCTGAAGATTTTCTTTCGTGACTTTTTAGTTCGACTGGAAATTTCTCCAGAAGTTCCTCTCCACCGAAACTACCTCCGGATTTCATCTGCGAATTCCTTTAGGAAATTTTTTAAATGTTTTTCCTAGAACTATCTCCACACATTTTTTAAAGACACTCTAGATATTTAATTAGGAGTTTTCGTTAATTTCTTTAGAAGTTTCGACGAGAATTCTACCAGGATTTTTTTCAGTAATTTCTTATGGAGTTTTCCAAGGAGTTCTCTCTGGAATTCTTGCATCTGTTCTTACCAGAATTTATTTGAGAGTTCATCCAAAACTACTTCCTAGAATTCCTTAAACATCACCTCCAGGAAATGCAAAAATTTCTCCAAGAGTCCATCCGAAAATTGCTCCAAAAGGAATCGAATGGGACAACGAAAGCCATCCTAAAAATTCCCCCAATAGTCCCAGTGGTAGTTCCAGAAATTACTGTAATTATTCCATTGAAACATTATTCCCTTGAGTATTTAGTGCAAATGATTTTTCAGCATTTACTACAAATCCTTGCAAACCCAAGCAGCCCACTAATTGTGCTTGAGGTTCCCATTACTGTAACAAAATCGCAAGTTGAGAAATGAAGATCTCGAAAGAATTCTAAAAATTTCACAGAAAAACTCCTACATGAAGTCCCAAAGAAACTGCTGAAGGAATTCCCGGAGAATGTTTCGGAAGGAATTTCTTTGTAACTCCTTATCGAAATTGTAGCAAATAAGAAGAAAGCGAAGAATATTCATGTGAATCTCCTGGTGAAATTTCCGATAAATTTCTTAAAAGAACTTCCGGTAAAAAACTTGAAAAAATTCTCAAAAAAAAATTAAGAAAAACTTCAGTAGATTTTTCAGAAGGATCTCCCAAAAGTATGCTTGCAGAAACTCCTTACGAATTGTTTGGGGGAATACGCGGAGATACTCAAGGAATTCACAGAGTAACTCCAGGAGAAATTCCTTGTGGAACTTCTGGAAGAGTTCTTGGCGGAACTTGGAGGCACTTTCGGAGGAATATATTTGAAGCTTCTCCAGAAGAAATCTCAGGGAGGATTTCTGGAAAATTTCAGGAGAAACTACTAAAAAAAATCCCACAAAAAAGCTACCGGAGGGATTACTGAAACAGTTTACAATCTTATTTCCAAAGAAATTTCAAACAAATTACAAAAAGAAATGCCAAAGCTGTTAGCAAAAGAAAATCGGGTTAAGCACCTTTTCTTTTGAATTCCAACTAAGTATTTGCATCCTATGACAAATACGTTTTTCGATCTCAACTAAAGTTTTTATCAGAATCATTTTCAAAGTACCAACCGGAGGAATCACTAAACAATAACAGAGGTAGCTTTCCCAAGGAATGTGTAGGACAAATTCCAAAGGAAATGGTACAAGAATGCCCAAAGGAATTTCCAAAACATCCATTAAAATCTTTTCAATATTCCATATAATCATACCAAAAACCATAAAGCAGTCATTTTGATCGATTAAAAATTGTCGAATGATCCGTTGTTTAACACAGATTTTCATAACTGCGCCATGAAATGGCTGAAATGATCCATAGAATGATCCATAAAAATTTAAAATGATCCATAGAAAATGTGAAAACGATCCATAAAATATTAAAATATATGAAAAATTAAAGGACGATCCATAAAATTTTGGCAACGATCCATAAATTGTTTGAAATGTTCCATAAAATTAGGGAAATGATCAATATGTGGGTCCAATAAACTATGGACGACTTTTTCGTAATTTAACACTGTACTACAATGACACTGTACTACAGTGACTGCAGGTTTATGGATCAATTCCTGAGTGTCATGGATCGTTTTCCAAGTTTTATGGATCATTTCTAGAATTTAATGTTTCGTTTCCTACGTTTTATGGATCGTTTCTAGGGATTCTAGGGATCGTTTCAGCCATTTGATGGAGCAGTTTATGAAAAACTGGAATTTTCTATTGCTAAATTTTATAAAAACATGTTACGTATTTTATGTATTATGTGTGTTGTCCGTTGTCTCGTATTAGTAAAAAAAAGCAAGAGACCATTTGACGATTTTTCATGGATCTAAATTTCTATTTTATGAACTTTTGTTATGCTTCTACGGAAAGTTTTACAGCTCAAAAAATGTAACAGCCCATTTTCCAAAGAATTCTAAATAAATTATTGAAGGAATTAGCTGATGAATATCCAAATAATTGTTGAGATTATTTCTAAATAGATCAGTATGATACATATTTTAATTTAAAACTGTATTTAATACATTTTATTATGAAAAAAAATTAAAAAGTTAGATAAAAAATTTTTTTCCCGATGGAATGTTTTCAAATTTTCCACTAATAAAATATTGGTAAATTGCTGACATTCTCTGAAGAACAATCAGAGGTACATGAAAGTTCGATAATAATCGAAATTTCAATCCAATGGAAATTATCGAAATAATTTCCATTTTTTTTTATTATCGTACAAATTGGGCCGAAGGGTCTGAGATTTTCTTGAAATTTTTTCCACAGGCTGGGCTCATGAATATATGAACAAAAAAAATGAGAAAAATTCAGGGTTGCCTATTTTCCCGGAAAACTCAGATGGAAATTCTTTGTTTGTCCCTCACACTACTTACTTTGAATAATCATAACGCAAGAACGAAGCATCATAAAAAAAGTTTTTTTTTAAATGAAAGCAAATTTTCTCAGAAATCCAAAAAAAATATGAACTGGAAAAAGTCTTCCACAAAATTTTCCACAGTTGAGAAAATTTATAAAGAAAAGCCGGAAAAACTGTTCCTAAACTCGCGGAAAATTTTCAAAAAAATATTTTTAGAAGGTTATTTCATGTACGCATTCAATATTATATGGGCATTTTTTACATAATTTCCCATAACTCAAGAACAAAAAACAAAAGCATTTCAAAAATTTCAGCCAGTTTCAAAGCTTATGAAACTACCTTCTCGAAAATATTTTTTTGAAAATTTCCCGCGAGTTCCGGCATAGTTTTTCTGGCTTTTCTTTATGAATTTCCTCAACGGTGGAAAAATTTGTGGAATTTTTTTCCCTTTTTATATTTTTTTTTGGATTTCTGAGAAAATTTGCTTTCATTTTCTAAAAAAAAAAACTTTGTTTCTACGATGCTTCGTTCTTGAGTCATGATTTTTCAAAGAAAAGGCTTACATGACACATTTGGAGATTTGTCAACAAAATTGGCCATAACTCAAAAGCGAAAAAAATGTGCATTCCAATAATTTCAGCGATTAAAGCTTATGGAATAACCTTCTCAAAATTATTTTTTTGATATTTTTTACGAGTTTGGGCATTGTTTACGAATTTTCTCAACTGTGGAAAATTTTGTGGAAAACTTTTTCCAGTACATTTTTTTTTTTGATTTCTGAGAAAATTTGCTTTCATTTTCTAAAAAAATTTTTTTTTATTATGCTTCGTTCTTGAGTTATGATATTTCAAAGTAAGTAGTGTCATGAGAAAACAAAGAATTTCCACCTGAGTTTTCCGGGAAAACAGGTAACCCTGAATTTTTCTCAATTATTTTTGTTCATATATCCATGAGCCCTGCCTGTGGAAAAAGTTTCATGAAAATCTGGGACCCTTCGGCCCAATCCCGTGCGGTAATAAAAAATGACCTAATTATAGACATGATTTCCAATGAAATCGCTGAATTGCGAAACGTCCAAGCATTTCCCAAAACAAACAAAACTCGGAAGAAACTATCAAAGAAATTCCCAAAAATATTACCGCTGAAATCCTCAAATTGCTAAATGAATTTTCATTTCGCACCATTTTCAAAACAGTCTTGATTTAAACAAAAACTCTTTCAAACTTGACAGTGCTGGCTGTAGCATGACGTATAGCGGTTACTGCGAAAATTTTCCAATATTTTAAGATGTCTCAATTGTTTTTGGAATTTGCACTCGTTTGTAACATGGTCTCGGATAAATGAGCGAGAACGGAGAACCGTTTGTAGAGTTTTGTGGCAACGATGACATGGTGATTGGGGGATCGCTTTTTCCACATCGACCAGTGCACAAAGTGACATGGGTTTTCCGTGATGGCGTCACGGAAAATCAAATCGAACACATCTGTATCAACCGAAAATGGAGACGGAGCCTTCTTGATGTGCGAAACAAACGTAGCGCCAACATTGCATCCAACCATCAACTCCTAATCGACGAGATTCGACAGCGCATTGCGAGGATCCATCGACAGGAGGAGAAAATCGGGCGCCGGTTCAACACACGCCGACTGGAAGACGCTGCGGGGAAAAGGTCCTTCGTCGAGAAGCTGGAGAACCGAGCTGCGGATATTCCAGCAGGTGGAAGCGTAGAAGATCAATGGAGCGCCATCAAGAACGCCTTCATCGCCACCGGAGAGAATAATTTGGGTGAGCTACGCACCCAAAGAAAGCAGTGAATCACAGATGATACCTGGAGAAAGATAGAGGAACGAAGGAACGCCAAAGCCGCGATAGAGCGAGCGAAAACACGAGGAACCAAAGCCGTAGCCCGTCAGCGCTATTCGGCTCTCGAGAAGGATGTGAAACGCTCATGTAGACGGGACAAAAGAGCATGGGCGGACTCCATAACCGACGAAGGCGAGGAAGCCGCAAACACCGGCGACATCCGTCTCCTCTACGATGTTTCACGTCACCTTAGTGAGACTAAGATGAATGATACGATGCCTGTGAATGACACGTCTGGACAGTTACTGACCAACCCGGCTGACCAGTTGAAACGCTGCTTCGAGCACTTTGGATACGGCAAAAGGTTATTGCAACCATAACAAATTGCAAATGCTCCAGAGAAAATCAAAAAGGCTCCATAAAGAATGAACAGATCTTCCATGAAAATGTGCAATGCTACCCATAAATAATTGGAAACGTTCCATACTTTATAAAAAATGTACCGGTAAAACATAAAATTTTCTCATTAAAAGTGAAATTTTGCACCAATAAATAATACTGAGTCAGGAAATTCTGCTAGGTGGATTAGCCAATAGCAGCGATTGGCGCGCAACACGGCGGTATCACGCCACGCGGTGCACCAATCAGGTGTTAGGCATAGGAATGTGCAAGGTGTGCACTAAATATTAATAAAAGCGAGCCAGCAGCGTGGCTCGGTCTCTTTTTCCTGCTAGTGAGGTGTACAAGTAAGGTACTTATATCAATATACACTTTTATATTTGAAGTTTGTGCTTTTTTAAAAAGTGATCTAAAGTGAAGAATCCCCTGACTGGTGTCAGAAGTGGGATACTTATAAGTGAGTGTTGTTAAAGTGCTTAGTGTAACAGCTCCAGAAGAATCGCATCACGCTCCGCATCAGCACGAGGAACCATCCTTCGAGCACCGCAGCGACATCGACCGGACGGACGACAACATCTAAGCCGCTCACAGAACCGGAATAAATGCTACGGATTTTATCGTAAGTAACAATTCCCGCCTATACCAGCCTTGCTTTCTATCCATAAAAATGCCACGCGATCGTGACAACAGCAGTGAACTTGAGCAGTTGAGGGAGCAACTTGTACAACTGCAAGCCCTCGTTCAAGGGACGGGACATGCTTATCATATCCCCGACCCTATTAAGCAATTGTCTGAATATACAGGCAATAAAAAAGAATTAAATGCCTGGCTCCAGGAAGTAGACGAACTTTTCGAAGAGTTCAAAATTAAAGGAGAGAACGGTGCTCCTGATTCCATAAACGCCCACTATTTAAGGGCTATAAAGAATAAATTAAAAGGGGAGGCCCGTACGGTTGTCTGCGCAAACGGCAATCCAGACACATTACAAGAGTTGAAACGAATTCTCAGAGACAATTTTGGAGATCAACGAGATTTCGTAACAAATCTTAATCAACTATTTCACATACGCAAGGGTGATAAAAGCAACAGCAAGTATTTTATTGAGATAAAAGAATTAAATACGAAACTGAAATCAAATCTACAACTCCACCCTTTAAGCACAACCGAACTGTTAGAAATCCTCACAGTGACCAAATTTTTAGATGGGATCAGTGAACCACTAGCTTCAATTATCCGCAATTCGAAGCCAAAGTCACTTGACGACGCTTATCAATCCGTCGTTATCAATCAAAACGCCGAAACTAGGAAACCCATTCAGAAGCAAACGTATTCAAACAAATTTACTCCATACAAATCACAGAATGCACAGACAAGCGGTTCTCGTCCCCCACAAGCCAGCGCTTCGCAACCCAACACCTTTCATAAATATAAAAAGCCATTCCATGCAAAACCAAGGGCTGAAACTAACAATACCGAAGAGAATGAAGTGTTGAATGAAGCGGAACAACGGGAGGAGGTAGAGGAGGACGTAGTAAGTGATGGTTCCGACAGCGATGTCGAATGTGATGAATTAAATTTTCAGAAGGTTCGGAAACGAGAACGACCGATTTAAATTTTATACCGTACCTGAGGTTTCCTACTACAAAAGGGTACCTCAACTTTTTAATTGACACCGGGGCTAACAAGTCATATGTTAATCCCGAACATGTTAAAAAATCTTCAAAATCAAAATCTCCCTCAGTTGTTACAAACAAAAATGGAAAATTCATCATTGATAAAGTAGTTCATGCTAACCTCTTTCCGGAGGCGTTCAGCACGAAGCTCCCTTATCATGTATTTAAATTCCATCATTTTTTCGACGGCTTAATCGGGTATGAAAACATAGCATCGATGAAAGCCTTGATTGACTCCAAAAATCACCAGCTTGTAGTAGGTGATACAAGGTATCCACTCGCGCGATACTATCCCTCTTCAATGAACTTTCACGAGCATACTGATCAGATGGTAACCATTTGCACTACGGCAGATGGCACATTTCTAATTGAGGATGAAATAAACCTCACCCCCAGCATTTTGCTAAAACCTGGCTTATATTCCGCCAAGGGACACCAAGCTTCCGTCCATTTGTCCACTATTAAACCAGGTGTGAAAGCCAATATAAAACCGTTTGAAAACGAAAAATTTCTGTTGAATCAGAATGAAACTTGCTGCAAAATCAACTTCAATGCAAGTCATATGAGCGATGAAGAAAAACGTGAGCTAGTAAAAACGCTCAAATCTTTCAAGGACGTTTTCTTCAACGAAGGTCAGAAACTGACGTTCACGCACGAGGTCAAGCATCGAATTGAAACTAGCGATGATAAACCAGTGCACCAAAAAACTTATAAATACCCTTATCATCTAAGGGATGAAGTATCTGATCAAGTACGAAAGATGCTTGATTCGGGTATAATTAGAGAGTCATCGTCTCCTTGGACATCACCCATCTGGGTGGTACCCAAAAAGATGGATAACTCCGGGAAAAAGAAATACCGGATAGTAGTAGACTACAGGAAGTTAAATGAGAAAACTCCTGCAGATCGGTACCCTATCCCAGAAATCAGTGAAATACTAGACCGGCTCGGAAAGGCCCAATATTTCACAGTATTAGATCTGGCCAGTGGATTTCACCAGATCGAAATAGACCCTAAAGACATTCCAAAAACTGCATTTAATATAGACCACGGCAAATTTGAATTCGTTCGAATGCCATTTGGCCTAAAGAATGCCCCTGCAACATTCCAGAGGCTTATGGACTCTGTTCTTCGAAAACACCTGGGAATAAGATGTTTCGTCTATATGGACGACATCATAATATTCTCATCCTCTCTGAAGGAGCACGTTAAGGACATCGCGAAAGTCTTGGAGACATTACGCGATGCAAATCTCAAGGTGCAATGCGACAAGTCGGAATTTCTCCGCAAAGAGGTCGAGTTCCTCGGTCACGTTGTTACCACAGAAGGGGTAAAACCAAACCCTAGTAAGATAGAGGCTATTCTAAATTGGCCACTACCAAAAACCCCAAAACAACTGAAGTCATTTCTGGGAACGGTAAGCTATTATCGCCGCTTCATACCGCAATTCGCTAACATTGCCAAACCACTCACGAGCCAGTTGAGAGGTAAAGGCAAAGTCATAAATTATGAGACCAAAGACTTCCAGGATTCTTTCAAAAAGCTCAAACAAATCATGTCTACAGATTTGTTGCTCGCCTATCCGGACTTTAATAAACCGTTTATTCTTACGACAGATGCTTCCAACATTGCCATTGGAGCAGTACTGTCGCAATTAGAAGACGGAAAAGAGAGACCGATAGCTTACCTCTCACGCACGCTGTCCAAGGCAGAGGAGAATTACTCCGCGACAGCCAAAGAGCTACTAGGTATTTATTTTGCTGCGAAAAGATTTCGACCATACCTCTATGGCAAACCTTTTACGATTTATACTGATCATGAGCCTTTGACAAAAGAGCTGAAGCTTACAGATGCCACTGGACGAGTCACTCGACAGAGGCTTTATTTGGAACAATACGATTTTAAAATCATGTACAAGAAGGGTAAGCAAAATGTGGTGGCTGATGGATTATCGCGAATTCCACCAGTTGAGATTAATTTACAGGAACTTTTCAGTGAATGCTACCCGAATGACGCTATCTATGGTCCCGAAATAATCAATAAATTCCAAAACCAATTAATTATTCGACTAGATGGCAATGACCGGAAAAGCCCGCACGCGATGTGGAAGGTCTTCCCCGGCCAAGTGAGACATATCTTTCATAAGTCAAACTACACAAAAGACGAATTGGCAGCTATAATTAAAAAATATTTGGATCCAGCCGCAAACAACGGTATTTTTGGACCCTTAGAGATAATTCGAGTTTGTGATGAAATAATCAGAACAGATTATAATAAAAATATAAAGGTACAATATTCTAATATTTTATTACCTGATCTCGTTGCAGCAAAAGACCAAGAGGAGTTCATACGCAAATCGCACAATTTCAATCACAGGAATTATAAACTAACGTACGAGGAAGTAAGAAAATCTGCTTACTTTCCTGGTATGTTGGGCAAGGTTAAATCCTTCGTAAAGAAATGCGAAGAATGCAAATTCGCAAAGTATGAAAGAAAACCTTTTAAAATACCAATTTCGCGAAGAATATACGACGAGCCTTTTGGAAACGTCTTTATTGATGTATACGTTAAAGAAACTCAGAAATTTCTCACCGTCGTAGATTCATTTTCTAAATTTGCCCAATTATATCAGATTCCAAACGAAAGCACCGAAGAACTGACAGAAGTACTTATCGAGTATTTCAAAATCTTTGGATTGCCAAAAATGATTACTTGCGATCAGGCAACAGGATTTAGAAATGCTCGGTTCAAAGAATTTCTAGAGAAACAAGGAGTCGCTCTGCACTTTGCTAGTGATAGTAGAGGCAATGGGATTGTGGAACGATTTCACAATACATTGCTTGAAATGTACCTAGCTAATCGTAGCAAAATCGAAAACTTGACTCTCTACGAAGGTCTCTCGATTGTTACCGCGCTTTATAATGATACAAGGCATAGCGCCACTAACTTGAAACCTCGCGAAATTATTTTTGGAACGAGCTCATCCTTGAGCCCTGCAGAAATTAATCTCGCGAAGCAAAGGAATATCCAAACCGCTCGCGACAATATCAAGGCCACAAAAGAAAACGATAAAACTAAAGCAGATGAAAACAAACACAAAATCTTAAGCGAAAAACAAGTATTGGTCAAAGGAAAGGCTAAGCCACACCCTTCTGGCAACCGATACAGACTGATAGACGTAACAGAACAAACGGACAAGACTGTCACCGACGGACATAACATAAAGACACATAAGACAGACATCAAACATCTCTGACACCCAACTATTTTACTTTCAGACTATGTTTTTTGGCGACGGTGGCTTCAAAATTCTTACATGTCCATGACCTTGGGCAGAACCCCCTTGCAGTGGTTATGATGGGCGACGCTAGGGTCAGCAGCAGTAGCCTTAGAATCCTACACAGAATAAACCTAGAAGGCATAGAGGGAGCGATCGATCAGATTAAACTAACAGTCCAGGACAGGGTTTGGAAGGACGATATATTAGGGCCATTGATTAATCTAAAAGTAAATAAACTAACCGAAACTTACACCAAACTTAGGCCAGTAACGTCGAAACGTAGAAAGAGATGGGAAACCTTAGGTTCAGCCTGGAAATACATCTCCGGTAGCCCCGACGCGGAAGATTTGAGAATCATTAATAGAACCACAAATTTGTTGATAGACCAGAATAATGAACAAGTCAAAATTAATCAGTATTTTGAGAATAGATTTCGTAATATGTCCACATCTTTATCAATGTTTATTTCAAATGTCTCCAATGAAATTATTGACCGAATGAGTTCAGTTAACATACTTTTCAACATAGATGAATTAACAAAACACTTAGAAACAATAGAGGAGGCCATTGCATTAGCTAGGGCAAACATCCCCAGCAGCCGTCTCATCACCGCACAGGAGCTGCAGCTAGCCAGGAATTTTATTTCGGATAACCACCTTGGCTTAGACTCACCCAACGACATTCTCGACATCGCAGGCGCTTATATCCTACACAATGCTCAACAAATAATCTACGTCCTGAAGATTCCCAAGATAAAAGCCATCAACTACGAGTTATACTACATAGAGCCTATCATCAATAATGGCTCGAAAATCCACATTCAGTCAAGTTATCTCCTTAAAGGCATCAAATCATACACAGTTCAATCACCATGCCCAAAGTTGAAAAACCTTTACATTTGTTCCAACTCCGACCTCAAACCGACAGATAAATGCCTTACGAAATTAACTAGTGGAAGCTCAGCCGACTGTCCCATAGAAAAGGCATACAGCAAGAACCACATAAAGAGAATTGATGAAGTCAATGTCATCATCAACAACGGAAACACTACCATATCATCAAACTGTTTGGATGAACCAAGAAGTTTAGTTGGATCATTCCTAATCCAAATTTCAAATTGCTCAGTATACATAGATGGAGAGGAATACGTCAACCTGGACACCTTCATACCAACCAAATCATTCTTACCAACGACCGGACTAAAGGTAAATGCCACCAAAATTATAGACCGTATACCCCTGGAGTATTTACAGACATTTCACCTGGAGCATCGAGAAAGCCTTAGGAAGCTGAACCTTACCACGGAAAACATTCAGTTAAGGCTGAACATCTTCAAATGGCTTTCTTTCGGATCAATTTCTACTACGATGATCATATCAATTGGAGTCTTCTTCATTTGGCTATTCCGAGGTACTATCCTACGCATTAGTGACGTCAACAAGAAGGAGATGGTGCTACCAGAATCGAGGGATGAACTTAGTACCATTCCTGAGCCTACGAGACCAAGGTTAATCCCGCAACATTGAAGACCCTGCACACCAAAGGACATCCGGAGCGACGGAGGACCGTGGCTGCCGAAGATCGTGAAAGCCGAGGACGGCTTTCCAGTAGACGGGGAGTAGTCAGGAAATTCTGCTAGGTGGATTAGCCAATAGCAGCGATTGGCGCGCAACACGGCGGTATCACGCCACGCGGTGCACCAATCAGGTGTTAGGCATAGGAATGTGCAAGGTGTGCACTAAATATTAATAAAAGCGAGCCAGCAGCGTGGCTCGGTCTCTTTTTCCTGCTAGTGAGGTGTACAAGTAAGGTACTTATATCAATAGACACTTTTATATTTGAAGTTTGTGCTTTTTTAAAAAGTGATCTAAAGTGAAGAATCCCCTGACTCTGAAATGCTTCATAATGAAATGCAAATGTTCTATAAAAAATGAAACTGTACCCATAGAAAATTGAATATTGCTCCATAGAAAAATTAAATTGCACCATAATAAATTGAAATTGCACCATAGAAAATAGACAAATACTCCATAAGTATTATCAAACTGCACCACATAAAATACAATTTGCTCCATAAAAAACTGAAAATACTCCATAACTTTTAAGTTTTGCACCACTAAAGCAGTGCAATGTAAAGCAATTCAGCCCTGTCGAATTAAATTATAAGAATATGTTATCTATGGAGGATTTTCAATTTTTCATGGAGCAATTCATATTTTTCATGGTGCAGTTTGATAATACTTATGGAGAATCCATCTATTTTCTATGGCGCAATTTCAATTTTTTATGGTGCAATTTAATTTTTCTATGGAGCAATATTAAATTTTCTATGGGTACAATTTTAATTTTTTATGGAGCATTTGCATTTTCCTATGAAACATTTGTATTTTATTATGGAGCATTTCAGTATTATTTATTGGTGAAAAATTTCACTTTTAATGAGAAAATTTTATGTTTTACTGGTCCATTTTTTATAAAGTATGGAACGTTTTCAATCATTTATGGGTAACATTGCACATTTTCATGGAACATGTGTACATTCTTTATTGAGTGCTTTTTGATTTTCTATGGAGCGTTTCTATTTGTTTATGGGTGCAATAAATAGGCTGCCCTTTGGAAACCTTTTTCAAGTGTATTTAGGTCACGCCATCAACTCCTTAACATGATCCGCCAAGGGTTCGACGCACTACCCGTGTTAACACCGAAGTTCCATCAGTGCAGGAGATAGAAACAGCCATCCGTAGCAAGAAATCGAGCAGGGCCCCAGGGATCGATCGCATATCAGCTGAGATGCTCAAAGCTGACCCCGTAGTATCCGCACAACTACTGCATCAATTATTCTGCAACATATGGGAAACCGCGACATTTCCGGCCGACTGGATGCAAGGCGTCTTATACTTATGACACACATGTGATACAAGAATCACTGTACAATTGCGCTTGAAATGAGTGCCATACTGAAAATTCTCTCAGTTCAAGTCAGTCTTGTTAGAATTTTCTTGACACTGCGTACCGTTGTACAGGAATCACACTCGTATCACATGTCTGTCCGGGGTATTAGTAAAGGTACCCAAAAAGAGTGACCTGACTGTATGCGATAATTGGCGGGGCATCATGTTACTGTGTACCGTTCTCAAAGTCCTTTGCAAAGTGATCCTTAACCGGATACAGGTGATGAATAACGCAACTACGGGTCGCTCTACGGCCACCAATCTGCTGTGCCTTACCTCCCATATCATCGAGAGCATGTCGAAGCGCGTTCAAACAGACGCTATTTACACCGACCTGACTGCAGCATTTGACAAATTGCACCATCGTATTGCTGTAGCTAAACTAGATCGGTTGGGAATCCATGGCCCCCTGCTGCAATGGTTTCAATCTTACCTCACTGGTCGGCGCCTGTCTGTCGTTATAGGTGATTGTCAGTCCTCTTCATTTGCCGCAACATCTGGTATCCCACAAGGCAGCCACTTAGGACCGCTGATCTTTTTGATCTATTTCAACGATGTAAACATGGTGATCGAAGGACCGCGATTATCCTTTGCGGATGATCTAAAACTGTACCTTCGTGTTCGCTCAATTGAAGACTGCTATTTCCTTCAACGACAGGTGGATGCATTTGCTGAATGGTGTACCTTAAATCTAATGGCAGTCAACCCATCTAAGTGCTCGGCGATCTCGTTCTCGAACAAAAAACGGCCTGTACTGTTCAATTATAATTTGTCAGGTACCCAAATTGAACGTGTTAGTCATATCAAAGACCTTGGTGTAGTATTGGACGAACAGCTCTCCTTTAAAAAGCATATCAGCTATGTCGTCGGGAAAGCTTCGAGTGTACTGGGATTCATATTCAGAACAGCTAAAGAGTTCACGGACGTATATTGCCTCAAATCCTTGTACTGTGCCCTATCTCGATCCATACTAGAGTACTGCTCGGTTGTTTGGAACCCGTTCTACAATAATGGGGTCGGAAGGATCGAGTCCGTTCAACGACGGTTTTTAAGGTACGCTCTTCGACGTTTGCCTTGGAACAATCCATATCGTTTACCAAGTTACGAAAGCCGCTGTCAGCTAATCCACTTGGAACCGCTGTCGACCCGTAGAGATACTGCCAGGGCTTTACTGGTAACAGATATTCTGCAGGGACGCATCGAATGTCAAATAGACATCAATGTCCAACCTCGTGCTCTTCGCAACAACTACATGCTGCGGCTGCCTTTGAACCGGGCGAACTACAGCATGTTCGGGAGTGTCAATGGGCTGCAGCGTAATTTCAACAGAGTTTCTTCACTGTTTGATTTTAACGTGTCTCGTCAAATACTTCGTCGGAGATTCAGTCTGTTTTTTTCAAGGTCTACTTAGTGTTTATTCTGTATGTTGCTTTTTGTTTTTGTATGTGTAGTTTCGAATATAATTTGTATTGTATTAATTGACTATCCATTGTTAGTATGTAAGTTTTATATGTGACTGTAAGTTTTGTACTTTAAATCTTAAAATTAAGTAACATCATTGGGGCTTACATATAGCCTGTTGATTAGACAAATAAATAACTCTCCGGCGGCAGCAAGCAGGATTTCGTGCCGGACGATCCTGAGTGGACCATATTGTCTCGCCCCGTATTATTCTGGAGCAAATCAATGAATTCCAAAAGTCTCTTTGCCTGGTGATCATTGATTACGAAAAAGCTTTCAACCGTCTCAATCACGAAATCAGCTTCCAACACTCTCAGGCGCAAGGGTATTCCTGAAAAAATCATCGGCCTCATTGAAGCACAGTACAGGGCATTTTCGTGCAGAGTACTTGTAGCGGTCAGGAGAATTTGTATATATTTTGGAAATAAGTCTGTAAATATTTAGGTAAGATAGATTGTAAGAGAATACAATCTATATAGGATGGTTCAAATTTGTAAATATCCCTTAACTTAGGCAAACGAAAGGCATCCATTGACAAACGCTTCTCGAGGTCGAGGCCATTTGTTTTCTGGATAAGGTGGGAAAGAGAAAGCAGCACGACTATCGGTCAAGTTATCCACATAGCGGTGTAGTCACGATTGAACACGAAGGGTTTCGGGAAATGACGTACTTCCCGGTACGTCCGAGATCATTCACTTTCCCTTATCTGAGGCTACAAAGACTCGATCATTTCGTCCGTGATAGCTCAAATAGTTGGAAGTGTCCGCGTTTGCTTGTTAGTTCTTCGTGTGCCTGAACTAGCTGTTCTTAGTGATGTTAGGTATAGTTAAATAGTTTAATTTTGTGTTTCGTTCCATAGTAGGCCAAAAGTGTGCGTAAAGAACTGTGTGCGATTATGAGGTGGTAGAGATCTGAAGATCAAGGTGAGAAATTGTGATCTTAATGTGCTCTTTGTGCCAGTGCTTATGCTTTTTGTCCCGCCAGTTTGGCTCTGTAGGATCCTAGCAATCTATGATTTATTATATGACATTAGCCTTGAATAAATTATCATTGTTTTCCAAACCAATAACCAGTCCAGTCGCATCTCTACATTTGGCGACGAGGAGTGAAACCGAAATTGCGAAAACCCTGAAGAATTCATGGAAAAGATGACAGTCCGGAACCGAATGGACAAACGACAAGGAATATGACAGAAATAATCAAATTAAAGATTGAGCAAGTAAGAATGCAACGTGGGATACGCTGGATATACTTAGAGAATTGAATGTCGAATGAGAGGAAGCAAACCGGCTTGGATATCCTGACCTAAGAGAGGAGAATTTTCAAAACGTCCAGAATTGACGGACGAGTCGATGACCATGAAGATAAAGCAGATGTTTGAGCAGACGATTGCAGCGGGACAGACCATCTGGATGACTAGCCGAACCGGATCAAATAACTTAATGAGCGGTAGATGGCGATAGTTGGCGGTAGTTGGGGGGAAAGTACTAATAGCAATGACTGTGTTCACAGTCCATTCTTTAATGGTAAGTTGTTGATGTTATATATTGTAATGAGGCAATCGATAACAGTCCATCGAGCAACAGCGAATACTATTTTCAGATAAGTATCTCATGTTTCATACCACTCTAATATGAATCAAATGTCAAATTTTGTACATTATCCATTTTATTTTGCTTTATAAAAAAAATGTATTTGAAGTTGACGAAACATATTGTGATGAGATTCTGTCTTAGCATAAGGGAACATTAAATTGAGTGTGTCTAGCCAATCAGAAAAGAAAGCAATTAAGAAATGTTGAATTGGTCAATTACAATTTATGTATCAGAGGACAGATTGGTCAGTGTTTTATAAAAAAAAAAATTAATTGAAATTGATGGTACACAGATAAGCCACTATGAAAGAATTTATATATTTTGAATAAAACTATAATTGCACTGATGAGATGGTGTTGACCTGAATAATGTCAACCTAACGGGTTAACGATATTTGTCTCAAACAATTTTTTACTATTTATAAGGGCATTGTGTACTATAAACAAACCCCAATTAAGCAACCCCAATTAAATCATTGCAATCAATGCTATGAAATAATGAAATTCCAAGTTTATGATTCGCGGTATCAACTTCATGAAATTATCCTATATCACAAATAAACTGATAATTATTTGTTAATAGTTCGAATAGTTTCCACATAGTAGGTGGACCAGAATAACAAATCTTTTCGTATAGAGACTTTGATTGAGTGCAATAGTATCTTCATTTTCCTGCCTGTCATTCGATTTCCGACTCAATTGAGAGATTGAGAGTATTGAAAAAACTGAGTAGTACGTGTCCCAGTGCTCAAGGAACACTGAACAATAAAGCACACTCTATGCCAGTTGATATAAGTAAAACGTTATATTGTGCATAATTATGTGTTTATGGAACGAACGCATGCCCTTGCGCACGCCAACAAGAATATCATTCAGTGTATTTATATGGTGGTGCATTTTTGGAAATTCATAGACAACTATATTTATTTAAAAAAAATGACTAGGAAACGTATAAACTAGAGTAGTGACATCAATTAAGCCCAGAGTCTAAACAAGTGGCACCCGGATTTACATATCTACTATTTCTTGACCGTAATTCATTTCGTTATTCTTGATATGAGTCAACTTCAAAGCTTCTTCTAATGTATTCAAAGATGTTGAATTTGGATCTCAGGTATTGTGAGATCTGTAGGTATTCCTCAGGATCCACAAAATCGAGCCACCCAAGGAAATAATAGAAATCGGAATGGTAGCACCCATTGGCTTTATTCAATTGTACCGATATTAAAAGGTCGTCATCACTATATAGACTTCTCTGATTGGTTATCACAGGTTTTCACGATTCGAATGAATCGCTAAACTGAATTTTGCTTTATTGAGACTAATTCGTACTTAAAACGAAAGAGAATGAAAGAGAGACGGAGGTGCCTGGTAACCAAATGTGTTGGCAATTTATTGCAGTTGACAAAGTGTCGAGAGTTGCCGATATTAATGTAATTTGAGAAAGGCCTGGGAACTGTGCATCGTTGGCGGTTACAGCATGGGCTATTGAACTTGGGTGTTCTTGCCCACGTTGCGAGACCTTGACGATGGGAAAAGTTGTTGCTGTGCCACATCGGTTCGCCATATGCAACTAAGATAATTTTTGCACTACATAATCCCGTTAGCGAACGTTTGATTGCAAATAAATGATTCTGCATTTAAGGCGATCCCTAGTATAGCAGTACCTGGATTTGGGAGGATAGTATCCCGAGCTAAGTACAATAACTGAGCAGTATCAAACTGATAACTAGTGTTCGCTCCAGAACAAATTTTACAATTTTGTGTTATCAACTTGGTAGTTCATGTTATAATTACCTGTCAAACTGGGAGCATCATCATCGACAACAACAAAGAAGTTGTTATCAGGGTGCCTTTGATGATAACATAATGAGATATTTTATTGGTATCACGGATATACCTGGCTGTTATCATGTTTATTATGTTGCCTGCTCATTCTGCCGCAATGAGAACAAATTTAGTTAATTATTTTTGATATTAGATAACAGTATGTTATCCGGTTGGTATGTAACATTGCTCGGGATGGCAGACCACATGGAGGTGATCTCAGGTGCTAATGAAATGCCCGGAGGCGATCCTCGGGTGTAACCTGGAGGTGATCCTCAGGTTATGAACAAAACTGGAGGCGATCCTCAGTTTCAAACAAAACACTCGGAGGCGATCCTCGGGTTATAAACAAAACTGGAGGCGATCCTCAGTTAAAAAAAATACTCGGAGGCGATCCTCGAGTGGTAGCCTAGAGGCGATCCTCAGGTTATGAACAAAACTGGAGGCGATCCTCAGTTTCAAAACAAAATACTCAGAGGCGATCCTCGGGTTATAAACAAAACTGGAGGCGATCCTCAGTTTGTAACGAAATGCTCGGAGGCGATCCTCGAGTATAGCCTAGAGGCGATCCTCAGGTTATAAAAAAAAAACTGGAGGCGATCCTCAGTTTGTAACGAAATACTCGGAGGCGATCCTCGGGTATAGCCTAGAGGCGATCCTCAGGTTATAAACAAAACTGGAGGCGATCCTCAGTTTTTAAAAAAATCCCCGGAGGCGATCCTCGGGTGTAGCCTAGAGGCGATCCTCAGGTCATAGACAAAACTGAAGGCGATCCTCAGTTTCTAACGAAATATTCGGAGATGAACTCATATTTGATTTATTTCAGGTTTCCAAAGGCGGACATTCGGAATGAGTGGAACCCTGTCAATAAACAAAGTTTGATCCTGTCAAAGGGATGCAATATGCATTGGAATTGCGGAGGAAATCCTCACGGATTGTATTCGAGAGACTGAGGCAAACCTCAGGATAATTCTCATAAGAATGAACACTGGAAAACGTGATGAGAGTACAACATTTGCGAGACTATAAGACGATTCTCAAAGAAACCACATAAGGATTCAAATCAAATTAACTGTTGTATATTTTAGATACCAAACAAGCAATATAAGGAACGCCAAAACATAGAATGAAGCAATTAGTGAAAACAAGGAGGAAACTATAGTTGCAGAGATAAAATTAATAAAGAACGAAACCTTTACACCAACCAGATGAAAATTCACAAGAATATTACCAGCATAAGAACTCCATCTGTTATTGCAAAAACTATGCTCACAAATTAATGTCGCCTTACTACTTTCAGATTATCTATGAAAATAACATCTAGTTAACCATCGAAACGTTTGGGTCATCTAATTGAAGTTCCTAGTTTATCATGTGTGATTCGGATCTGCGTTTTATTATATGATTAAGAAGAAGCCTAGCGATTATAAAAGAAGGGAGGGATGTAGGATCCTAGCAATCTATGATTTATTATATGACATTAGCCTTGAATAAATTATCATTGTTTTCCAAACCAATAACCAGTCCAGTCGCATCTCTACAGGCTCCAATCTCAATCCCGCAGATCTGCGCACCCAAGCGCAATAGCTTCCTTCCCCAACGGACGGAGAATACCCGACAACCGCCAGAGAGCCGGAAGCGGACGGATCCGTAACCACATCGGTCCGAGAAGGCCCGGGGACCTTCAGATGGACGAAGTCCACGCGCTGGTACGCCAATTGACCAGTAGGGCGCTGTCCACAGCCGAAAAAGCGCCACTGCGAATCGGCAACCGCCATTACGGTCACCGAGCTGACGAACCGATCAACGAACGCCGCCATCAATCAAACGGAACGGATCGGTGAGTCAACCTTTCCTTTTTTTCGAGAAGTGCGGCGTCCGCTGAGGGCGCCGCGGAGGACCTTTTTTGCCAGTCAAAGACTGAGTATGAAGTGCTGAAAAGCCAACAAAAACGTTTTTTGGAGATCGGAGTTCCTTCCGACAGCGTCTTGGGGGACCAAGTTACACAGATTTGTGTCAATTTTGTGACCGTGTAGGGGTTCACACGGTCACAAAATTGACACAAATCTGTGTAACTTTGAGCCAAATTTGCGGTCGACCGGATCAGCACTCAATTTGTGCAAAGGTGACTTTACACAAATTTGTGTAGATCCACGTCGCCGATTCACCGAGTGTGAAAATGACACAGTGAGAGAGCGCATGCAAAACGCATGGAACGAACGCTTGAAAAACGCTTGCAAACGAACGCTTCGGTTACGGAAATGTTTGTAATATTCCGGGTAATATTCATTCATTTTTTTTAAAGTTAACTTCTCTTGTTAACCGGAAAAATCCGCATTTATTTACAGCAGCGCTTAGACGCAATTAATGACAAATTGCACCGGTCGGACTCGATTATCCGGAGTTGGAATCTGAAGCTTTCCAAAAGTATATCTAACAAATTTAATGCTGTACAAAGCTGAAAGTTGAACTTGATACAGCATTCTGTTTGCCAGGTATATATTTTGGAAGCTTGAGAACTTGACTCCGAGATCAACCTTTTCACATTTTGGCCGAACAAATCACGCATCCAAAACTACAAAACTTACAAAAATAACTGAATTTTTCCCAACCGCGCGATTGTTTGTAAACAGAGACGAAAAACGAAGCGATTCTAAGCGTTAGCATGCTCGCTCTCGACAAAATAGCTCACACAAAAATGTGTAACTTTAGGTTTGCACAATTTCTGTGTCATTTTTGCAAACCGTTTCAACGCATTGAAGCGTTTTTGCTAGCTTTTCGACGATTTGTGTCATTTTGACACAAGCGATGAGTAATCTGTTTTAAGCGTGCAGGTGAGATCTCTCACCGCTTCTCTGAGTGTCGTCGTGATTGTGCTGTTATGTTGTGGTAATAGACCACCTCACGGCGAAATTCTATCTCTTTCGCTCTTTCAGAGAGTTTGAAAACAACAGGACCAGTACCTGTCAAATTTGACAGGTGTTGGTCCTGTTGTTTTCTAATTTCCCGTAGGAGAGAAAGAGAGCGATTTCTTAATGACGTCACTGTGCAATGGAGTGTAGGGATTTCCCGTTTGGCCGTTTTAGATCGTAGCCAGCTGGATCGATCCATAAATCCTTTCCAGGAAATTAAATGGGCTCGCCCTTAGGGAGTCTCATCCGGGCAATTTTAAATTGGGCTCGTGGTCTTCTTTCGAGGAGTGGCGCATAAGCCACGTGTTTTATGCTGGATCGCCCAGCAGCGGCTACATACTGCACAACGGTGTCTTGACCGATTCCATCCGAGTCGTTGCTGAAGTGGGTCAAGGATGTATCCTACCACCGCTACTGTTCCTCATCGTAATCGACGAGATCCTGGTAAGTGCGATTGATCGTGAACCAAATCCATTACCAGGGAGCACCTAAATGACTTCGAATTGGCTGATGACGTTACTCTCCTAGCTCAACGGCGCTTTGATAAGCAGAGTAAGCTCGATGATCTTGCCGATCGCTCCTCGGTGGCAGGTCTTCCCATCAACGTCAACAAAAACCAAATCGTTGGATGAAAACACGGTCAAACCTTCCAGTTTCACAGTAGATGGGCAAGCAGTCGAGAATGTAGAAATCTTCCTATATCTTGGTAGCCAAATTGCGGCAGATGGCGGCACCAAGATCGACATAAATGCACGGAACAAGAAGGCGAGGGCTGCTTTTGCGAGTTTAAGATCTGTATGGAAAAACAATCAGATTAGTCGAGGCATCAAAACCCGAATTTGCAACTCGAACGTGAAATCTGTGATGTGCTGAAACCTGGTGTGAATCAGTGGAGAACACTCAACGGCTGCAGAGCTTCATCAATAGGGAACGTCCATAAATTACGTCACGCTTTTAGGGGGGAGGGGGATTCAGTGAAGTGTGACAACCCATACACAAATTTCAGAGGTCTCATACAAAAAGTGTGATATAGGGAGGAGGGGGGGGGGGGTTGAAAATGGGCAATTTTTGTGTGACGTAATTTATGGACGCTCCCATAGATGCCTGCGGTATATAATTCGTGCATGGCGGCTTCACAATTGGATCTCAAACGTGGACCTTCATCGTCGAAGTCATCAAAAGCCGATAGCGACAGATATTCGGGAGTGCAAGTGGAGGTTTGTTTGTTTGGTAATGTATTTACGCCACTTTACACCTGAAGGGTGCATTCGTGTCGGGAAAGTGGAGGTGAGTCGGACACACTTTACGCAGGAGCGGAAACGAAATTTGCTAACAAGCGTTAGATTGGAACCCAGCAGGACATCGATCGCAGCAGAGGCTCATTTCGGCGCAGTCTCAACAACGAAATCAAGCAAGTCGACAGAAATTTGACCTGGCCACAGGTCAATAAAATGGTGGGCAATCGTTCAGGATGGAGATCTTTCGGCCCTCTGCTCCACCGTGGGTGCTCAGGACTGAAAGTACCCAAGAAACAATTTTTGCTTTAAGAAATGTTTCTCAAAGCAACGTTATTAAACTGGAAGTCGTATTGTTTTTGAATAGTTTTTAAATAAAACTGTTCTTCATCTCTTGTTCGCCCAAAAATGAGAATCTATTCAACATCAACCGTTCTATAAGCACGATGAAGTGAATGTTTATTCAATGATCGTGTATCGGTTGAGAAACTCTTGTTCAACGTTAGAACCATCAGCAATTTACACAAACATCATAAACTTTTCTTCAACGTTTATTAAACAATGTTGTATGACGCTATTTGTTTCAGGTATCAGTAGGTCGGCTCCAGAGGCACGTTCTCCTCCATTTGGGAAATTTGTGCCATTGCCATGAATACGAGCCTATTCATCATTTACCTGAGGGAGAGCGAAGGGAGGAATAAGGGATGGGATAGGGAAAGGGAAAGTAAGGGAATAGGGTCGACATAATCGCATAAGCGTACCACAACGGGTTCAAACAGCGCCCGAGAAGAGATGTTGATTTTTGAGCATTTTGTAAATCCAATTGGAAATCGTTGAAAGATAAATAGGACAATCCATACGGCTTCCAATATGGAATCGAAAGGTACGTGTTCGAAAGCTGAGACTTCAAAAGCATTCTGGAAATCCAAGAAAACACCCAAACAAAATTGTTTTTGAATGAATGCTATTCCGATATCGTAAACAACATTGTGTAAACAAATCACAGTGGACTTTCCATTTTGGTAAGCATGTTGGTTCCATGGAGAGGCATGCTTGCCAGAAAAACATCACGGGTATGATGCTCGACAAAGCGTTCTAATCATTTCAGAAGAAAGAGGTCAAATTGATAGGTCTGATCTTCATATGATGCATTATCCACTTACGGAATAAACTTCCCAGACAACCAATTTGCACGTATAATGAAATTTATGTTCATGTTATACGTACTTTTATACGGTAAAGTTACATCGCATAAGATGCGGTAAAAGTGCCTTAGGCGTACAAAAGTGGAGGCGCTATACGTGCATTGACGGGAAAATAATGACGCTATATGACTTTAAGCGATATCTTATGCGATGTACGGTATGCACTATTGCGACGTAATATAGCACCTTTTGCGACTTAAAATATTTAAAATAAAAAAATATTGTCACCTAAGTATCGAACTAATAACCTTTGGATTATCGAGCCGCACTTCACACTTAGCACCAAACACTACTTATGAAATACACTGATTAAATGTCATGACAATCTAACTCACCTCAGTGCTTGTTGGAATGCACTTGGTTTCCGTGCGCTGTACGTGTTCGGCAGGCTCTTTGGAAATCAAAATGATGTAGCATGATTTCCCGCACAGTTACCACTACTCCTCTCATGCTAGCACCACCCATTGTTAATTATAAGGTCAACAAAACAAAAATGATGACTTTGTAACTTGTTTTGTAACCATAATGATGACTTTTCACTTTCTTTTAACTTTTTGGCACTCCAACAGCACCTCTTTCATTGTTATCACATATCACATCGCAATATGCCAACGTTAACGATTCTAGCTTATGCGAGTTTGTATGTACATTTGAACGAGTTTATTTTCACTTTTATGCGATTTAGTTTGTACACCAATGCGAGTTAAACTGACATAATGAGAAAAGCACCAAGCGAAGTCGTATAATCATCGCAGTACGCAATTATGCGATTTCAATTGACACTTTGCGAGTTCACTCGAACGCTTTTGCGAATAAGCAAAGTTCGTCGCAACAAAACATCGGAATGTCGTCTACTACGATGTAGTCAGGCATTATAAGAGTTAATTTGCACTCTTATATGATTTTACCAGATACATCGCAGTAAGTTAAAAAAAGTAACATCATATGCGATGAAAATTGTCCCTCAGCCGTACATATATGCGATAGTGACTTAAAATAGTACTTTATACGATGTACAGCGTGCATCCTTATGCGATTCCTGGTTGTCTGGGTTGACAGTATAAACCCACCAAGATTTGGGAATAGCAAGGCTGCAAACAAGCAGTTTTATCAAAACATTTTGGGGCTCGAGGCATGACACGCGAGATTGTCATTTCAATTTTACTGAAAGTAGCAAACATCGGGTCAAACGCAAAATGCGGAACCATATAAGTGTTAATTAAAGCATTACATCTACATAGAAATCCCTTCTATGAAAGTAAGGTTCTTGGACCAAAGCTGTTCTTTTATGCTGAAGATTGATCTGAGCTGTCATAACCATAGCCACTACCCAAACAAGGTACGATCAAACTATTACAATCACAACACAAGAAAAAAGAGCAGCAATAAAAACGAATTCGGTATCGATTGGAGAACGCCAGAGACGAACATACACAGAGGACACTGCACTAAGGGCCAGAATCGCAATCTAGCGGAACTAAATTAATTACTCCTGTTGAATTGTTGTGGCTTTCTCAGTCTAAGAGCATTGAAACGGCTAGTTTGGCATAGCCCGACGTTTCGGTCCCGTGTATTGGACCTTTTTCAAGGGATAAGCAGTCAACCGTCTCTCGTTATGCGGTTTTTGAATGCAGTTTGAGAGTTGGAGCTTCTTGTAATGCCATTTAACATAAAACACAAATTTTTCTTGTACTTTTTGGGACAACTTGCACTGCACACTACAGATAACAGCGAGCGACATACCAGATGTATGTCGCTCGCTGTTATCTGTAGTGTGCAGTGCAAGTTGTCCCAAAAAGTACAAGAAAAATTTGTGTTTTATGTTAAATGGCATTACAAGAAGCTCCAACTCTCAAACTGCATTCAAAAACCGCATAACGAGAGACGGTTGACTGCTTATCCCTTGAAAAAGGTCCAATACACGGGACCGAAACGTCGGGCTATGCCAAACTAGCCGTTTCAATGCTCTTAGACTGAGAAAGCCACAACAATTCAACATTTCCTCCCAGTCGTATACCTCCTCCAAATTAATTACTCCAAAACGAAGCATTTCTAAAACATGGTGTCTTCGGCAAAGTTGTTTGACATCAGCAGGGGTATCTATTGCTAAGAACGTAGTAATTCGCAACTCGTCCGCATAGGTGGCGCCACCATCTAACTTCTGTATTTTACGTCCTAGAGACTTGGCGTCTTCGGCAAAGTTGTTTATTTTGGCAAAATTAACAACTCTTCCTCAGACGTCAAAATTCCACAGCCTACTGTTAACGAGTAATTTGAAAAATAAAAACCAATCAATGAAAAAACAGTTTTTAAGATAATTTTTACATTTTTACTAGAAACCATGTGAGTTTATATTTTTTCCTAATGCATATGTGTCAAACCAAACACATTGTACGGAAATATGTTGAATATTATCATTAAAAATTAGAAATAAAAATACAAATTCGTAAAAATAGTGTGAATTTCAAGCGTGAATATCTCACAAAGCGCAGAAAATCGCAACTTAAAATTTTCAGCAAATACGAAGCAATACTAGGTGAACATACTGCCAAAAATTTGGAGAGGTATTTTTTGGTGTTTTTGAGATAATAGCTTTTTAGTAACAGTATAAATATAAGTAGTGCCAGCATGTAACTTTTTACTGTTACACCTACTTTTGATCTGCTATGGCAAGCTATTTGTTTGACACTTGAAATATAAATTGATTAATTTTTTTGAGGTACTTAAAAAAGAAGTAAAATGATGTGCAAATGGCAGCTGCTGTGGCGGTTTGGTTATTTCTAAGTCACTCATGGATGCCTTACCTCAATATAAGCTATAAAAAATGAGTTTTAGAAGAAAAAACTTTGATTGTTAACAAAAACGGAATAAAATGTTGACGAAATAGGATAGTGACAAAAAAAATAAATAAGGATTAAAACAAATGATGACAAAAACAGAACATTCCAGTATTACATACACTTTATTGGGTACATCTAACATTCAAATATGGGAGAATCATGTCGTGTTGTGTTACGAGTGTCAAAATCGTATATATATCTTACGCTATCCTTGAAGAAAAACAGTCTTTTTTTATTGGAATCGAAGCAGGCTGCATCGATCATTCCGGGCACACCGTAGTCTTCTATCTCGTCTGAGCGATCGACATCCTTGTTTACCGTATTGTACCTCCAATAGTGATCCTTTTTGAAAGCATACAGGTATTTTTGTTTATCGTACACTACGTCACCTAAATTTCTGGGTAATCCTGGAAATGCTACGTGGATTTTTCGAGGGTATCCTGTCTGTAGTCGGGCATCCTTGAAAGCCCACACTTGATCACCTTTGAATAAATAGGTTAGAAGCCCAAAGGTTTCTGCGGCGTCCAGTGTATCTAGAATGATATCGTGTGAATTAACTTTGTCAGCAATGATACAACAACAGCCTTACCAGGACCTCCTGGCCACATCTCGCTAAGTAAAGTCGGCTCAGCTCCTGGCTTTAACTTTGTGTAGCAGTACTTCCCTGCTATTATGACCAATTTGTTTTGATGATACAGCACTGCATCGTACTTGGGCACTTCACAGAAAGTTGGTATTTCGGTTGATTCCAGCCTCTGACGTTTGCCATACTTCAACTGAATTCTCTAAAATTATTTCCCCTAGGCGTTACAATCTAGTTGACACAACAAAGCATTATTGTAGGTACCCTATTTACCTCAACGTCCGGCTCCGGTACTGCAGAAAATCGTGCCACCGGTATAGGAAACATGAGTGAAGCTTGCGATACGGAGTGCTCAAGCCCGATCGCATGGCCAATTTCATGCATTGCAGTCGTGAAAAACTCATCCTGGCTCATAGATCCTGGGAAGAACTTGGTGTTGAAGTGGATTGCTCCTCCCTGCGGGTAATACGCGTGTGCAAAAGAGGTGTCCCCTAGAACATTTTTACATTTGCCTTTTCTATTATCATGACTTCGACCGCCAAAAACAATTTCAATATCAGCCGCCGGGTCGTTGGAGTCAACGAATTCAAGATTTGTCACCATACTCCACTGATTGAAAGCATTACGTAAGATTTGTTTAACGGTATCGGAGGGGATTCCCGATGGCGTATTCCTAACGTAATATGTGAGAGATGGTGTGCTCCACTTCAAGTCCTCTCCGTGAGCAGCGACGTTGCTCAGACCACATTTGGGGCTTCGGAGCGATATTTTAGTTGCTCGATCAAGCTCGCCTGTTTGCTCCAGTCCGTATTGCTGTTGATAGCGCAATATTCTGGTATTTGCACCATTGAAAAACCGGAGTTCGATGTCATCAGTGTCATCGTTAGTAGAGTTGACACCAATCTCATCAAGAATGTTCTGATTGGAGAAGATAGATTACTTATCAAGAATATATGGAGAGAACATGGTTAAAAACCTCTGCGTCATCTTCGGACATGTCTGGCTCTTCTAAAGGAACAACGGGAGCAATTCCTTCTGTGTCACTCGAGTCGCTATCATTTGAACTCGGCTCCTGCATTTGTGAGTCCAACTTTAATTTTATTTCTTCCCAATCGTCGGGAAACATAACAGATGCCTCATTTTGATGGATAGCTTCACCAATCATCAATAATAACAACGTAACGAAATACCAACACCATCTGCCGCGAATACTTGTTTGTTTTATATACATTTCTACGAGCGCTGATAAGGCGGATGTGCATTAGTCTACTTTCCGAGAGCGACTGAACAGATCAGAACTTGCAAGCAGAGTAATCTCTGACGGTGAAATTTAAATTTCCATCAGCAGTTTTCTCTCTGCTGCTGTAGACTACCTCTTCTCTCTGGCATTACGTCCCAACGGGGACAGAATCTGCTATAGTAGATTAGTGGATTATGAACGCTCTTATTAGGAGAGAAAGCTGAAAGCTGAAGACACCTTTTGCTCGAAAAGGCAAAGAATTTCTCTACGATTGGGCTCTACTGTTATAAAATAGATAAGTAAAGCATTTTTGAGCTACACGTTATCTATCTGGTAAAAGGAAGCCACGTTGTAGAGTATGTTTAGCATTAGTTGAACACTAGGAACGAATAACTGACACCCAACTGCAGCATACCAAAATCAGGCATCATACCAAGACAAGGTATTGGTTGGTTATCCCGGTATTGGAAATGTATTGAGTCATCGATGGATACAGGTGTACCTCGATTTAGTGGACTCTCGATTATACACCCTCGATTTTATGTACATTTTTTAATGGTAGAATTTTTAATGTTTAATCAGTTTGAAACTTGCAGTTTGTATTATAATGACTATTAATACAGAAGATTTCAGCTTTTTTACACGCTTAGCACTTCATATCTATAAATTGTTCTGTGCAGCACCCATAATAGTGCTAAAGCATACCTCATGACATACTAAGTTTTATATATTTACCGTAATCTCATACTTCTCTTTCTGACTTCATTTTTGACTAATATATTACGGCGCACTGAAACGGCAAAACTAGCAATAACCCATATCTCATAAAAACTTTGATGAAAATTTTCCAAGTCTTTGATAACAGAGAGATGTTCCTTCTTTTTATCATCTGCACGAAAAACTACTGAAAAATATTCATAGAACTCCCAGTAATTCAACAAAAACCTGAATTTTCATTGCTTCGCCCATACAAAGTGTTAGGCGATTTTGATCAAATTTATTGCTAATTTCTAATTTTTAATTGCGCGATAAGGGTATGCGGTATACCGAAAAGTTTCGCCAAATGCACCTCGAAACGAAATTCCGCGGAATTCCACGGAATTCAACCAGGCGAAATTTATGATTTTGAATTTCGTTTCGTCAAATTCTAAAAATTTCGTCTTCAAAAAATAGATTTTGACGAAATTAAACGGAATTCCGCGGAATGTCTAATAAATTTCGAAAACAAGTTCATTGTGTAAATGCCCTTTTTGAAAGAGTTTATTTTTTTAGTGGAACTCTTGAAAGGGATTACCCATTACATCTGTATGACCAGTGCTGGATGTACGGGTGGGATGGGGGTGGCCGGGGGTGGTTATTCAGGCTCCGGGCCCCCACATTTTAGGCCCCCCTACAAAGACCTTTTTTGGTTATTACACATCAACTTTATGTTTCATATTGCTCAAATACTGTTTGAAAACAAAGAAAGTTTTGTATGCTCATCACCAAGGGACCTTCGCATCCGCTCGGGCCTCGGGCAATCCTTGATCCGGGCCTATGTATGACGAAACGCTATTCACGGTTAAGCTCTTATTCCTTTCGTTAATAAGAAATCCCGTAGAATTTTCTGGTCAAATTATACATGTACGATTCATACAGCTATAACCCTAGACTAGTCCCGAATCAAATGAACTGAAGGTAGAAATCACTTTTCAAATTTTTTTGGAAATGGGTTTTTGATCCCAGGTCCTCGGTGAGAAGGGCATGCACATCAACCATAACATCAGGTCCGCTTAACATGTAGAATCTTGAGTCCTGTTTTATCTGGTAGAGTTTTTGGCATAATATCTAGAGATGATTGTATTTATATTTTTAGAATTTTCGGATTGCGGATTGCGGATCGAGTTTGCGGATGCTTCAATGATTAAGCATTCTCTGTAAGTTTTACAGGGTATTTTCTGATAAATTCAATCACTTGTTCAATCATCTATCATTTCTTTGAAGGTTGTAAATTTCAAGCTTTCTTTAGCTTGGCTGGTAAACATCTAGTAGTTGATGTTTCCACATCATATGCTTCATGTTTCTGATAAACAATCAATATTAAAGCATCTTACAGTAGAGGTGTGCGCCGATTCGAAAACTGTCGGCGGCGGCGTTAGATGCTTTCTAATTCGGCGGCAGCGTAATCGGCGTGATGCCGAGAGCACTTTTGACGGCGTCGGCGTGATTCGGCGTTGCCATAATTTGACTTCTTTATCAATTTGATCTTCGCAAATCAATACTAGTTTTTTATTTTTTAATAACTTACCTCAATCGTTGAAGATTCAACGAAATTTTTATAATTAATGTTTAAATTTATTTAGATTTTCCTCTGTCTTTTTAAACTTATCTTAACCCCTTCCTTCCCAAGACTTTGAACGGCTATTCCTATGCCAAGAAAGCGTTTCCGAAAAAAAGTGTTTGAACAAAAGTTATTGCAAATTGGCCAAATTTTTCAAAATCAACGAAACATAGTTGTAAATCAATAGTATTTTGATTGTACATATATCAGCAGTTACACTTTTGAAACAAGTAGTTAGGATTTGGCTTTTTCTAATGAGATTACAATCATATTTTAAAAAGTATTGCATCATATTTATCTAATTCCGCTTGTCTGTAGTTCGTCGAAAATCGATGGTGCTCTACAGCAATCGTGGGAAGTAGAGGGGTAATAATCATCAACAAGCTGCACGAGAAATGAATCCAAAAGTTTATTTTTTTTTTGTATTTAATATATTGTTGTAGTTTAGATACCCAAGATATCTGTCCAAGTATTTATCTCCAAACTCCATTAGGATTTTAACTTCAAATTCCGACTATATTCTACTTATATTCCACTAGCAAGTTGCTCCAAATCTTGAATACTCATTGAAAAAGAAACATCTGTACAAATGACTTGATTTTTTACGCAATGAGATGTGCAAAACTCCAAGTAAATGGCTACAATATCGGCTGACTTACAGCTCAAAGTGGTCAGAATCGATCCAGGACCTTGTTAGTAGTTCTATTTTTCTTGTGTTTGTTTGTTCTAATAAATGTATTATTTTAGCATTTTAGTTTACCGAAGACAAATCCAATGTCGGGTTTGATGTGAGAAACGGTAGAAAAACGGCAGCCCCAACAACAAACCTATAAATGGAACTGTAGCAAATGAAGTCTTGAAGATGAGACTAAACTGAAACACCGCCGCGCCAACGCTAGAAAAAAAAATGCAAACACGGAGCATCCTGTTACGAACGCGAAGCGTGAAGTACATTTGAATCCACACAATTCGGAACGAATTCCTTTCCAACCATTTCCTACAACTAACCAAGCGAGCCGCATCATAAAACCCCAATCAAATTCGAACAATCATGACCTACCACAATATAATAGGGCTCGCGATTATAAACGTAGAGCAGAGCGGCAATGTTTATCAGCATGACGAAGCAAAAGCTATGCGGCTGAGGGACTCGACTGACTTTGAGCAGCATGATAAAATAAACAATCTGAAGCGACACCCGATGGAAACCATACCAATAGCCTAGCAGATCGGCAGCATTCTAAATGTAATCAAAATCCATCATTGAACTTGATCTTGAAAATTAGGCCAGCTGAGCATCGGGGTCGTGCAAAATATGAATGGTAGATCTAATTCTGTACAAATACAATCAAATCATGTAGCTAGAGAGATTGCTCAAATTCAGGAAAATTCTCTCCACGGAGAAGAAAATATTTCTCCTGTGAAAACACGAAAAACCATGCACCCGCGAAAGATCATTCTAGAAATCTGGCCGCTCATATATTCATGTTAAAACACGTACTGAAAGTGTAAATGTGTAGATCGTAACGAGAGCCGCTATTTCATCATCTTTTCAGGAAAGATCATGTGTAATTTTTGGTAGGCCATGCGGCTATAAAAGAGAAAGATCAATAAAGACGACAGTCAGTTTTGTTTTTGGACTCCACACTGGATACCTCCCGGATAAGTATTTTGCTACTCAAATTCCTTTGATCCTGAACTTGCACTTGCGAAGCTTAAATTATTCTGATCACTTGATTGGATAATTCAATCCTTCAAAAGTGTTGATACTTAGAATCGTGGAAGTCTAAATCATTGGATCGGTCAAACTTTTTCTCACTCTGGTAAGCCAAGGTTCCGAATTCTAGTAACGTTGACATGAGTCTAGAAAGGCCTAAGTGCTCTACACACGATTTTAGACGAGTCTCCAATCATTGAATCTATCGAACTTTTTCTCACTCTGGTAAGCCAAGTTTCCGAATGCGAGAAACGTTGGCATGAGTTTAGAAAAGGCTGCTGGAAAGTGCTGCTGGATTCAGTTAGTATTTGGTCTAGTCCCACCGCAAGAGGAACACCACACCCCGATCCTGCTGCCAATTGGAAGATTGCGCCCCGGTGCCAACGTCAACACATCCATTTCCTGATCAACTTGATATAACTGCAAAATTCCGCGGAACTTTTTCGGAAATTTCGTTTCGTTTCGAAAAATACCGAGTAAATTCGGATTTCGTATCGATCTCACGAAACATTTTTGAATTTCGTTTCGTTTCGTACCGCATTGCGTCAGAAATTTCACATATCGTTTCGTTTCGTTTCGCTTTGAATAAATCGCATACCGCATACCCTTATTGCGCGATAATATAGCTGCCTTCATTTTTGCCTTTCTCGTACACTAAGTGTACTGGTAAGGTATATGTTCACTCCAAAAATGACTTTTTGATGGAAGGCCCGGAGGGTCGAGTCACATATACCAATCAACTCAGCTCGACGATTGAGATGATGTCTGTGTGTGTATGTGTGTATGTGTGTGTGTATATATGTGGACAAAAAACTCACATCACTTTTCGGCAGTAAACCCCAACCGAATTTTATGACCAACGGTTCATTCGACGGGGAATCTGGTCCCATTGTTTCCGATTGAAAATGGTTTGGATCGGTCTAGCCGTTCCGGAGTTATGGCCATTTAGGTGTTCCGGACCGGTACCCCAGGAAGGGGCCAGATATGAAAATGCTACAAATCCATACATACAACCGCGGCATTTTCGATAACCCGATGAATGGGTAGCAGGAAAATAGTCTAAGACCATATCTGAACCGGCAGTGTACCGGAACCGGTTCCGGGTGTCCCGCCTGAAGAGGCCAAATATAAAAGTGAACCAAACCCATGTACGCGACACATCAAATCGCGGCTGTTTAGGTAACCGATGATTGGTTTGCAAGGAAATAATTTCAAGCTATATTTGGGACAACCGGTAATGTTCCGGAGCTGATTCCGGGTGTCCTGCCGGAAGGGGTCAATTGTAGAAGGGAATCAAACGCATGCATGCGACACATCAAAACACGGTATTTTTCGCGGCTTTTTCGATATGAACAGTTAGCAAGGAACTAGGCTCAGATCACATTTAAAACTACCGGCAGTGTTCCGGAATCGGTTCTGGATGTCCCACCGAAAGTGGCCTAATGTAATAGTTAACCAAAACCATGAATGCGATACATCAAACCGCGACTTTTTCAAAAACCTGATGAACGCTTAGCAAGAAAATAGGTTCTGACCACGTTAGAGACCGGTAGTGTAGCAGAACCAACGTTAGGTCTTCGGCGGAATTACGAAAGTGAACAAAATCAGTGCTAAAGATCAGTGATAACATCAAATCATACCATTCCAGATTCCTGAGGTGTAAATACACAGTAGGATGGGTCAACATTGTATGGGGAACTTAAAATTTAATAGCATCAACGCCAAACAAAGTTTTTTCAATCCCCTTTTGCGTTTGAAAAAACTGCGAAAATTTGTGATGTGACTGGTTGCGCTGACATGCTCTGTAATGTGGTTGAAGCTTGAATGGAATTTAGTATGGAAAATTTCACATTATTTTTGTCAAATTTCACATAAATCTTGTAACTACTGATAACAAAATATAGCCTGAAGTGTGCAGAAAAACGCCGCAAAGTGATCTGCGATTGTGGAAAAAGTTATTTCCCACTTTGTAATTATCGTCTTGATATTCTAGTGATAGTAAAGGCAATCAACTGAGAGGTCTGATTTTTTTTCAGCTCTGCCTATACGTTTAGCATAACGTCGGAATATGTGCCGTTGATAAATTTCCCAATTATATGATGGCTTTGATAAGATTCTTGCTTTTCTAAATAAAGTATTCTCAGGATTCAGGAACACTTCGGTTTACGTCGACAATAACATCATGACGAGAAAGAAATGCACTCTCACCACTAGGTGGATTAAACTGGGTTTTTAATAATAACTATTTCACGCTTTGTCGATAATCATGATGAGCGTACCCGGGTAGAGGTGAATAACAAACCAATAACTAAAGAATAACATATTTTGTCATCATATCTAAATTTGCAATTCTTTAGTTTTTAATGAATAGCTCAGAATGATACACAATTGACAAAACATGCTATCATTGTAAAACTTGTAATTGACGAGTTATTATTGAATAGTATAATAACATAATAATAACAAATATTACTATCATACTATCAGCCATAATACCAAAACAATAACATAATTTACCATCATATTAAAATATGTTATTGTTTTGACATTATTTTTGCTATTATTTTGTTATTACAATGGCACAATCAGTCACTCTTTAGATGTTATGCCATTAAAATTTAGTTATTATTTTTGTTATTTTAACTTTTATTTCAAACAAACTAATAGCAAGTTTCGTTCATTTACCATTTCACTCTACCCGAGTAGTACAGGTGGTGACCCAAAAGTGTGGGATAGGCAACTTTTTTTCTCTAACAAAAAAAATTCAACATGCTGTAACTTCACGGGTAGAAAAGAATTGCAAAATACTGTCGTGTTTTACCATTAAAACAGAAATACTGAATGGGAAAGTTTACCATTGGTTTCCATAGAGTGCATCAAAAATACTCAAATTTGTACCAATCATACACATATAATAGGTTGACAAACATTCAAAATTTGAGAATTTTTGATGCACTCTATAAAAAATTACAGCATGTTGATCAAAAAGTTGTGAGAGAGAAAAAAGTTGCTTATACCTAACATTTTGGCCACTCCCTGTATATGGAGTGCCCCTTCACTGGTACATTCCCACGGTTCAATTCCTAAAGGAATCTCCGAAGAGACTGCTTGAGCAAAACTTGAAGGAGCTGCTGGAACAACTTTTATAGAAATCCGTGCTGAAATTTCTGAAATTATTCTTGAAATATTGAAGAAGTCTGTAAAGGTATTTCTGAAAGTATCACTGAAAAATTTTCAGAAAAAAATTTAAAACAAGAAGAAAATTCTAAAAAAAAATCCTGAAAGAATTTCTAAAAAAACAGGAATGCTTTAAGAATTCATAGATGGATTTTCTGAAGAAAAAAAATCCAGAATACCTTGGAGGCAATGGAATTTTCGAGAAAATACATAAACGAATACCCGGCGGAATTTCTGATGGAATCTCTGTGTGAATTTCTGCAGTAATCTCTGTAAGAATGTCTTCCAGCCTTTCTATAAGAATCCTTATAAGAATCTATGAATAAATCTGTAGAAAATTTTCTAAAGGAATCTATGGAAGAATTCTCTTAGGAAATCCTTGGCGAAATTTTGGGAATCTTAAAATTTCTAAAGCAATCATTGGAGGATTTTTTTTTATTAAGCTTCTGAGAAAGCTTTGAAGGAGTTCTGAATTTATGATTCTCAATGTATCCGTGAATCATTTTCTAAAAAAAATCAATGAAGTATTTTTAAAAAAAGTTCATGGTAGGTTTTCTGGATGAATGCTTTGAAAAATTTATGGAGGAATCTCTATAAAAAAATCTAAAGAAATTCGTAGATGACTTTCTGGAACAATATATGCAAGATTTTTTGAAATGAATTCTTGAAGTGTTTTTTAAAGGACTCCATGCTACATTTTTGGAAGCTAACCTTGCAATGCTTTCTTAAGGAGTTCTTGGAGAAATCTCTGGAGGACATTCTAAAGTCTAAAGGAATCCCTAGAAGATTTTGTGGAAGAATTTCTGACTGAGTTGCTTTAGGATTTTCTAGATGATTTTTTAAAGTTAACCTACGAAGAGTTTCCGAAGAAGTCCCTGAAAGGATTTCTTTAAGAATCACTGTGAGAATTTTTCAGAAACTCGTGGAAGATTTCTCAAATGAATCTTAGGATAGATTCCAGCAAGGGTTCATGGAAGAATTACCGATAAATCTGTGGAAGTTTTTTCATAGTAATCCTAGGATAAATTTGTAAATAAATCTCTGAAGAAAAATCTGGAGATATTTCTGAAGAAATCATTGGTTGAATTTATACTAAAAGCAATGAAGGATGTTCTGATAAAATCCCTCGAAAAATTTGTTTGGCAGTTTCTAAAAGAATCCCTGCAGAAAATTCCCGAATGGCACTCACATTTTTCCCTGGAGGAATTTCAAAAGAAATCCCAAGAAGATGTTCTGACAGAAATTTCCAAATCGAATCCCGGAGAAAGTTTTGGAATAAATCTTTGGAAGATCGTTTGAAAGAATGCTTAAAGGAATTTCTGAGAGATTTTTCGGAAAAAAATCTAAAAAAATCCCGAAAAAAATGGGGTAAAACTCTGAAGGATTTTCTTAAGAAATCTATGGAGGCATTTCTTCAGAAAATCATTTCTGATAAACCCTGGAAAAGTTTCTGAAGGCATCGCTGAAAGTTTTATTTAAAAAAAACCTTTTCTGAATAAACGTCTTTAAAAATTTCTTAACGAATTTTTGAAAGCATCCCTGGAGAAGTTTCTGCTCAAATTCATAGATATTTTTTGAAGAATAATAGAGAAATTTCAGAAGTAAATCATACAAGATGCTTTGAAAGAATAATTTGTGGCGTTTGTAGAATAGGAAGAATTTCAAAACAAATCCCTGAAGAAATTTTCCAAAAGAATTCCAATGGAGATTTTTTGGCCGAATACTCGGAAAGATTTTTCTAAGAAAGATTTTTCGGAAGAATTTATGAAAAAAAATTTGGTAGATTTTTAACAGAATCACCAATAGATTCTACAAACGAAGGCCTAAAGAAATTTCTGAATAAATATAAAGATGAATTGTTAGAAGTAATTCCTGGATGGGACGTATTTTTCAAACAATGTTTCAAATGATTTGTAAAAAATTATAGAAGAGTTGTGAAGCAATTCATGCCAGATTTCGTAAAAGAACTCTTTGTGACACTTCTGGAGGAATAGATGAAAGTTTTGCTGAAATAATCTGCAACATGATGCTTTGATTTCGGAATTTTGCTTCGGAGACCGTCGTAATAAAGTTGAAAATTCTTACTAATATATGCTAAACATTCCGGGCCTTTTTTCGAACACTCAATTTTCATGTAGTATTTATAGGTGTTATTTTGGTATACAATTAAAATAAAATTAAATTCAAAAAAATCGCTTCGATTTTATTTAAAATTCGATTTTATGGACATTTCGAAAATTGAAATATCCACTTAATCGAGGTATATTTGTATTGGCTTTGTGTTGAGGACTGCTTCAATTGTTATTCAATTTTGGAAAAATCACTTTTTGTATGGAAAATTCGTCGTATATTATTGAGGTATTGCAATGCCGGAAGTCATTATGCACGTGGTTTCCATAGAATATACACAGTCCCGGATTAAGGACTGTGGGGGCCCGGGGCCGGAGCAAATGTGGAGGCCCCTCGGAGGTACAAATGCGATAAGCAAAACATTTTTTATTTGTTTTTCTTTGATTTTGTTAATGTTTAGCAAGCATAAACGGTTTTTGTGGGGGGCCCCAAAAATGTGGGGGCCCGGGGCCCTGGCCCCCCGGCCCGCTTTAGATCCGGTCATGAATATACACCAGATATTTCTCCTGCTCGAGATAGATCTGCTTTTAACATTACAGTCAAATTTCCGACTGTTGTCAACCCAATCCCGATTATAAAACAAAGAATCATTGAAGGCTTTTTACACATTTCTCTACGGTTCATCTGCGAGGTTAAAAATTCTGGTAGGTCATTGAAACTCAGAGAAAAAAAGCACATAATGATGGCACCGCAAAATCCGAAAGGGCTTTCCGAATGCGAAACCCATGACAGGCACCGGTTGGTTAAAGTTGCATGAAACAATTCCATCGAATTCGCAATCGGAATCGAAATCGAAATCGGTGTGTTCCGTTGGCGCCATTTGGGATGGAGAAAAATAATTTCATGCCCTGCACAATGTTGTTCCGCAAGCGGGTAGGCAGCCAATTCACAACGTACTAAATAATTCAAAACCGTCCCCTCACCACGTCCCTTAAATTGGCGGGGGCCAATCTACGGATACGGGGGATGCGTCCGGTGGCTGTGTGAAATCCAACAGGATCGATTTTACGACGCGTAAATGCTGGATTTTTAGAGGAATAACAAAGGGCTCGTGTTGTAAAAGTGAATGGTCAGGTTAGTGCCCCCTGATTTCGCACCGTTATTTGTGACCCGATATTACAACGACGACGACGTGTTGTTTGTGACTTTTGAAAGTTGTTCAATTGTTTATGAGGTTGTTTTTGTTGAGGTTGGAAGGTGTTGTTGAGATGACGATATATCTGGTGACATGAATGAAAACTCAATCACAGCTAAAAAACAACAACAGTAACTATTCTTTCAGGAACCCTCCAGTAATTAATCCAGGGCTTCCTTCAGGAATTGTTTATGAATTTCTTTAGGAATTCCTCTTAGAATTGCTTTCGCGATTCCTCCTGTAGGTTCTTCAGGAATTCCTCCAGGAATTCCCCAAGAACTGCTACAGAGATTCCTCCAGGAATCCACGAATTTTGCTTAGGATTCCTTCAGGATTTCTTCAAGAATTTCTCCAAGAATTCCATCAGGGATTCCCCTAGAAATTTATGCATGTAGGTAGGTATTCCTCCAGGAATTTCTCTAGAGATTCCAACAGGCATGACTCCAGGGGTTTCTGCAGGAATTTCTTCCAGGGATTCCTCTAGGCAATCCCTCCTGGAATTGCTATAGAGACTTTCAAGAATTCCTCCAGGAATTTCTACAATAATTCCTTCAGGAATTGATCCAGGAACTCCTGGAACTCCTACAAAAATTTCTCCAGGAAATCCTCTAAGAATTCCTCCAGACAATCCTGCAGGATTTCCTCCAATGGTTTCTCCAGGAATTGCTTCAGAGATTTCTCCAGGATTTCCTCCAGGGATTTTTTCAAGAATTTCTTCAAGAATTCCTCCAGAAATTTCTTCTTGGAATTCCTCCAGGAATTTCTCAAGGGATATCTTCGGAAATTTCACCAGAGATTTCTCCCAGAATTCCTCTAGGAACTGGTCCAGGCATTTCTCCAGGAATGCTTTCAGAAATTCATCCAGGAATTCAAGAAGTCTTCAGGAATTCTTCCAGTGAATGCTCTAGGAATATTTTCCAGGGATTCCAATAGGACTTCCTCCATGTATACTTTCAGAAATTCCTCGAGGTATTCCTTCAGGGATTGCTCCGGAAACTCCTCTAGTGGTTCCATCGGAGATTCCTCTCGGGATCTCTTCAACAATTTTTCATGGGTTCTTTCAAAAATTTCAGGAATCCTTCAATCATCTTTCCTTGGATGCAGCTAAGCATTTCTCTAAGATAACCTGAAGATTTTTGTTTTCGAAATTACAAAATCAAGGATTTCCGGAAGTGTTCTTCTAGCGATTTGTATTGGAATCATTTAAGATTATTTTAGGGGAATGCATACAGGATCCAGGAAATTTTCCAATAAGTCAAATTCTTTGTCAATTATCTCCAAGAAATCATTCAGGAGTTGATCCACTTATTCGTTCAGTAATACATCCATGAATTCCTTCAAAATCACCTCCTGTAGCTCCTGCAAAAAAATTCCTTAAAGTTTTATTGTGTCCTTCAAGGATTTTCCAAAAATTCAGGAACTTCAGAAACTGCACCAGGTATCTCTTTCCAAGTTTAAACTTGCTAAAGGTGCCCCATGACGGAAAAGTTGGCTACGACCTTGCAATGTTTGCTTCTCTGTGATTGATACCTTTCCTTACCAGGCTTGATTATCCTCCTCGAAATCAAAAGAGTTTTGCAACATGCTCTAGAGCGGAGTTTTGCTTCTGCCTCGTCGCGATGGAGCGAACGAACCCCAGGAAGTGGTCAAGTGGCTCCGTAGCTTGGAGAAAAGAAGCGCCCGTCTAGCGGCTTGGCAGTCGTGGGTTCGATTCCCACTGGAGCACGTGCATTTCTTTTCATAATTCAAATCTCAATTTGTATATCAAATATGTGTTTCTGTTAGGTTTTTTTTTAATTAAGTCAACTCAAAGATTATCAATAACTCAGAATTCCATTAAAAGTGTCTCAAAAACTAAACTTTCCTAATAGGTTTTTATTCACAATTATCAAACGTTTTTTACTAGAAAACCACAGGATATTTCGCCAAGTATTTCTCCAAGAGAACCACTTCAATCTTGCCATATAATTTTACCAAATAAAGCTTGGTTGAATGGCTAAATTTGTGACACGAATTTTCACCAGTATTCAATTCCAACAAATATCATTCTAAGAGCAAAATACCTGGGATTTCTTTTCGACTCTTTCAAGTACACCTTCAAAAATTCCTTCATGCATTTATTCAGGAACTTCTTCAGGGATTCTTTCAGAAATTCCACAAGGGACTTCTCCAGGAGCTTCTCCTTCGTGAATTCTTCCATAGGCATTTAGCAGGGTTCCGATATTGATTGTTTCAGGGTTTGTTCCAAAAAATGCTTCAAATGAATTCCTCCCACGATTCCTTCAGAAATTTTAACAGATACTTTTGCAAGGATGCATCGACGAATTCCACCTGGATGTTTTGCTCCAGAAAATTTTTCAAGAATTCCTCTATGGGTTTCACCAGACATTCTTCCGGGAATTTCTCCTGGGATATCTAGAGAGGTTCGTCCAGTGATTGTTCCTGTGCTTTTTTCGCGGATTCCTCCAGGAATTTCTTCAGCGATTCCCAAAGGAATGTCAACAGAAATTCTTTTGGACATTTCTGTAAGTGTTCCTTCGGGGATTACTTCTTTTATATTTCTTCAACAATTCCACTAAAGATTGCTCAAATCATTCAATTTGGAATAATTCGAAGTATTTCTGCAGGAATAGTTTCCAGCAACCCTTACAGGAAATGTTATCAGAGGTTATCTAAAAACTAATCCAGAAGTTCCTTAAAACATTGTACAAAACATTCTTTTGTGAGCCCATCCAAAAATTCCAACAACAATTTGTCCAAAAATTATTGCAGCCATGGATTTCTTCATAATTTTTCCCCACCGAAATTCTTCCAGGAATTTGTTCAGAAAGCTTTCCTGGGATTTCCTAAGAAATTCCTCATGGGATTTTTTCAGGAGTTTCTCCAGATTATCCTTCAAGAATTCCTCCAGGGTTTCACCGGGGAATTTCTTCTGTGTTTCTTTCAGGAAAAACTCCAGAGATTATTTTAAAAATTCCTTCAAGTAAGAACACTTTTTAGAATTCCTTCAGGAGTTCCTCTTGGAATTCTTTCAGAAACTACTCCAGGAATTGATCTAGTACTTTCTCCAGGGATTGTTTAGAGTTTCCCTCAGGAATGCCTTGAGGAATTGCTTCCGAGATTTCTCCTGGAGTTTCTTCAGGAACTCTTGCAGGGATTCTTCAGGAACTGCTACAGGGATTTCTCAAGGAGATCCTCCAAGAACTTTTCTTAGAATTCCTTCAGGATTTCACCAAGGATTCCATCTGTAATTTCTTCAGTAATTCTTCCTGGGATTCCTCCAGGAATTTCTCAAGGGATTCCTCCGCAGATTTCTTCAAATATTACTCCAGGAATTATTCCAGGGATTCCTTTGGGAATTTCTGCAGGGATTCCCCTAAAAGCTCATCCAGGGATTCCTTCAGAAATGCTTCTAGTGATTCCTCCAGAAATTCTTCTAGAGATTCCTCAATGAACATTTCTAGAGATTCTTCCGTTAATCCCTACAGACATTTCTCTGGGATATCCTCCAGGGATTCCTTCATGGATTCCTCCAAGAGTTACTGAGAGTACTTTCAGGAATTTCTCAGGGATTTCTCAAGACTTTCCTCCAGGAATTTCTCCAGAGTTTCGCCCTGAAATTGCTTCACGGATTCCTCCAGGAAATTCTTCACAAATTTCTCCAGGGATATTCCCAGAGATGCCTCCAGGGAATCCTCCAGAAATTTCTCCAAGGCTTCTTCCAGGAATTACTTCTGGAATTTCTCAATGGATTTTTTCAGAAATTGCTCCAGCAATTTCTCCCACAATTCCCCTGGAGATTTCTCCAGGAATTCCTCCAGGATTTTTTCCAGGGATTGCTCCAAGAATTTTCTCCAGGAATTCCTGCTGGGTCTTTCCAGGAATTACGCCAGGAATTGGTTTAAAAGTTTCTCCAGGCATTCCTCCAGGATTCACTCTAGAGATTTTCCCAAGAATTGCTTCAGGAAATCCTCCAACAATTCCTTCGGGGATTTCTCCAAGGATTTCTTCTGAAATTTCTCTAAGATTTCCTCCAGGAATTCCTCAAGAGATTTCTTCTGCAATTTTTCTAGGGATTCGTTCCAGAATTCCACCCGGAATTTCTCCAGAACTTCCTCCAAGTAATCCTCAAGAAATTTATCTAGAATTTCTTCTAGGTTTTCTAGGAGATCTTTTCAGATATTTCTCTAGGTATACCTCCCACTTAAACAGGAATTCCTCCAGATAGACTTTCATGAATTCTTCCAAGAATTCCTCCGGGAATCCCTCTAGAGATTCTACAGGGCTTCCTCCAGGCATTCTTCCAGGGATTGCTCCAGAAATTTCTCAAATGATTTCTTTAGAAATACCTCTCAGGTTCTCTTCAAAAATTTATGCAGGAGTTCCTTCGGAAATTTCAGAAATCCTTCAATTTTTTCAGGAATGTACCCAAGAATTTCTTCAGAATTACTGCGTACTGCGATCGAAGAAAAAAAAACTTCTTGACCGACTCAGGCAAGGAATTTCCCATGGATCAAGGCTGAGAAATTCCTTCTGAACTGCAAACAGCCCTTAAGGAAAGATCCCTAATCTTCCAGAAATTGATCACCGCTACCAGCACCACGTTGATTTATGTAGATCAGGCGAGCTTATTTAACGTACTATACAAAATACAACAGCGTGACTGCTGAAGGGTTAAATAATGCTTTCAGAAGATAATGTTATATTCAATTTCATCGTTCTAAGGGTGCTTGCCCCACCCCCCTGGCTGGCTACGCCATTGACAAACATCAAATTGATTTTTAAAGGGTTCTTGAGCACCAAAATTCATGAAAATTTGGATTTCGGCTCAATTTGGCTCAATTTGAAAAGGGAATTATCTCAACACCCTCAAGCTCACGGCAAATATTCATGAGCTGCAAAACGGTGAGTCAATAAGGAGAGCGTCCAACATAGCTCTGGTCCTCGCAAGTTCCTACCTCTTGTCTCCACGGGTCAAGCGATGACAAAGATCGGATCGCCAGCTAAGAGTTGTGTGCTTAGCCTGGGCACTGTTGTCCCTCTGACTTCATCTAGGTTAATGAGGTACGTATCGAGCGTCTATTCTGTTCACCAAGGAGGTGCGGCTTACACAGCATCTGTTCTGGCATCCAGCGGCTAAGTCTGAAATGCTCCTCCTCCGGAAGCTATACATAAAGTAGCAGCCCCACCACGGCGAATAGGGGACTTTAGACCAACAACCTACTGTTCTTGAAACCCAAAAAACCGTTACAGTGACATAGTGGCAGTGAAGAGTGAGATTTAAAAGGTTCGAGTTGAGAAATGAACAACGAAGAGTGAGTAACGAGAAGTGAGTGAAGAGAAATTAGCAGTGTAGAGTGAGGAGTGAAAAGTAAGCAAGGTAAAGTGAGGAGTGAGAAGTAAGCTGTGGGGAATAAATAGTAAGGAGTGTGAAGCAGTTAAAAATGAGCAGTAAAGAGTTTGAAGTTAGTTGTTAGGAAAGGCAATGAAAGAGCGAGGAGTGAGAAGTGTGGAATGAAGAGTGAATAATGATAAGTGAGCAGTGAATAGTGAGGAGTGAGGAATGTATGAGAGTGAGAAGTGCGAAGAAACTAGTGAGAAGTGAGGAGTGAGCAGTGAAGAAAGAGCAATAAAGAGCGTGGAGCAGTGAGATTTGTGTGATCAATAAAATTTAAGAAATGAACTGTAAGCAATGGGAAAAGGCGAAGTGTGAGATGTAAGGAATGAAGAGTGAGCAGTGAAGAGTTGGAAGTAAACTAGTATGAAATATTGAAAAGAGATTTCAGATTATCAGTGAATCAGTCTGGAGTGCAGAGCATAAATCTGTCAGAGGTGAGAAGTGAGCAGTGAATAATCAGAAGTGAGTAGTAAGCAGCAAGGATAAAGAGCGAGGACTGCGAAGCATTGAGGAGTGAAAAGTTAAGTTCATGAGTTACTCGCACAGAAAAAATAATGTATGAAAATGTATGTGTTTCGTAAGCTTAGATTCAGTTTCTGGTGCTTCAATTAACATAATCTGGAAAATATCAAACTTTGAGCTGTTATATCTCCGGATTCAATTGACGGATTTCAATAAAATGTTGACCATTCATGACATTCATTATATAGAACTCTAAAAAACGTTAACTTAACTGGAAATTTTCAACAAGAGAAACAGTTATATCGATTTCATTTATTTCACGATTTTTTAGTAAATTGACCTATTTCTAATATGCATCCCATTACTTTCTCAATTTATTGGCAGCTAAGGACTGTATCGGAAATTAACTATAAACGTTCACAATTGCCTAAAAAATAATCTGTTCGAAATAAACATAACTTTATTTTTGCAGATACTATATAAATCTCTTAAATAAAGAATGGCAGTTCTGATTTTCAAAAAATAATCATTTAACTTGGACTTTTATATCAAAGATTGCACATATGTTTTTAAAATTTTGGACACCTCCTAAAGATTTTAGATTGCGAAAACTGTGGGAAAATATTCAATTTTTTCTCTTATTTTTGCACAAATATATTCTTTTCCAGAATGCTCATGATATAGGAAAATTATTTTTATCAAGAAAAATTCCCTCCGCAGTTTGGGGCAATTCTTAAAATTGAAAAAAGGCCATTTTTCGAGGAACTCTTTTTTTTATGCATCTTCAAAGAACGATTACGCAAATAAAAAATACATAAAATTGAAAAGTTGCATTTTTTTCGATTGGGTATGTATTTAAATCTATTGAAGAGGTAGTTTTACCAGAGAACGGTATTTTATAACCTCTGAAGATATTTAAAACAGAGCGTCAAAGTTCGACCAATAACTAGGTATTTTTTGGGATAGACCATTTTCTTAATGTTGAAGGTTTTTCTATCCAAAATAAGAATTTTAAAAGTCGGTTTTAAGTGATATGTTATATGTACATAACTGCTAGTAATAATCAGTATTTTCCAGACTTTTCCCCGTACATTTTTTTTTTCAATATAAATTATTGAAACGTTAAAAAAATTTAAAAAAAATGCAGTTTGTACAGATTGTTAGTTTGTGTGGTATACTCATAGAACCATATTTTCAAAAAACTAAACAATTTCCAAATTTCTTCAAGCTGTTCTAAAATTAACTTTATTGTGAAGATTTTATAGAAGAACCGGAATAAAAAGACCAACCGTGCTTCGAGATAGAGCATTTTGAATGTTTATAGTTAATTTCCGATACAGTCCTTATGTGGTTACTTTCCTTCAAAACACATTTATATATAAATCTTTTAGAGGGAAAATAAATGAACTATAATTTGCATCTTTAATTTTGAAACAATGTTGATGTTAAAGAAACCCGAAGACCGATACAGCGCCAAAAAGTCCCATAAATTATCAAGACGGTCGGAGTTTAATCAATATTTCACAGATATTTCATGGGAGTTTCAAAGCGTTTCAATGCGTTTCAGGGCATTTCAGAAGGTTTCCGATGAATTTGAGGGGGCTTAAAACACTCGCAGGTGAATTTCACGGAGGTTTCATAGGGATTTCAGAGGCGTTTCAAAGCGTTTCAAGACGTTTCAATGCGTTTCAGGGCGTTTCAGGAGGTTTCACATGGGTTTTACGGGGCTTCAGAGGCTCTCAGGTAAATTTCACGGAGGTGTTAATGTGGTTTTTAAGGCGTTTCAAAGCGTTTCAAGGCGTTTCAGGGCGTGCCAGGAGGTTTTAGGAGCGTTACAGGGGGCTTCAGAGGCTCTCAGGTGAATTTCAAATTTCAAAGCGTTTCAAGGCGTTTCAAAGCGTTTCAAAGCATTTCAGAAGGTTTTACAGAGCTTCAGAGGCTCTCAGTGTAATTTTACGGGGTTTTATAGGGATTTTAGAGGCGTTTCAGAGCGTTTCAAAACGGCTCAAGGGTTTTCAATGCGTTTCAAGGCGTCTCAAGAGGTTTTAGGACGGTTTTGTGGAGCTTGGAGAACCTTAAAGAATCATTGGTAGATCCGATGACCTATACGCAAGGAAGTTCTTGGAGATCCTCATACTAGCAACGAACCCACCACTTGACAAAACATAGCAACGTGAGGCTGTGTAAACATAAATTCCATTCATAATGCTCCAATAGATCACAGATTTTTCTTATTGATCAGATGGCCTAAACTCCAAGGATATCTCGGATACTCTTAAACTTCTAGCCCTTAAATACTCTGTTAACGTCCCTTAACTCTTAACTCTGCTTTTTTCCCGTAAACCAACTTTTATCCTGAGCACTTCAACTGCTCTGAGCACAATCGAATTCTATTTAGGTAACGTTATTTAACGTTGTTAAATGGATCCTACCTAAATTGAGGTTTCAGTATACTGAATTTGCTGGATTTAGCAGTTAGGTTTTAGGTGGAGATGTTGAACTTCATGAGGAATCAAGGTTTCATCCCAAATTGTCGAAATGACTACGTCAGTACAGCGGATGATGGCAATCAACGAGATCCTCCGATGGGTGAAGTTGAGGATGTCGTTCAATAGCTGAAGAACTAGGTACATATATGACTCAAGAACAGTAAGGATGATATTGCAGCTGAACTAATCAAGATGAGCCAGGAAAAAGTTAGCCATTTGCCTGCACCAGCCGGTTGTCTGGATCTGGGAAACAGAACAACTACCGGAAGAGTGGAAGGAAGAGGTTATTTGTCATATCTACAAGAATGACGACGAGTTTCGCTCAAGATCCGCAAAACCTCCAGAAAGAATATCAGGTCCCATCGCATCACCTGTTCATCGACTTGAATGTGGCATACGACAGTATCAATCGCACACAGTCATAGACGAGTACAGCTTTCCCGAAAAGCTTGGTAGACTGATAAAAGCCATAGACTGTGTTCGAAACTGCGTTCTCTCTCGTTTGTCGGGTGAAGATCACTGCGTCCAGATTTTAGAACTATTGTGATATACCCTTTTGCAGTGAGGCACGCAAGTTATCTCAGTAACATGTTTGTCACTGAGATACCTTGGTATCAACTGAACTCAAGACCATCTATTATTGATGAATAGAGATCCTGAATTACAGTATGTGACTTCCCCATTCTGGCGAGACTAGCTTTATGAAGCCAACCACGTCCTTGGGAGATAAGATCCATATGTCAGCAGTCCCTAAAAAGGGCTTGCTGAGAACTTTCAACCAACGTTGGGTGAGTGCACTGCAATAGCAGAGAATGTGTTCTGATGTTTCCCTCTCCTCGTCACAGAAGCGGAAATTTGAGGTTTGGATTGCTCCGATCTTTTGTAGATGGTATCTGCAGGGGCAGTGTCCAGTTATGAGACCGGTGTAGATAATAGAAATACACTAGAACTCCAATGGCGCTGTAGTCACTATTCTCATTTAATTATTTTAATAACTTTAATTGCAATAACTTACTATTTTTAAGAGGCCATCTTGTAGTGGACCTTTTGTTTTGGTAAACATACTTAACTTGACACTTCTAGTACCGCTGCTGACGCTGTAAGGGCGTGGCAAACTAGATGTTAGTCACATGAATAGTCGCGACATTGAACTTCTGTGGCTAGTTATTCTACTGTGTAGATGTTCAGATCCCTTTTGTTGAGACCTAATAGCTGTTGGGTTTTCTTGGGGTTAATCGTTACGAGCCTTTTGGATTGGCTCATTTGGGGAAGTGCATTCCAGTTTGATGTGATTTGAAACTGTGTTATAATTTTGGGTGAATCTTGATGGGGACTGCGACAAAGTAATGGACTTTTTTGTTTACTATTCAACATCTCCCTGAAAACTGGGCTCAACAGCTGGGAGAGATCTTCAGGAAATTCAGCCAATTTGTCTGCTTCGCCGATGACATGGATATGATTCATAAAGCCTTTGAAAAGATGACAAAACTGTACATTCGCCTGAAACGTGATGCAGCAATAGTCGGCCTGGTGGTGGATGCGGCTGAAACAAAGTACTTGCATTCCCCGACGAACGCAACATCCTGAAAGTGGCCAATTGTGAACGGATACGGTGGGCAGGGAATGCTTCGAGATTCTAGTGAAAGGAGATAAGAGTGAGAAAGATGGCAGATTCGACTCCTGCCCACTACTCACTTGATAATCTATTGTTTTTATTATATTATTTCATGTTCATCATTCATACTGTTGGCAATTGTACTTGGGCGTATCATGCTTCTCGGTTTCCATCGTATTGAAGCTATAGAAGTACCAATCGGTATCCTTGTAGAAATACAGCCTATCCCTAGATTTCTCAAACAGAGCGGCGTCGATCCGAGTTGGAATGTCGAAAGCGGACACCTCTTCCGTATGATCTACGGCCTTCTTCTCCGGATTGTATCGCCAGTAGAGGTCGTTCCTGAACGCATAGACGTGCTTCCGGTCGTAGGCTACGGCATCCAAGTTGTTCGGCAAACCGGGAAAAGTGTTGCGGATCTTTCGCGGGTAACCCGGTTGGAGCGATTCATATTTGAAGCTCCACACCTGATCGGATTTGAAGAAGAACGTTTCTGCGTCTATCGTTAAAGCGGCATCCACCGAATCTGAAATACAGTAACGTGTTGGAGTTGAAATAGGAGTTTCACATCGCACATCGTAAAGCTAAATACCAGGGACTCCGGGCCACATGTCACTCAGCAAAGTCGGTTGTCCAATAGAGTAGTTGGAATGAATGTGATAGTAGTATTTTCCAGCAACGAACATCAATCCGCGGGCAGTGGACACTACGGCGTCGTAATTGGCTAGAGTGCAGAATTCTGGGATCGATCTGGTTTGGAAACGTTTTCCATATTTGAGTTGTATTGCCTGTAAAGTGAAATTTATTAAGATTGATGACAATTTCATTTACCATTAAGAAAACCGTACCTCAATGTCAACTTGAGGCAAATCAGTGAAACGAGAATCCAGGAAGGGATACATGATGGAAGCCCGAGAAGATGAATGGCCTAATCCAAGGGCGTGGCCGATTTCGTGCATTGCTGTATGAAGGAACTCATCTTCGTTCTTCATGCGGAAGTAGTACTTTGTGTTGAAACGAATCACTCCCTTTTCCGGATAAGATGCATGTGAGAATGTGGCATCTTGTGATGTAGTTTCCTGTGAACGTTTTCCAGTTTGAACTTGTTCATCTTCAAATAAGATTTTGATATCGGCTTTTGCGTTCTTGGATTCGTTGAAATCTAGCAGGGTAACGTTACTCCACTGTTGAAATGCATCTCGCAAAAGTTTTTTCACAGTGTTAGGTGCAACTTCCGAAGGAGTACTCGCAACGTAATAGGTGAGGTAACGTTTATTCCATTTGAAATCGCCTCCTTGTAAAACCAGGTCACTGACGCCACATTTGGGTCTCTTCAGTGATATTTTGGTTGCACGATCCAGTTCGCCGGTTTGCGGTAATCTGTAGTACTTCTGATATTGCAATATTCTACTATCTTCTGAATTTGCGAGTCTGACATTCGTTGCCTCATCACTATTTTCGTAACTGTGGAATCCAATGCTTTCTAAAATGTTCTAAATAGAGAAGATTCAGTAACTGTGTAACAACAGTGCTATGAATTATTCACACCAACCTCCACTTCATCGTCAGACAAATCTGGTTCCTCAACAGTCACTGCTGGACTTCGATTATTTTCAGCTAAGCTATACGCCTCAATATTTGTTCCACTATTCACTAGCTCCCAATCATCAGAAGCTGCACTGCTATATCTTGCGATGCCTATCAAAAGAATCCACCAAACTATCCGTTGCATGTTGACCGTTACAATGCTCACGAACAAATGCTGGCTGGTGTGGTGTCATAATTACAAATCAATTTCGGATTAGGCATCATTATCTTCTGGATGACGTTGCGCATCGATCCGGAGAACTTCTTCCCCATTTTACGGTGAAGAGATTGAATCTTTCTCCGAGAAGTGGCTCTCTGAGACACGTAGGGGAACACAGTTAGATATTCGTCATGCAGAGTGTCTATTGACACGGTGTTCAGTATTTTTAGTCGAGTCATTCTTGTACCGGTGCGAAATAATTGATGTCTAATTATGGTAATAAAAAGGGGTTTCATGAATAGGATAGCGGGCCAATTGGGACATTGGTTTAATTTTCGGTACCGTAGGGCGAGGTATCACTGATTAGATCAGCATATGCTTTGGCTTAGCTACGGAAAGACATGGCATTTTTTCTGGTTCATTTATTTATGGCCCAAACGCGTAGAATGCTTTACGGAGCCGATATTCATTTTTTGCATATAATTACATACAATTTATTGCTTAAGGCTAGTATACCTCGACTCAGTGGAGCGTCGATTATAGACCCTCGAATTTTATGTATTTGGATTTTATGTACTTTTTTTAATGGTTAAAATTTTAATATTCAATCAGTTTAAACTTGCAGTTTATATTGTGATGCAGAAAATTTCAACCTTTTGACGTGGGGAACATTTCATAAAATTGTTTTGTGGGGCACCCATTAACCCTTCCGTCCCAGCCAACCACATATCGTAAATCATTGTTTGGAAAAAATGTATATTTTCATATATTGAATTAGAATTGTATAATAATATGTATATTTGTTGACAATGATTGCGTAAAATCGCATTTCATGCCAAATTAAATTTCAATTGCGATTTTGTTTCATATAGTCGTCTCCGATCATAAAAGGTGCGAGATACTATCGGTAGGATCGCACAGAGTCGGATAGAATCGTGAAAAATACATACATTCTTAGTGTCAAGCTGCAAGTTCGCTAGCATCGTATATATGATTTCTTTGAATCGTGGAAATCGTCGCTTCACATCGTATATGAATCTGCTAAATTGAGCTTGTTACCTACACACTAAACGCTTTCAGCAATATTTTGCTGAATTTTGCCGAGCTGAAGGGTCCAGCAAATTTTTTTGCTGAACTTTCAGCAAAGTTTGCTGAATTTCAGCAAAACGTTACTGGTGATCAGCAGAGTTTACTGAACAAATCAGCAAAATTTTGCTGACTTTCAACAAAATTTTTGCTGAAGCCTTCAGCTCGGCAAAATTCAGCAAAATTTTGCTAAAACCCTCAATCGATTTTTGGTGTGTAAAGGTATGATGAAAACCGGTGAAATCGTATACAACTATAACAATGTTGTATATTGATTGTTTGCGTCACACTTGCGTCGTATACGAAGTGAATGAAATTGTAGAAATCGTATATTCATTTTTACAGTCGCATATGATTGTTACTGCACTTGTAATGGTCAAATCTTAACCCGTTAACGCCCAAGGTGTCTCACAATTTAAATCTTCAAATAAATTTGTTATCAAAGGTCAAGTTCCAATTAAATAAGCATGATTTGATGAAAAAATGGAAGTCTATGGTGTAGTTCCAAAAAAATTCTTCATTGTAGTTCCTCAATATCTGATAATTTTCTCGAGTTTTATTTCAGCCCAACTTCTACGCTATCGTTATATTCTGATCCGTATAGATACAATACAGCTCTAAACAAGTGAGAGAGATGATAACCACTTAAAAAGAATAGAAAAAGGACTTATAAATTGGTACAGAAATATTACCCGATAAACACCTAAAAGTATGAAAAGCATGGTTCTTGTAATTTCATGTATTTTCGACTGCAGTGATAAACATTTCTCATTTTTTTAACAAATCAAATAAAGAGAGCTCACTTTGTGTAGCCTAAGCAAACGTTAAAATACTTTAGAAGTTGGATTTTACACAGAACATGATTTCTAATAAAATAATTGAGTATTTCCTTCAGCACCCCACAAACTCTCCTTACGTACTCACCATACGTAAACTTTTCAGAAGTTATTTCATATTTAAAAAAGAAAATCATGTTAAGTAAGTACTGTTCCATTTAATTTGTATCCTTTGACAAATACGTATTTTGACCTCAACTATATGGTCGTCTTAGGTGTCTCGTATTTACAGGTATTCCACTAATACGACCAGGTTCATCATCATTCCATGTTTTGATATAAAATTTCAAACAGATATACTCTACACGGCTTCTCCACATGATTGTATATTCGTGAAAAATATGTGGATTTTATGGTGTTATTCTGGGCACTATCAAAGTTACATCGAAAAGATAATGTGAAACCCTCGAAGGAATCTCTGGAAGATATACAGAAAGAATTCTGAGAGTCATATCTGGTAAAGTTCTGAGGGAATATCAACTGAAAGGTAGGAATTGTAAGATTAATTAATTATCGATTTTTTACTTCTACTCATCATGCCCGATCTATAGATACCCATATTGCATGGTATCATAGCTCAAACTATCATTCCATGAGCGCCATCTTGGATATGGTCCGCAATCTTTGATTTCGAAATAGGGTCAAATACCGATTTTGACTTCTACTCATGAAGCCCGATCGATCGATAACCATATTGCATGGTATTATAGATCAAACTACCATTTCTTGGCTGCCATCTTGGATATGGTCTGCCATCTTGGATTTCAAAAAGGCGTTAAATATCGATTTTTTTACTTCTACTCATCATGCCCGATCGATCGATACCCATATTGCATGGTATCATAACTCAAACCACCATTCCGTGGCCGCCATCTTCGATATGGTCCGCCATCTTGGATTTCAAAATTGCGTAAAACATCGCTTTTTGACTTCTACTCATCAAGCCCGATCGATAGATACCCATATTGCATGGTATTATAGATCAAACTACCATTCCATGGCCGCCATATTGGATATGATCCGCCATCTTAGATTTCAAAATGGCGTCGGATATTCATTTTTGAGTTCTACTTGTGAAGCCCGATCGATAGATACCCATATTGCATAATATCCGAAGCAGCATTGCCGTTAAAAAGCATATATTCTGGAGTTTTGACCGCCATCTTGGAACCTAAGCCGCCATCTTGAATTTCAATATCCTTGCCACCACCTCCACATCCTAAGGAATGTGTATACCAAATTTGATTGAAATTTCTTGACGCGTTTCAGAGTTATGCCTATGTTCCGGCATACATTATATACATACTTACATACATATAAACATACAAATAGACAAAGATACAAACACATAAACATACAAGCATATAAACATACAATCATACATACATCGACTTTTATATGTATTGATTAACAACTCTGCCGAAGAAATGAACTGTAAATTATTAACCATTGTCAAGATTCCAGAGAAATAACTTTTTTTGCATTGGAAATGATGCTCACAGATCGTGACAATATGCATTCTTTGCAGCATCGTTTACGCCACCTAGTGAACCAGTCACATACTATATTGTCCACAATGAGCAAGGTATGGGTGTGGAGAACATCTTCTCTGAAGAAAGTATTCTAAAATTTTGCATAATTCTGGAGATATTCACATAAAAAGGACTGTCATATTTATAGGACGCTGGGCGTTCGGGGCATCTGTCCTATAAATAGGACGCTGGGCGGATATGGGTTAACGTCAGTTGATGGTTTGTCGGGCGTTGCAGTTATCGGATTCTCGTTCGCTAAGTGAAACGTAAACATGTTGCAGTTATGGAACGTCTACTGTACCAGTTTTGAAGTCCAACCGGTGGGCCAATTTATTTACATTTTTCCAGCATAACATGTGATACAGGCCCATCCATGGGGGAACTCCTTCAGGAGGTCCTTCCGGGATTCCACAGGAATCCCATCCGGGATTCCTCCAAGTAATCCTCCGCAGCTTCTCCACAAATTTGTTCTAGAACGTCTCCAGGAGTATCTTCTGGGATTCGCTGGGAGTTCTTAATGAGATTCTTCCGGGGGTTTATATAGAATTATTTATCTGTATCAACGAGATTTTTAGCCCAAGGCTAGTTCATCCCTGAACCCACGCTTTGCTTAGGGGCTGTCCATTAATTACGTAAGGGTTTATGGGGGGAGGGGGGGGGGTTTGAGAAATCTTACGCGCCATACAAAAATTTTTGGGTTTTCATACAAAAAATCTTACAAGGGGGGGGAGGGGGTGTCGGAAAATCGCAAAAAATCCCTTACGTAATTAATGGACAGCCCCTTACCTTCCGAAGGAAGAACTCACATTTTGCGAATTTGTCGGGAGTGGGGTCCGATCCCAGGCCTACGACGTGATTATATCACGCGAAAAAATCCGTTCTGATTAACGTGAACAAACAAACGCAAATACGAGAACATACACCGTGAACTGGAACTATTTCCAGTTGTCAATATGGGCATTCTAGAGACCGTGACATCTAGTTCACGGTGTACATTTCTTATTGTTGTTATCGTTGCTATGCATAGTTCCCGTTTGTTCCCGTTTCCGTGACTGAGCGTGAACGTATATCGGAACGGATTTTTTTTGCGTGAGGATTCCCGAAGCTAGCTTTTCGACGATTTGTGTCTTTTTGACACTAGCGATGAGTAATCTGTTTTAAGCGTGTAGCAAAAACGCTTCAATGCGTTGAAACGGTTTGCAGAAATGACACAGAAATTGTGCAAACCGAAAGTTACACATTTTTGTGTGAGCTATTTTGTCGGAAGCGAGCATGCTAACCCTTCGAATCGCTTCGTTATTCGCCTCTGTTTACAAACAATCGCGCGGTTGGGAGCAATTCAGTAGTTTTTGTAAGTTTTGTAGCTTTGGATGCGTGATTTGTTTGAACAAAATGTGAAAAGGTTGAACTCGGAGTCAAGTTCTCAAAATATATACCTGACAAACAGAATGCTGTATCAAGTTTAACTTTCAGCTTTGTACAGCAATCAATTTGTTAGATATACTTTTGGAATGTTTCAGATTTCGACTCCGGATAATCGAATCAAACCGGTGCTTCTTTTGCTAACTGTAAAAGAATCCGCTGCTATCTGTCATTAATTCCGTCTAAGCGCTGCTGTAAATAATTGCGGATTTTTCCGGTTAACAAGAGAAGTTAACTTTTATAAATGAATGAATATTATAAACGTTTCCGTAACCGAAGCGTTCGTTTGCAAGCGTTTTTCAAGCGTTCGTTCCATGCGTTTTTCATGCGCTCTCTCACTGTGTCATTTTCACACTCGGTGAATCGGCGACGTGGATCAACACAAATTTGTGTAAAGTCACCTTTGCACAAATTGAGTGCTGATCCGATCGACCGCAAATTTGGCTCAAAGTTACACAGATTTGTGTCAATTTTGTGACCGTGTGCTTCGAGGATTCTCTCAGGAGTTCCTTTACGAATACTTCTTGAAGTTCCTTCTGGAATTCCTCCAAATATTTCCAAGATTAATTGAAGTTGCAACTGAGATTTATTCAAAGATTCAACCGTGATTTCTTCTGGAATTCACTCCTTCCAATAAGGATTCCTTTGAAAGTCTACTGGGATTTTTCAAGGAGTTTCTTCTGAGATTTTTAGTTTGAAAATCCCGAGATTTCTCCAGGAATTCCTTCCGTGATTTCCAGGAGTTCTTTCTGGGATTTATTCAGTAGATCTTTCCTGGATTCCACCAAGAATTGTTTGCATAGTTTTTCTTTAGCTCTCATCGAGATAACTCCAGGAGCTAGTAACCCTGGGTTGGTGTCGCCAATATGGCCTTTCGGTAAATCCGAGTAAAACATCTATTGTTCTTTTCACGGAAAAGCGAAACCGTAATGGTGTTCGAACTTTACGTCTCTTTGATTCTGAAATCAATGTGACTGAACAGGTAAAGTACGTTGGAGTCATTCTTGATTCCAAGCTTTCCTGGACACCTCATGTTGAGTTCAGAATCAAGAAAGCTTGTATGGCCTTCGGGCAATGCCGGCGAACCTTCGGTACAACTTGGGGTCTAAAACCCAAGTATATCAAATGGATCTACACAACTGTTGTTCGGCCAATATTGGCCTATGGATGCCTTGTGTGGTGGCAAAAGGGCGAAGTGAGAACGGTCCAATCAAAATTAGGCCATCTCCAAAGGATGTGCTTAATGGCGATGTCTGGAGCGTTCTCTTCAACTCCCACGGCAGCTCTCGAAGTTCTCTTTGACGTTGCCCCACTACACATTCATCTCAAACAAGAAGCCCTTTCTTGCACTTACCGCCTATGGGTACTCGGTCTACTAGAGGAAACTCCTGTGTACCGCACATCAACACACACCTCGTTGTTTTCACTTTTGGTGAATTGGGACAAAATTGTCCTTGCTCCAAGTGATCTTACAATTGCTTGTAATTTTCCATATAGGACATTTTCCACGAAATTCCCTTCCCGGGAAGAGTGGACATCTGGTTATCTGGAAAGAAGTATTTCAGACGGCATCGTATGTTACACTGATGGCTCCCTTCTCGAAGGTCGAGCAGGTGCTGGTGTTTATTCTCGTGAGCTAAGGCTGTATCAGTCTTATTCACTTGGCAGACACTGCACCGTTTTTCAGGCCGAAATCTTTGCTCTTATGTGCGGAGTGCAATCAGCACTTCAGCAGCACGTAATGGGCAAAGTAATATACTTCTGTTCAGATAGCCAGGCTGCTATTAAAGCACTTGCTTCGGCCAACTCCAGGTCGAAGATAGTTATCGCTTGTCGAACTCAAATTGCGGAGCTGAATTCAGCAAACGCTGTTCACCTTGTATGGGTACCTGGCCATTCTTCCATCGCTGGAAATGAATTGGCTGATGAGTTAGCTCGCACTGGAGCATCACATGACTTCATTGGCCCTGAGCCAGCTATTCCGGTATCCAAGTGTTGGGTGAAGCTTCGGATTGACACGTGGGCTGCCACTCAGCACAAACAATACTGGAATAGTTTGGAGTCATGTCGTCAAACAAAATTGTATTGTACTGAGCCATCTCTAGGGGTGGCAAAGTATCTAACAAATCTGTCAAAGCAGAATTGCAGCATGCTGGTCAAAGCATTGACTGGCCACTGCCGACTCAGTTATCACATGGCGAATATTCAGCAAGCTGATTCATTTGCATGTGATAGCTGTGAATCCGATTATGGAACTTCGTATCATTTAATATGTAACTGTCCAGTTTTTGCGCAATTGCGTTTCCGAGTACTCGGGAAACACTTATTAAGTGAAACTGACTTCAGAAACCTGAATCTTCAGGACGTTCTGTTGTTCTTGACCCGCTGTGGTAAAGAGCTATAGGCTCTCTTTACGCTTTATGCATTATCACAGTGCCCTTTTCAGGGCGCTGTTCGAACCCATTGTGGCACGCTTATGCGTTATTACAGTGTCCTTTTCAGGACGCTATGTGAACCCATTGTGGTACGCTTTTGCGAGTATGACGATCCTATTCCCTTACCTGTCCTTTCCCATGTCCTATCCTTTTTCCTTCCCTTCTCCGTCAGGTAAATGATAAATAGGCTCGTGTTCATGACGATGGCACAAATTTCCCGAATGGAGGAGAACGTGCCTCTAGAGCTGACCTACTGATACCTGATACCTGATACCAAGAATTGTTTGCATAGTTTTTCTTTAGCTCTCATCGAGATAACTCCAGGAGCTAGTAACCCTCTAGATTTCCGTCATGAATTTCTCTCATACTTTGTTCTGGGATTCCATCAGGATTTTCTCCGGAGATTATACCAAAGTTCCTTGTGGAATTCTGTCAGGATTTTCCCCTGAATTTAAATTAATTATAAAATAAATTAAGCAATTGGGTTGTTTAGTGAATAAAATATTGCTATTTTCTATATCCTAATCGAAAGAGCTCATTTTTCTGAGTCTAACGTGATTTTATTGCGATCCAATCCCTTTGTATTGATGGTTAAACAAACAAAACAAATTTAATTTCCGTGGATAGAATGACAGTTCATTCGATAAAATGACAGTGAAACTTTAAATGCATTTTAAAAATAGTTCCCGGCCACCAAAAAATATGAAATTTTGGGTTTCGACTAAGACGGAGAATCCGATTATGAAATAATCTGAATACCCCTAAAGAACCCAATTCCTTCTAGGCATTCTTTCAGAAATTCCAAGAATTCTTCCAGCAAAAAAAATCATGGGGGATTCCTACTAGAACTTATTCCAGAATTCTTTTAGGAACTCCTTCCGAGTGTACAGTTCTCCAGTACTTCATTTTCCCGGTATAAGTACTTCTGAAGACAGTCCAAAAGGAACCTTTATAGAAATCTCAGAAGAAATTCCTGGGGGTATCACAAAAATAATTCCTGGAGAATTTCTGGTACTCCTGGATGCATGGCCAGATGGAACCTCTGTAGGAATTTCCGAAAACAAAGCTCTGCAAGAATCACAGAGGGAAACTCTGAAGGAATCCTGGATAGATCGCTGGAAAAATATATCAATTGATTCCCTAATATAAAATCACGTTAGAGTTTTCTTGTGTCACTCCGGAATTTCCCAGGAGTCTGAAGAAACTCCTTGGAAAATCCTCGAATGCTCTTTAACAAATCATAAAATGAAGGAGAGAATTCCGGAAAAAAAAACTTCTGAACCGGATTAAATCTTCATGGTTGAAATTCCCAGAAAGAGAAGTCTTTGAAGGAACTCTTGTACACAAAAACCTCTTTTTGTGCATGTTATTTTTATGCACTTTTAATTAATGCACCTTTTTTATGCCCTGCATAAAAAGAGGGAAAGCTACTCAGAATGAATATTGTGCATAAAAAAATTTAATTATAACGAGAAACTATTGCAACGTCGGTCAAGGGGTGTTTACACAGGAGAGCAAAAGAAGGTTACAGGTTCGTGTTTGGGTGTTTCAGAAGGTCTCATGTGCGTTACATGGGGTCCGAGTGGGTCTTAAGGGGGTTTCGGAGTCATTTCAGGAAGTCTCAGAGCATTTAAGGCTGGTTTCAGAGGCGTTTTTAGGGGTTTTGGTTTAGGAGGATTTTTGGAGGCATTTCAGGATGTTTCAGACCATTTTCTGCGTGATTCAGAGGCGTTACGGAAGCGTTACGGAGGAGTTTTCGAGGTATTCGAAGCTTCGCAGGTGCGTTACATCGGGCCCCATGGGGGTTTAAGGGGGATTTTGGAGGCATTTCACTATGTTTCAGAGCATTTTCGGCGGGATGCAGAGGCTTTACTTAAGCGCTACGAGAGTTTTCGTGGGGTTCGGAGCCTCTCAGGTGCGTTACATGGGGTCCGAGACAGAGTTTCCCATTGCTAGTGTGTACATAAATGTGACAGCGAGCCTCCCACTAAATTGTCTCACAGCTCTTCAAAATCGCAGTGTGCTGCGCTACTAGACGAAAATCTGGTGGTTGCGAGCTAGGCACATTCTTTATTACACCAACGAACCTAACCTCAAAACGACTGACAATTCTCAGGTCATTTTGACAGATGTGAAATAAGCATGAAAAGGACGGTAACAAGATCGATAAAGTAGAATATATTATCTGTCTTTTTCGAGCATGTGTGTGGTCTGTCAAAATGACCTGTGAAATGTCAAACATTTTCATGGCTAGCTTTGTTGGTGTAATGAAGAATAGGGCACTGCATAAAATTTTCTCCTTCTCTTTCACTCTTACAGAAATTTTGTAAACAACAAGGACAAGAAACGTCAAAATCCCATACAAAATCAAAACAGTGCAGTGCCCTATAGCTCCCGGGGAGCTCATCTTATGCGCTGCGTGAGCTGTTGGTATCTAAGGTGAAAAACAACTTCTTGCACAGCAAATAATTTTGTAATATCCAGGCGCGTAATTTCTGCCGATGTATCCATTTTTGAACGTAATTTCATTCGGTTACATCGTTTTCCAACATTTATCACACTCACTATGTACACCCTGGTTGGCACCGGAAAGTGTCAACAAACCCATTCCAGCAAACACTCAGAAGCACTATCATATTTATCATCTACCTCCCAACTCGGCGAAATAGCCGAGAGGTAAGGGATACGCCTCACAATCCACGGATCAGTGTACGAATCCATGCCAATATTTTACTTATATATGATTCATCAATCGTTCCGGTTCTAGCGATTGCTAGACCCAATTTCAAGCTGCGGCAGCTGATTTGCTGTGTAGAATGGATGTAATTTGTACATCATTTTTACGACGCGACTGATGTGCATCGAAAATGATGTGATATTACAAGAATTTTTTTTGCTGTGTGCTAACGAAGAACCTTAACAACTTTTTTCCGTACACAACACAAGTGTTTGGTTGGTCTATGGGATACGACTAGGGACTCTCTATGCAAAGGTTAAGGTTTCAATTCACGTTTGTTTAGGAAGTTTTTGTCGTGAAATTTTCTAATTTAATCAGCGCACGAGAAGAAGCTCATGAGACACATCTTGAGAAAAATGAGGCGCACAACTTTCAGTCTCAAAATGTACTGTGTTCCTGGGAACTTGCTTGCAATGTGGCTCCCGTACATGGGACTACAGCACGTGTACATCAACTCTGGTCCGAGGGGGTTTAAGAGGGATTTTGAAAGAATTTCAGGATGTTTCAGAGCATTTTCTGTGGAATTAAGAGGCGTTACGAAAGCGTTACAGAGGAGGTTTGGAGCTTCTCAGGTGCGTTACAATGGGTCCGAGGGGGTTTAAGCGGGATTTTGAAGGCATTTCAGGACGTTTCAGAGCATTTTCTGCGGGATTAAGAGGCGTTACGAAAGCGTTACGGAGGAGTTTTTGGGGGGTTTGGAGCCCGTAAGGTGCGTTACATTGGGTCCAAGTGAGTCTAAGGGAAATTCTGAAGGCATTTCAGGACGTTTCAGAGCATTTTCTGCGGGATTCAAAGGTGTTACCGAGGAGTTCACGCGAACTAAATTCTCTAATTAAAGCTCAAACTTAACTTATGCATAAATTTCCCTCTTTTTATGCCTTTTTTTATTTATGCACATTTTTAATTTATGCAGTCCCAGCCATGTGCATAAAAAGAGGTTCCAGTGTGTAAATCTCAGGAGCAACTTCTGGTCAATCTTGGAAACTTTTGGAGGAATCCCAGAAAGAACTTCAGAAGGCATTCGTTAAGGAACTCATGAGGGAACACTCGAAGCAGTTCCTGGAGGAATCCAAGAAAGACTCCAAGAAACTCCTTGAAGAATCTCAGAAAGAACTCCTTGAAAAATCACAGAAGCAACTTTTGAATAATTACCAGAAGTAAGTGCTGGAGGAATTCTCAAAAAAAGGAAATCCTAAGGAACTTCTTCACGTATCCAAGAAGAAACTTCTTGTGGATTGTTAGAATTAATATCTAGAGGAACACCAGAAGAAACTGTTGGAGTAATTTTAGCAGGATCTCCTGAGGGATCCTCTGGAGATATCTTAGAAAGAACTCTTAGAGCAATATCTGAAGGCACTCCTGGAGGAATTCCAGAAGGAGCTCCAGAATAAATCTTAGAAAGAGTTCTAAGAGGAATCTGAAAAAAAAAATTTCGTAAGAAAATCAGAACGATTTTATGGAGGAGTTCAAAAGGAACTTCTGAAGGAATGACTGCAGCAATTCTTGGAGGATCATCACTCTGCAGCAGGCGAATTCGCTGGTAGTTTTTGACTACCTGAATTTAAACCAGTAACCCATGGCTGCATACATATATAGAAATAAAATTAATAAATAAAATAAACGACATTTTTGAAGTTTTCAAAAAAAATTACAGCTCAAAACCAACTTGAAGGACATTTCTAGTTTTTGATCTGTTATGTAAAAATAGTTAAACTTCCGTTAGAAAATATTAAAAAAAAAGTATAGTCGTTATGGTCCAGCATTGTGGAAATCATAAAAAACTGATATTTTGACCATTTTTGCATACGAAAGTTTACTAATTTTTCTTCGCGATATATTTTATTAAAACTAGCATTTACAATCTTTTCATTCGTGAAAAAAAAATTGCAAATTTGTCAACCGGTTCAAAATTGAGAGTAATATCAAAAAAATTTGAACAATATCAGCGCACTTTTATTTTCGAGTCCATTTTTTCATGGAATGGCTGTATGTATATACAGATGCCCCTGGGAAGAATTCGAGTCTATCACGTAACAGAATTCCCAGCAAGAATCCCCAAAAAAAACTTGACGTAATCTCTGAAATAATCTCAAAAAGGTTCCCTAATGTTTTAGAAGAATCCCTGAAGTAAGGAGTGTATCGGAAATTAACTATATATGTTCAAAACATCCTAAAAAATAATTTATTCGAGCTATAAATAATTTTATTTTTGGAGGTACTATATAAATCCTCAGAAAAAGGAATAGCACTTTTGCTTTTGTAAAAATAATTATTTTACATGGACATCAATCTCAAAGTTTAAACGCATGATCTTGAAATTTTGGACACCTCTTAAAAATTTAAAATTGCGGAAAAAATGGAAATTTTTTTGTTTTTTTTTTTAATATTTTAGCGCAAATATATTCTTTTCCAGATTGCTCATAATATAGGTAAAAAAATATTTTCAAGAAAAAATTCGACTCCATTTTAGCGCAATTCTTAAAAATGAAAAAAGGTCATTTTTCAGGGACCCCATTTTTTGATGCTCATTCAAAGCACGATTACGCAAATAAAAAATACATCAAATTGATAATTTTTTTTTTTAATTGAAAATGTTTTTAAACTTAACGACGAGGTAGCTTTAGTAGAGAACGGAATTGTATAACCATTGAAGATATTTAAAACAGACTGTCAAAGTTCGACAAAAAATTAGTGATTTTTTAGGATAGGCCATTTTTTAAATGTTGAGGGTTTTTCGATCATAAATATTTTTTTTTAAGTTGGTGTTCGGTGATATGTTATGTGTACATAACTGCTAATAATAATTAATATTTTTTGGATTTTTCGCTGTACAAGTTTTATTCGCTACAGGTTATTGAAACGCTGAAAAATCTTTAAAAAACAACAATTTGTCCAAAACTTTAATTTGTGAGATGTATTCATTCTACAATATTTTCAATAATGCTAAACATTTTTCAAATTTTTTCAGGCTGTTCTAAACTTGACTGTATTGTGAAGATTTGAAAGAAGAACCGAAATGATAAGACCAAACATGTTTCGAAATAGAGCATCTTGATTGTTTATAGTTAATTTCCGATACACTCCTTAATCCCCCAGAGAGATTCCTGAAGAAATTATTGGAGGAATCCCTGGAAGAACCCCGAGGAAAATCAATGTAGGAATCCCGACAGAAATCCCTGTGGGAATCCCGGAAGGAATCCCTGAAGAAATCTCGAGAGGAAATCCAGGAAAAATCCCAGGAAGAACCCCGGGATGAACCCATGAAAAGGTCCCTGATGGAATAAATAAAAGAGCCTTGGGAGAAATGCTGAAGAAATACTGGAATAAATTCCTAAACAAACTCGGGAAGAAGAAATCTCCTGAGGAATTCCGAGAAGAATTCTTGAAAGAATTTCTGAATGCATCTCAGGAGGATTATCTGAATGAAACTTGTGATAAACCGGAGAAGAAGTCCCGGATTGAATCTCTGAAGAAAGCCCGGGAGAAAGCCCAGGAAGAATCCTGGAGGAATTCTTGATATCGCCTAGTGAATAATCCGCGAAAGAATACCTAAAAGAATCCCGTGAGAAATCTATGAAGGAACCCCTGGTGACATCCCTATGAGGATCCCAGAAACATGCCGGAAGGAACTCCAGGAGGAAATTATGGAGGAATCCTTGCAGGGACCCCATGAGGAATCCTGAGTGGAATACCGGGATGAATTTCTGGATAAATCTAGGGATGAATCCCTTCAGGATTCTCTTGAGGAATTAGAAAAAAACTGGTTGAAATCCTAAGAGAATTCCATGGGAAGAATCGTTAATATAGGTTAATGGAAAAATTTAATAATACTTTACCTTCATACATTTAATGTTTGATTTGGTATAAGATAAAAATTTTCATGTCATTGCCTTTCTCGTACACCTAAGTGTACTGTTTACTCAAAAAACGAATTTTCGATTAAGGCTAGGAGGGTCAAGTCACATATACCAATTAACTCAGTTCGACGGATTGAGATTATGTCTGAATGTGTGTATGTATGTGTGTCTGTGCGCAAAAAAAGTTCACTCACTTTTAAGGCACTTCCCATTGCCCAATTTTTCGGATAGCTCGAGTCGAACCGAAATTTTACCGCATTGTTTGCCATTGAAAATGGTCCGGATCGTTCAAGGCGTTCCGGAGTTATAGCCCTTTCAGTGATCCGGATCAGCACCGGTAAAACTGGTCGTATATAAAACTCAACCAAGCCCCATCATGTGACACATTAAACTGCGGCGATTTTTTGTAACCTTTAGTATGTTCGACGAATTGTGTGTGGTTAGTGGTAGTGCTGTTGGGTAGTGGACGCTCTCGGTAATGACCCACTTAAATTAATTTTATTTGGGTGTTATCGGATTAATTGCCCTTCAGGCAATTAATTAGAGAATGTGTATTACCACTGTGTTAATGGGAAAAGAATTGTGAAAGGATTCTGACCCATGAAAGGAAGAAATATAGTGAAAAATATTTCTTGATTATGAAGTGTTACTTCTATATGCGGAGCGGTGCAATGGCATCCCCCGTTGTTCAGTGTAGATAGTGCGGTATCATGAGAAACCACCTTTGTATGCGGGATTATCGCATCTTTTTTGTGTAGTGATTTTGTTTGCAATGGTGGTGAGTACTGATCTGCCGTTCAACGTACGATTGTCCTATGTTATATGGGAACCCCATATGTACATGGGACAATTATTTGATGAATGGCAGTGACTGAGTTATTCATATCCACTTGAAATGTGCGAGAATAACTCAATATATTCGGGCGTCCGTTATAGTCGCTGGTAAATGAACAAGTACTGCATGATTGTGCAACAGTGTTCTGTACCAGTTTGGCCGTGATGAGACCAATAATGAGATACTGCAATATGGTGTTAGACTGTGCGCTATCTCTAATACGTGTACCTACCGGCGGAGGAACACGCAGTTTGGGGTTTTTTGTATTGCAATACAATCGTGCGATCGATCGATTGAGTGTATGTATTGCAAATTATTTGGTCTCTGTATAGAGTCAAAAGGGTGAAATGCTTTTTGTGGACATTTGCTATGCAAGAGGTGTTTTCTGGGTGTATGGCATTAGTGCATCAGAAAATACATCTGTATTTCAAATTAACCACTATTTGGTATTTTTATCCTAAATATTGAACCATTGCCATAAGTGACAGTGGATTCTTTTTATTGATTTGCAATATGAGCAGTGTTAGCTTGAATTGTTAAATAAATTTTCTTATATTACGATAATGAAAGAGTGAACACATTTGAGAACTTTTGCGTACATGGGGTATCTTATGGGTGTATGATAATATGTGCGCCACTGAAATATCCCTGTTATTGCAATTTGTTCATAATATTGTATTAACTCATTTTTTGCTTTTGGTAGTCAAAAGCTAGTATGTTGGTCGGCCAACAATTACTATCAAACCTTACGGAGCGATTTGACTGGAATTGATCAATCTTGATCTAGGACGTCATTCGGTTCGGTCGGTTGGGGTTAGATTTTTTTTTTCCTAGCTAAGCGGTTATTTTGTTTGGACACGATGACCGAATGTTAGGTCTCTCTAGTAGTTTTGCACAGCATTCGGGCAACTTCTGGAAAGCATTAACTGGACGTGCTAAAGGAGGAACCCTACGTGCTGGACAAAAACTACAGAGCTTGGAACCACTGGCAACAAATAGTGATGATTCTAGTTTTGCCGCCAAGGGCAAAAACTATGAAAAAAGAGAAAAAAAGCAAATCCGCAAAGCTGCTTTGACGGACCTGCCTACTTTTTCTGGGGAAGCGAGCACTTCAATATCCTCGTTGCGTTTGTAATTTAGGCTGAAAAAGGCTATTTTACGAATGCACTGACGGATGAACTGCTGAAGTGTTCAACAACCTTGTATCAAATGCCAGCCAATTCATTCATCCAAAACCTTGGTTCTGGACAGATATGGCAAAATCTGGTCTTCTCCGGAGAATCAGTACAGCCATAGCTGGCTGAACCAGTGTTTGTTAGTGATTAATGAGAAGGCGGTGGTTGATTTTAAGCTCGTATTAAGGCAACATAATCTCGACCAAAACATAATTTGTTTGTGCGTTCCACGGAATGCAGTTGAAGATTGTTATCAAAACGATGTTCTGAATCGATTAGTTTTTCAGAATACCAATATTCTGGCAAACTTTTAGAAGATCAACAAAGTCATACCAACTGAAAATGGACAATATTTGTTCTTTTTGAGTATTTTGTGATTTATTGATCTTTATTGATGAAGCTGATTCTCGTACTCAGAAAGGCGCGTCCTGTTCTACTGCTGTAAAACATGACATGCCAACAGAGTGTGAGAATATGCTCATAAATCATTCTCAGTATCCCTTCGGGGGTGCAGAAATGAATTATTCTGTAGTAAAGATTCAATAAGAATTTCAACTTTGAATGTTCTGGTAGAATATTTCCTACGTGTGCGTACATTCTTTCTAACGAGCAATTCTTCGGAGGTGCTTGTATGAAATCAATCATCCCTTTCCAATTCCCCTTTCCCTTTTCCCATTCCCTCTTCCCTCAGGTAAGTGATGATTGGCTATGACGTGCGAGGCACAAATCTCCCATTCGATGGAGAACGTGCCGCCTGAGCCTATGTTCTGATACCTGATGTTCGACGAATTGTGTGTGGAAATCAACACGGGAGACCATAAATTCCACGATTTCGTTCCAATATTCAAGATGGCAGCTCAAAATTCAAGAATGCGGCTGTTTAATGGAGTTTTAGGCTCTAACACCATGCAATATGGGGTGGGTGTATTTGAAATGGGGAAGATGTTTGGAATCCAAAAGTGGCCATATCGAAGATAGTGGCCAAAAATTCAATATGACGGCTGCTTAATGGAGTTTTAGGCTCTAAAACCATGCAATATGGGGTATATTTGGAATGGGGAAGATGTCCGGAGTCCAAAAATGGCGACCAGAATATCTAAGATGGCGGTCTAAAAATGGCAGCTCAAAATTCAATATTGCGGCTGTTTAATGGAGTTTAAGACTTTAAAACCATTCAATATGGGTATATCTGGTTTAAGATTGCGATTTTTTTTTAAGGTTAAGGCTCAAACATTCAAAGCCAGATAAACGGTATCATTTCTGGTGCCATGAAATGGTTTTTTGTTAAACGTATAAAAGTGCGATATTCATCAACATGCCACTTGAGTTTTGTTGAAATGGGATTTCGAAGGCGTCATCACCGCTAGACGGATTAACTTGGGTTTATTTACTTCATACTATTTTCAATATCATCTGATTGGTGTAAAATTCTAAATCACAATCTCATATTAACATCCGTCCATCCGAGAATAATCCGCAGTCGTTTTAAGAGTGTCACAGTTGTAAACATATTTCAAGTCTTTTTTAAAGAAAATTATCTCATTTCGCTGCTCATCGTAAACCGACGCATCGATTTGGCCGGAAACTCCAAAATCCCGCACTTCTCCCGAGTGATCAACCATCTTTTGCGCTACATTGTACCGCCAGAAATGTTCGTTCTTGAATCCAAACAGGTATTTGCTTCCGAAGTGTACGATGGCGTCCAAGTGACGCGGCAGTCCGGGAAATGTTCGCCGTATCGGTCTGGGATAGCCGAGTTCTAGCTTATCGGCCACAAATGCCCATACTTGATCATCCCTGAAAAGGTACGTGTGGGAGCCGATGGTGACCGCAGTGTCCAAACGATCTGCAATTGTAGAAATTTTGTTAGCGTTTTGGTGATGGAAGGAAGTAAATTCTGAACTTTACCGGGAGCTCCAGGCCACTGTTCGCCTAGTGAAATTGGGGGTTTATCAGATGTCATCGACAAATAAAGGTATTTCCCGGAAATGAAAGACAACTTCCCGCTGTTATCGTACAGAACGGCATCGTACTTGTCCAAATTGCAAAATTTCGGTATGAATGTCGTTGATCTATGGTCACGTTTACCGTATTTCAGCTGAATTTTCTGAAAAATAAAACGTCGTTGAAATCCCAGCAAAATCGTTATCACAACTTACCTCAGCGTCAATCTGTGGAATCTCAGAATATCGAGCGACGAGGGTCGGGTACATAATCGATGCTGGGTTAACCGAATGATCCAACCCAAGGGCGTGACCGATCTCATGCATAGCTGTGTTGAAGAAGTCGTCTTCGTTCCTAGAGCCAAAAAAGAACTGCGTGTTGAAGTGAATCGCTCCTGTTGTGGGAAAAAACGCGTGAGCCAAAATTCCCGATCCCAGTTCTGTCGCACAAGATTCCCACCGGTGTGGATGGACGCGTCCTCCAAATATAATCTCAATGTCTGCATCGTGGTTTTCGGATTCGATGAAATCCAGATTGGTCACCGCACTCCACTGATTGAAAGCATTTTGCAAAAGTTGCCTCACGGAACTCGAGGCAACATTCATGGGGAAGTTTCTTACATAGTATGTTAGGAAGCTTTTATCCCATTTGAAGTCCTCTCCGAGAGCAGCAACATCACTTACGCCACATCTTGGTATTTTCAGTAATATTTTCGTCGAATTGCACAGTTCACCGGATTCTTGTAGTCCGTAAAGTTTCTGGAACTGCGATAATTTATTTCTGACACCACCAGGTTCTCGAGTGTTGGCGATTGCGTCGAAACCAAGTTGATCCAGAATTTCCTAGTCAATGAATATATTGGTTACTTTCTACTCAGGACATTCCATATTTATTCATACAAACCTCAGCGTCACTCTCCGTTAGGTCTGGTACTTTAACAGGAAGGGCAGGGTTGTTCTCTTCCGGCTCGCTGGATCCTAGTGTTTGAGCGAAGAGCTCTATAGCGTCGTCTAACTCACTACACATAGTCAGAACATGAAATAATGCTGAAACAAGACACCATGTTCTGAGGAAGTTGAGTTGATGTTGTGCCATATCAAATACCGGTGTCCTCCTAGACGAGTCTAAGAACTGACTGAAGAAAGAAACAACTAGTGAGATTCGGAATCAACGTTGGTTTATAAAATCATGAAAAAAAACTAAGCCAAGCAGAAAATGAATGCAATCAAGAATTGATAAGAGAAAAGTGCCAAATATGAAGCTTCGTATGTCGCGTCGCGATTAGCCTAATTATTTAACTGTTTGACCCGTGTTGTTGATAGCTTAGCAGTTTCTTGGAAATTTAACTTCTTTGCAAAAGATCACGGTTCCATCTCCATGCGATCATTGATACATAGATAACTTTAGAAATACATTGGAACCTCGTTTTGTGAAATAAAACGTAATAGTGTCTGTTGATTTGATTTGTCAATCGTATTACTATATTAGTAATCATATTTGGAAAATATTTGTAAAAAAAATCTTTAGGCGGGCCGACTGAGGAGTTTAATCTATTAAATTGTAGACAGCTACGCCGTCTTTTAATTTGCTAAATCGAGGTTATTGCCGGACGATTAGACACCGGGGTTTTTGTTATCTTCAGGGGTAACTAATTTGCCGTTTTTAGTCTTATGTTTCGTCTAGCGGTAACTGTCTTATCGAATTGTTGTTGGTACAAGACTGATTATGGTTTGCCTAGCTTTGAAACGTACAACAATTTGCCGCCACAATACTCGATTTGCAGCTGCAGCTCTTCAACGTTGGTCACTCCCAATTCTTGCCAGATCACACTCCATCTGGTCTGACCATCGTTTTATCTGCGCTCCATGCCTTCTAGTGCCATCCGGATCGGTAACGAACACCAACTTTGCAGAGTTGTTGTCCTGCCTGGATCGTATCCGTCTAGCTTTGGTTGGGTTCACCGCCAAAGATCGTTCTTAGCACGCGGTGCTCGATCACTCCGAGTGCTTGCAGGACTTTCTCTAGCATGGTCCTTGTCTCGTGTCCGTAGAGAACTACCACCGGTCTTATTAGCTTTTTGTACATGGTACATTTGGTGCGATGGTGAATCTTTTATAACCGCAGTTTCCTCTGGAGCCCATAATAGGTAGGCACGACTTCCTCTGATGATGCGCCTTCGTATTCCACGGCTCACGTTATTGTCAGTCGAATTCATCTACCACCTCGAAAGTTTTCCCGTCTATCTTAACCCGTTAACGCCCAAGGTGTCTCACAATTATAATCTAAAACATCCGATTTTTTTTTTTTTTGCAAGCTCTGCTTTAGCACAACTTTTATACTATCGTTGTAATTTGATCCGTATATTTAGGGTGCCAATGGAATGTATGGGAAAAATTTGACCATCGAATTTCAAAAACGGGTAGTGCTCAAAAGTTTCGTCTCCTCGAAAAAAGTCCCCATGCAAAATTTCAGCTCAATCGGACTTCGCTAAGGGGTGGCCCAAAGCGGTCAAATTTTGGCTGTTTTGAAACACGAAAAATATCACATACATGAAAATTTCGAAATCGAAAATTTTTTTTGATGCCAAATGCCTTAAAAGTGCATGAAACGTCGAGATCTGGTGTTATCTTAAAAATTTTTTTTTAGAAAAAAATTGACTTTTTGGACTTTTTGAGTTGGGGGAGTGAAATGAATTTGAAATGGAGGATTTGAATTTAGTTGCTGAAATATTCAAAGCAATAGTACTGGAACATGTCTTATATCATCGTTGGCAACTGCTAGCATATTATATATCATATATCGTTAGGGTGGTTCACTTATTTTGCATTAGGGTGGTCCTTTTTGTAGAAAAATTTAAAAAATAAGATAATAGTATTAAAAAATCACTTATATACCTGTAAGTCATTTTCAATGTTGAATATATATAATATTTCATTAGGGTGGCTCATTTATTTTTAATTAGGGTGGTTCATTGAGATGGAAATTAAGAACAAGAAAATATTTCCAGAAAACTTACCAGTCATATTTTTGTATAGTTTAAAACCATGATCCTTTATTGGCATGTAACACTTTGTTAAGATATTCCTAGACCAACATGTGGAAAGGGCGTAACAACCATTGCGATTTTCTGCTTCTTCTGTCCCTCCCGGGCATATCCCCAATTATTCATAAAATCTTCTATTTTCTTTTTTAAATTTTGAATCTTTTTTTTTTTGGGTGCTTCACTTATTTTGCAACAGGGTGGTCCTTTTTGTAGAAAATTAAATAAAAAAACGATAATAGTATTTGTATTGTATTTTCCGTTAGGGTTGTTTTTTTTGGAAATTAAGATCAAAAAATACTTCGAGAAAATTCAACTAGGTAATCTTTTTCGTATAGCTTCAAGCCATGATTTCCTACAAATCTTTCGGTGACTTATCAATAATGAGATACATATTCTCTAATTATTATCTCTCCTCTCGTTCTATTTCATTAATCACGGCATCAATATAGTGATTAAAACCGATTTCTATCTACAGAATTAAATATTGTGGTACGGACTACCAAAGGGATTGATTTACTAGAGACTAAATTCAAAAACTCGAGTGAACATTTATTCAGCTGTTTCTATGAGGAAGAAGAGTTTAGTTTGAAGAGTAGAACTGTTTGTTGAACCCCTAAGATGGGGAAGTTTTTCATTAATGCGGTATTTGCAGATATAATTTACTTTTGCAATGGTCATGGCCAAGCATGTCCGTACTGAGCGGATGAAATTAATGCTCTATTGATTTACACCACCAAAATTATCGTATTCATGCAATCTTCCTATCTTAACTGATAGAAGGATGTTGAAATAATTTAAATGTCTTTTCGAACTGTAAAAAAACCTCAACGCAGTTCCGCACGGAGCGTTAAAATTCACCCGAGTGAAATTCTCTCCGTGTGCTCAGTGTGGTACTGCGGTGCGGTTTTTTGACAGTTCGAAAAGACATTTAAATTATTTCAACACCTTTTATCAGTTAAGATAGGAAGATTTTTTAAATACGATGATTTCGGTGGTGTAAATCAATAGAGCATAATTTTCATACGCTCAGTGCGAACAAGCCTGGTCGTAGTAAAAGGGACGTAACGGAAGAGTGGGAACGTTTTTGTGATATTTACTAAATTCATGCTGATAGGTTTTTGGTACAATACATTAAATTACATATTTTGAACTTTTATTTTCCTTTTCTTTTTTGCTATTCCTCTGCGTAATATCAGTTTCCAACAAGGATTCCGGACAAGAGAGAGCACATAAGACGGCGAAACAAAAATTAAATTTTGGTCTGTCTCAAAAGCAAACTTATGTGTCTCTGACAGTTTTTGGGTCGCTGAATCTGAATCCGAGCTCAGATTTGCTCCAGCACGTCACAATTTTGAGCTATACCCCGATGTATAGAGCAAAATATGCGATTTTGGGCTTTTGGCTCAGTGTGGTACTGCGGTGCGGTTTTTTGACAGTTCGAAAAGACATTTAAATTATTTCAACATCCTTCTATCAGTTAAGATACACTGAGAGGAAAATACATTTTAATTTCACTGGAAAAACTCAAGTAACCGTTCAAAAATGATGTTTTCAGTGAGTTCAAATGAATTAAGTAAAATTCGCTTGAAAACTTAGTGAAACTCCAAAGAAAAGCTATTGAAAATTTGGTACTGTATTGTATTGTAAAATGTATATGATTTTCTAGTGGGTTTTACTGAAGTCGAATGTATGAAAAATGAAGCGAATTATTGTCAGCCATCACTAACGAACCACGCATGAGTATGATGATGGCAATATGTTCTGTGATTTTTATGTTTCCATCCTTACTAGGGAACCGTTTGGGGGTCTCCGATAAAACGGAGACAAACCAATTTTTTTTAATAATCTCGAAATAGACAAAACAAAAACAAAAATGGCCAAAAGTTGTTCCAAATATACTGAAAATTTTATTAAATTTTGTAGTGAAAAATTTCACTTAAATGCTACTGGATTTTTCCAGTGGAATATTTTCACTAACCAATCATGTAAGTTTCAAATGTTTAGTTAGATGGAAAAAATCTACTTATGATTTCCAGTGGAATTGAAGTGAATTTTTCGCTCAGTGTAGGAAGATTGCATGAATACGATAATTTTGGTGGTGTAAATCAAAAGAGCATAAATTTCATCCGCTCAGTACGGACATGCTTGGCCTTGACCATTGCAAAAGTAAATTATATCTGCTAATCCAGCTTTTTACGCTGGCTATAAAACAGCGGGGGGTGATTCGATTTTGACAATTCTTGCCGACAGATTTTATGGTTTGATCTTAGTAAGCTGTAATTTTCGTTTGTTGATTGAGCTGTCAAGATTTTTCACTGCTATGAAGCTACGATGTATTCGGTTTTCCATTTTTCTTAAAATATAATTAATTGAACTGTTTTTATATCTAACGGCATTTTTACACTTTTAGGTACTAGAGGATGAAACCTTTCCCTTCTAAAGGAAATTGGACCTGATCAATGCCAAACCATTACAAACAAATGACGAAAATTGTACAAATGCGTTACTGTTCTCCTGATTCAGATTGTATTTGGGTTTTGTTTTCTGGAACACGCGAGATAATTTTGTGTAAGAATCACGCCAGAAATCCTTAGGAACTTCCACCAGTGTTTCCCTTGAAATCCGTATCAGAATTCTACGAAGCATGATCTGAAATTTTCAGGATTGCTCCGGAAATTCTCCACAGTATAATTAGAGCCTTCCTAGTACCCCTACAAGTAATTCCTCTTGAGCGCCTTCAATATTATACTCAGAAACTTATCAGAATTACGTCCGACAGTCTACCAGAAGTGTTTTTGGAACTCCGTCATAAGCGTTAGAAATCACATCGCTGTCTCACCACAATTCCACATGGCCATTTACCTGAATTCTTTACATAATTTTGATCGGATCCCTATCAGAGGTTTCGTAATTTCATCATAGCTTGCCTCAGAAAATTGCATACATACAGACAATTTTAACAAATGGAGTAGCGTAGAAGTTGTTAAATACATAGGATAGAATTTTTATTCTATCCCACGAGCCTGCTCATGAAGAAAGAATAACCTTTCTTCCCACGCAGCCACTTAGCGGCGGGCGACAATGTATCTCTCAATAAAATCCTTGAATCGATTACCGTTGGACATACAGTATCTAGTTTTCCAAAGATCAAAACATATAAAAAGACAATAAAAAGAAAACCACCCCGTTCGCTTCGATCCAGGAAGGTCTTCGCGCATGTGGAAGCCAAGCCTTTTCGTGTTTGCATGACCAACACCTGCCGCCGGCGGGTTGTGAGTAAACCCTCTTATACCCACATGTAAGTTAAAGTATAAATAATTTAAGAAGTGCTATGTTCTTCCGTCCATAACGAAAGAACTCTTGTAGAGCATCGAAACTAATCCTGAGAGCATGGACTCCGACTTGCCGACACCCAGGGCTTTGAGGAGTCTGTCTGACCTCGTGTAACAAATCCTTGCGCATCCCAGCAGATTCCAGCTACATATTGGGCATCGAGTTGGGCACTACTCCTCTTCATAAACCCACCTAGAATATAATAAATGTTAGAAATAATAGATAAACTAAAAAAACGATATTTATCCATTTAAGTTTAATGATGGGTGAAAATTTCTGACGCTCCGTTGTCAACAATAAACATTTTCACCTTCGCCAATAAGCTTACTTTGACCCAACCATAATAATTATTATAGTGTCGGCAAGAATTGTCAGATGGGGGTGATTCGAATATTATAGCAGGCTAGCGTAAAAAGCTGGATACCGCATTATGCGAGGTATCCACTTCAAACGGAATCGCTCAAGTAATTTACGTTCAGTGCATTATTTTTCCGTGACCGAAATGGTCAAGAAATTTAACACAGCAAGCCCCATTTGATTTGACGTTTCGTTCCAGCTCCGTACTAGGATCCGGAATAAAGCGATGCTTTATTATTTCTTGAGCGATTCCTTGCCTGAATTTTCCACGCATCGAGATAGGCCAAGAAATTTCTTGCGATCAGCGTACTACCCATTAACGAAAAACTTCCCCATCTTAGGGGTTCAAGAAACAGTTCTACTCGTCAAACTTAACTCTTCTTCCTCATAGAAACAGCTGAATAAATATTTACCCGAATATTTGAATTTAGTCTCACAAAACTTTTCAAAATCTTACAATGAGATGAACCTCTCTAGTAAATAAATCCCTTTGGTAGTCCGTACCACAATATTTAATTCTGTAGATAGAAATCGGTTTTAATCACTATATTGATGCCGTGATTAATGAAATAGAACGAGAGGAGAGATAATCTCATTATTGATAAGTCACCGAAAGATTTGTAGGAAATCATGGCTTGAAGCTATACGAAAAAGATTACCTGGTTGAATTTTCTGGAAGTATTTTTTGATCTTAATTTCCAAAAAAAAAAACCCTAACGGAAAATACAATACAAATACTATTATGGTTTTTTTTTATTTATTCTTCTACAAAAAGGATCACCCTTATGCAAAATAAGTGAAGCACCCAAAAAAAAAAGATTCAAAATTTTAAAAAGAAAATAAAAGATTTCATGAATAATTGGGGATATGCCCGGGAGAGACAGGAGAAGCAGAAATTCGCCATGGTTGTTACGCCCTTTCCACATGTTGGTCTAGGAATATCTTAACAAAGTGTTACATGCCAATAAAGGATCATTGTTTTAAACTATACAAAAATATGACTGGTAAGTTTTCTGGAAATATTTTTTGTTCTTAATTTCCATCTCAAAGAACCACCCTAAATAAAAATAAATGAGCCACCCTAATGAAATATTATATATATTCAACATTGAAAATGACTTACAGTTATATGAGATTTTTTAATACTATTATCTTTTTTTTTAATTTTTCTACAAAAAGGACCACCTTAATGCAAAATAAGTGAACCACCCTAACGATATATGATATATAATATGCTAGTAGTTGCCAACGATGATATAAGACATGTTCCAGTACTATTGCTATGAATATTTCAGCAACTAAATTCAAATCCTCCATTTCAAATTCATTTCACTCCCCCAACTCAAAAAGTCCAAAAAGTCAATTTTTTTCTAAAAAAAAATTTTGAGATAACACCAGATCTCGACGTTTCATGCACTTTTAAGGCATTTGGCATCAAAAAAAAAATTTCGATTTCGAAATTTTCATGTACCCCTACCTTGGGATATTTTTCGTGTTTCAAAACAGCCAAACTTTGACCGCTTTGGGCCACCCCTTAGCGAAGTCCGATTGAGCTGAAATTTTGCATGGGGACTTTTTTTGAGGAGACGAAACTTTTGAGCACTACCCGTTTTTGAAATTCGAAAATTCGATTTTCATTGGCACCCTTATATATACAATGCATCTATATTTAGTCTCCAGTTAGCCTAGTGGGTAAGGCTATGGATCGCCAATCCTGAGACGGCGGGGTCGATTCCCGTTCCGGTCAGGAAAACTTTCTCGACTCCCTGGGCATAGAGTATCGTTGTACTTGCCTCACAATATACAAATTCATGCAATGGCAGGCAAAGAAAAGCCCTTCAATTAATAACAGTGGAAATGCTCAAAGAACATTAAGTTGAAACGAGGCAGGCCAAGTCCCTGTGCGGACGTAGAGTCATAAAGAAGAAGAATCTATATTTAGTGAAACAAAGGACAACTACTTAAGAAGTATTAGAAAATGACTGTCAGATGATGTCATGGGTTACTAGAGATATCTACGTGCATCAAAAAGTATGTTTATCTCTGTTTATCTATTGTTCTCTTATTTCCCCACTCACATTAGCTGTAACTTACACTGGAGGAAGTTCCTGTAGAAATCCCGGGAGAAATCCCTGAAAGTCACAAAAGAAATCCCGTTCAGAATCTCTCATGGGGGGGCCTCAAAGAAATCACTAAATAAATTCCGATTGGAAGCTCGGCAGGACTACCTAGACGAATAACTGAAAAAAATCCATTGTAGAATCATAGGAGAAACCCCTTGAGGAATGTCAAAAATCCGAGAAGAACCTGTCAAGAAATACCAGCAGAAAACCCGGCTGGTATACCTGAAAGAATTACACTAGGAATCTCTGCATATAACAGAAATCATTGAAAGAATTCCAAGAGGAATCTGTGAAGTAATTCCAGCAGGAATCCTTGAAAGAATGCCGGCTAATATTTCTGATAGAAGCCTTTCAAGATTTTCTAAATCAGGTATTATTTTATTAAGGAGTCACGTAGAGAATACCTGATGGAATCCTTAAAGGAATCATGGCAGAAATCTTGGAAGAAGCATAGTAGAAATCCAGCAGAAGTTCTTGAAAGAAGCATAGTGGAAATCCCGAAAGGAATTATCAAAGATATCCCTGAAGAAAAAAACTCGGGAAGAATTTTTGAAGTACTCACATTAGAAATTCCGGCACGAATACCTTTTCGGGAGGCATCCCTAATGACATATCAGCAGGAATTCCAGGAATTTTTCTATCTACAATCCATACAGAAGTCACCGAAGAGATCTCATTTGCAATCCCTACAGCGATTCCGAAAGAGGAATCCTGGGAAGATTCTCGAGAGGAATGCTTGTAGAAATCCTGAAATGAATTCCTAAGGTATTTCGAAAAAATGTCATCTTATCTAATCCTTACATTCTTACCGTCCACCTAACCGTCTTCTCTGCCCTCTATCCCAAACCTCTATCCTATGCTCTATTCTTATCCTCAACCCTACCCTCTACCCTATTGTCTACCATAACCTCTACCCTATCCAGTATCCACCCTACCTTCTACCGTACCCTCTAAGCAATTCCTTCACCATATACTCTACACTACATGGATGAACTTTAATCCACTACCCTACAATCTGAACACTTTTTTTCGCTTAATCTCGGCAATTCTTCTTGCTTTTTACCAAGATAGACACCGCCGCCGAGTGCTCAGAAAACTTGTTTTTCAACGAGATCTCAGCAATCGTTAAGTTTGTTTGCTGAAACTCAGAAAATGTTTTGCCAAAATTCAGCTAACAAACGTCATATTTTACAGAGTTTCAGTAAAAATATTTGCTGAGCAAAGGCGGTGCCGGCGTTTGCCGAGATCATCTTAGTGTGTACCCAGCCTTCATCCTTTTATTGATCAAGTCCGATCGATAGATACCCGTATTGCTTGGTATCATAGCTCAAATTGCAATTTCGTTGTCGCCATCTTGGATTTAAATATAGCGTCAAATGTCGCTTTTTGACTTCTACTCATTCATCCCGAATGGTATGTGACTAGGGGCGGGACACCTCTTAATACCTGTGCTAATACTCGGTAATAAATATTAGATTCCTAATACTCTGCCAAAATTGAAACGAAATTTTTGTAGTATGTCATGATTTTTTCAACAAAACCAAATTGACAGTAACGAATGTTGGCATTTGAGGCGCTAGGGATACCAGTACTAGTTGCTTTTTATTTGAATACCTACGATTTTTTGTTCAACATCAAATGATATAAAGATCAGTACCGGTTCAGAGATGTGTCCTACAGTGAGTGTATGAGTTACAGGAGCCCTTATCTTGCTGCGATAGGCAAAGCTTCTACAATACACCCGATCCATAAGCTCAAATGATGGATTCTGTACTAGTGCCAAATTTCTTGAGCGCAATACGAATGTTAATTCCTCCAGCCGGTTACAATATTACAATGATTTAAAATTACCGAGTGAGTCGGGAACTTAATGTGAAAATAGCGGAGCCGCCACTGATGATCTCATCTTAACACCTCCTGTTCCTCCCAGGCGTACTCCCATGTACTCATGCAAACTTATTCTAGTAACAGATAGATTTCTATCTTTTGGTTGAAAAAGACTACATGAATAAATGTAAACACGCTCAGGAGGACGGAAGAGGCCTAGGCCTGTCACCTCCGCATGGCTTCCTTGACATGATGCTCTAGAAATATCCAGTCTAGTCTTGTCATCCACATAGATCCACATTCTAGTTTTGCTTTATATTCACAGTTTGCTATATAAAATCTTTCTGAATTTCTGCCATCTGTTTGTGACTCGGATACTCGCCCTACTCGCCAACTTCTGTTCTACACATTGCAGATGTCAGATTTTTTTTATCATGGCTTGCTTGTAGAAAAAACTTTCCAAGGCAGTATATTTTAGAATTAGTATTTCCTAATACCGCTAATACTACTAATTTTTATCGAAGCTGTCCCGCCCCTAGGTATGTGATGTTATCATAGCTCAAACTATCATTCCATGGCCGCCATCTTGGATCTCAAAATGAGTTCTACTCATCAAGCCCGATCAATAGGTACCCATTCTGCATGGTATCATAGCTCAAAACTACCATTCCATGGCCACCATCATGGATTATGGTCCACAAGGAGTAATCATACCCAGGTTACCACTAAGCATTTGAATAAGCCGTACAGCAGACCTATTAAGCATTTGAACTGCTTGCTGCCCTACATAAGCAGTTTGAATGCATAGCTACCTTGTATCAGCATAAGCTGTGCTTATCAAAGGCTGTCAGCTGTTAATTTGCATTTCAATTGACTGAGGTGTTTTCGCTGGGAAGCAATCAGAATTCTTTTCAACTACTCTTCAAATGCTAAGAACAAATAGTATAAGAGATATGTTATGCAGTAGATAGCTCATGCTGCCTCTCTCTTACAAAATATATGCCTCTGTTGACAAATTTACACATCTGAGTTGCTTATTCGTTTTTCCCTTATTCATCCAAAAGCTCCGAAGCAAACATTGCTGCAGCTGGTTTGGATTGGAAACATTGCCATCAAGAAATTACCACACCTAAGTGTACCGAATGAGTGTATCTTTGGCGGATCATAAGATTAAGATCATCGAAAGAGGAAATCATATGTTATTGATGGAAGAGGGAATGAAAACGCTTTACAGGCTGAGAAATGTCTCTTTGAAAACATGTTTTCGATGTCGTAACAGAAGCTGTTTTCCAACCATTCTTTATATTGGCTATAAAATTAGCGCACATCATCGGACGAACTGTAGCGTATCCTGGAGCGTGGAGCAGCAGCTTTGAAGATTTGAATAATCACCGGACCGTAAGTTCAAACCCCGATAACACCAAAACAAGCAAAAAGTATCACACAAATCAGCAGGAGTAAGGAGGAAGCGAGATCGTCGAGAGAGCGAGAAACAGACATCTACAGGGGATGGCCAAAATTTTTGGGATAGGCAACTTTTTTTCTCCCACAAAAAAAAATCAACATGCTGTAACTTTTCATAGAGCACATAAAAAAATCTCAAATTTTGACTGTTTGTCAACCTATTATATGTGCATCATTGGTACAAATTTGGGCTCGATTGATTAATATTTCGCGAAGTTAGAACCGTTCGGGTAAAACACTATTTTTTAGACCACTCATTTTTGAACTGTCATATCTCGGAAACCAGTGAACCGAATTAAATGAATTTTTTAACGTTTATCAACAATATATTGATACTTAATACGACGTTATAAAATGTTATATTTTCTCACGGCGAATTAAGTTATACCGGGTTGAAATTTTTACCCATATAGAGGAAAATAAGTCAAATTTACAATACCACACAAAAATTATTAAATGTGTTCTTCCTTCAATCTAAATAGGCTCTAATATATCTGATTAGAGATAATTTGAGAACAGAAGTGGAAAATCTTTGGGTATCAACACAAAAATTTATTGACATTGATGTGAAAAAATTACATTTTTTCGAGAAAAATCCAAAAAGTGGCAATCCATGATAACTTTTTTCAATGTTTAAAGAGTACCTATGTTTTAATAGTTTGTGAAGCATTTACATATTGTTAGTGTACGTTCAAAATTTCATTCAATTCAGTTCACTGGTTTCCGAGATATGACAGCTCAAAAATGAGTTGTCTGAAAAATAGTGTTTTACGAGCCCAAATTTGTACCAATGATGCACATATAATAGGTTGACAAACAGTCAAAATTTTAGATTTTTAGATGTGCTCTATAAAAAGTTATAGCATGTTGAACTTTTTTGTGAGAGAAAAAAAGTTGCCTATCCCAAACATTTTGGCCATCCCCTGTATTTTTGTTTTGTTTTGTACGACGAGGCGTGACGCTTCTTTGACATTTTGATAGGACATTCCGGAAGGTGTTTCACTCAGACAGCCCGTTATTTTGCCAAAACCTGCTATTGGATAGCACTATAGGCGTAAATACGACCAATCAGTCTTGTCATAAAAGCAACTATAATACTGCAAGAATGCTATTTTAAATGCTTACTGGTTACTTGGGTATTTAAATTCATTTTCAAGAATGGACGCAGATCGGTATACAAACTGACACTAAAGAATTCCAACCGCCAAACAGCAACCTTGGAATGCTGCAGAAGATCTTGGGAAAGTTTATCCAGTGCCACGCCATACGACCATCGCCTCTCGTCTATGATCAAATCGGCCAGAGTGAGGTTACTTCGGTGACAAATGAAGAAGTCATCGCAGTAGCGAAGTCGTTCAAGGTGAACAAGGCACCGGGTTCGGATGGGGAAATACCATTAAGGCCATCGAACGTAGGTTCAGAATGGCTATGCAGATGTGCCTGAACAGAGGCGAATTTATGAAGAGGTGCAATACGATAAAGACTGGTTCTACTGCCTAAACAAGGTAAGCCTTCTGGCGAGCCGTCGTCGGAAGGGTCGACCGATGGTAGACGTTTACTAAGTCAGTGACCAAAATGGACGAGATACCACTCCAAAACAGTGCAGTGTCTGACACAAACCCTATAACCTTCCGGTGGACCAGAGTGCACAGTTGTCCTTAGAGCCCTTCACTGGCACTCAGACGTTGATCAGCCATCCCTAGCCTGGGGAACACACGCTGTTATAAGACGCTCCTCCTAGAGAACAGACGTTCATATTTGCAGAAGCAAGCTTCTCTCCCTTTCCTGTCAGCCTACGACCAAATTCCCTGCTACGTTGGTTACCCGACCTTCCCTAAGGCTGCTCGACATCCAGCCGATATTAGCCACTTCTCCGAGTTATCCGGAAACAGGTACCTACAGGGAAAACACCACTTTGGAACGGTTCTGTACTTATCTGCTTTCAGTCCTGAGCACCCATGGTGATGCAGAGGGCCGAATTGTAAGGTCTCCATCCTGGGTGATTGCCAGCCATCGCCTTGAGCTGTGGCAAGGTCGAATTTCTGTCGAGGAAGTACTTGTTGAGGCTGCGCCGCCATGAGCCTCTGGGTCTGCCTGTGCTGCGATGTCCTGCTGGGATCCCATGTAACGCTTGTTTGCAGATTTCGTTCCCGTTCTGCGTAGAGTGTGGCCAACCCACCTCCACTTTCGCTCCCGAATTTCTATTAGTATAGGTTTTAGATGACATCGAACATCGACGATGGAGCTCCACGTTGGATATCCAGTTGTGAGGCCACCATGCGCGAATTATATACCGCAGGCTTCTATTGATAGTTCTTCTCCCCTGATACACAGCAGATTTCACTGGCGTACAGCAGCACAGATTTCACATTCGTGTTAAACAATCGGATTTTGATGCGTCGACTAATCTGATTGTTTTTCCATACGGTTCTTAAACTCGCAAAATCAGTAATTTTTTTCCTTCTAAACCATAGGTGGATAATCTGCTCAACAGACACCCTAACAGAAGGTTAGGGTAGTGTAGGTCTGAGGCCGTCTTCTACAACCAAAGTAAAAGCCAGGACTACTCTCTCCTCGTACCCACTAAACTCATTCCTATGGTCGCCAAACCCTACGTCTCTCCGGAACCACCAAGAAGGTACTGTTTCAGAGAGGGGCTAGTGCACATCGCACCCTCAAGGTTAGCTGCGTAGCCTAGCAGCAACGAACATCGATGACTCGCTCTGGAGAGTCCATCACGGTAACATGCTGGCGCTTAGTCAGTTTCCCGAGTGGTCCTCGCCACTCCCTTTGTTCTCGGAAGGCGGGCAAGGTCAACCCCGCCCGCGCCCAACTGCTTTGCAGACATCAAGAACTGATGCCCACATGCAACCCGATCTGACCTGCTGAAGGCAAGGGTATCACTACCCTTCAGGCCCTATCAGCTGCACCAGAAGGTTGCTGACAGCAGGGTCTCCACCTGCCCCGACCCTTGCCGGGCACCCCTTTCCGTCCGCGGGCTCAGATCCAACCCAGTAGACCGACGCCACGACAGCACCGCTACCGGGACTTCCTCTCCGCGGCCACTTAATCGCTGTAAGGGTCGATCTCGACCGCAGGGCACCGGTATGACCTACGAAGCCGACTTCGAACCCCTGGACCACCTCTTGCACTGCATCTGGACTAGCCATTCTCCGAGTCCACGCGCCACCTCCTCTGTAGCTCCCAGACGATATGGGTGATAGCCGTTGAAACGGCACTCCAGCTAACCTCATCCCTACACATCCTCTGGACCAAGTTGTCCGGAGTTGTGTCCTCCCCGCATGTGGCAAGCATGCGGTCACGCATTGTGCGAAAACGCGGGCACACGAACAAAACGTATTCCGCCGTTTCCTCTAAACCATTGCACACTGGGCATTCGGGAGAATCCGCATGCCCGAAACGGTGTAGATACTGTCGGAAGCAACCATGACCTGTAAGGACCTGTGTCAAGTGGAATGTAACTTCCCCATGGCGCCTATTAATCCAACTATCTACCCTCGGTATCAACCTATGAGTCCACCTTCCTTTGGTGGAACTGTCCCACGCGCGCTGCCATTTGACCATAGAGGCCATCCTGGCAGTCCTGCGTATGCCTCTTGTGCCGCGCATTTCAAAGCACTCCATGTCCTCACTGATAAGAATGCTGATAGGCACCATACCAGTAATGACGCAGAGAGCGTTGTGTGACACGGTACGGTATGCGCTCGCAACCCTCAGGCACATAAGCCTGTGAACCTCAACATTCTATTGAGGATGATCTTTTCGAGCACCTTCCCCGCCGTGTCAATCAAGCATATTGGTCTATATGCCGACGGGTCTCCGGGTGGTTTCCCCGCCTTTGGCAATAGTACCAGGCTCTGCCTCTTCCAAGCTTCTGGGAAAACTCCCTCGTCCAGGCATTTCTGCATAGCAGACCTGAACATCTCGGGAGCTTCTGCAATAGCTACTTTTAAGGCCAGGTTCGGAACTCCGTCCGGACCTGGGGCCTTACCTACGCTAAAGGACTTAGCTATCCCCGCAAGTTCCACATCGGTGACCCTCTCCTCATCGCCAGCCCCAGTCCCCGGCTGTCCTACGAAAGGAGGCCAAGGACTAGGATCATGACGCGGAAAAAGTCCTCCAATGATCCCCTCCAACATCTCTGGAGATTGCTCTGTAGGAGCCATCACACCTCTCGTCTTGGCCATAACGATCCTGTAGGCGTCACCCCACGGGTTCGTATTGGCACTCTGACAGAGACCCTCAAAGCATGCCTTTTTGCTTGCTCTTATCTCGGTCTTAAGGCGAAACTGGAAGCATTTTCTCATTTTTTCGGTTTTTGATTTTTTATTAAATAACGAAGCAATATTTGCAAAATCGGTTTTCGTGCACATGTAGAGTATGGATCAAGGTATCTTCTGAATTTTTTTGAGGTGGAAAATGTTTTCCATTTTTGCAAAAACCATTTTTTTGTAAAATTTCGTTCAAAAATGGTTTCTGCAAAAACGAAAAACATTTTCCACTACATAAAAAATCAGAAGATACCTTGATCCATACTCTACATGTGCACGAAAACCGAGTTGGAAAATACTGCTTCGTTATTTAATTAAAAATCCAAAACCAAAAAGTGAGGAAATGCTTCCAGTTTCGCCTTAAGCGCGGCTTTTGCAGCGGCGAACACCACCCGCCGTTCGTTTCGCTCTTCCTCTGATCGTGCTCGCTGCATCCGCCGCCTAGCCCGTAGGCAGGCGCGGCGCAGGTCCGCAATCGCGTCGGTCCACCAGTAAGCCGGTGGCCTCCCATTTCTAGGGTGGACTCGCCTCGGCATGGTCGCATCACACGCACGTGAGAGCAGCGCTACCAGCTCGTCGCCGTCTAAACCGAAAAAGTTTCGCTCGCCTCCTTAAATACCCCTTCGTCGAAGTATGATGTCCTCCACCTGCGAGGGCTTGGCCTTGGCCTAGCCGCCTCTTCTTCTATCTGCTGTCTGCTGTTGTTGTAGTCGATACTGTAGCGAACCGCCAGGTGGTCGCTGTGAGTGTAGCCATCATTTACTCCCCAATTCGATCTACTTGTTAGGCCAGGACTACAAAAGGTCACGTCAATAATTGACTCCGCTCCGTTTCGGCTTAAGGTACTCTTGGTACCGACATTAGCCAAGTCGACATCTAAGATGGCCAGTGTTTCTAGCAGGATCTGACCCCGCTGGTTCGTGAAACGGCTTCCCCATTCCACGGCCCAGGCATTAAAGTCACCCGCTATTACCACCGGCCTTCGCCCTGTAAGCACGGTCGTTAAGCGGTCCAGCATTTGCGTCAACCGCTCGATCGGCCACCGCGGAGGCGCATAACAGCTACAGAAGTAGACCCCGTTTACTTTGGCGACCACAAAGCCCTCATAGGTAGTACACACCAACTCCTGAACGGGGTATTTACCCGTCGACCATATCGCCGCCATTTTCCTGGTCCCATCCGAGGCCCACTTGCCGTTGCCGGCGGGTACTCGGTATGGGTCCGAAATGATGGCGATATCCGTCTCCCACTCAGAAACCGCCTGACAAAGCAGTTGCTGAGCCGCATCACAGTGGTTCAGGTTCAGCTGCGTTACCTGCACTGTGATTTGTTGTTCACTGCGGCTTTCTTGAAGGCCGGGCACCTTGGACCACCCATCGGATGTCTGTTGTTCGAGGATTTCCCGGTACAGATCATGCAGATGGGCGGACTCGTGCAGCTTTGGGCCTTATGATCTTCAGAGCCGCATAGCCTGCACAGTTTGCGCCTGTCGGGGCCTTTGCAATCCCACGACTTGTGTCCTGGTTCCAGACACCTGAAGCAAACCTCTGGTGGCTCGTGGAATGTCCGGTGACATACACACCAACCCACCTTTATGCTCCCTACTTTAACGGACTTTTTGACGTCCGCCACAGGTAGCTGAACCAAAGCTATCTGTGTCCCTGCTGGCCCTTTCCGTAGCTTAACGGCTGCGGTGGCCACCTGCACATCGCACTGTTGCCGCAGTGCCGTGACAAGCTCTTCCACTTCGGTGATCTCATCAATGTCCTTGACCTTCAGAGTCGCCTCATGTGTCAGAGCCCTCACCTGCATACCCTCACCAAGGACTTCTTCTGCCAGCCTCTTATAGGCGGCGCCCTTGTGCTCCTTCTGGCGCTTCAGCTCCAGGATCATCTCGCCCGTACGAGTACGTCTAATACTGCGTACGTCGGCTCCAAGACCCTCAAGCTTGGCGTCGCTTCGCATCATCTTCAAGACGTCCGAGTACTTGGACTGTTCCGTCTTGATGACGATAGCGTCGCCTTTCTCGCGCTTGGCACCTGCCCTCCTACGCCTTGGCTTGGCGTCCTGCGCTACTACCTGCGGATTCGCCTTTTTCTTCCTCTTCCGCTCTACCTTCGTCCAAGGGGGGTCCTCCCCTTGGATCGCCCTGCTCTGTGGCTGTTGAGGGCTCACCAGCGGTCGCAACCCCTTGTTCCCATCGTTCCGGGACGGACCAGCATTTTCAGGCCCACCCTTCCCAGCTTTCCGGGAACCCTGGCTGGGGTCCGACCTTCCGGCATTATTACCGACTTTCGTGGTAATGATTCGCCTGGCCTTGCGGGCACCGCCAGACAGCTCCTCGCCTGACGGTTGCCTCGCCCGCTTCTGCGATTGCTTGCCCCGTTTTTCGCGAGCAGTCGCTTCCGCCTTATTCGGACTTCCTGCGAAGGAGAAGGCCTCCGTTTGGGTAAACTTCGGCACTTTCACATTTGCTGGCTCCGCTGCTGCAGCAGTCAGCAACGCGAGTGCCGCGTGCTCCTGCTTGGCATCGTCGATCGACGCCCTAAGTCGAAGCAAGGCCGTTTTCAGGTCCTTGCTTATGTTCGACTTAGTGGACGCAAAGTCGATGATTTTGCCAAGCTGCTGCTCAGTCACCTCTATTGTTCGGCAATGAACACAAGAGATTTAGGCGTAGCACTGGACTGTAGGCACGAGGAATAGTACAGCGGAAAGAGAACGGGAATTTCGAACTGGGAGGGTTGAAACACTGGATCACTTTAACACTACACTTAATACTTTATTCTCTTCCTCTATTACTATTTACACTTCACTTTTATTTGGCTAATTTCACTTCGCGTTGTTTAAGCCACGCGAACGCTTGTAATGATTTCACTTTTAGAATTCAACTGACTTGCGACCGCGAACGGGTCGCATATATATACCCAAAATCCAACGTACCAGAATCACGTGGAAGGCTCTACGCGCGCGTGGAACCCACGCGACGTGTATAGAACAAATCATCATCAGCACGCTACCTGCAGGGCGACGACGACGAGAGTTGATGATGATGATGATGGCTACGGCGGCGGTGCTCACGGCTGGCTCTCACGACACTCACTCTCTCGCTGCTGGTCGCTGCTGTCCTGTCGGCTCGGGTGAGTGCGCGTGCTTCGTAACGATCTTCGATGACGGTTCCGATGTGATGGTTGGTCTTGGTTGCGCATATCAGTATGCTGCTGCCCACGTTGGGAGCGCATTTTCGCGAACATCTATTGCGGACCGTCCTTTAGATTCTCGGTTGACGGCCCTCAACAACGACGCTCCGTCCATAACCTCCACCGGATGGCTTGCCGGGAAGTGGACTGGAGCACCCACGCTTGAGCTGCGTACGCAGCTCCCAGCGCCTATCTCCTCACTTCTCCTAGTCGGAGACCTCATCAACCCGCTTCTTGCGAAGGGATTGATTCCACCTGAATTTTGATTATTTTTGTTCGATTTCATGTTTAAATCCCACGAGTCGCACGGGAAAGAATATCCACCATGCCAGAGCCCTGCATTAACGCGGTAAGGGACAGCTTACTGTGGTGGGTGCCAGGTACCCCATAGGCTCCGTTAAAGATCGAGCATCTTTTTCACCCCCTCGATCACTCATTCCTCAGCACGGGTCGCTTGACACCTTGAATTGGGGTTAGTAATCCTATTCTTAGCCGGGGACTACGCGGCTGACTCGCAAACGGGGGGGGGGTGCGTCAGGCCCCGGGACTTTCGTCCCTGCTGCCCAAAATCAGTCCTCGCCTTCTTGATCCGTGCACCTATGTCGATCTTGGTGCCACCATCTGCCGCCATTTGGCTACCAAGATATTGGAAGCTATCAACATTCTCCACTGATTGCCCAGCTACCGTAAAGCTGGAAGGGTTAACCATTTTTACATATAACGATTTGGTCTTGTTGACGTTGATGGTAAGACCTGCCGCCGAGGAGCGATTAGCAAGATCGTCGAGCGCCGTTGAGCTCAGGATCTCATCGATTACTATTAGGGATGTAGTACCGGTAGTACCGGTGCCGAAAATACCGGTATTACCGACCATTTTTTGGTACCGAAATACCGGTACTGACTAAGCCTTGGTACCTGTACTTTCGGTACCGTGAAATCTCTCCCGAAGTGCTGAAATTCGGACGTTGGTATAGCCAATATGCAATGATAATAAACGAAAACATTTATTTAAAACCAAGTAATTTGACAAACAATAATTTCATATATGTAACATTTCTGCAAATGTTAAATGGATTTATTAGCTTATAATAAAACTTGTTAGATTAGGGATACTTGTTATTTCTTCAGTTTTTAGAATCCGTTGAAAGCATCATCAAGGAAAAATTAGTTTGATCTTCTTTTGTCTTCACCTTGTAGCTATCTATCTAAATTTGGTACATGCAAGAGTGTTCCTGTTTAGTTTTCGACTGACTAAGATACTGCCTATGAAACTTTTGCAGAAGCTAAACAAAAGCTCCAAAAACAGTTTTATACAACTCATTTCTTTCTATCATTTTTATCTAATATTTTTTGTTTAATTTAGCATTTTCTGGTTAGCTATAATGTCATCCCTGAAAACCGGAATTCACAAATGCCTGGTAAATTGTAGATTTTCTGGGAAAAATAGATTATTCTTCATTTTAGTGCAAAATTTCTCAGTACCGGTATTTTACCGGTACTACCGGTACTGTCAACCCTAGTACCGAAAAACCGGTACTCACCAAAAGTGGCCGGTACTGCGACCCCTAATTACTATGAGGAACAGTAGCGGTGTTCCTTGCCTCACTCCAGCAACAACCCGAATGGGATCGGACAAAACACCGAAGTGCAGTACTCTGCACGAAAATGCCCTGAACTATGCATCAATGAGGCCGATGATTTTGTCAGGGACACCCAGGCGCAAGAGGGCTTCCCACATGTTTTCGTGATTGAAACGGTCGAAAGCTTTTTCGTAGCCCATGAACACCAGGTAAAGAGACTCTTGGAATTCATTGATTTGCTCCAAGATGATACGGAGCTTGAAAATATGTGCCACACAGGATCGTCCGGCATGGAATCCTACTTGCTGCCGTCGGAGAGTTGCGTCAATCTTCTCCTGTATCCGGTTAAGGATCAATTTGCAGAGAATTATGAGAACGATACACAGTTACATGATGCCCCGCCAATTACCGCATACAATTAGGTCATCCCAAGGGTCAGCCTTTTTGGGCAACTTTACTGAGACGCCTTGCATCCAGTCAACCGGAAACGTCTAGGTTTCCCATATGTTGCAGAATAACTGATGCAGCAGTTGTGCGGATACTACGGGGTCAGCTCTAAGTATCTCAGCTGACATGCGATCGTAACATAGCTTGCAGTATATTATGTTTCATAACTTTGAGAAATGAAGTTATTGGTACACGTTTCTTAAAATTTTGAAAAAAAATAGCCACGGATGTTCCTGATTACTTGGAATAGAAGCACCACGCCATTATCGATAACTCCCGCAGTAAAATCCATCACAACTAAAACAAAACAAATTACCATACGCTCACAAACATTCATTTCTGCCATCAATATTTTCTCCGGTCCTATGCAACCGATATGTCTGCATTTTTCTCCCATTTGTTGCGAGAACTCCGGCTTCCGGGAACCAACCAATCAATTCTGCTTCAGAAACGTACCCGTACCTAGCTACAAACTGGGGTATTATATCCCTGTCGAATGTTGTACGTATACATTCCAACATACACCTACTGGGCCCGAGCCCGAGTGAGGACAAAACCTCATCCACCGCAGGCAGCAACGTAGCCAGCAGAGTCCCAACAAATCCCCGAGGAGGATTCTCAGTTCTACTAGCATCCTAAGCGGGCAAACGACGAACGACGAACACCCAGCAATCCGTTACATGCATACTAGCTACGGTTGATGATGCACCCAGATAGATTTGTTGTAGGCGGCATCGGTATAAAAAGTACATTAGAGGAATGTTTTCTAACAAGGTAAATTTCCCAGTATTAGGGTAAATCGCCAATTGTTGCACACCTCATAAGAAAAGCAAGGTATGTGCAACATTTGGTGAGTTTCTGAGAATTGTCGAACATTTTTAGGATTTACTGGCGTAATGAAGAACATTCGATGTCATCTTCCTTCGCAATGCACATTTCACCCCAATTTCCCCCCGCAGTTTCCGATCGACACACGGTTGAGCGGTTTGTGCATTGTAAGGGAAATAAAATGATGACTATCTGTGGTATGTCGGGTACTACGGGATGCGGGCATATGGGACACACGACACACCGTACGGGTTGAATACCTATCGAATGTCACCCGGGTCTCTGCTGATTGCCTGGCGACGACGGACAGCAGTGCCGTGGTGCGGCGCGGGCTTTGCGTTGAAGCCGGGTCCATAATCCGTACATGATACCTACCCACTCACTATACCAGCGCGCGCTGACTGGTGCCAGAAAAGGATGAAAAATTGTGAAAATAGTTGTAATAGTTTATTGAGTGTTACGCGATACATGCGATGGGTAGCAGCGTTGATACGACGAATAAAAGAGCAATTGCTAGGGATGGAAGTGGGCTTAGGCACCCCGGGGTCATCAACAAAGCGGTCCTGATGTGATGCGTGTTTGTAGGGTCTTAGTGGAACGAATGGTGAAGAACGTGTAGAATAGACCTGTTTAGAATTTTCGATGGAAATTTGTGAATTCATTCATAAATTCCACAAATGCAGGATTCTACTCGATAGTTTTCTAAATGTGCGTGAAATTTATAAAGTCAATTGAAAATCAACGTCCTGCGTAGAGGAAAACATCTTCTTTTTCTTTTTCTGCTTCTTCTTCTCTTCTTTATGGCTTAACGTTCTCACTGGAACTTGACCTGCCTCTCTTTAAGGTTGAAGGATTCGTCATTGACATAATCGCCATCATTGAAAATACGAAAGCAGTATTCTTGTTCAAAACATGAATGTTCGAATTAAAAATGTATTCACGGTACTCCATTCTGCACCCGCAATACAGTGAATACATTTTCACTGCTGAAATTTCAGTTTTGAATGAGAAAACTGCTTTTGTACTTTTAATGATGACGATTATGTCAATAACGAATCCTTCAACCTTAATTCAGTGTTCTTTCAGCACTTCCACATTTATTAATTGAGGGGCTCTTTTTGCATGCTATTGCATGAATTTGCCCAGGGAGTCGAGAAAATTTTCCCGACCGGAACGGGAGAACCCGCCGTCTCCGGATTGGCAATCCATCCTAAACCACTAGGCTAACTGGAGACCCCTTTCCGGGGCCCGTGGAGTATTTGTCGGATCACCCCTCGTTGCATTTTGTACAAGCACAGGGCTGGTAGCAAGTCACTTTTTAGTGACTTAGTCACATTTTGTGGGTTGGTCACTAAAAAGTCTCTTTTTTCAAGGTCAGGTCACTAAAGTCACTATTTTCACCTAAAAAGTCACTTTTTTCAACTTTTTTGGAAGTTGAAAAAATATGGGTTGAAAAATATCCAAAACTGTTAAACTATTAATTGTTGCCACATTAAAAGTCATTTTTCCCCATACAAACCGTATGGAACGGTTACGGACATAACGGATCTTCACAGACCTGCACAAGCACTGGTTGTTTGTGGACTGGACACAAAGGCTTAAATTCCATTGAGATCTTGTAAGATCTGCACCATCTATACAGTTCAATACTATCAAGAATACAATACTCCATTTACTTGTTAGAAGGGTCATTGGGGTCATTGGTCTGTGGCGTATAGAGTAGGCATTCGTATAATACTAGTTTCGCTTGTAGATCCTGTACCTACATTTCATGGAGTTTTGCGATGCGATGACCTAGATGAACTGAAAGTAGTAAAACTGGTGTGGAAATCTTCAGAACATATGCCTTAAAAAATACCATCAAAAGAATCCAATCATTGTACGTATATATCGAAACAACTTTTATAGATATTGGAGGACTGAGTTCCAAGAAGTTTGAAGACCTTAGAAGTATTCATGACATGATTGACATGTTTAACATGTTTTTCATATAGTTAAGAAATAAACCCTACGAAAAGGGACAAGTCATTATAAAACTAACGCAAAAATATTGTTGGCCACCTGTTTGTATGGGGCCGCCCCATGGTGCGTCGGTGAGAGTGGAGGCCTAATAGCGAGTCGCTATCTAGTGACTTGGTCACTATTTTAAATCCAAAAATAAAATTAACAACTTATGAAAATTTCACCAGAAACTATGAGACAATTTAAATAACTTATGCAATTCAATATAATAATATACCTTTTATGTAACTTATTTTGGTATCATAATGGCCAATTTTTTCCGAACTGGCTCATTATGCAACTGAAATGAGTTGCATAATGAAAAATAGTTGTATAATGTTCATACTCATTTAAGTTGCATTATGAATATTATGCAACTCAAATGGGTTGCATTATGAAAAATCATTGCATAAAATTTTGTATGAAACTCGTTGCAAAACTCGATTTTTTCAGCACTCTTCGTTTTTATTCAACTCGGCAAGCCTCGTTGGATAAATCTACGACTCGTGCTGAAAAAATCAACTTTTTGCAACTCGTTACATAAATAACAAAATATGAGACATTTTAAGTAAATTAGGAATTCTATTGCATTTTCATAGGGTAGTAAAAAAAATCGTTGTTTTCTTCTTGTAACTCTTCTAAGGAGGTACGTAGAGAAATATTTCAAGAATTCCATCGACATTTCTTAATTACATTCTGTTATTTGTTCCCACATTTTTTTTTATTTTGAGAGAATTCTTGAAAAAAATATTCAAGAAATCAAATGCTTACTCAAATTTATTCACACATTTTTGAGCATTTGCCTATCTATATTTTCAACATGATGAAATTCATGACAGAAAACATCCAACAAGTTCTCAGAGAGTTTCATAAGAAATTCCGCATTCGATGCACTGCCACAAAGTATGAAGATTGTAATATTTTTATTTATTCTTTCTTGACAGTATTTTCTGTAGAAATTTTAGCAAATATCACTCAAATATGTTCACTTCAAATCGGTCTACAAGTACGAATGAAATACCGTGATTTCGGGTGAAATTGATCAGTGGGGTGAAATTGATCGACGTGGGGGCAATTTTTATTTGTAAAAAATAAAGCTTTGAACTCAAAACAATTTGTAGAAAATGACCATCATCTGTCTCAAGGGTTATTGAATGATGAGTTTACATGATTTACAGATAATAAGTCGCATATTTCTGTATAAAATTTAATATTTTCCGAAACTGCGTGTTTGGCGATTTTCAAAGACACTTTCTAACTTTTGTTACTGTAGCTGTATCGCACATGTAATGAATATTCGAATTAATGTTTATAGCTGCCAAGTGCTCGCAAAACCTGATTTCATCATCAAAAGTTTTATAAATATTTATATTTATGCATAAAATTGTACTTTTTCTAAAGTAATGACTTGTCTACTATGGAAATTGCATACTTTTAGGCGTTTTAGTTAGATATATTAAACTTTAAATTTAAATTAAGAAAAAAATAAAATTAAATTAAAATTAAATTAAGAATTTACTAAACTTGTATAAGTTTTGCAAAGCTTTTCGCAATCTGGGGTGGATAATTCAGATGGAAAATTTATTTCCAGCACTTACAAGGACATTTCATTGACTGATCAATTTCACCCCGAAACTAAAATTTCTGATTTTTTATTTTAAATGATATTTATTGCAATAAAATGATGTGCTGTAAAAGTTTCAACCTGGTTGACTGATGAAAACCGTGGTCATACTTGTTTTAAAGCAATTAGTGTGACCATATCAATAACTATTCAAAAATTAGAAGCCAAAAACTGTGAAAAGTGATCAATTTCACCCGAAATCACGGTACCCGCAATTACGTTCATAAAAAACGAAGGGGTTTCTACCGGAACCGACTGAAGATTAATGTTGGCACATCCTTTTACATTCATGCCATGCCCATCCAGTTCTGCGCAATATATGCTAGAAAATTGTAGATACTTACATGCAACTTTGTACAATTTTATGAATGGAGCATGAAAGTTTTTCTTGAAAATTATGCGGTACCTCAGGGTTTTCTGAATCAAATTCGTCCAACAATGATTCCTCACTAAGCATATTTTTGTGCCAAAAGTCACTATTTAGCCACTTTTTTGTTATCTGCAAGTCACTATTTGGTCACTATTTTCGAGAATTTGGTCACTAAAATAACTATTTTAACCATCAGTTCTTGCTACCAGCGCTGCAAGCAGTTGACCAGGTGATTTCAAAAAATCTCTTTGAAATTGATTTAAGACACCAAAATAAAGTTCTAAAAATCTAAAAAATAATCAAGTGGCCCAGAAAAAGAAAATTTTTCGTTTAAAAATAAAAAAAAAATATTGATTTTTTTCTAAATTTAAAACCTAATTTAGAGTACTTTGGCACTCTTTCGTTTGGAAACTCATTTTAGAACAACTTAACCAAACATTTCGTTAGGTCTTTAATTGCAGAAGGAATGTTTGCTTTTTTCTGATTCTTCCTTCTAAATCACACTTGTCCAAATTTTGCCGACTGCATGATTTGAAACTTCACTTTGACGACTAGAAAAGAAAATGAACAAAGGGCGCATTTCCTTTTGAATAAAAGTTTTACACCCGATTCTTTTTTGTCGTCGTTTATAGCAGTCAATTTTTAACCAATTCACATGAAAATTTGTACACAGTTAGACACTGTTAGTACTATCCGTAAATAGGTTCAAAATCAAACAAGTTAGAGCAAAACAAAAGCAAAGTTTGTCAGGGGTTACTGAAGGAATTTCTAGAAGGTTTCTTTTTGGTACTGCTCTTGCAGTTCCTTCAGAAATATCTCCTGGGATTACTGCAGATATTTTTCATGGATTTTAAAGAAGTGCTTCATCAAATTACGCAAAAATATACTGGAGAAATTTTTCAAGGATTCCTTAAGGAATTCCTAAATCATTCCTTGAGAAACCTCTGGAGATTCCAAGACATTTTTTGAAGAGATTCCTGAACAAAATTCTCTGAAGCAATTTTTGAAGTAATCTTTGGAGGTGTTTCTGTTGGAACCTCTGGGGAATACCTGGAGAAACTCTTTGAGATAGCTATGGAGGAATTCCTAAATGGTATGACAAAAAAAACTTAAGTTATCTTTGGAGAAGATTCTGAAGGAACTCCTTGAGATAACTCTAGAGGTATTCCCAGAATTGATAAGAAGGTTTTGTGGGAATTCAGGGAAAAATTCCTGGATGAGTCTCTCAAAATGTCCCTAGACCTGTGAGCCGCCGCCGCCGACACTTTTTGTCCCACGCCGACGCCGACCGAGGTATCGGCGGCGCGCCATACGCCGGTGTTTGTCATGCCGCCGATTTTCATTTTTCGCGCCGGCGATCAGTGCACGAACAAAATTAAGTTTATATAAAGTTAAGATAAAAAGTTCTCACGATCACTAGCATAAAACAATTCTGCAGAAGACTTATTAAGAACATCTGAAGAAATTCGAATTTAATTTCAGAGTGTGCATTCAAATAAGAATTCTATGGTTTTTTTTTTATTTTTCATTAGATTTCACTCATTGTTCATCATCAGAAGTTTTTCCAGAGATTATTCCGGAAAGTTTCAGTGATGCCTCCAGGATTGTTTTTTTTTTTCAGAAGATCTCTCAGGAAGATCTCGACAGTACCGTCAGGGAAAACTCCAGGAATTCTTTCTGGAGGATTCAGGAATGCCTTCCCCAACTAACAATCACTCATTTAACAGGCACCATTATGACGAATTAATTCAGAATAATGTTGAATAACATTTGAATTATTTTCACGTACAACCTATGTTCGGGTTTTGTTCACACCAATTTGGAGAAGTTATAAAGCATCATGTTGTGCACCAATTTAATTTTTTGTTGTTCAAAGCGTTTTACAAATGTACAGGAAAGTTGTTATTCAGCTTTGGCAAAAATGACTGAAAATAAATAAATGCAAACATATTGAACTCACACGAGAGTAATTATTTGCACTCATGTTGAGAACACCTATTATGAAATAAGAATTACATATAAAATTACCTAAATCCGGATTAGAACTCGAGACCTGTCCATTGCCAGCCACATACCTTCCTATCCGCGCCATCCTAGAGATGGTGAGATGCAGCACCCAAAGCAAAACATAATCTTCCCATGACTCAATAATGGTCACTCCTGAACTTGTGTTCAGCATTGTGAATTAACACAGCACGTGGTAATCAACTGAACAACGCCTCAACTTCAACAGCTGTTCAGCCCAAAACACGTGTTCCCATTCAGATTTCGCTGTCAGTATTTTTATCGCACGGTGAGCAAATTTGTATCGAATGCGGCCAAAAAGTGTTGGTCCTTATTGAAGATATTATTTCCAGACGTACTAATTGCGATATGAAAATGTGTTTATTTTTATTATTAAATGTCGATCTTTAAAAATGTATGACAATATGAGGTGCGGTATGGTCTTGGACATGGTGCATTCACAGCATCTGTTCAGGTAATCTACTCATGCTCAGTCGAAGATCCGTTAAGCTTTTTTTTATTTATGCTTTTGTCTTGAAATCTTGTTATTTTGTTCAATAAATAGTGCTATATATATATAATAGGGATACTAGAAATGTGTCGATTTCTGAATGCTGTTTGGTTATCTAGGTGACTGTGGGAACAATATTAGCACTGAAATGTCATATGCATCGATCCAAGCGTCTCGAACAATCTAACTGCTACGGAAGATAAAAAATATAATAATCAAGGTACAAGATATCTTGTTATAGACTAATAATAATAAATAAATGCCTCATTTTTACGTTGATTACGTCTCTTGGTACTCAATGTTAAACTACATAATTCTATTATGTTTTATTTTATGTGATTCGTTTAAAATATTGGTTCTTCAATAACTTGGTTGTCTAAACAGTTTTAGCCATGATTTATCCCATAATCCTAACAAAGTTCCGAGTCAAACTATGGCGGGCTGAAGGCGTTTATTTGACAAGTGAAAAACACATTGTTCAGGAGCATATGCTTATCGATACATCAGCTTAATAAGATGCAGACAAATGTTTTGTTAAACTCTTTTGTTAAGGAATCAATGCTTGTTGAATAATTTTCTTGTTAAACTTTTGAAAAGTGTTTTAATTTATCATTGTTGATACCGATGAGGAAAGTCGAACATTGACTACTTTCTCAATTGAAAAATCATTTAAACAGTAATGTGTAAAGCATAATTTTAGTTCAGCTATCATTACCACTATTAAGCAACAATTCAGCAAGCTTGCTTGTTTGTGACTTGCAATTGTTAGTTGGGTCTAGAGATACATCAGATATGCATCCAGAAGATCCTCAGGATCTGAGAGTTTAGTCAGGGATTCCTTCTAAAGTTCCTTCAGGAATTTCTACAAAAGTTTCTTTAGAAACTAGTCCAGGAGTTCCCTCAGAGATTCCTCCAGGACATCCTTCACAAATTCCTCTAGAATTCCAACAAGGAATTTCTCCTGACGTTTTGTAGGGATTGCCCAAGAAGATCCTTCAGGAATCACTCCGGGAGTTTTATTAAGGCTTCCTACAGGAATTCCTTCTAGTATCCGTCCTGAAATTCCTTCAGGGAATCCTCTTGGAATTACTTCGGGATGCCTCATGAAAATTTTTCAGAGATTCTTTCAGGAGTTCTTTCCAGAATTGCTCCAGAAGTTCCTTCGATGATCTCTCCAGGAGCTCGTTAAGGGATACTAATAGCTTCAAGAGGGATGCCTCCAGGTGTTCAATAGCAATTCCTTCAGAAATTTATTTAAACAGGAGTTCGCTCAGGTATCCTTCCAGAAGTACCTTCAGAGATTCTTTCAGGAGGATTCATAAATGCCTCCTGGAGAGCCATCGAGAATTCCGTAAGAAGTTTCTTCAGGAATTCCTGCAGGAATTCTTGAGAAATTAGTGTAGCGGCTCCTTCAGAGATTCCTCCAAGAGTTTCAGGGATTCTTGCAGATGTTTATTCAGAGATTCCCCCTGAATTTCTTCAGGGATTCCTACAGAAGTTCCATCAAATCTCTCCAAGAGCTCCTTCAGAGAGTGTTATAGGAGGATCCAAGGTTACCTGCAGGAGAATTCAGGGATTCCCCCAGAAGATTATTCAGGGATTCCTATATAAGAGCTCCTTCTAAGATTCCTTTAGGATATCCTTGGGGGATTCCTCGAGAAGTTCTTTAGTTTCTTTAAACTCTTTAGGATTACAATCACGCATATCTCCCTGATTTTCTTGAGGGATCTTTCATGGAGTTTTTATGAGAATACCTCCAGGATGGCTTTGGAATTCCTCCAGGAATTCTTCGAAAGATTCCGCTAAAAATCCTTCGAGGATTCCTCCCAGAATTCCTTCAGGGGTTCCCTCTGGGATTCCTGCAGGGATTTCTACTGTAATTCCTTCAGAGTTACATTCCTTGAATTCTTTCGGAGATTCCTTGTGGAATTCCTTCGGCGATTCCTCCTAGAGTTTTTTCGGGGATTTCTCCTGAAATTCCTTCGGGAATTCCTCCTGATATTCCGTCGGGGACTCCTCCTGAAATTTATACGGGAATTTCTTCGGAGAACCCTCCCGGATTTCCTTCGAGATTTCTCTAGGAATTATTTTGGTGATTTCTCTTTGAATATCTTCGGAAATTCGTCCTGGTATTACTCATGGAATTCCTCCAGGAATATCCATAGAATTCTTTCAGGGGCTCCTCCTAGAATTTCTTCGTGGTTTCCTTCTGGAATTCCTTCAGTGATTCCTTTTAGAACCCCTTCGAGAATTTCTTCTGGAAGTCTTTCGGGGATTCCTCTTGAAATTCATTCGGTGATTAATCCTAGAATTTCTTCAGGAGTTTCTCCTGGAACTTCTTCAGAGATTCCTTCTCGATATTTTTCGTTAATTCCTCCTAGAAATCTTTTGGGGATTTTTTCTCGATTTCCCATGGAAATTCCCGCTAGAATTTTATTGGGGATTCCTGCTGGAATTGATTATTGGATTATAGCTGGAATTCCTTTGGGGTTTGTGCTGCAGTATTTTCGGGATTTTCTTTTGAATTCCTCCTAAAATTACATCGGGGATTCCCTTCTATAATTCCTTCGGGGATTCCTCTTAAAATTTATCCAGTGATTCCTCATGAAATTCCTTCGAGGATTTCTCCTGGAATTCCTACGCGGATTCCTCCTGAATATTTTACGATGGTTCCTTCTAGAATTTTTTTTTGGGATTTCTTCTCGAATTCCTTTTGCAAATTCTCTCTGGAATTCCTTCGGGATTATTCCTGGACTTCCTCAGGTTTTATCCTGAAATTCTGTCGGTAATTCCTCTTGATATTCCGTCGTGGATTTCCCCTGGAATTCTATCGAGATTTCCATATCGAATTTCTTCGGTAATTTCTCTAAGAATTCCTTCGAAAATTCCTCTTGGAATTTAGGGATTATTCCTACAGTTCCTTTGGGGATTCCTTCTTGAATTTCTTTGGAGATTTCTCCTGGGGGATTCAACTTGGAATTCCTTCGGAATTTCCTCTTGAAAAACCTTTGAAGATTCTGCTTGGAATTCCATGGGTGGTTCCCCTTGGAATTCTTGCTGGGGTTTTTCCTGTAATTTCATCGAGATTTCTCCTAGGCTTCCTTCAAAGATTCCTCCTGGAATTTCTTTGACGATTCTTCCTGAAATTCCTTCGGAGATTCTTTCAGTGATACTTTCTGGACTTCCTTTGAAGATTCCTCCTTAAAATTCATCGAGGATTCCTCCTGATATTTCGTCGGGGATCCCTCCTGGAATTCCTTCGGAATTTTCTCTTGGAATACCTTTGGTGATTCCTCTTCAAATTTATTCCGAGATTGCTCCTGGAATTCCTTCTGGGATTTCTCCTGCTATTCCATCGGAGATTTCTTCTGGAATTCACTCTTGGAGTTCCTTTGGTGATTCCTCTTCGAGTTATTTTGGAGATTCCTCCTGGAATGTCTTCGGGAATCCCTCATGGAATTCCTAAGGGGATTCCTATTAGATTTCCTTCAGGGATTCTTCATAGAATTCCTTCAGGGATTCCTGTTGGAATTCCTCGAGGAATTCTTTCGGCAATTTCTCCTAGAATTCTCTCAGGAATTTCCCCGGTTATTCCTTTAGAGATTCCTCCTGGATGTTTTTCGTTGAATCCTCCTAGAATTCCATCGGGGATTCCTCCTGGAGTTCTTTTGGGGATTCCTGCTGTAATTCCCTTTGGATTAGTGCTTGAATACATTTGGGGAATCCCTCTGGAATTCTTTTGGGAATTCTTCATGGATTTCCTTCTGAACTTCCTCGAAAATTCCAATCAGGGATTTCTTCTGAAGTTTCTGCAGAGATTTCTCTAAGAGAGATTATCGTACTACCAGATATTCCTGCAGGGTTCATACCGCATTTTCTTCATGGATTCCTCCAGAAGTTTCTTGGAGGCTCCTCCTAGAATTCCTTCTGAGATTCCTCACTGAAATCATACGAGGATTCCTTAGTGTAAATAGTGCGACCTTATTATCAAATTTGATAGCTTCTGAAGGTTCTAAAAAAAACAGAATAAAAACTGTAGTAAAATCGATATTTTATTGTGCTTGATTTGCAATGGAGTAATGCAACATGCAATAAGGATACGGGTAATGTTACAATAGGTCATTCACTGGTCCCAGTGATGGATCCGAACAGAAATAATAAAAAAGTATTCATTCAAACATAATAGTGTATATGTCATCAAAAGTCATGAAAAAAGCTCAGACTATAAATTCTAGAGCGTAATGAAAACTATTCTTTGCTTTGCCAATGTTGACATTATGTTCAAATTTTTGCCACGCCGATTCACGCCGCCGCCGCCGCCGAAAGCTGCCACCGGCGTAACGCCGATGACACCACCGCCGCCGGCCAAAAATGATCCTTACACCGCCGCCGAGCAAAATATAGTCGGCGCACAGCTCTACCCCAAAAGAGATTTCTATAGGAATTTTTGAAGTAAACCTCAGGAAAATGTCTGGAGGAATCCTTGAAGCAATTTCTGCAAGAATCCAAGCAGAAACTGCAGAAGGTATAAGTGGACAAAAACCCCTGAAATATTTTCTTAAATACTAACTAGAAGAACGTTCGGAGGAAACCCAGCAGAAATTTTAAACACATCAGGAAGATATCGGAAAAAAACCAAAAGTCCCCAGAAAAAAATCTAAAGAATAACTTAGGAAGTTAGTGGTATAATCCCTGGAGGAATGTTTGAAGAATAGACGGGCTTGGTGGTCTAACGGCTACCGCTTCTGATTCATATGCAGAAGATCCTGGGTTCAATCCCTGGCCCGTCTTTTTCCTCCTACTTTGTATCTTTCTAGATACTTTCTCCCTCCTCTCTACATTCTTCATTACACAAACAAAGCTAGCCATGTTTGCCAAAATGTTTGACACTGCTCAGGTCATTTTGACAGCCCACACACATGCAAGAGAAGGACGGATCATATATTCTACTTTATCGATCTTGTTGCCGTCCTTTTCATGCTTATATTACATCTGTCAAAATGACCTGAGAGTTGTCAGTCTCTTTGAGGTTAGGTTCGTTGGTGTAATAAAGAATATACAACTCATGTATATTCACATGTTCATAGCCATCTCTGGAATAGAAACGGTTGAAAAAGCCGTTTCCCTTCCTTCCAAACTTTGACAGCACAGTGTCTCAATCCTATTAGATAACGCCTACAAAGCTATGCAATCAAGCGAACTGTGCCGCACATCTTCAGAATAATAAAAACACACAATTCTATCACCTTACCCTGGTATCCACGCACCAATGTGTGAACCTTCTGCCAACCAAGTCCCACCAATTTGAATTTGTGCTGACGCATGTAGGGTTCGTGATCTGGTAAATAATCATAACACTCGGTATTTCTATTAATTTTCACCAATCTTTTTTATTTTCAAAATATTTTTCATTTCACTCCTAACACAACTTCACTTTACAAAATCCGTTTCAAAACTGACTCGTCATCATTCCATCACCTCTGTCCTTTTTTCTTCTTTTTTCTTTCTCATTCTATCCGCATGGCGATCGTACTTCGTTCTTCTCTCACAGCGTCATCATGCTCCACATTCAGTTTGCAGAATTCTCCTATCATATTGTACACTCATACAAAACGTACCGCCACTTTTAGCAATATAGTGTATCATTATTAATTTCGTATGTTAATTTAATATACATATCAACTATCTATCCTACATCTTCCTCCTCCCCTACTCTGAAAACAATGAAAGTATTGCATAATTCTTCATTTTTTTATTATAATTTCTTATAAAGTTATTTCAAAGATATGTAATATATAAGGCAGGATACATGGCGTCCTTCAAAGAGAAAAAAAAAACCTGTGAATAAAAGAAAATAATTATTATATAATAATGGAAGTATAAATATAAATGAACCGTTATTCAATCTAAACATACTCACATTTATTTTTGATTGGGAGTTTCAGAGGTATTGAAGCTATGCAAATTTCCTTCCTATATTCTGTTTCTTTAACTCACTATCTCAATGTTCGCTTCATTTGATTTTTACATTACAAACTCTCATCATAATATCTGTTTTGAATTATTGTTATCTCAATGAAACTGTCATGGATTAAGATGTTTCAACTCAATATGTCTAATCAAAAATTTAGGTAGAAGATATTCAAATTTAAATATTTCTTTCCAAATATTCACTATTCACAACTACGGTATGTGTGCCAAGATGAGTGGCCATAATTGTGGTAATAGTGTCAATTAATTAAAAAAATGATTGCACGCACCACCTAATGGAGGGTTTCAAAACGTCAATCTAGATTTAATTGAAAAAAAAAATGAAACTATTATTTCTCTCTGTTTTCAATAAAAAAAATCGCTTGCACGATCATTAGGTACTACCGCTACGAAAGCAATGATTACCCTATCACAAATATCACTCAGGGCAAGTGCTTTCATTATCAATTATTAATAGAACCTCCATTTCCAACTATCCCTTATTTTCGTATCTCAAATACACCATCATGGATTGAGGTGTTCAGGATCAATGTGTCCAATCAAGTATTGAAGTCAGAAGATATTCAAACGTACTCAACGTTTCCTTCCAAAGATGTTTCTTCTATGGTTCACTACCAAACTATTACTTTATGCAAATCTTTTCATCGTCAACTATCAATAAAATCTCCATTTCCAACTATGCCTTATTTTCTGATCTCAAATACACTATCATGGATTGAGGTGTTCAGGCTCAATGTGTCCAATCAAGTATCAGAGTCAGAAGTACTCAACGTTTCTTTCCAAAGATTTTTCTCCTATGGTTCACTACCAAACTATCACTTTATGCAAATCTTTTCATCGTCAACTATCAACACTATCTTCATTTCCAACTATGCCTTATTTTCTGATCTCAAATACACTATCATGGATTGAGGTGTTCAGGCTCAATGTGTCCAATCAAGTATTAGAGTCAGAAGATGTTCAAAAGTACTCAATGTTTCTTTCGAATGATTTTTCTCCTATGGTTCAATACCACAACTATCACTTTATGCAAATCTTTTCATCGTCAACTATCAATACAATCTCCATTTCCAACTATACCTTATTTTCTGATCTCAAATACACTATCATGGATTGAGGTGTTCAGGCTCAATGTGTCCAATCAAGTATCAGAGTCAGAAGTACTCAACGTTTCTTCCCAAAGATTTTTCTCCTATGGTTCACTACCAAACTATTACTTTATGCAAATCTTTTCATCGTCAACTATCAACACTATCTTCATTTCCAACTATGCCTTATTTTCTGATCTTAAATACACTATCATGGATTGAGGTGTTCAGGCTCAATCTGTCCAATCAAGTATAAGAGTCAGAAGATATTCAAACGTACTCAACGTTCTATCCAAAGATTTTGCTCCTATGGTTCACTACCAAACTATCACTTTATGCAAATCTTTTCATCGTCAACTATCAACACTATCTTCATTTCCAACTATGCCTTATTTTCTGATCTCAAATACACTATCATGGATTGAGGTGTTCAGGCTCAATGTGTCCAATCAAGTATAAGAGTCAGAAGATATTCAAACGTACTCAACGTTCTATCCAAAGATTTTTCTCCTATGGTTCACTACCAAACTATTACTTTATGCAAATCTTTTCATCGTCAACTATCAACACTATCTTCATTTCCAACTATGCCTTATTTTCTGATCTCAAATACACTATCATGGATTGAGGTGTTCAGGCTCAATGTGTCCAATCAAGTATAAGAGTCAGAAGATATTCAAACGTACTCAACGTTCTATCCAAAGATTTTTCTCCTATGGTTCACTACCAAACTATTACTTTATGCAAATCTTTTCATCGTCAACTATCAATACAATCTCCATTTCCAACTATGCCTTATTTTCTGATCTCAAATACACTATCATGGATTGAGGTGTTCAGGCTCAATGTGTCCAATCAAGTATAAGAGTCAGAAGATATTCAAACGTACTCAACGTTCTATCCAAAGATTTTTCTCCTATGGTTCACTACCAAACTATTACTTTATGCAAATCTTTTCATCGTCAACTATCAACACTATCTTCATTTCCAACTATGCCTTATTTTCTGATCTCAAATACACTATCATGGATTGAGGTGTTCAGGCTCAATGTGTCCAATCAAGTATAAGAGTCAGAAGATATTCAAACGTACTCAACGTTCTATCCAAAGATTTTTCTCCTATGGTTCACTACCAAACTATTACTTTATGCAAATCTTTTCATCGTCAACTATCAATACAATCTCCATTTCCAACTATGCCTTATTTTCTGATCTCAAATACACTATCATGGATTGAGGTGTTCAGGCTCAATGTGTCCAATCAAGTATAAGAGTCAGAAGATATTCAAACGTACTCAACGTTCTATCCAAAGATTTTTCTCCTATGGTTCACTACCAAACTATCACTTTATGCAAATCTTTTCATCGTCAACTATCAATACTATCTCCATTTCCAACTATGCCTTATTTTCTGATCTCAAATACACTATCATGGATTGCGGTGTTCAGGCTCAATGTGTCCAGTCAAGTATCAGAATCAGAAGATGTTCAAAAGTACTCAACGTTTCTTCCCAAAGATTTTTCTCCTATGGTTCACTACCAAACTATTACTTTATGCAAATCTTTTCATCGTCAACTATCAACACTATCTTCATTTCCGCCTTATTTTCTGATCTTAAATACACTATCATGGATTGAGGTGTTCAGGCTCAATGTGTCCAATCAAGTATCAGAGTCAGAAGATGCTCAAAAGTACTCAATGTTTCTTTCGAATGATTTTTCTCCTATGGTTCAATACCACAATTATCACTTTATGCAAATCTTTTCATCGTCAACTATCAATACAATCTCCATTTCCAACTATACCTTATTTTCCGATCTCAAATACACTATCATGGATTGAGGTGTTCAGGCTCAATGTGTCCAATCAAGTATCAGAGTCAGAAGATGTTCAGAAGTACTCAACGTTTCTTCCCAAAGATTTTTCTCCTATGGTTCACTACCAATCTATTACTTTATGCAAATCTTTTCATCGTCAACTATCAATACTATTTTCATTTCCAACTATGCCTTATTTTCTGATCTTAAATACACTATCATGGATTGCGGTGTTCAGGCTCAATGTGTCCAATCAAGTATCAGAGTCAGAAGATGCTCCAAAGTACTCAATGTTTCTTTCGAATGATTTTTCTCCTATGGTTCAATACCACAACTATCACTTTATGCAAATCTTTTCATCGTCAACTATCAATACAATCTCCATTTCCAACTATACCTTATTTTCTGATCTCAAATACACTATCATGGATTGAGGTGTTCAGGCTCAATGTGTCCAATCAAGTATCAGAGTCAGAAGTACTCAACGTTTCTTCCCAAAGATTTTTCTCCTATGGTTCACTACCAAACTATTACTTTATGCAAATCTTTTCATCGTCAACTATCAACACTATCTTCATTTCCAACTATGCCTTATTTTCTGATCTTAAATACACTATCATGGATTGAGGTGTTCAGGCTCAATCTGTCCAATCAAGTATAAGAGTCAGAAGATATTCAAACGTACTCAACGTTCTATCCAAAGATTTTGCTCCTATGGTTCACTACCAAACTATCACTTTATGCAAATCTTTTCATCGTCAACTATCAACACTATCTTCATTTCCAACTATGCCTTATTTTCTGATCTCAAATACACTATCATGGATTGAGGTGTTCAGGTTCTATGTGTCCAATCAAGTATCAGAGTCAGAAGATGTTCAGAAGTACTCAACGTTTCTTCCCAAAGATTTTTCTCCTATGGTTCACTACCAAACTATTACTTTATGCAAATCTTTTCATCGTCAACTATCAATACAATCTCCATTTCCAACTATGCCTTATTTTCTGATCTCAAATACACTATCATGGATTGAGGTGTTCAGGCTCAATGTGTCCAATCAAGTATAAGAGTCAGAAGATATTCAAACGTACTCAACGTTCTATCCAAAGATTTTTCTCCTATGGTTCACTACCAAACTATTACTTTATGCAAATCTTTTCATCGTCAACTATCAACACTATCTTCATTTCCAACTATGCCTTATTTTCTGATCTCAAATACACTATCATGGATTGAGGTGTTCAGGCTCAATGTGTCCAATCAAGTATAAGAGTCAGAAGATATTCAAACGTACTCAACGTTCTATCCAAAGATTTTTCTCCTATGGTTCACTACCAAACTATTACTTTATGCAAATCTTTTCATCGTCAACTATCAATACAATCTCCATTTCCAACTATGCCTTATTTTCTGATCTCAAATACACTATCATGGATTGAGGTGTTCAGGCTCAATGTGTCCAATCAAGTATAAGAGTCAGAAGATATTCAAACGTACTCAACGTTCTATCCAAAGATTTTTCTCCTATGGTTCACTACCAAACTATCACTTTATGCAAATCTTTTCATCGTCAACTATCAATACTATCTCCATTTCCAACTATGCCTTATTTTCTGATCTCAAATACACTATCATGGATTGCGGTGTTCAGGCTCAATGTGTCCAGTCAAGTATCAGAATCAGAAGATGTTCAAAAGTACTCAACGTTTCTTCCCAAAGATTTTTCTCCTATGGTTCACTACCAAACTATTACTTTATGCAAATCTTTTCATCGTCAACTATCAACACTATCTTCATTTCCGCCTTATTTTCTGATCTTAAATACACTATCATGGATTGAGGTGTTCAGGCTCAATGTGTCCAATCAAGTATCAGAGTCAGAAGATGCTCAAAAGTACTCAATGTTTCTTTCGAATGATTTTTCTCCTATGGTTCAATACCACAATTATCACTTTATGCAAATCTTTTCATCGTCAACTATCAATACAATCTCCATTTCCAACTATACCTTATTTTCCGATCTCAAATACACTATCATGGATTGAGGTGTTCAGGCTCAATGTGTCCAATCAAGTATCAGAGTCAGAAGATGTTCAGAAGTACTCAACGTTTCTTCCCAAAGATTTTTCTCCTATGGTTCACTACCAATCTATTACTTTATGCAAATCTTTTCATCGTCAACTATCAATACTATTTTCATTTCCAACTATGCCTTATTTTCTGATCTTAAATACACTATCATGGATTGCGGTGTTCAGGCTCAATGTGTCCAATCAAGTATCAGAGTCAGAAGATGCTCAAAAGTACTCAATGTTTCTTTCGAATGATTTTTCTCCTATGGTTCACTACCAAACTATCACTTTATGTAAATCTTTTCATCGTCAACTATCAATACTATCTTCATTTCCAACTATGCCTTATTTTCTGATCTCAAATACACTATCATGGATTGAGGTGTTCAGGCTCAATGTGTCCAATCAAGTATCAGAGTCAGAAGATGTTCAAAAGTACTCAACGTTTCTTTCCAAAGATTTTTCTCCTATGGTTCACTACCAAACTATCACTTAATGCAAATCTTTTTATCGTCAACTATCAACACTATCTTCATTTCCAACTATGCCTTATTTTCTGATCTCAAATACACTATCATGGATTGAGGTGTTCAGGCTCAATGTGTCCAATCAAGTATCAGAGTCAGAAGATGCTCAAAAGTACTCAATGTTTCTTTCGAATGATTTTTCTCCTATGGTTCAATACCACAACTATCACTTTATGCAAATCTTTTCATCGTCAACTATCAATAAAATCTCCATTTCCAACTATGCCTTATTTTCTGATCTCAAATACACTATCATGGATTGAGGTGTTCAGGCTCAATGTGTCCAATCAAGTATAAGAGTCAGAAGATGTTCAAAAGCACTCAACGTTTCTTTCCAAAGATTTTTCTCCTATGGTTTAATACCACAACTATCACTTTATGCAAATCTTTTCATCGTCAACTATCAATAAAATCTCCATTTCCAACTATGCTTTATTTTATGATCTGAAATCAACCGTAGTGGGTTGAGGTGTTCAGGCTCAATGTGTCCAATCAAGTATCAGAGCCAGAAGATATTCAAACGTACTCAACGTTTCTTTCCAAAGATTTTTCTCCTATGGTTCACTACCAAACTATTACTTTATGTAAATCTTTTCATCGTCAACTATCAATACTATCTTCATTTCCAACTATACCTTATTTTCTGATCTCAAATACACTATCATGGATTGAGGTGTTCAGGCTCAATGTGTCCAATCAAGTATCAGAGTCAGAAGATGCTCAAAAGTACTCAATGTTTCTTTCGAATGATTTTTCTCCTATGGTTCAATACCACAACTATCACTTTATGCAAATCTTTTCATCGTCAACTATCAATACAATCTCCATTTTCAACTTTGCCTTATTTTCTGATCTCAAATACACTATCATGGATTGAGGTGTTCAGGCTCAATGTGTCCAATCAAGTATCAGAGTCAGAAGATGCTCAAAAGTACTCAACGTTTCTTTCCAAAGATTTTTCTCCTATGGTTCACTACCAAACTATCACTTAATGCAAATCTTTTCATCGTCAACTATCAACACTATCTTCATTTCCAACTATGCCTTATTTTCTGATCTCAAATACACTATCATGGATTGAGGTGTTCAGGCTCAATGTGTCCAATCAAGTATCAGAGTCAGAAGATGCTCAAAAGTACTCAACGTTTCTTTCCAAAGATTTTTCTCCTATGATTCAATACCACAACTATCACTTTATGCAAATCTTTTCATCGTCAACTATCAATAAAATCTCCATTTCCAACTATGCTTTATTTTCTGATCTGAAATCAACCGTCATGGATTGAGGTGTTCAGGCTCAATGTGTCCAATCAAGTATCAGAGCCAGAAGATATTCAAACGTACTCAACGTTTCTTTCCAAAGATTTTTCTCCTATGGTTCACTACCAAACTATTACTTTATGTAAATCTTTTCATCGTCAACTATCAATACTATCTTCATTTCCAACTATACCTTATTTTCTGATCTCAAATACACTATCATGGATTGAGGTGTTCAGGCTCAATGTGTCCAATCAAGTATCAGAGTCAGAAGATGTTCAGAAGTACTCAACGTTTCTTCCCAAAGATTTTTCTCCTATGGTTCACTACCAATCTATTACTTTATGCAAATCTTTTCATCGTCAACTATCAATACTATTTTCATTTCCAACTATGCCTTATTTTCTGATCTTAAATACACTATCATGGATTGCGGTGTTCAGGCTCAATGTGTCCAATCAAGTATCAGAGTCAGAAGATGCTCCAAAGTACTCAATGTTTCTTTCGAATGATTTTTCTCCTATGGTTCAATACCACAACTATCACTTTATGCAAATCTTTTCATCGTCAACTATCAATACAATCTCCATTTCCAACTATACCTTATTTTCTGATCTCAAATACACTATCATGGATTGAGGTGTTCAGGCTCAATGTGTCCAATCAAGTATCAGAGTCAGAAGATGCTCAAAAGTACTCAATGTTTCTTTCGAATGATTTTTCTCCTATGGTTCACTACCAAACTATCACTTTATGTAAATCTTTTCATCGTCAACTATCAATACTATCTTCATTTCCAACTATGCCTTATTTTCTGATCTCAAATACACTATCATGGATTGAGGTGTTCAGGCTCAATGTGTCCAATCAAGTATCAGAGTCAGAAGATGTTCAAAAGTACTCAACGTTTCTTTCCAAAGATTTTTCTCCTATGGTTCACTACCAAACTATCACTTAATGCAAATCTTTTTATCGTCAACTATCAACACTATCTTCATTTCCAACTATGCCTTATTTTCTGATCTCAAATACACTATCATGGATTGAGGTGTTCAGGCTCAATGTGTCCAATCAAGTATCAGAGTCAGAAGATGCTCAAAAGTACTCAATGTTTCTTTCGAATGATTTTTCTCCTATGGTTCAATACCACAACTATCACTTTATGCAAATCTTTTCATCGTCAACTATCAATAAAATCTCCATTTCCAACTATGCCTTATTTTCTGATCTCAAATACACTATCATGGATTGAGGTGTTCAGGCTCAATGTGTCCAATCAAGTATAAGAGTCAGAAGATGTTCAAAAGCACTCAACGTTTCTTTCCAAAGATTTTTCTCCTATGGTTTAATACCACAACTATCACTTTATGCAAATCTTTTCATCGTCAACTATCAATAAAATCTCCATTTCCAACTATGCTTTATTTTATGATCTGAAATCAACCGTAGTGGGTTGAGGTGTTCAGGCTCAATGTGTCCAATCAAGTATCAGAGCCAGAAGATATTCAAACGTACTCAACGTTTCTTTCCAAAGATTTTTCTCCTATGGTTCACTACCAAACTATTACTTTATGTAAATCTTTTCATCGTCAACTATCAATACTATCTTCATTTCCAACTATACCTTATTTTCTGATCTCAAATACACTATCATGGATTGAGGTGTTCAGGCTCAATGTGTCCAATCAAGTATCAGAGTCAGAAGATGCTCAAAAGTACTCAATGTTTCTTTCGAATGATTTTTCTCCTATGGTTCAATACCACAACTATCACTTTATGCAAATCTTTTCATCGTCAACTATCAATACAATCTCCATTTCCAACTATACCTTATTTTCTGATCTCAAATACACTATCATGGATTGAGGTGTTCAGGCTCAATGTGTCCAATCAAGTATCAGAGTCAGAAGATGCTCAAAAGTACTCAATGTTTCTTTCGAATGATTTTTCTCCTATGGTTCAATACCACAACTATCACTTTATGCAAATCTTTTCATCGTCAACTATCAATACAATCTCCATTTTCAACTTTGCCTTATTTTCTGATCTCAAATACACTATCATGGATTGAGGTGTTCAGGCTCAATGTGTCAAGTATCAGAGTCAGAAGATGCTCAAAAGTACTCAACGTTTCTTTCCAAAGATTTTTCTCCTATGGTTCACTACCAAACTATCACTTAATGCAAATCTTTTCATCGTCAACTATCAACACTATCTTCATTTCCAACTATGCCTTATTTTCTGATCTCAAATACACTATCATGGATTGAGGTGTTCAGGCTCAATGTGTCCAATCAAGTATCAGAGTCAGAAGATGCTCAAAAGTACTCAACGTTTCTTTCCAAAGATTTTTCTCCTATGATTCAATACCACAACTATCACTTTATGCAAATCTTTTCATCGTCAACTATCAATAAAATCTCCATTTCCAACTATGCTTTATTTTCTGATCTGAAATCAACCGTCATGGATTGAGGTGTTCAGGCTCAATGTGTCCAATCAAGTATCAGAGCCAGAAGATATTCAAACGTACTCAACGTTTCTTTCCAAAGATTTTTCTCCTATGGTTCACTACCAAACTATTACTTTATGTAAATCTTTTCATCGTCAACTATCAATACTATCTTCATTTCCAACTATACCTTATTTTCTGATCTCAAATACACTATCATGGATTGAGGTGTTCAGGCTCAATGTGTCCAATCAAGTATCAGAGTCAGAAGATGTTCAAAAGCACTCAATGTTTCTTTCGAAAGATTTTTCTCCTATGGTTCAATACCACAACTATCACTTTATGCAAATCTTTTCATCGTCAACTATCAATACAATCTCCATTTCCAACTATACCTTATATTCTGATCTCAAATACACTATCATGGATTGAGGTGTTCAGGCTCAATGTGTCCAATCAAGTATAAGAGTCAGAAGATATTCAAAAGTACTCAACGTTTCTTTCCAAAGATTTTTCTCCTATGGTTCAATACCACAACTATCACTTTATGCAAATCTTTTCATCGTCAACTATCAATAAAATCTCCATTTCCAACTATGCCTTATTTTCTGATCTCAAATACACTATCATGGATTGAGGTGTTCAGGCTCAATGTGTCCAATCAAGTATCAGAGTCAGAAGATGTTCAAAAGCACTCAACGTTTCTTTCCAAAGATGTTTCTCCTATGGTTTAATACCACAACTATCACTTTATGCAAATCTTTTCATCGTCAACTATCAATAAAATCTCCATATCCAACTATGCCTTATTTTCTGATCTCAAATACACTATCATGGATTGAGGTGTTCAGGCTCAATGTGTCCAATCAAGTATCAGAGTCAGAAGATGTTCAAAAGCACTCAATGTTTCTTTCGAAAGATTTTTCTCCTATGGTTCAATACCACAACTATCACTTTATGCAAATCTTTTCATCGTCAACTATCAATACAATCTCCATTTCCAACTATACCTTATATTCTGATCTCAAATACACTATCATGGATTGAGGTGTTCAGGCTCAATGTGTCCAATCAAGTATAAGAGTCAGAAGATATTCAAAAGTACTCAACGTTTCTTTCCAAAGATTTTTCTCCTATGGTTCAATACCACAACTATCACTTTATGCAAATCTTTTCATCGTCAACTATCAATAAAATCTCCATTTCCAACTATGCCTTATTTTCTGATCTCAAATACACTATCATGGATTGAGGTGTTCAGGCTCAATGTGTCCAATCAAGTATCAGAGTCAGAAGATGTTCAAAAGCACTCAACGTTTCTTTCCAAAGATGTTTCTCCTATGGTTTAATACCACAACTATCACTTTATGCAAATCTTTTCATCGTCAACTATCAATAAAATCTCCATATCCAACTATGCCTTATTTTCTGATCTCAAATACACTATCATGGATTGAGGTGTTCAGGCTCAATGTGTCCAATCAAGTATCAGAGTCAGAAGATGTTCAAAAGTACTCAACGTTTCTTTCCAAAGATTTTTCTCCTATGGTTCACTACCAAACTATCACTTCATGCAAATCTTTTCATCGTCAACTATCAACACTATCTTCATTTCCAACTATGCCTTATTTTCTGATCTCAAATACACTATCATGGATTGAGGTGTTCAGGCTCAATGTGTCCAATCAAGTATAAGAGTCAGAAGATATTCAAAAGTACTCAACGTTTCTTTCCAAAGATTTTTCTCCTATGGTTCAATACCACAACTATCACTTTATGCAAATCTTTTCATCGTCAACTATCAATAAAATCTCCATTTCCAACTATGCCTTATTTTCTGATCTCAAACACTATCATGGATTGAGATGTTCAGGCTCAATGTGTCCAATCAAGTATCAGAGTCAGAAGATGTTCAAAAGCACTCAACGTTTCTTTCCAAAGATGTTTCTCCTATGGTTTAATACCACAACTATCACTTTATGCAAATCTTTTCATCGTCAACTATCAATAAAATCTCCATATCCAACTATGCCTTATTTTCTGATCTCAAATACACTATCATGGATTGAGGTGTTCAGGCTCAATGTGTCCAATCAAGTATCAGAGTCAGAAGATGTTCAAAAGTACTCAACGTTTCTTTCCAAAGATTTTTCTCCTATGGTTCACTACCAAACTATCACTTAATGCAAATCTTTTCATCGTCAACTATCAACACTATCTTCATTTCCAACTATGCCTTATTTTCTGATCTCAAATACACTATCATGGATTGAGGTGTTCAGGCTCAATGTGTCCAATCAAGTATCAGAGTCAGAAGATGCTCAAAAGTACTCAACGTTTCTTTCCAAAGATTTTTCTCCTATGGTTCAATACCACAACTATCACTTTATGCAAATCTTTTCATCGTCAACTATCAATAAAGTCTCCATTTCCAACTATGCCTTATTTTCTGATCTCAAATACACTATCATGGATTGAGGTGTTCAGGCTCAATGTGTCCAATCAAGTATAAGAGTCAGAAGATATTCAAACGTACTCAACTCGAGGGAATGGATATTCTCTTATGAGATCCTTTCGGATCAAACGCCTCCTCAGAAACGCACCAACCCGCTCGAGGGTATGGATTTTCTCTCATGTGATCCACCCGGATCTAACGCCTCTTCAGAGACGCACCAACCCGCTCGAGGGTATGGATTTTCTCTCATGTGATCCACCCGGATCAAACGCCTCTTCAGAGACGCACCAACCCGCTCGAGGGTATGGATTTTCTCTTATGAGATCCACCCGGGTCAAACGCTTCTTCAGAAACGCACCAACCCGCTCAAGGGTATGGATTTTCTCTCATGTGATCCACCCGGATCAAACGCCTCTTCAGAGACGCACCAACCCGCTCGAGGGTATGGATTTTCTCTTATGAGATCCACCCGGATCAAACGCCTCTTCAGAGACGCACCAACCCGCTCGAGGGTATGGATTTTCTCTTATGAGACCCACCCGGGTCAAACGCTTCCTCAGAAACGCACCAACCCGCTCAAGGGTATGGATTTTCTCTCATGTGATCCACCCGGATCAAACGCCTCTTTAGAGACGCACCAACCCGCTCGAGGGTATGGATTTTCTCTAAAACCCTAGTGGACATTGATGCTTCTCAAATTCTCAGAACGTAATACCTTACATAATGAAGATAAACGGCAGCTGCTGACTGCCGCAATTTTTAAATTACTAGTCTTCACATATATGTTAAAATATCTGAGTAAATTTCATCCTTTTGGTTTACACCCCTCTCTAATGGATCAATAAAATAACTAAAACGGCCGCTATGGAATGTACAGATAGCGCCACCGTAGCCTTGTGTGTGTTTGACATAACTCTACTGCTGTCACAATGTTAATGTCCATATACAGTGGCGCCTCTATTTACATGCGGTGAACGATAGAAAGCTAGGCTTCATTGATCCATTATAATAAACAGCGTGGCCGAAAGCGTATCAACATTTTTACATGATAAAAAATGACATTCGAACAATTCAAAAATTGGGTTCTTCAGTAATATCCAAATTATTCCAAAATATTCTTAACAAACTCGAAAAAGGACCATCCCATCGGAAAAAAAACTGCAAAACGCAAAATTCATTCCTGATGCGGTGTAAATCAAACACCATCACCATCCTGCACAACAATCACGTTCGATCCTCCACTCTCCGCTCCGTGCTAAACTCCATCATAAAAAACACACCCACACCAAACTCCATTAAACTACCAGACAGCAGGGCGTTTTTTTTTCTCACTCAGCTAGCTCCGTCAATGCCACCAGACAAGGTGCTTACACACACTCTCATGCACAACAAGCACCGCCGCCGACCATGCCACCGACCGCATACAACACAATACCGACATCTTGATTCCGCCAACTACCAAGCCAATCTCAAAAAAAAAACACCGACGACCCATTTCATTGAAATGCCGAAAAAATCCACTTTCCCAACTTTACACCTACCTGTTTGCGCCATTGTAGGGTTCGTGATCTGGTAAATAATCATAACACTCGGTATTTCTATTAATTTTCACCAATCTTTTTTATTTTCAAAATATTTTTCATTTCACTCCTAACACAACTTCACTTTACAAAATCCGTTTCAAAACTGACTCGTCATCATTCCATCACCTCTGTCCTTTTTTCTTCTTTTTTCTTTCTCATTCTATCCGCATGGCGATCGTACTTCGTTCTTCTCTCACAGCGTCATCATGCTCCACATTCAGTTTGCAGAATTCTCCTATCATATTGTACACTCATACAAAACGTACCGCCACTTTTAGCAATATAGTGTATCATTATTAATTTCGTATGTTAATTTAATATACATATCAACTATCTATCCTACAACGCAGAGGTATATTCGGTCAGATGTGGATACAATCGTTTGCAATGATCACTTCCTTCCCCTTCCCCACACACTTAGAAATTCTGAAATTTGCACGAAACGGAATCACCAAAGAACGTAAATGTTTTCAAGACTGAATCATAATTTGGACTCAATTTTACGCGCATCATGTAAGTGCTTGTTGGTTGCGTTAAATGTCAACAAATTCGTTTCACCATAAACGTAGAAGCAGTATCACGTTCATCAGCCACCTTCTAACTCGGTGAAATAGCCGAGAGATAAGAGATGTGGTTCGCGATCAGGAGATCCGGTGTTCGAATCCGTGCATGGCATTATTTTACTTTTCTATGTTTTATCTGTCAAATCGGTTTTAGCGATTGCTAGACGCTAGGAAAAAATAAGTTTAATTTTGGAGTGTCTCTAAAGACGTAAATTTACATCTTTCAACCTCTAAATTTGTGTTTTTGGAGATGCTCGTATATGTCAGGTTCGGGACACTTAAAATTACATGATATTTTCTAGGTGTGCACATTGACCCGCAACCTGACGTGACAGGCGCCACTGTCACCTAAAAATAGAAGATCACCAACGCTCACACACTGAAGATGCCTGCTAGTCCCCGGCAGATATCTCATTGGTTCCTTGTGTGAATGTAGCTGGTCTGGCGATACTGGGGTAGCATCTACGGGCGGTCAATCAAGCTCAAGCTCAAGCTAATCCCTGGAGGAATGTTTGAGGAACTTCTGAGACGAATTTCGTAGGAATTTCTGAAGTAATATTTGAAAGAATCTCTGGATGAATTCTAAAAAGGAACCTCTCGAAACTCCAACAAAAAATTTAGGAAGCATGCCAGCAAAGTAAAAATCTGAATTTGTTAAGGAAATCGCTGAAGGAATTGCTGAAGAAATTTCGGAATGAATGCTCGGAGGAACTTCTTGAGAAATTCGTGCAAAAATCGCTTGTGGAATTTCTGAAAAAAATATCTGGGACTTTCAATGCACTATGGGCGGTTACAAAAATATTTGTATCGTTTCTTTTTGTTTTCGATGGTCTATGCTATACCAAAACATCTGTTTTATGCAGGTTATTTTAGGCAGTTTAAAATAATGCACCTTTTTAATGCCATGCGTAAAAAGAGAAAGCTACTCAGTCAGAACCAATGGATTACTGCACGAATTTATTCTAGCCTGCTTACTCTCACACGAAATTTGACGTTCGAGCGGTGTCGGCATCTCTCAAACGTCATATTTTCTGTGAGAGTAAGCAGGCCAGCATAAATTCGTGCAGTGGACCATACTGTGCAAAAGAAACTGTAGGTATTAATGACGGTAGCTATGGCAACGGCGGTTAGGGGTGTTTATAGGGGGAAGCAGATGGAGGTTGGAGGAGCATTTCAGAGGGTCTCAAAGGGTTACAGCGGAGAACCAGGAGATCGGAGGGACGTTTTAGGGTTTTAGTGAGTACTAGCTGTCCCGGCAAACTTTGTCTTGCCAGGTTGCAGTGTTTTGACAACTGTGAAGGTCATTTTAGCACAGCACTCTAGATTGGTTTCATTTCGATCCTGTTGAATTTCTTCTCGAATCATGAAAAATCAGTACTTTATCAATTTTCTTACTTTTCTAGTTGATTTTCATAACTTTTTATTATATATAAACACAGCCACCATGAATACAAATCGAACCGTGCAAGAGTCATGCTGATCGGTTCACCCGTTCGTGAGTTTTGTTGCCTCAAAGGGATTTCAAACTCATTTTTATATATATATATAGATTCGCTAAGGATCACAGGGGCGCTTAAAAGGAACTCAGGGAGGTTCCAGAGAGCATCAAAGACGCTTCAAGGGGTCTTAGGGGGTTCTAGCGGCGTTACAGGGGGATTTCGGGAGTACTAGAGTGTACCAGGAGGTCTCAGGAGCGTTTAAGAGGATTCAAGGGGGTGTCAGAGTGTATCATGAGACCTCAAGAGCATTACAGAAGGTTTCCAGTGAGTTTCTGGAGCGATTAAGGGGGTATTAGGGGCGTTCCAGGGAGGGCGTTTTAGGAGTACCAAGGGGTGTTTCAGAGGATCCAAAGGTGTTTCACAGAAATACATGGAGGTCTCAATGGCATTTTAGGACGTTTCAGGGGCACTGCAGAGGATCTCAGGGGAGTTTCAGGACCATTTCAGGGCCTGCCAGGGGGTGTCAGGCAATTAAATGACATTTTCGCAATGACGATAGAGTCCTAGTGGTTCCGAACTAGGATGTTCTGAACACTTCAAAAGACTCATGAAGGTAACTCGAGAAGTGTAAGAATGTGGGGTGGGGACATTTATTTCCGGAGCTGGGTTCAGCAGTATTTTCGGGGGTCTGAGAGGCATTTCAGTGGATTTTCGACGGGTTTTGAAGGCGTTTCGATGGTTTCGGAGGGTCTCAGATGCGTTACATGGGAATTTCCGGGGCAATTCAGGAAGCTTTAGAGCAACTCGGCAGGTGGGGCATTCTTGGACGTTTCGGAGGGTCTCAGATGTGTTACATGAGGTCCGAGGAGGTTTCAGAGGAATTTTGGAGGCAATTGAGGAGGTTTCAGAGACGTTGCAGGGCGTTTTTGGTGGTTTCAGAGGGTCTCAGGTGCGTTACATAGGGTACGGAGAAATTCTAGGAGGTTCCAGAAGATTTTCGGCAGGTTTCAGAGGCGATTTCGGTGGTTCGGAGGGGCTCAGGTGCGTTACATTTCAGGAAAGGAATTCAGGTATTGAAAAGTCCTTCTAACCACCCTCAAAGTAATGTCCAAGCGGAGCACCTGGGAATGGTGACGAAAGAAATGTTGAAAACGTTTTTAATGGATAGAGAATTAAGACATCTGAATCTACAAGTCCGATTGAATTATTTCCAATTCAACTACCGGAATAGTTGCCTGACATCAACAGCAGCCCGTGTAGAACAGAACGTGATATATCCTCTAATAATAGGCACACTCCGTTGAATGTTTAAACCAGATTGAATTTTTATCCAACTTCTTAAATTATACTAACTCCTATTTACTGAAGGTATCTGAAGTCCTTATTTACGAGTAAACCAATCAGTGATTAGTGCACTGATCGGAAGAGGGAGAATATGATTAAGTGCCACAGAGCTTCTGTGAGGTGTGAATTGAAGGCCAGTTCAGTAAGTGAATCTAACGAAGTGAAAATTGAACGGTGATGAAATACAATTTCGACTAGCTGCTGCTTTAGTGCGGTTGCCTTCGGCGTACGAAAAACAAACAAGAAAAATGTGAAGTCGTAAGTAGCGTGAAATTAAAACGTGCGGTTTTGCGTAATTATCTGATTTACAGTGCTATAGGGGCTGGCTAATGATAGCCTACATCTACATATTTGCTTCCATCTAATCAGTCATTAGCAAGGTCAGTTGAAATATCTTAAATCAATCGATATTTTCCATCTGATATAACGGGAATTAGCGCATATGACGAAGAAAATTTCTAACCTATTTCTTGGGGCGTGTGATTTTTTTGTCAAAGTTGAACCACCATGCGTATGCATCAACGACCATGCGTCTCCATTTATTCATAAATACAGAGGGTGACCAAAATGTTTGGGATAGGCAATTTTTTTTCTTTCACAAAAAAAGTTCTGCTGTAACTTTTCACATCTCTATTGGTTAATCGCGAAGTAAGAGCCGTTCTCGCAAAACACTATTTTTTGAACACCTTTTTTTTTAACTGTCATATCTCGGAAACCAGTGAACCGAATTGAATGAAATATTGAACGTTTATGAACAATATATTGATACTTATTACGACTTTATAAAATTAAATATTTCCTCACGGCGAATACAGTTATAGTGGTTTACAACTTTCGCCTATATAGAGGAAAATAATTCAAATTTACAATATCATACAAAAATTACGAAATGCGTTCTTCCTTTAATCCAAATAGGCTCTAATATATCTTACTATAGATAGCTTGAGAACAGAAGTAGAAAATCTTGAGATATCGAAACTTAAAATTAAACACATTGATGTAAAAAATTACGATTTTTCGAGAAAGATCCAAAAAGTGTCAATCCATCACAACTCTTTTCAACGTTAAAAAAGTACTTATGTTTTAAAGCCTTTTCAAGCATTGATATATTGTTGATAAAAGTTCAAAATTTCATTCAATTCGGTTCACTGGTTTCCGAGATATGACAATTATATGAAGATTAACAAATAGAGTCCAAATTTGTATCAAATATGCAGATATAATAGGTTGACAAGCAGTCAAAATTTGAGAATTTTTGACACACTTTATGAAAAGTTACAGCTTGTTGAACTTTTTTGTTAGAGAAAAAAAAGTTGCCTAACCCAAACATTTTGGCCAACCCCTGTATCTATCGTTTTTGTCGTCGACCATGTGTTCCGAGAAACTATTGAGAAACAAGTTGATGCCTTACTACTTAAGCAGAAAAGAAAAAAAAATATATGAAAAATTCGAAAAAAAAAATCGTCTCCTGCAAGAGTTTATTACGTGAAATATAATAAAAAAAAATAGAATATTCTTCGACATATTTCTAAACCTATCTATTGGTACATCCTAACAACCGTGCACATATTTTTCTAACCATTTGTAGCGTTTGCAACACACGCCGTAGAAAACACTATCTATTTGCATGGCACCACCACCGACAGCAGAAAACATCCCGGACGATGCGTTCCTAAAGCTGCCCGCCCAGCCAGCGTCAAACGGATGGAAATGTTGGAAATATGTGAAAATAAATCAGTAATATCATACACATCGCTTGGTTCGATGAACGATCATCCCTTGTTACGTTTTTCATCCATTCTTTTCCCCGTATTTTTTCCAGTTTTTTTTTTGCATCCTACTGAATGCGGTCATGCTCTCCTACACATTCTGGTCTAGGTTCGCCATCGCCGCCATGATGCGCAATGCTACAGACAACGAGTTGTTTTCCCGATCCAACCGATATGCGATGTTGAGGCCTCCCAAACGGGGAATAAAATTGGATTTGATGAAGCGTGTTAATTGAGTTTTGAGCTGTAAAACCGTGGTCTCGTGGGTAAAATATATCGTTTTTTTTTTCTTCGCTCTATTCTGAGCATTTGCTGTCGACAATGTCGATAAATTTAAAAATGAGAGCAAAACAAGCCGTTTTTCTATGGATGGATTCGGGTTCGTTGCTAGATGTCAAGGTCCGAATATGTTAGGCTTTTGTCATGGGAAATTGAGTTATGACAGGTTTTGATATGGGAAAGGAAAGCAATACAATCACTGAGAAAGGATGGTTATAATTTTTTAACGTAACTCTTGATGGGCTCAGGGACAATCTTTATCTGCAAGTCGTGAACGGCTTTTCACCGTTATATACCATTTACATGCAAAATAGTATCGAATAATAACAAATACATCCATCAAGAGACACATGAGCTATTTTGGGAGCAAACCACTTGTGCAGCACCAACCAACCACATTCGTCTATGGCAGATAACCTCCATTTAAAATGGTGGAAATGTGGTTCTCCTGTGGAGCACACCATTCAAGTCAACGAGTGCTACCTACCTATTTGAGCTACGTAATCAATCCTAAATGTGCAGGGGCATGATACATATAAAATGTAGGTACAAAACTCATCGCAATATATTATGCAATTGCATAACACAAATGCAACGATCCCCGCGAAAACCTCACTCGGCTTTTGCGTCCTGCCGTGTAGGGAGGAATCTATGGACCCTTGCCCTAGGTCAAAATGGTCTACCCAAATATTAACCTACTAATGAAAATGTTTACCAGTTGCATAGTACGCTTAAAAATGCTCGCTTTGCAGAATTACGGTAGTGTACACAACAAATTGACCACGTGGCAATTAAACAGTTGAAGAAATCTGAAGACTCAAATCGAACCACCTCTAAGAAAGAGCATTTTACCCAAGCCTCCCCGGCTGCTGTGGTGAAAATAAATTCCCGAATGAAGCGGTACAATCCCACCGGTGCACCGCGCGGTGGTAATGCCATTTGAAGAGGCTTTCCATTTTCCTGGAATAGATAGATTTCGAGCAAACGACACACGAGGTAATTGATGCTTTGACCCTAATGAGCTTTTCTATCCCATTTCGATGATTAGGATCGTGTGTCCGCAACAGATTAAAGTGTACCTAGCCGTTTTTCAAAAGCTCATTAAACTGGGAATGTTAAGGGTTTCACCTGTTAAATGGAATTTAAAATGATACATACATACATACATTTATTGGCTGAACATCACATTTAAGACAAGACATAATCGCCACAATACTCGATTAAGGGCTGCCGGTCTCCATCCTCGGTCGCGCCCTATACTCACCAGGTCACGCTCCACCTGGTCCGTTCATCGTGATCTCTGTGCTCTACGCCTTCTTGTGCCAACCGCATCAGTAGCAAACACCACCTTTGCAGGGTTGTTATTCGGCATTCTTGCAACATGCCCTGTCCACCGCACCTTCCGACTTTGGCCACCTTCTGGATGCTGGGTACGCCATAAAGTGCAGCGAGCTCGTCGTTCATCCTTCTCCGCCACACACCGTTCTTCTGCACACTGGCGATGATCTCCCTTAGCACGCGTCGCTGGAAAACTCCGAGTGCTTACAGGTCCTCTTCGAGCATGGTCCATGTCTCGTGCCCGTAGAAGACCACCGGTGTTATTTGATGCGTGGGTGAATCTTATTCGACCGCAGTTTCTCTGGAGCACGTAATAGGCCCAACTTCCCCTGATGATGCGCCTTCAAATTTCACGACTCAAATTGTTGTCAACCGTCAGTAAGGATCCGGGGTAGACGAATTCCTTCACCACCTCGAAAGTATCCCCGTCTATCGTAGCATTACTATACCCAGACGTATCCGGTCCTGTTCGGTTCCGTCTTCCAGCATGTACTTTTTGAGGCATTGACGACCAGTCCGACCTTTGCTGCTTCACGTTTGAGGCGGGTGTACAGCTCTGCCACCGTTCCAAATGTTCTGACGATAATGTCCATGTCGTCCGCATTTTGCGAAAATGGTTCCCCGGCTGTTGAACCCAGCTCGTCGCATTCTACCTTCCAGAGCGATGCTGAAGAATAGGCTTCAGAGTCTGTCCCCTTGTCGCAGTCCCCGGCGAGATTCGAATGAACTGGATAGTTCACCCGGTAGCCTTACGCAGTTTTGCACACCGTTCATCGCTGCTTTAATCAGTCTAGTCAGCTTTCCAGGAAATCCGTTTTTGTCCATGATTCTCCAAGGCTCTGCGCGGTCGATACTGTCGTATGCCGCTTTGAAGTCGATGAACAGGTGATGCGTTGGGACCTGGTATTCACGGCATTTCTGGAGAAATTGCCGTATGGTAAAGATCTGGTCCGTTGTCGACCGGCCGTCGATGAAGCCGGCTTGATAACTTCCCATGAACTCATTCGTTTTAGGTGACAAACGACGGAAGATGATCTGGAATAGCACTTTGTAGGTAGCATTAAGAATAGTGATTGTCCTGAAGTTCTCACATTACAAATGGTCGCCTCACTTGTGAATGCGGCAGATTACCCCATCCTTCCACTCCTCCGGTAGCTGTTCGGTTTTCCAGATCCTTCCTATCAATTTAAAATGATATTCAGTTTATTTATATTCGATAACTTAAGTTCAAAAATGTAGTTATCTTTGATTAATAATAAAAGATGTTTGTTTTGAAAAACCATCTAATTGATTAATTCAACAGAGTCATAGAAAGGCATAGATAGGGGGTTCTGTAATGCTCTTGCCCAACTGATTACAACGGCGATCTTGAATCATTGCAAAACTTGCAAACGTAGCGAATGGTAAAAAGAAGTTTGATTTTGCTTACATCTAGGATCTATAAAACGATATAGTGCAGAACCTTGTTGAATCGTGGAGGTTTTTGTGAGTTTGAACTCGTCCCAGCCTCATCGATGAGTATAGAGATATATATTTACGTTGCTCAAATATATGATACAAAGAATGTCAAAGACTCGAGAAAAATCTTGTGTGTCGTTAATAATAACACATCACTAAGAAAGATTCATCTCAATACGGACACCCTTCGGATGCGAAAGAACAACAAATTCGTCTTCAAACAGTCGCACAGTGTTTATTGTAACTTACCAGGAAATCTACAGAAATAGAATTCAAACAGTTAGGGGAAACTTTGGTGGTCTGATGAACGGCAACTAAAGTAGGGTAGACAACACCATGATAGAAGCATGTTTAGCACCATGATTTCACAATTTTAACAAACATTTATACCACAAACATTTTATACCTTAAAAAAATTCAGAAGATACCTTGGTCCATACTCTACATGTGCACGAAAACCGATTTTGAAAGTATTGCTTCGTTATTTAACAAAAAATCAAAAACCAAAAAAATGAGGAAATGCTTCCAGTTTTGCCTTAAGCCGTGATGGATAACGCGCAGGTACTCAAGATAGCATCCACCAAAAAAAAAACTAGTCGGTTTCGCCTTTTTCTCTTTTTACTCGTTTCCATCCGCTTTCCGAGCGACTAAAAATAGTTTTTCGAGCTGCCGCAGGAGCTGCCGTCACCAAAACAATCAAATTGCAGCTTTGTTAGTGGCAAAAGTACAGTTGTTTAGAACAATTCATTATTTTATGTTGAAACTAACAAATATATGTTTATTCTAACAAACTGTCAAAAACCTCGACAAATAAAAATTATCGAACAGTGGATCAGTTCAGTTTAAACTAGAGATCAGAAATGAGGCTGTTTAAAGTTTCCTACAAACTTTCTTCATCGAATCTACATGCATAACTTGTATACTTGAATGATTAAATGAAAGGCATGCTTACACAGCCTCATCATGCAACGTTGACGAATGGTAAATTCTAGACGAACATTTTAAAAGGGCCTATCTGCTTTTTGTAAACAAGCATGTTTCTGCCTCTGTAGGGCCCATCTGCATCCACCCAAGCACATCAACAACCTTAAAAGATAGCTTGAAGAACACTCTTTCTGATAAGGGTGTTGATGTGCGTGGGTGGATGCAGATAGGCCCTACAGAGACAAAAACATGTTTGTTTACGCAAAGCAGATAGGCCCTTTTCAAATGTTCGTCTAGAATTTAACATTTGTTTAAGAATCTTTCAAAATTCCCTTGAGTATAGGTCATCGAATCGACAATCCTAAACAATCTGGAACGTCTTGATTTTTTTCTGAAATTGCCTGAAACGTTTATGAAACGCTTTAAAGCACCGCTGACTTCCCTCAAAACCCCCTGTAACGCCTCTGAGACCATCTGAAACCCCCAAAAACACCTGCGTAACGCCTATGAAACTCGCCAAAAAACCTCTGAAGCTTCCTGAAACGCCCTTGAAATCCCCCTCTAACCCCCTGGGGCCTTATGTAACAATCCTGAAACCCTTCGAGGTCCTCGAAAACGCCTACATAACGCTGAAACTCCCTTGAAAGCCCCCGGAAACCCCGCATGATCCCCTTTAAATCTCCAGGCCACTCGCCCTTCTTAAATTTCGTTGTAATCTTCAAATCCATTTAGATAATGAATGAAATGGTAAACAAACATTCTATTAAGACAGTCCCGACTAATTACCTAAATGGAGGCTTGGGTGTAGATGATTCCTGAAATTAATTTATGAAGTCCAATATGAAAACTTTCTTGTTTTTCTTTAATATGCATGGATTCCTTTAGAAAATCCTCTAGAAATTTCTTCCAGAAAGTATGCCATGGAATCCCATTGAAAATCTTTAAAAAACATCTTCCATGGATTGCTTAAGAAATTCCTATTGAATTTCTATCAGAATTTCCAGGATCCTCCAAAAAAATTCAGAAATAAATCTAAAAAAGCTTCTATGGCTTTCTTCAGAAGATCCTACATAGATTCTTCCAGAAACCCGTACGAGAATTAGCTCAGAAAGTCATCCACGCATTTCTTCAGATAATCTAAAAATCAATATTTACAATTCAACAAATTGTTCCAAGGATTTCTTCAGAAAATACTCTTCAAAAAAAATTTCCAATGATTCCTTTTGATTTTTTTTCTGGAGATACCATCGGAAATTTTTTAGGAGACTCCTCAGTAAATTTATTCGAGCACTCTTCTAAGACATCTTCTGTGGATTTCTTCCAAAATTGCTCCATGCATTCTTTCAAAAATTACCCCATGAATTCGGTCTTAAAATCTACCTTTTTTTTCAGAAACATCTGCACCGATTTCTACAGAAATATTTCCAATGATTTTTTAAGAGAAATTTCACCAGCACTTTATTCAAATATTCCCTCAAGAATTTCTCAAGAAATATTCTTGAAACTTATTTCATGAATATTTACAAGGGTACTGTCTACTGCCAGGGATTACAATTGAGGGGGTTAGAAGCAAAGGGGTGTAAGTAACAAAAACCTACTTTCTAGTTAATGCGGTTTAAAGTTTTTGACCAATTTTTCATCCCATACAAAATGTATGGAGCTTCAAAATCAACCCCATTTTCTCTGATTTATTGTAATTTTTCCAATCTTAAAAAGTTCCAAAAAGCTTGAAATCTGAAGAATTTTAGGATATGATCAACACAAAATCGACAAAATGGTCACTTACACCGCTTTGATTTTGGGCCCCTCAATTTACATTTCTCTAGGTTCTCTAGGTTCTAATAAAAATTCACGCAAGAATTTCTCCAGAAAAACATCCAGAAATTCCTGCAAAAAATCTTCCAGAGACTATAAGCATTTCACCAGGTATGTCTGCAAGAACTCTTTAAGAAAAAACATACACAGATTGCTCCAGAAATACTTTTAAAAAAATCTTCCAGGAATTTTTTAGGAAAACTTTCCTGGATTTTTACCGAAAGTTTCTCAATAAAGTTTTCTAGGAATTCCACCAACGGTTTCTCGTGTAGTTTCTCCAGCAAGTACTTCAGAAATTTTCTGCAAGGATTTTTTCAAGAATTTCCCTGGGAGTTCTTCAGATATTTCTCTACAGATTCATTCAATAACACTTTCTGAAATTTCTACAAGGATATCACAGGAGATTTCGTCAGAAATTCCTTTAGAGATTTTTTCAGAAATTCCTGTTCGGATTCTTTCCAAAATATCTCTAAGACTAATACCAAGTTTTAGTAATTTCTACATAGTTTTCAAAAGGTTTTTCATTGAGTTTTTTTTAGAAACTCACCTAATATTTTCCCCTAATCCTGCAGAGATTCATCCAGAAGCTTCTTCCAAGAGTTCCTTGTGAAATTCCTGCAAGATTTTTATAAAGAGTGTTCCTGCGTCACACACTGGGGCAGAACGCAGTTATGGACAGACAAAACCTCTAGTGCTTTGGATATCCATCCTAGAGGTTTGGTGTCTTTAGAGAAGTATCTTGTAAGAGTTTTGACTAAAACCTGGTGACTCAATAATTGATCTAGATAAGTTACAACTGATCTAGATCAGTTTTAGATTTTTATAGAAGCGTCATAGAAGAAAACTTTCTTCTGCAAAGTTGTTCATTGAGTGTAGAATTAGCAACTAGTTAAAATACACAAAAATAAAAACAAAAAAAAAAAAAAAGTTGTTCATTCTGATATTTTTGATATTTCTTCCGAAGATACTTATACTCTATAATGCACACGAAAGCCACAGTGGGCTACTTTACTGAAAAAGTCGAAAAAATCGATTTTGATCAATATTTTGAAGTAAAAAAATCAGAAAAAATTTCGAACGTTAGGTTAGCAAAAATATATAAGAAAAAGATTATTCCATAACAAAAACTTACATAATCACGGAAATTGGAGGTTTTTCTTACTTAAATAACAAAAAAAAGGTGATTTACAATTTATTTGATAACTCGTGAAGCAGCAGGCGAAGGCAGCTAATTTTTTGGCCAAAACATGTCAATACCACTAGCATCGATACAGTGGGGAAAGAAAAGTGGGGTAACTCGGGGCTTTTGCTATATACAAGTATGAAATCATCTCTAAAATAAATGAAAATTAGCAATTGAGGCCAATTTTTTGAAATCCTAACATGATGTAAAACAATTTTTCGATTATTTCTTAATGCAGCATGCCTGGAGAATGTTTGTGATGAAGCACATTTATAATAAAATTGGTTTGGCGCTTTTCAGGTCAATAAGTTCCTTATGAATGTATATCTAGATTTTTATTGAGAGGGACCTCAAGTAATAATATTGTTGTATCTATATACTCATATAATAGCGGAAGGTGGTGAAACTCATTTTATGTGTTCGACTATCTTAGAACATATGCCTGATAAACGTAGCGAGAGAGCAATGGAACATATTTTTTGCTGCAATTCACAGATTGAAATTATCGTAAAATATATTATATACTGATAATTCATTTAATTTAATCTATGTTTATGAATATATGCCCAATAACCAAATCTGATATTTGTTAAATCAGTAATAGCAGTAAGCGCACATACAATTATTTGGTATTTATTTGTTTGTCAAGACGTAGGGTCCAAATCAATAAAAATAACATATCTAGATACACATTCACATGGCATATACTGGCCGGAGCAGCACTAAATATGTATTTATTGTATTCATGTTTTATAACAGTAATTACCCAGACATGTTACATTAAAAAACAATCGGAAAATTGCTTTACATCATGTTTGGAGTTCAAAAAATTGATCTTAATGGTCAGTTTTCATTTATTTTCGTTGTGATTTCATACTAGTATATAGCAAAAACCCCGAGTTACCCTTACTTTTCTTTCCCCACTGTATCGATGCTAGTGATATTGACATGTTTTAGCCAAAAAATAAGCTGCCTTCGCCTGCTGCTTCATGAGTTATCAAATAAATTGTAAATCACCTTTTTTTTGTTATTTTAATAAGAAAAACCTCCAATTTCCGTGATTATGTAAGTTTTTGTTATGGAATAATCTTTTTCCTATATATTTTTGCTAAACTAACGTTCGAAATTTTTTTTCTAATTTTTTTACTTCAAAATATTGAGCAAAATCGATTTTCTTAAACTTTTTCAGTAAAGTAGCCCACTGTACCTTTCGTGTGCATTATAGAGTATAAGTGTCTTCATTAGAAATGTCAAAAATATCAGAATGAAGAACTTTGCAGAAGAAAGTTTTCTTCTATGTCGCTTCTATAAAAAGCTAAAACTGATCTAGATCAGTTGCAACTTATCTAGATCAATTATTGAGTCACTAGGTTTTAGTCAAAACTCTTACAAGACACTTCTCAAAAGACACCAAACCTCTAGGATGGATATCCAAAGCACTAGAGGTTTTGTCTGTCCATAACTGCGTTCTGCCCCAGTGTGCGTCAGTGATATTCCTCCCGAATTTCTTGCAGGAATTGTTACAGATATTCTCCTAGCAGTTTTTCCAGACGTATATCTAACTATTACAGGGAGAAAACTTGAAAGAGTCTCTAAAGAAATCCCTTGAAAAACTTTTGGTGACACCTTTGGAGATTCCCAGAAGCAATTCTTGAAATTTCTGGACGAAAATTCCTGAAACAGTTTTTTGGACAGTACCTAAACAAACTTTTTTTACGATACCCTCTTAAATCTTCGATAAAATTATGAAAAACTTCTGCAGCAACTCTGGAAGTAATTCCAAGGAAACAACTGATTGATCAATTTCTGAGGGTTTTACTTAAGATATCTGTAGATGAATTTCTGTTGATATATCTTTAAAAATTTTGGTAGAAACTGCAGGCAAAGGTACTGAAGGAATTCTTGAAGAATTTTTCATAATAATTTGTAACAAAATTTCTGAAGGGATTTGTACACCAAAATTTCCAATGAAGTACCTAAAAAATTCTGGAGGAAATCCTGGAGAAATTCTTTAAAAAACCACTAAAAGAATTTCTGAAAAAAAATTGTTGATTCTTTTCTGGAATTTTTGAAAGAACACCTGAAAGAACTGAAGAATCCTCTGTAAATATTAAAAAAACGTCTGAATAAATCCTAATCAATCCCTGCGGAACTTCAGAAGTTTCCCTCAGAAACCCTTGCAGAAATTCTAGAAGAACCTATTGGGAATTTTCTCGAGGAATCGCTAAATAAGTGCCTGAGAATTGCATTTTTTGTAGAAACCTCCCAATTATTACTTTAAGAAATGTTTCTCAAAGTAGCGATGTGAGGCTGCAAGCTGAAGAATATTTGATTTACTTGAATTGAAACTATACTTCAACTCTTGTTCGCCCAGAAATGGGAATCTATTTAACCAACAACCGGTCTAGAAGCTTAGGAAATTTACAGTTTATTCAATGATCATACTGCGGTTGTGCAGCTATGTTACAACGTTTAAACCATCAGCATATTAGAAACTCTTTTATAACTTTTCTTAAACTAAGTTGTATGATGCTTTGTTGTTTAAATGCTTAAGAAATGTTCAAGAAACAATTATTGCAAATTAGCAGCTAGATTCATGCTTCGACAATTATTCCACTCTAATACAATAAAAACATGTTGAACAACGTTTCACTGAAAATTGTATATACCACATACAGATTCTTTTCTATTTATAGATCTGATTGAACAAAGATTACCAAGAAAGTTTCTTAAACGTTTTTTTTTTCAATGTGATTGTATCAATAAAATAGCAAAAGTGAACTAACTTCTTTCATTTTTTTCGTTTGTTTGCAAACTGAAATGACTCTATTTTCCTACAATACTATATTTCAATCATATTTTTTATGAAACACACAACATTGACAAGATTCGAAGTCGGGACCTATTGATTCATAGTCGTCTGCATCCGCACTACTCCAATCAGGATCACATGAGGCAGACGTTTTTAAACTGTATTTATATGCTTAATGTCTGAGTCGAATACGTTATCGTACATGCGTTGCTTAAATATTGCTTAAGTATGTCTATTCGACTAATCGTCTACAGGTTGATCAATACTTGTATAATTGCAACCACAACTAATTGATAGTGCCAACCTCGGTGCCAATTAAAGGAGCCGCTGAAGCTGATGCTGCTTCTGGTGTTGAAGTCGACAGTCTCGATTTTGGTGGAGAAAAAGTGAGTCAGAATATTGTTCAGTATAATTCAGATAGTGTTTAAAGCTGCTGCTGGAGGTTTATTTGAAGTGCAAGGCTATGCTGCCACGGATGCACCTAATCAGCTACTAATCAGCTATCATATATACAAAAGTAAACATGATGAACAGTAGCAATTAAGTGACACTTTTCCACTGCTGTTCAAACGATGTTGTTTAAAAGTTTAACATTATTCTAAAGAATGCTATTTTCATTATACTGTTCAACAATATTAGTGTAGCTGAATGTGATAACTAAGCAAGTGTTATTACACTTTGTTTAAACTACTTGTTCCATTGTGCATCATAAGTGGAATAATGGCATCTTACGTGGTGGAAACAACTAGTGTTCAATCATTATTACAACACTATTAAGCGATTGATAGAAAGTTTTAAACAACTTTCTTCAAACTACTGTTCGATTAGTTGTTCAATTGAGAGAAAAATGTTGATCAAAAGTGCTGTTTTCGCTGTATGCAAAGTTTATTCAAAACTTTGTTCAACACATGCACTTGTTCAACTGCCGGCGCTCTTGCGGAGCTCCTTTAAACAGACATGTTTATCAATGACTCCTATTTGTTTCTTGGGCTTTGAGGAATTTGTGGGGAAACCCTTTGAGAAATTCCTGGAAAAATTGCTTTAGAACATTCTAAATGAATTCCGGCAGAAATTCCAAAGAAAAACACCTAGAGAAAATTCTAATAATATTCCTGGAAGAATATCCCACATTTTAAGAAATACATGCAAGAGCTTATGTAGCAATCCTTGAAGTAAAATCTCAGTAGGAATTTCTTCAGAAACCCGAGGACTAGTTTTAAAACAAATCTTTTGAGAAATTTCTTGAGAAAATCCTGAAGAATACCCAAGGAAAATTTCGGAAAGAACGCCTAAAAGAATTGCTAAAGGAATTCCTGGAAAAAAAAAATCAAAGATATAAAAGGGTGGGAATGAAGGGATTCCTGGAGGAGTTTCTGGAACAATGCGCGCTAAAATCATTATAGGAAATCCTCCGAAAATCTACTTCCTAGGAAACTTCCGGAATTCTGGTGATGTCCCTGTAGTTTCGTGTTCACTTCTCGGAGGAATATTTAGAAGAATTTTTGCTGAACTCATTTAAGGAATTCTCGCAAGAATGCTACTTTCACGATTATTCGAAATTGCGAATAGAGGATATCTGCACCATATATATTTTAACTGATGTTGTCGGCATCTGGAGCGCCTTTCAACAAAAAAAAATTCTAGATTTTTCCCTTGCTTTGTCTCTTTGGACGGCTAAGACTGCTCACAGTTCAGCTCGCCATTATTCCAGTTTTATCTAAACCAGCACAGCCGTTGATCAAAACATAACACAGCGCAACATTTTTTTGTCTCAAGAGCAAACTTATGTGTATCCGAATAATTTTGGGCCGCTGAATCCGAATCCGGGCTCAGATATGCTCTAACACGTCACAATTTTGAGCTATACCTCAATTTATGGGGCAAAATATGCGATTTTGGGCTTTTTTGACTGCAAGGCATTAAGCAAGGCAGTATTTTTTTTAAGTAATCAAAAGGTTAATTGGTCAATTAACATCTAAATTAACGACTCATGCAAATCATTTCGTTTTACCTAATCAAATTTGATAGAATTAAGCATTTTATGTTAGTATGAAAACTTGCATGCAACTTATGGAGGGTGACTTGTATGGGAAATATCGTACCTAACATAAATCGCCTAAAACTATCAAATTGGATTTAGTTAAACGAAATATTTTGCATGAATCGTTAATTTAGATGTTAATTGACCAATTAACCTTTTGATTGCTTAAAAAAAAATCAATGGCTTGCAGTCAAAAAAGCCCAAAATCGCATATTTTGCTCTATAAATTGAGGTATAGCTCAAAATTGTGACGTGTTAGAGCACATCTGAGCCCGGATTCGGATTCAGCGGCCCAAAATCCTTCAGAGACACATAAGTTTGCTCTTGAGACAGACAAAAGGTTAATTTTTTTTACGCTGTGTAATTGACGATCAAAAGCAAAGCTAAATTGCGCAGGTAGCGCTTTTCTAAAACAGTAAATTACAAACCCTAGACTTAATAACTGATGATACAAATGGAAGAAAAGTGAAATTATTGCAGATTCTGATAACTTTCATACAATATATTGACCAGAAATATGTTATTTTTGCTTTCAAATTTGAAAATTTTTCGTTACCTAACCTCAAATTTGATCGCCAATAAACAATACAAAAACGGATTTGCAGCGTTTCTCAGGATCGTTCGGTTGTCGATATTAGGACTTTTTTCATCTTAAGTCATTGAAATATTCACAGTTGTTTGGAAAAAAATGATTAAGTACAGGTCACTAGATACATGGTAGAATGCAGTGATCATTGTTTTGGTTATCAGCAAGAAACTGAATTTTAATCTAAAAAAAGAATAATATTTTGCTGAATGATTCAACTTTAACTCCTACAATTGGATGACTGTATATTTTAGATTGTTTTCAGTTCTAACATGGTTATAAATTTTAGTGTGTAAATACACTATATACTTGAAGTATTAATATCCACACGACACCCAAGTTTTCTTGTAAGATGGATTTAAAAGTGTTTTCGTTTTCTCTTAATTCAAAATCCAATAACACCATCATTAGCACGCTCACCCTATAAATTGTTTTCCAAACTTCTACCCCCTACACCGATCTCAGCTGACAAAATGTCACTAATCCGTTCGGTTAGGAAACTTGATATCTCTTCTGCTCTTCCTCAGTTTCCAAGCACTCGACACGGTCCGCACCCACCACCAGTCAGATGGGGCAGGAGAATTTACGACATCGGATATGTCGCGAACAGTTTTCGACAATTTAACAATAGAAAGATGAAAACAAATAAAATATGACACATATGCCTGGGTGGGTGGGACCACCGCACCGCCGCTCCGTTACGACGGCGATGTTGAAGCGATGACGACGGTGACGATGATAAAGATGGGCCACGGAAAATTTCACCCGGTCATAAATTGGAAACGGACGTGATTGGAATGTAAGCCGTGGCGTGGCGTGTGGATGGGAAGATATTGTTTCAAGTGCCTATAAGTGTTTTCTGGACGGCTTCTGGTGTGAGAAATGGATTCGGGGATATGGGTGAACATCTGCTGTCAACCGGAAATGGTCACGGGGGCGTGAGGGTGTGTGCTGTGAATGTGGCACTCCAAGGAATTTTACGGATCTGACGAGATATTGATGACATCAAGACCATGTTGAGGGTGACGAATTTGAGTCCCGGTCGGTTTAGAAACTTTTCGTAATTGCAATTTCCTTGAGTTTCCTCAAAAGCAGGTTGTATCCCCGTTGGGAGCTAGGAAGAAGAAAATAAGATGACTTTGCATTTAATTTAATATAAGTTCATTCCACTTATTAAAATTTCGCCAATAATTTACTGCACTTCAAGTGTTTTATATTGTGAGCTCGTTCCACGAAACTATTTTTTGCAGTAGGTAACGAAATTTCTGTGGAAAATAACGAAATTATTAGGATTTTTTTTCACATTGAGATGAAACATATTTAGTTTTATCTATTTTCGCATTTCGTTTTCATTATTTGCGATTTGTGTGTACCTCTCACTCACACACCAGCCACTCATTCTCGTCCACTCGAAATCGTCCACTTGGTTGCAGAACGTACTTCAAACCGTCCTTGAAAGCAACCAGTTCATCCTCGGTATCCAACGCTGCATCGACGTTTGCCGGTAATCCCATATCCCTCATCCTGGCAGGATACTCCGAACCGACGCGCCTTTTGCTCACATCGTACACCCAGTATTGGCCACCTTTCAGTGCAAATATATCTCCATCATCATCACTCATCAACGCGTCGATATTGCTTGGCAACCCGCGGAAGCCCTCGCTGATCAACCTTGGGTGACCCGCATTCAGCCGACCGTCTGCAAATCGCCAATACTTGTTACCCTTGAAGAAGTAGCTTCGTCCGTCTCCGTATCTTAGCGCGGCATCAATATTTCCTGTATGAAAAGATTCCAGAAATTTAAAGTTGCAAACATATATCGGTCCGGTCCAACAACAAACCTGGAAGTCCCGGCCATTTTGAGGATATCAACCGCCCAACGGGACGTTTCTCGTTCACGTTGTAATAGAAGTTCCCCGAGAAAACGTACAGATTTCCGTCCGATTCTTGAATCGCTGCATCGATTTTCTCCAAGGAACATAACTTGGGAGCTTCACTACCCATGGACCTTCCGCCTCTTCGAACTCCGTACATTTCTTGGATACTCTGGAATCGATCAAGTTTAAAAAATGATGTCGTACTACAACATGATTTCTAGTGCAACCTTAATGTCGATTGGCTGAGGCTCAGTAAACCGGTTGCTCTCGGTAGGATGCATAAGCGAGGTCTTCGATCTCGAATGCTCCAGACCCAGCGAGTGTCCGATCTCATGCATTGCCGTATCTAGGAAGTCTTCCAACGTAACATCCTCGTCGTTGAAGAAGTACCTGGTATGGAAGTGAATATCACCAACTTCTGGGAAAAAGGCATGGGCCAGAGTGTTTGCATCATCAAACGTACACCGGCTGCCACGTTTCTTGTGCAGTCGGCCCCCAAAATTGATCTCGATATCGGCATCCACACCATCCACCTCCACAAAGTCCAAATTCGTCACCTTACTCCACTCGTTAAATGCCTTCTTGAGCATCGACTGAATGGGAGCTGCGCGCTTCCCACGTGGAAAGTTCTCGATACTGTAGCTGATCACGTTTTTACTCCACTTTCGAACACCTGTTTTGAGCTTTGCACTCTTCTTCGAACCGCAGTGTGGCCTTCCGATAGCCAGCTTGGTCTCATCGTCCAAAACACCCGTCACCGGGATATCGTTGTCATGCTGGAAAATCCGGATGATCTCGCTCAAAGCCAGTTCCGAAGAATCCGGCATCCTGTGGAGGTCGATGTCATCCTCCTCGATATCGTTATAACCCAGGTCACGCAGGACCACCTTGAAAACACCAGAATTTATTGATTCTTGAAGAAAATGAACACCTTTAATCATCTTACTTCAGCGTCTAGCTCGGAAACATCTGGAATCAGCAGAACTTCCGCAGGATCAGGTAAAACTCGAACTCGTCTGGAGGCTTTCTTCCTACTCAATTTGGAAACTTTTGGATCTGGGGAAGTTGTGGCGGGAACTGCTTCAACATTCAAGTGCGTAAACTCACAACAAATCAGCAGTAAACAAACTGTCACTGATGATCGTCCGACGAGGATCATGTCTTCGCACCGATCGCTTCCGAGTGTGTCAGTAAACCACAACGCAACGATTGCAACTGAGCACGCAAAGATAAGGTTCGTTTCTGATTTTCCCACTGACTGGTTTAAGGTCAACCCAACCAGACGGATTGATAACGAGGGAATGGGCAATTCATAGTCGGAGAGGAATGATTCGACTTTGTATTGCAAACAATTGCGAGTTTGTTTATGATTCACATTGCATAACAAATAAACCCACATAATTTACGAACGGCTTTCTGTCTTATAAATAGACTAACACCATCTGGTAAAAACTGTAGTCCTTACTAAACATAAAAATGTGGCTTATAGCAACTTTGGTGCTGAATGATATGTTACCGTTTGTAACAGTAAGTCTGTGTATTTGTGTTAATTTGTTTATTCTATTTGTACAAAAAATCTATATGTTGCATGTCTCCGGATTATTTATTCAAAAATATAAATTAGCCTAATGCCATAAAAATACCCCTACACTTATTCACACAAACTCACCACACTACAATAAAAAGCACCAATGAAATAGTTTCAGTTCAGTGGAAAAGGGGAAGTTAAAAGGGAAATATGGAAAAGGAGAAGATGGCTATTGAACGATAGGTGGATTAGGCAGCGTAGAAGGAATGATTCGATCTATTTCTCGAGACGACTTCATTCGAAAAAGACGTTAGAAACACTGGAAAAGAAAAGTTAGAAATGTTAGTTGGAAGTTAAAAGTTACCAAATTATTTTGGAGTTAAACGTGGAGAATCAGGTATGGCAAAATTCAGTGAGGAAGTGGAAGATTTCTAGGAAGCTATGGTGGCATTTTTCCTAACTAGCTTTTATCCAAAACCCGCTTCTTATCCAGCATCACGGATAGAGCCGGTGACCCGGAGTTTCCGGACGTGCCAAAGTGGACCATTGGGCTAGGTCAAAGTACCCGAGAGTTTGCTGAGAGCCCCGCCATCGTGAAGATCGAAAACGCGAGGTTTTTGGAAACCTAACCTCGCCGGTCCTCAAACCAACTGTGAAGCCAAGTTTGGAGTCGATTTGGACCCCACGGAGTACTACCGATACCTACGTGGCACAGTGGGATCATTCTGAAAAAAGACGATCAAAACCTCTAAGAGCCGTTAGATGACATTTTAGCATATAGGTGTCTTTGGAAGATATGTTCAGAAAAATCTTCTCTATTTTTATGCATATTCACTGTATGGTAAAACTGTAGGGTGAACCCGAGCAAAAAAATATTTTTTCAAAATAATTTTTTAGAGGGTAGATGGCTTCAGCAAAGTTGTAGAACAAGTAATTTCAAGTAACTTTGCTGAAGACACCATATAGCTTGGACTTCATTTTTAGGGAGAAAGAATGAAAGTTTGAAAAATAACCTCAAAATCAGTTTTTTGAAATTTTCCATGATTATATCGTAAAATTTCAACGTGATATGTTCTACAAGTTTGTAGGTACTACTGGAATACACTACCTTGCCGAAGACACCAACTCTGTAAAATTGAAAATTGCTCCAGTAAACCAATTTTATGAAAATTTTTCACTATTTTCACTATTGAATATTTTTTGAATAGGCACTTTTTTGGCAGCCGTGCTATCAAAATTTCAATGCTTTATCATGTCCAGAATTGACCAAAAGTGACTTAACAATCGGGTCCGATAAAGCACTTTGATTTCTGATGCTATTTTAATAGTCATTTTTCAAAGAAAATATTCACAAATTTCATACAAATCATTTAATACAAACTGAAAACTCACGAAAACTTTTCGACATTAATATTAATATCAAAATATTATTCTTGTTGAAATAGTCTACATTTCTAACACTGTGGTTGACTTTACATTGAATACCCAACAAAAAATATCGCTTTTTAAATTTTTAGATGAGTTAAAAACTCACTATTGAATATTTTTTGACTAGGCACTTTTTGGCAGCCGTGCTGTCAAAATTTCTATGGTTCATTATGTACAGAATAGACCAAAATTGACTTAACAATCGGGTTTGATAAGGCACTTTGATATCTGAAGCTTTTTAATAGTAATTTTCAAAGAAAATATTCACAAGTCTCATACAACCTTTCGATATTATTTTTAGCTCATCCAAGTAGTAATTCTGAATAAAAAAAAACAAGTTAAATAAATGTAGACTATTTCAACTGTCATTTATTTTGAACTACAAATTTTGAAAGAGGGAAAAGCCTCTTTGAGTGATTTCCTCATCTACGAAATCTTTCTCAAAAAGGCACCAAACCTTTTTATCTTTTAAAAAAATCGTTATAATATAAACTTAAAACTAAAGGCTCCTCCGGAAAAGTATCCATAATCGATCCGTGATCTTGATGCGGATTTTCCAAGGGATTACCCAAGGTAATATGATGAAGGAGTTTTGAAAATCATGGACAGGAATCGACCGAACGGACGCAGTTCTTGAAAACTGGAAAAAAAAAATTTTAAAGAGTATCAAACAGCATAACTAATTTCAATAAAATATCTGCTAAGAATTTTCATCATGACGTAAGATTTACAACCTAGAATATCTCTAACAGATACTGGCTATTTCAATGTGATAACAATGTTTCACTCGTTTTATTTAATTTTTTTAATTTTCAATACAAAACTTGTAGAGGCATTCATTATATTTTCGCCTTTTTAGTTTTTTAACCGAAGCTATAATGTTAACATAGCAAATGAAAAAAAATGTTATCATTGTTTTAGTTGATTGATTAATGTATGTATTTTAACATAAACAAATGCATTGGGAATTACAATAAAAAATTAGATAAAAAACACAGTTTTTAATTGGTATTAAAAACTCATCTAAAAATTGAAAAAGCGATATTTTTTGTCGTATATTCAATGTAAAGTCAACCATAGTGTAAGAAATGTAGACTATTTCAACAAGAACACTATTTGGATTAACAAATATTAAAGTCGAAAAGTTTTCGTGAGTTTTCAGTTTGTATTAATTGATTTCTATGAAATTTGTGAATATTTTCTTTGAAAAATGATTATTAAAATAGCATCAGAAATCAAAGTGCCTTATCGGACCCGATTGTTAATCACTTTTGGTCTATTCTGGACAAGTGCCTATTCAAAAAATATTCAATAGTGAAAATAGTGAAAAATTTTCAAAAAAAATGGTTTACTGGAGCAATTTTCAATTTTACAGAGTTGGTGTCTTCAGCAAGATAGTGTATTCCAGTAGTATCTACAAACTTGTAGAACATATTACGTTGAAATTTTACGAAAGTTCAAAAAACTGATTTTGAGGTTGTTTTTTAAATTTTCATATTTTCTCCCAAAAAAATGAAGTCCAAACTATATGGTGTCTTCAGCAAAGATACTTGAAATTACTTGTTCTACAACTTTGCTGAAGACATCTACCCTTTAAAAAATTATTTTGAAAAAATATTTTTTTGCTCGGGTTCACCCTACAGTTTTACCATACAGTGAGTATGCATAAAAATAGAGACGATATTTCTGAACATATCTTTCAAAGACACCTTTATGCTAAAATGTCATCTAACGGCTCTTAGAGGTTTTGATCGTCTTTTTTCAGAATGATCCCACTGTGCGTGGTCTCCCCCAACGCTCGCCAACCGTCGTTGTCGCTGGTCCAACCCCCAGTCCGAGGCGAGTTCCCACCAAGCGCTCCCGCCAATTCTTCAGCAGTTCCCGGCCGGCCCTATAGGTATTTATTAAGAACTACAGAACACACACACACACCCACCTACACAGACTTGTAAATGCTAGGATAATAAAGCTGTAAAATTATAAATCACCAGCTTTTTTCCATTACACCCACATATCCGAGGTCTGATTAGCCGACTAGATTCCACTCCAGCCGACCTTGAGACCAGAGAGGTGCTCCAGATCGCGCTAGCCAGGCCTCACACGACAAGCAGTTGCTCTGCCAAGCTTGCCGAGGTCTTTTGTCCTTGTAGCACATGTGCTACCCTACCTACTAGTAACAGACAGTACCACTGCCATTAGAATTGTTAGTGCTCCTATAGGCTTAATCAGTTTCGCCAGAAAACCATGTTCGCGTAACTTTAAATCCATAAACAAATGGGATAGCTATAGCTATATATTGTTCCAAAATTAATAATTCGCTGGCTAAATGCAATGCAACTACTGCAATGAATGTAGGTAATAAGTCTATGATAGTTTGTGGGATTTGCAAATATATCAAAAGTCTTGAAAAGCTGGAATTTTGCAATAACTTTTAAGGTTCCAAGTGGTTCATTAGTCCTGGTTTCTTTGACGTTTTCGATATAGCGAAGTCAATGCAACTACGAATGAATCCAAACACTCCAGGAGAGTTTGGACGACTTGGAATTTTCCAAAATCATTAAACAATGCCTATTGATCTTCAAATAGGATCATTATATATGGTTCACACCCAAACCTCCACTTAAATACTTAAGTGATCACTGCTAACGGTGATATCACTTCGGCCGTGACTCAGGCTTCGCAGCAGATGTTAGGAACGTTTCTTGGTGCTGTCAGAAGTGCATCGGAAATGATAGTGATGGTTTTTTTTGCTACTGAAGTGAAAGAGCTCGACGCGGAGAAGGCGAAGCAGAAGCAGGAAATAGAGTAGTAGAAGATTTTGCGTCGGAAACGTCTGGAGATGAAGCAGGAGCTGTTCGAGATGAGCCAGCAACTGAAGAAACTCGATTACGAATAACGGCAGTTAGAGAAGAAGAGAAGATCTCCGAAGAAGAAGCCTATCAGAGGATACACGAGAAAATAAAGGCGGAGATGAAAGAGAAACTGAAGAGGAATACGAGAGCGGCCGATAGTGGTCTGGGTGAAGCTATTGGAGGCGGTGAAGTGGGAAGCTCGAGAAGCGGAAGAAGGAAGACGACGGAATCGAAGCAGATGAAGCCAGGGAAAGAACTCGGGAAGAAAAAGTCGAGGAATGAAAAGCCTGGAAAAGCGGATGCGATGGTAGCGAGCTTCGATGATCACAAACATGCGACTTCGAAAATTTCTCACAAGCTGACACTGATGCCGGTTGGAGGTTCATCGAATCTACCGGAGAGTTTTTCGATCGACGCCATTCGGACAATCAAGGGTTCCCTTACCCGAGATAATAAAGAAAACTAAGAAGATGAAAAAAGTGGCGCAAGTTTATGAGTCGGAAAGCACGAGCTCCGAAAAAGAAGAGTCCGCTGAAGAGGTGGAAGGCTGCGAAGAAGTTTCAACGAGGAAGAGGAGATGTTCCGCAGAGGAGGAAGAATACAGCGAAGAAGAAAGTTCGGATAGATTCGAAGAATAGAGAAAGCAAGAGAAGTCTATTCGGAAAAGCGAAACTGTCAAGGATGGGCTGAAGAATGTTTCCGATGTTTATCAGCAACTACGAGACGTCAACGAAGGCGTGCGACTTTTCCGGTGAGGAGAATTTGGCACGGCTACGGAGTGCCTGGAAGAAGAGGCCCTGGATACGGTGAGAAGCAGAATACTACTGCCAAAATCCGTCCCAAAGATCATCGAGACACTGCGTAAAGCCTGTATCCGCAATAATCGGGACACACAAGTACGGCAGTAACTCTGTACTGAATCAATAAAAATTGGCCAAAAGCTACTTGAGAGCTCTTTGATGTATGTTTATTATTTGTGCAAAATTTCATAAAAATCGATGCATTACTTTTAACTGTGGATGAGAAACAAACATACGTGGTTTTTAAGATTTTGTACAATTATCATCAATTTTCATTCGCATGCTAGATGGTTCTTTTCCGCTATAATTCAATGTTCTGTGAGAATAATTATGAAACTTCGTGAGCAGTTATGATACCTATAGAGACACTTTCTTGCAAAATTTCACCAACTTTTATCAATTGGATTGAAAGTTAATGGTGTTGATAGGGGATAGTGTTAGTGAAAATGTTCCGTGTTTTTTATGTGCGATGTTTGCCTATTCATAACTTTTGAATGTCTCTGCCAATTTTCATGAAATTTTCACAGAAGGTAGTTGATTATGTGTATATTATGCCTGCAAAATTTGATGATTATTGGTGTAGCACTTTCAACAACACAATCGAAGCAATAATGGGTGCTCACTAATTGTTGTCTGAAGGACTAAAATCACGGTGAGCCCCAATATATGTTTCGACTATAAAATTGTTGATAGTCCATCGATTTTTTTGAAATTTTGCCTATGCAAGTAAAGTAGATTGAGAGGATTGTGTACAAAATTTCAGCGATTTCCTTTATCAAATTCAAAAGTTACAGCGCTGACAAGCTAAACCAGGGGATGTACAAAATTCAATTGCTTGCGTTCTACTGTTTCATTGCTACAACAAAAGGTACTTCACCGATTCACATGAAATTTTGCAGGTGAAATGAACATACCTTAAGATATTATCAGGCAAAATTTGAGCAATTTTATTGTATCTATTGCAGAGTTACAGCCATATTTCTGTGTCCCGATTATTGCGGATACAGGCTTTATGCAGTACGGAAGGTCAGAGCGACTTCTCAAGATGCTGTGTCGAAGGTTCGAAACGCAGCGCCACCGAAAGCGGATCGGTTGACCAGTTTTATTAGCTTTGGAGTGATAGTTCAGCAGCTCGCCGATCACTTAGAAGCAACCGGGCAAACTATGCACTTGGTCGACCGGATGCTGCTCCAGGAGTTTACAAAGAAGCTACCGAATATCACCCAGCTGGAATGGGTGCGATGTCGCAAGCAGAGCAAAGTGGTGATGCTGCGGACGTATTCAACTACCTATCAAGAATCGTGAAGGACGCTAGCGAAGTTGCTGCGTATTGAGAATGAACCCCCCGTTCCGGAGATTTCGGGTCGAAGAAAGGATCGAAAAGGAGATCGTACGATGGTTCCGTGTACTCATACGATGTGGAAGAGTGTAGGAGTTCGAGCCTCCAGCTCGGAGAGCGATGGGAAGTTGTACAATGCAAGCTATGCCAACTGTGCCTGAATGAGCACGGTATCACCGGCTGCAGGCTAAGCTTCCACTGAAGCATCGAAGGCTGTGAGGAGCGCCGCAACCCGCTGCTTCATTTCGTCAGACCAGCTGCAGGACTGAACTGCAAAGTTCACCCTGCCCAGCCAAAGCCAACCGTGATATTCCGGATGATGTTTATGGCACAAATTTCCCAAATGGAGGAGAACGTGCCTCTGGAGCTGACCTACTGATACCGGATGATGCCCGTACTTTGCACTGCGGCAAATATTCTTATACGCTGGTCAAAAGCGCAATAGTCTAGGATTTCGAGACGTGACACAGCCATTCCGCGTGACTTGGACCGTCGGAGGTTCCCGGATCGAGAAAGACTCGCAGTGCGTGAGTTTCTTCTTCTTGGCGAGAGGATACGCACAACGTTTAGAAATCAAGAGTGCACACACAATGGAAAGTTTGAAGCTTTTGCAACACACGGTAGCTATTTGAGAAGCACTGCGGAAATACTTGCGTCGTGCATCTACAAGGCCTGCCGATCACCGACGACCAGCATACTGCTCCACAATTTCTGCTCAAGCTGAAGGACATTTACCTATATGCGCCTTGAATAGCGAACAGGTCGACCAGAGGAACCAATAGCAGTGAGATCGAAGCTAGGTTCGTGCAGCCCGGTGTCCCATCAGGAGCTACACAATCTTCGGAAGAGTCACTTTAGGTTGGAAAATCTCGGAATTACCATCGCCTTGCTTCCGGAGCCGGAAGAAGACAGCCCAAGAAACACACAAGGTTACAAAGCAGTCACGGCAGCGCATGTAAGTCACTGTAACTTAAGTGTCCCACACAATGCATACACAGCTAGTCGCGTTCGGTAATTTTTACCGAAATCTCAACTGCTGAGCGCTCGGTAATGGTTTTTACCGAAATTCTGTGAAAAATACCAAATTTCGGTAAAATGTTATCGTTTATCTGTCAAATTTTAACGAAGTTCGTTAAACTTCACCGAATTTTTCCAGGAAAAAACTTAACGGTTGAGATTTCGGTAAAATATTACCGAAGTCGGTGATTTTTTCTAAGTGTGTACGTTTGCGTGTGCGTGACAGTAGCTTGACACATTCCCCATGGGAAAACTGTCAAAAAAAAACGCAAACCTCGACGGAACGGACGCTATGTGTTCCAGGCTTTAATGCGCAACCCTTACATGCGCTGCCGTGACTGTTTTGTAACCACAGGGCCGGATTTACAAATGTGGGGGCCCGGGGCCCATTGGCGTAGCTAGGAGGGGTTCCAGGGGTGCCAGGCACCCCCTAGAACAAATTTGGCACCCCCTAGAATTTACAGGTGACTGTCAGTGTGATTTAAAACTTCACACAACAATTACAAGCTTTTATTAATGGAACATTTAACCAAAACTAAAGCACTCCCGAATTTACTTATGTACATTTTTACGTTTTGGATATTGGTAAGAACAATCAACAGACTTCTCCATGGATTCCTCCTAAAATACCTCTATCTATTCATACAGTAATTTTTTTAGGCTTCCTTTATGGATTCTTCCCGATATTTCTTCAATAAACTTCCGTTAGGATTCTCCAGGCAGTCTTGATGGGGTTTTGCATACTAGAAATTTCTGCAGAGATTGATCCAGCAATTTCTCTTAGAATTTCTTTGGAAATTCTTACTATGATACTTCTCGGAATTCTTCTAGGGATTTCTCTAAAAATTTCTATTGGGATTCCTTCAGGAGTTCCTGGTGGGATTATTCAAGACAATTTTCCTGGGATCCTTTCAGAAGTTCCGTCGGTGATTCTTCCAGGAATTCCTTTAGAGATGTTGTTCAGAGATTCTTTCAGAAATTTCTCATGGCATTCCTCCAGGAATTGTGGCTAGGATTCCTCAAGCAACTCATGCTGCGGTTCTTCCAGTAATTTCTCTAAGAACTCCCCCAAAAATTCTCACTGTAATACCTTCAGAAATTCTACTAAAGAAGTTCTTCCGGAAAATCTCCCAGGGATTCTTTCTGAAAATCTTTTCGGTGATTCTTCCAGTGATTTCTTCAAGGGTTTTTCCAGAAATTCCACAGGGGATTTCTCCAAGAACTTCTATTGACTTTTGTCCATAAATTCCAGCTGGAATTCTTCAAGCAATTCCTATTAGGACTCCTTCAGAAATACTTCTAGGAATTTCTCCTGGCATACTTACTTGCTGCAATACTTTCGGGAAATCTTCCTGGGATTTCTCCAGAAAATCTTCCTGCGATTCCATCAGGGATTCCTCCTTCTACTTCTACCGATCCTTTCTAGGATAACTGTAGATATTCCTCAACGAATTTGTTAGAGGAACTTCTCTTAGGATACCTCTGGTATTCCTGTTTCTAGGACTTCTCACAAAAATACTTCTATGATACCTCCCGGAATTCTAGGAATATTCCTCCAGATATTTCAGCTGGGATTCCCCAAGCAATTCGCGAAACTAACTGTGGTACTACAGAAATTATGCTACGGATTCTTCTAGCGCTTTCTCCTGGCTTTTTTACTGGGATCTTTCCAGGCAATCTCCCTAGAATTCTTTCAGAAATTCCTTTGGTTGTTCTACCAGGGATTTCTCCAAGGACTCATCCAGGAATTCCTTCAGAGATTTTATCCAAAGATTCCACCAGAAATTCATCATGGATTTCCTGCAGAAACTACTTTTGGCCTTCCTCCAAGAATACTTCAAACTCCCCCTGCGATTCTTCCAGCAATTCCTCCAAAAATTCTTACAATTATACGTTAAGAAATTCTTCTAGTGATTCCTATACGAATCAAATTCACCCGGGAAATCTTCCTGAGATTCCTTCAGAAATTCCTCCTGCTATTCCTTCAGGGCCTTCTCTATAGATTCTTCTAGAATATCTCTACCGGTCTTTGCAGGGACTTCTCTAGGTATTCCAAATATTTTTTCTTTGGATTCCCCTAGACATTCCTGATGGGGTTTCTCTAGAATTTCATGTATAGCTTCCTCCAGCAATTCCTCCTAGGATTTCTGCTGAGATTTATACAATGATAAAATCCAGAATGCTTCTTAGAATACCTCCTGAGACTTTTCCTTTGATATCTTCAGAAGCTCTCCAGTGATTCCTCCAAAATTTTTTATCCAAGAAATTTTATCCAAGGATTCTCTCATAAATTTCTCATGGAATTCCTCCAGGTACTCCTCTTGGCCTTCCTCCAGGCATTTCAGCTGGATTTCTCAAGCTATTCCTGCTGTGGTTCTTCCAGCAATTCCTTCTAGAACTCATCCAGAAACTCTTTTGGGATTCTTCTAAGAATTTCTCCAGGGATTACTTCAAAAAACTTGCTGGGATTATTCAAGGCAATCTTCCTAGGAGCCTTGCAAAAATACCTTCGATGTTTCCTCCTGAAAATCCTAAAGGATTTTTTTACATACTAGACACATCCAGAAATTCCTCTAGAATTGTTATTCATTAATTTCTCTAGAAAATAATCATGGTAATACTCCTGGAACTCCTCTTAGCCCTCTTCAAGGAATTCCAGCTGAATCCCAATAGCAATCTCTAGAGGAATCCCTAAACGAATTTCGAGAATATTTGGAATTTCCAGAGAAATCCTGTAATGAAGTCCTATAGGAATGTCCGGGGAAAACTTGTAATTAATTAGAAGGCACAGAATGTTGCTAATTGATTAATTGAGATTTGAATTTGTGTAAAAAAAAATGTTGGTGGGATTCAAACCCACGACTCCGCATTCGCTAAACCGCAGTATAGCTTTGAGGGTTCCTTCGGCATAGTTGTTTTTTTTTTGTAAAAAAAAATCTGCGGTACCTTCATTGGAATTTTATCAGAAATTTCTTAAGATTTTTTGTCCTATAATTTCAATGGCTATTTCTCTGAAATTTTTTCAGTTATTTCTTTCTCAGTTATTTTGAAAACTTCTCAGGCAATTTTATCGTATTTTTTGTAATTCTTTATGATTGAATTGTATTTATATTTATTGCTTCCGAAAATTGCTGAACTGGAAATTGAGACATCCTCAACTCGACTTACTCAAAGAAAATTCTATGAAACTCACGAAAAACTTCCTGACAAATTCCCAAAGAAATTGCCGGAAAAATGCCATTAAAATTACATTAAAACTCTCAAAGTTACCAAAGAATTCATCTAAGAATAACCAAAGAAATTCCTGAAGAAAATAATAATATATTCTATAAAAATTTCCACAAACATTCACAAAAAAACAAAGCAATTCTAAAACAAAATTCCGAAATCATCAAAAGAATTTCTTAAGAAAATTTAGAAAGAATTTTAAAAGTAATTGCCGTTTAATCACCGTGACAGAATTTTTAAAGTACCGCGATTTATGAAAGAATTTCCGAAGGAGTTTTCGAAGGAATACCGAATAGCATAGATAATAATAGTCCAAAAAATTGACGAAAATTAAAAAAAAAGTAGAATGGCTGCATCCATTCATTACGTAACGCTAAAATCGGCATTTTTCGACCCCCCTCACCCCTCCGTAACGCTTTTTTGTATGAAACCCCGAAATTTTTTGTATGGACCGTAACGCTCGACGATACTTCCCCTCCTCCCCCTAGAGCGTTACGTAATTTGTGGATGGCGCCAATGACTTGCCGAAGACATTTCCAAAAAAAATGTGAGGAAGATTTTAGAGTTATTGTCGAATGAATTACCAAAGGCTTCACTAAAGGAATCCCCAAAGCAATTGCCTGGAGAATTTTAAAAAGCAAATATCAATAGTATTGCTAAAATTAACAAAACAATGCTTGAAATACTACTAAAAAATTGGCGGAAATCCCGAGAAAATATTTTAAAGGATTTGCTAATGAAATAAAAAGCCAAAAACTCCTAATGGAATAGCCGAAGAAATTTCCCTATGAAAATTTCAAAGGATGCGTGAAAGGTGTTTAGTATCAAAGTTCAACCTAATAAATTCTTAAATAAATTGCCGAAAGGGATCCAAAGATATTACCGAAGAAATTTGCCATATCCAATGTAATTAATGAGAGAAATAAATTGCTAAACAATTTTCAAATAAATTGCCGGGAATATTCCCTGAAGAACTACCGAAACAATCTTTGCCGAAAGCATAAATTCCTTGTATCATACTCGATTATCCAAAATGTACGAAGTTGAAATTTTGACTTATTACTACAATGTTGGTTTTAAGTAAGTCAAAATTTCAGCTTCATATAGCTAAATCGGAATTTGGTGCGAGCATCAGACTCCCGAAGAAAAAAATCGAAGTTCGCTCGCTCCAAATTCCGGGCTTCAACTGGATTGATAATATGTTCGTGAAGCTTTAGAACGGAACTAAGGATAATCGAGTCCAAATTTTGTATGTGAAAACGTAATCTCACGGACCTGATTGTTTTCAATCTATAAAACAAAGGGGTTGTTGCTCAAACTGAAAATACAAATTCCATTTATTATACGCAATCAAGTTATCAAGTTTTCAAACATCACATGGCGGGGAAAGTGTTTAATCAGTACATGTACTTGTTGTTGTTGTTGCAATGGTTCGGATTTTCAAAAACAAAATGTTCTTTAAAATATGTATAGCGCGTTTAAATTTGCGGTCTGATTTTTCCCGCGACGCAATATATCATTACATATACAAAGAAATTGAGGGTGGATCGGTATTTCCTTTTACAAAAAAAAAAAAAAACAAAACAACCTGGAAGCCACTTAAACTGGCACCCCCTAGGCACCCCTTAGGAAAAAATCCTAGATACGCCAATGCCGGGGCCACTTTGTTGTGGGGGCCCCTTTTCCAGGGGTATATTTCTGCTTATTTATAATAAAAAAAAACTGAAAAATATCGATAATTCTTACAAAAAAGTACTAATGTCATTGTGGAAGTGGAAAAATTTAAAGCTAGGACAATTAGCTTAGCCAGGAAAAAAATGGTAAAATCAATCAGAACAGAGATCATGATAAAGAAATATAAAGTAAAATCGTTTTTTTTTTTTGCGGTTTTAGCCGTTTAGAGTTATTTATAATCCATATCAGAGTCTCTAGAGAAATGCCTAAACCAATTTATAGCGAAAATCTTTGAAAAATTTCTAGTAAATTTTGTAACGCAACGCAGTTTTTTGCGAGAACGCCCAAGAAAATGTCAAGTGGAATCCGTAGAGCAATCTCTTGAGGAGTTGCTGGTCGATTACCATGATTTTTTTTGCGGAACTTCAGCAGAAAAAGTTTTAACGCGCCTGCCAAAGGGTTCTCTGGCGACTTCCCGAAAAAAAAAACAACAAAAGTCTGAAATCAACTTCTGGGGAAACTTCATCGTGCAATAGAAATTCCGCTATTTTAGAAGGAATTCGAATAGAGACAGTTAAAGATTTGTTTGCGAAAACCCAGGGGATGTTTCTTATGTAATTACTGACTTCATTTCTTATAGAAAAACCTGTGAAACTTCTAGAAAACCTTTAATGGAAATTGCGAACGAAATATTAGCGAACGAAATGTTGATACTGGTATCAGACCATTAAGGGGTCGCACGGTCCACCTCTGGGTGTTTGACGCGGCCCAGGGTACTAACGCAGTGGAAGGTGTGCAATGGAGTATTAGTTTAATACAACGAAACAAAAATAAATCGAAAAGAGGCAAAGTCCCACCACGTTGCGGTAAAGCGAGTGGTCCCCGAAAGGGTGACTAACACTCCAACAGAGCCACGCTTGTGGTAGCAGCAAAAGCTAATACTCCATCGCACACACTCCCTAGGTTAAGGCTGCAGGGGCGGAGAGCATCGTTGTTGGAGAGAGAGAAATACGCACCCATCCCTATCTCCGGAGCCGACACCAAACTCGACCACGAAATCCACGGGAGTCCCGTGCAATAATTCGAACAAGAAGGACGTTCATCTCCAAGTCGCAAACGGTCGAAGTTAATATCGAATCGAGGAGTAATTCGTGACTAAGCCTATAGTAAAGACCACGGGACATCTGAGCCCAGAAAAGATCCAAGGATCTGGTTATGAATTTTAACCAAGAACCCCCCCCCCCCCCCCCCCCTTCGCGAGTGACGTTATAGTTCCCCGCGCGGCCCTAGTCGCAAACAGTGCGGTAACCAGCCCCCCTCATCGTATTTCTAGAGGGCAGGGATACGTGTTATTTTGTTGAAACCGCAGAGAAACAGCCAGGAGTGGCCGCAGGGTCGTTTAAGTGTCCGGCCGTACAAGAGGTCGAAAAATCGTTGGGGGTTGTGTAGAGGAAGAGCTGGGTTGGGCCAAGTGTGGGGCCAGCAGGCCCCAACCGAATCGTAACAGTGCAGACACTCGGTAGAACCATTATCACTGCCGGTTCAGCTCGCGGGACAACGTTAAGAGACCCGCCGGGTAAAAGTGTCTTAGTGATTCGCCGGTAGAACTAGAAGTGCGATCGAGAATCTCCGGCAGAACTGTTCAGTGCTACGGTCTATCGCCGGGTGACCTCAACGGCCCGGTTACGGTCCGGTTCGGCTTTAAGCAGAAGCGAAAGGTGGTAACGAGTTCGAAAGGCTATTTGGCGAAAGCTGGTGATGCGGTGTGCAGATGGGAGTGCGGTGATTCCGGGTTGGTTCGGTGATCCTGCGGTGCGTCGGTGTTCCTGCGGTGCGTCGGTGTCGCTGAGTGGCCCCAACGAGTGTGATCACAGTGCTTTTGCCAAATATGTAAATTGATCGGCAATAAAAGTTATAGCATGCTATTTAATTAAGCGTTTAAATCAAAATCAGTGTTAATAGTTATATTATTAGAGAAAGAAGATATTGTTTACAGGTAAAACCCACAAATTAGGAAGCTGACCGGTGAGTACACATTTGAGAACTGCTGTTTTTTAATTTCGTAGCATTGGCTAGACTCCGGTCGGTAACAATGTTTGCAAAACTTTCAAAGTTTTCTCAGATTCTGTTAGGATTACTTCACATATTTATTTTGCAAGACCCCCAAGAAATCTATGGATTTTGTCAGGAGTTTGCCATAAATAACATCCGAAGTGCAGAAATAAATGTTTCAAGAACTCAACCATATTATTCCAATAAACTTTCCGAATGCTACCGTAAAAAAATCCTACAATTCTTAACCGTGGAAAATTCTTCCAAAGTAAGTCCAGAGTTTTCGACAATAATGAAAACGAATATTGAGCAGGAACTTTTTAGCTCTACATTCTACAGAGTTTTATAGTTAATCCAGAGTTCAAGCGAAGTTTTTCTCCAGGATTTCGCTCTCTTGCTGCTCTCCTAAAACTGCTCTCCTAAAAACTTTAAAAACTATTTCGAACTTATTTTTGTTTCACATTTTTATTCGTGATGTGGGATTTTGTGGCGGCCCCTGAAATGTGAGGGCCCGGGGCCATGGCCCCCCTGGCCCTCCCTTAAATCCGGCCCTGTGTAACCATGTGTGCACGCTAAGAAAAAGTTACTCTAAAATGAGTAAGATTCACACAAAACAGAGCTAAACTGGAACAGCTCAAAAAATGAGTAATTTTATTTCCAGCGATAGCACTGGCCCAAGTGCAAAAATCCAAACAGTTTAAGCCGTATAATATTCTTCACATCGGCAAGAATATTATACAACCTAAATTGATGAGATTTTCGCACTTGGGCCAGCGCTATCGCTGGAAATAAAATTTACTCATTTTTGAGTTGTCCCACTTTAGCTCCAAAATGAGTGAATTTTCTGACCGTGTGTTCCTTGGGAGAAGTGCGAAGAAGGTTATGAGGATGATCAACGATCATTTTAAAAGACGGGTCTGCTGTTAAGGAAATGACGGCTTTAGAGCAGCTAACGTTGAACTGCAGTAAGGTGTGGCCACGGTGCTTCATTTACCGTTATTATCAAAAAAAATATACCATCAAAACCTGAAACGCCAATCTCTTTCTTCATCATTCCTACACCTCTGGACAAATTTTTAAAAAAATCGTTAGACGAAATTTTGAGTTACGCCCTTTTAAAGGGCCTAACCCCTAAAAAATCAGGGTTTCTATAGAAAAACATCATATTTTATAACAGAAGCATGTTTCTGCCATCAAAATTTGAAACGCCATTCTCTTTCTTTATCATTTCTACACCTCTGGACAAATTTTGAAAATAATCGTTAGACGAATTTTTGAGTTACGCCCTTTTAAAGGGCCTAACCCCTAAAAAATGAGGGTTTCTATAGAAAAACATCATATTTCATAACAGAAGCATGCTTCTGCCATCAAAATTTGAAACGCCATTCTCTTTCTTTATCATTCCTACACCTCTGCATAAATTTTGAAAGTTATCGTTGGACGAAATTTTGAGTTACGCCCTTTTAAAGGGCCTTACCCCTAAAAAAATAGGGGTTTCTATAGAATACCATCATATTTCATAACAGAAGTATGCTCCAAAGTCCAAAATAACGAACAGTATCATTAATAATGCTACAATTTGATACTATGTACTAATATTGAATGCCTTGTGTATAAAAATTAGCCATAACGCCAGTATAAGGGAAGTATTCTTTAACCTGTAGGATACAGACGTTGTTGGCTTCATTTACTATTATAGCCAGAACAATGTACAATGAAAAACATAAACGACAGTTCATTTACTTTTTCATTTATATAGTTAATGCACACCCATAAACTGAATTTAAAAATAATGTTGGTCAAATTCTCCAGTTACGCCCATTTGAAGGTCATAAGTACTTATAGTAGAATTATTATAAAACTTAGTTTCATTTAATCACGCTTATTCTTCGGTAACGTAGTTTAGCAGATAAATATAGAACTATCATTACAATTGATCATCTCAATCCTTAATTTTGTATGTTTATTAATTGAAAACAGCATTCACCAAAAAATCTAACGAATGAGATAGGCACATGCCATCGCTTGTTTTGTCTTTAAAAAAGCAATACAAAAAACTTACATCCCACGCTATGAATGGCAATTGATACAAACATGATTGCTCCCTACATGTTTGAAAATACTTCCCTTATATTAGCGTAATGGCCAATTTGTATACAAACATCAATACAAATAGCCAATATTAGCGCATAGTATCAAATTGTAGCATTATTAATAATACGTTTTATTATTTGGGACTTCAAGGCATGCTTTTGTTATGAAATATGATAATTTTCTAAAGAAACCCTGATTTTTTAGGGGCTTGGCCCTTTAGTAGGGCGTAGTCTAACTATTATTTTAAAAATTTGTTCAGAAGTGTAGGAAAGATAAAGAAGGAGCATGGCGTTTCAGGTTTTGATGGCAGAAGCATGCTTCTGTTATGAAATATGATGGTATTCTATAAAACCCCTATTTTTAGGGGTAAGGCCCTTTAAAAGGGCGTAACTCAAAATTTCGTCTAACGATTATTTTAAAAATTTATCCAGATGTGTAGGAATGATAAAGAAAGAGAATGGCGTTTCAAATTTTGTTGGAAGAAGCATGCTTCTGTTATGAAATATGATGATTTTCTATAGAAACCCTCATTTTTTAGGGGTTAGGCCCTTTAAAAGGGCGTAACTCAAAAATTCGTCTAACGATTATTTTCAAAATTTGTCCAGAGATGTAGAAATGATAAAGAAAGAGAATGGCGTTTCAAATTTTGATGGCAGAAACATGCTTCTGTTATAAAATATGATGTTTTTCTATAGAAACCCTGATTTTTTAGGGGTTAGGCCCTTTAAAAGGGCGTAACTCAAAATTTCGTCTAAAGATTTTTTAAAAAATTTGACCAGAGGTGTAGGAATGATGAAGAAAGAGAATGGCGTTTCAGGTTTTGATGGTATATTTTTTTTGATAATAACGGTAAATGAAGCACCGTGGTGGCACGTTCCGCTGAACATCGTCAGTAATACGAGCAAAAAGAAATGGAGCAGCTGGATCCAGAGGCGTCTTTGACACAAGCCAGGACGCGTACGGTGCCGTGACGTACATCCGCATTGAGACAGCCACCGGACCGGTATGTTTGCTGGTGAGGGCGACATGTGACCTTCCGGATCGGCATGATCCGCAGCTTAACGAGGCTTACAGAATGGGGATTGGAGTCGATGACATGCAACGTGGTAGAGGCATTGATGAAGTGAGAGAAAGTGAATAGCTCATGTTAAGGTAGTCCACGATTTCGTAATCCATGGTTCTGGTACCAGCCGGAGGAATGTTGGCAGGAGCAATACAGGGAAGTTCTACCGAAAAACTCCGTGCGTATTACTAGTTCTACTAGAACTACTAGAAACTACCGAAAAGATCCGTGCGTATTACTAGTTCCACGGCCGATGCTCAGCTCAGATGTTTACCCTGCAGAAGATTCCAGACAAATTCCGAGAGTACACCTTACAGACACACCATCTATTCATTGATTTTAAAGCATCGCTCACACCGAAAATAAATAAGCTTTGGAAAATAATGATTTTTTTGACAAAACTAATAAGGCTGGCATGTGAATCGCTGGATTGGTCAAAATTAAGTGTTCGTATCGCAGACTAAGCGTTCACCTCGTTTTTAACTTGAACAGATTGAGGCAGAATAATGCACACATAGACTTATCCAACATTACATTCGAAGAAACATTAGGAAATCGAACTCCTCGACTTTGCAGACGCTATTGATATCATCGGCAGTGAATGAAGCTTTTGTTCCTCTGAAGTAGTGAGAGAAAATGATAATAGGCTTCACAATAAACTCAATCAAGTTAAAGTATATGATTTCGGAAAGAAACAGAGACAGGTCTGGTGGTGTTGGTGATGAGATAGTGATTGAAATGGTTATTTTAGAAGTAGTAAAAGATGTTGTGGAAGTATTCTACTGTGGGATTGTAGTTACTCGACTGAATACATGTATACAAAAGAATAAGGTTGCTGTCATTCACAGGCATCGCATAATTAAATATGTGATTTTTCCCAATCCTATGATGGCAATACTTATCAGCAAAACAAGTGTATTACGTTGTTTGTAAATTCGGGCTGGGTGAACACTAATCAGTTGTATTCCATCACTATCAGCAGCATGATGGAGCTGTTGGCAGTGCTTGCCATTTTTCTGTGTGTGTTCAGTTTTAGTCTAGCATTCCCAACTATAAATCCTGAATCGATATTCATTCCGTTGGTTCACCGTGTGAGGGATGATGTTAGTGACGTTTTCCAAGCAGACTCAAACGAGTTTCCCACTGACCCTAGGGTGCCGCCAGTAGTTACGGATCAAGACGCTCAAGTAAGATTGTGTTGAAGATTATGGGTTTATGTTTTGACTGAAATACTTCTTTCAGGCTGTCTTGCAAGACTACGGATTCCTTAGTTCGGATGACATAATCAATCGATTGGATCAAACAACAGATAGTGCCAAGGATGCACTGAAAAGGTTTCAAAAGCAATTCAACCTCACAGAAAATGGAGCACTCGACGATGATACCAGGAGACTTATTTCGGCTCCTCGCTGTGGCGTAGCTGAACTCAACGCAATCGAAGACAAGTGGACAAAACGGGCATTGACATTCAAAATTAACAGCTTTCCGAGGAGCGTGCCACAAAGCGAGGCACGAAATTTGATAAATCAAGCTTTCAAAGAATGGACCAAGCACGTGCTACTAAATGTAACAGAAGTTAGTCGTGGAGAAGCCGATATCTATGTCAGTGACGAGCAAAAAATCCACGAAAACCGACTGGGCAGTGAATGTAGATTTACAACCAACACTACTCTTGCGCATGCCTTTTTTCCGGAAGTTGGAGATATTCACTATAACACTGACCGAAGCTATACATCAGAAGAATTCTTCAGTGCAACCATTCACGAAATCGGCCATACGCTGGGATTAGACCACTCTAACTCCAAAACGTCGATAATGTTTCCCTTCCACATTCGCTATCACACGGAAATCCCCGAGGAAGATCGTCGCGCTCTTCAGGCTCTCTATGGTGTTAGTCGCACCACAACAGCCATTCCAACTGTGCCACCCCGAACGGAAACCCCGGTCCCACCTCTATGTTCACTGCACAAATTCGATGCCATACTGAACGACGCTCGTGGCCAAACGTATGCTCTCGCAGGTGACTATTACTACCCACTTCGCGATCGGACACCCAGAGGGCGTCGAATTTCCTCAAAATGGCCAAAGTTACCGGGTAGCGTAGATGTCGCCTTCACCTATCGAAACAACAAAACATTCTTCTTCAAGCGCAATCGAGTATGGGTTTACGCGGACAACCAGCTGGAAGCCGGCTACCCGAAGCCAATCGAAGATGATTTCCCGGGACTTCCCGGCAACCTAGGTGCGGTATTTGTTACAAAACAGGGAAATCTGCTGGCTCTGAGGAAGAAACATTACTGGTTCTATAGTCCTCGGAAACGGCCCCAGATTGGCAAAGAGTTTCCTCGGTCGGTGTTCGATTTCCAAGGCATGCCGGTCAATGTAGATGCCGCGTTGCGCCATACCGACGGACTGGCGTACTTCTTCAAGGGTCGTAATTATCATATCTTGAACATGACGGACTACACGATGGGACCCGCTACACCGATGAAGCGGCGTTGGTTTGCGTGTTAGGATTTATATTGTACCCAACCCACCGTTTTAACACCGTGTTTTGGCATTTGCAAGCCTCCAGGTAATTCTTCGTTACATCATGAAACCTGACCTCGAAATGTTTGACAATTCTCAGGTCATGCAAGATAAAGACAAAACTGCCTTCTTCCACGCGGGTAGAGGTAAAATACTGACGATCAAAACGTGATATTGGTTGAATAAGAGATAAAAGATCTGAAAATAATATCTAAAATATGTTCCTGGAACATCTAGATCAATCGAATAGCTCGCTGCTATTGGTAATATTTTACAAAATCTAAACATGTTATGATGATGATGTTCCAGGAGTAAATTTTTGACATTAATTTCAGATCTTTCAGCTCTTATATCAATCAAACCAATATCACTTTCTGATCTTCATGTCAAAATATGCTATTATTGAGCTCTTTTCCTCTACCCGGGTACCAACATTGTTGCTGAACTTTTCTTGCTCATCTGTCAAAATGACCAAAGAATTTTGAGGTTACATTTATTGGTGTAATGAAGTATAGATAGATAAGCAGATAATATAGTATATTAAAACTTTTAGTGCATAGAAATTCGATTCCACAAAGCGTCAAACGCGATTGAGCTAAATACATACATGAAGAAGTGGAGGCAAGTCAGTTTTATACTTCTTTCGATGATGAATTTCGGATATCGTTTTATCCGATATTTTTGAAACATGCCGAACATTCCCAGCGTATTCTTCATTACACCAACAAAGCTAGCCATGAAAATGTTTGACACTTCTGAGGTCATTATGACAGATCACGCAAGGGCCCATATAGCCGAGGCGGTAAACGCACGGGTATTCAGCATGACCATGCTGAGGGTGACGGGTTCGATTCCCGGTCGGTCCAGGATCTTTTCGTAAAGGAAATTTCCTTGACTTCCTTGGGCATAGAGTATCTCGTGCCTGCCACACGATATACGCATGCAAAATGGTCATTGGCAGAGGAAGCTCTCAGTTAATAACTGTGGAAGTGCTCATAGAACACTAAGCTGAGAAGCAGGCTTTGTCCCAAATGAGGACGTTACGCCAAGAAGAGAGATAGAGATGACAGATCACGCACATGCACGAAAAAGACGGATCATATATTCTACTTTATTCTATATTATATTATATTATATTCTACTATATAATATAGTATATTATATTATACTATATTATATTCTACTTGTTGTCGTCCTTTTCATGCACATGTTATTTGTGTCAAAATGACCTGAGATCTGTCAGTCATTTTGAGGTTAGGTTCGTTGGTGTAGTAAAGAATCCGTCCAGCTTTGGACACCTTCTATATGCTGGGTTCGCAGTACAGTGCAGCGGATTCGTGGTTTCTTTTTCGTCGTCATACACAACGTACTCCTGCACACCGTCAGAGATCGTCCATAGCACACATCGCATGAAAACACCAGGTGCTTGCAAGTCCTCCTCGAGCTGGTATTCGTAGAAGGCCACCGGTCTTATTACCGTTTTGTACATTTGGTGAGAGGGCGAATCTATGCTATGCTATGCTATGCTATGCTATGCTATGCTATGCTATGCTATGCTATGCTATGCTATGCTATGCTATGCTATGCTATGCTATGCTATGCTATGCTATGCTATGCTATGCTATGCTATGCTATGCTATGCTATGCTATGCTATGCTATGCTATGCTATGCTATGCTATGCTATGCTATGCTATGCTATGCTATGCTATGCTATGCTATGCTATGCTATGCTATGCTATGCTATGCTATGCTATGCTATGCTATGCTATGCTATGCTATGCTATGCTATGCTATGCTATGCTATGCTATGCTATGCTATGCTATGCTATGCTATGCTATGCTATGCTATGCTATGCTATGCTATGCTATGCTATGCTATGCTATGCTATGCTATGCTATGCTATGCTATGCTATGCTATGCTATGCTATGCTATGCTATGCTATGCTATGCTATGCTATGCTATGCTATGCTATGCTATGCTATGCTATGCTATGCTATGCTATGCTATGCTATGCTATGCTATGCTATGCTATGCTATGCTATGCTATGCTATGCTATGCTATGCTATGCTATGCTATGCTATGCTATGCTATGCTATGCTATGCTATGCTATGCTATGCTATGCTATGCTATGCTATGCTATGCTATGCTATGCTATGCTATGCTATGCTATGCTATGCTATGCTAGATATTTCAATGGAAATTCTCACATCAATGTGCCCAAATATACCTCCATGAATTGATTAATACAGAAAATACAACTGTAATTCTTCCAAAGATTCTTGCATTGTTACTTATAGTGATTCAGGCAAGAATTCCCTCAGAGATTCCAGCAAGAGTTCATACAGAGATTAGTTCAGAGTTTTCTGCTGATATTTCTCCATGTATTACCCCAGAAATTCATGCCGCATTTCATCTTAGCATTTTTTTCCAAAAAAAATAATAAATTCCTCCGGAATCCTTTAAGAAATATCTCGATAGTTTTTTGGTAAGGATCTTTGCAAACGCTTATCCATCTCCAGGGTTTTTTTAATTAGGTCACAGATTTCTTTAAGAATACCTTCAGAAATTTCTCCTTGAATTGTAATTCAGGATTTCTCCAGCATTATTTAAAATACTATTTACGTGTAAAACAAAAAAATCTCCAAAAGTTTTCCTTTGAATTCCTGATTTTTTTGTCTAGGAATTTCTCCAAAGATTTCCCGACAGGTTTCTCCTGGTAGTTAAAAAACTCCTCCTGGGATTCTTTCAAAAATTTCCTTGGTATTTCTTCGGATATTCCTCCAGAGATATATTCAAAATCACTTCCTAAGATTTCTATAGGGATTCGCCTGAAGATTTCTTCAGAAATTTTATTATATGTTCTTTCAGACATTTATGCAGGGTTCCTGACATTCCTTTGATGACATATTTTTATCTCCAGAGACTTCTTCAAAATGCTTGAGGAACATCAGCAAAAAATTTCTTCAAAAGTTCTTCCATGGAGTTTTTTTTTTTATATTTTTTTTATAAAATTTCATAATAAATCCTGCATTGCTTCGGAAATTTTTCCCACGGTTTATTCAAAACTTCTTTGAGAAATTCCTTCAGCGATTTCTGCAGAGATTCCTGTAAGGATAGTTTTTAAATGGTCCTGCGGTTCCATTAGAAATATATCTTGGGAATCCTTCAGAGATACCCGCAGTTTTTTTTTTTTAGATATTCCTGCATGAATTTTTCAAAACGTCTTCCTGAAATTTCACAGAAACTACTGAATAATTTTTCAAGGACTCCCTGAAGTAATTTCTAAGAAATCCATGGTGGATTGTTTCATGAAATTTCTTAAGGACAGACTTGTTAGAATCCCAAAAAGGCCGCCACAATGGCCGACTTTGGCACTTACTCACAATTTCGAGGGCACACATCTCTTCGTAAACAAAATCAGCGCACCTGAGCTTCTTATTTTAAGCTTATTACAAGTGAGCATGGACAGAATAATAAAAGGCACTGTTGTTTGAAGCTTGCTTCTTGAGATTTGTGCGTCTGAAGTTCTGATGCACTGTTGAAGCCGGATTTCAAGACGTTTGTTTTTAAAACTTCTGGAGATATCAAAATCCTGATTTTTTTTGACATTCCTGAATAAAACTTTAAATATTAAATTAAATAAAGCTGTTTTATGGATGAATGCCTACCCAAGTAGCTTTCTGATGACCAATTGGTCATGTAGAGGTTTTAATAACCGTTAATAAGGCATACACCTTTTGTTTTAGTTCCATCATGATTGTAAGAGCCTTTTATAGCTTATTTAACTAAAAAATGCTACTTGGGTAGGAGAATACCTTAAGAAACACCATAAGATACCCCTGGATTTCAAGAAAAACCAATAATGAGAGACTTATGGAGGAACTCTGCAAGTGATCCCAAGGAAAAAATGCTTAAAGCAATTCTGGAGGGATTACTGAAAAAATCTGTAGAGGAATTTCTGAAGAAATATCTTAAAAATGACTGTTGAAAATGCAGATAAAAGTACTGATGGGATTCTTGAAGAATCCCTCAATAAATTTCTGTGGGATCCTTGGAGGATTTTCTGAATAAATCTTCGTTAGAACACCTAGAGATAGCGCTGAAGGTATTATCAGAAAAAAATATTACAGTTTCTAGAAAGCTTCGCACACAAAAATCCTAATGGAAATCCTGGAGATTAAATTATAAAAAAAACCTGGAGGAATTCTTTAGAGAACCATTGAAGAAATTATTTTTTTAGGAATCTTTGGAATTATACCTGGAAGGACTGATGAGCCTTCTGCAGGTATTTTTGGATAAATTTCTGTGAAAATGCAGGTTCTTTTAGATAAATTTCTGTGAAGATTTTGGATTAATTTCTGCAGGAGCTGTTGAGATAATCTTTGAAAAAAAAAATTGAAAGAATCAAGGCAAGAATCCCTGTGTGAAAATCCTATGCAACCAGGGAACTGTCAGAGAAACGCCTGGGGGAACTTCCATATAAATGTCCAAGAAAATCCTTAAATTAATGGAGTAATACCTGATGGATCTACTGGAGTAATTCATGCAATAATTTCTGAAAAAGTTTCTGAAAAAAAATTCTAAATTTGAAATGGAAACCTCGAGAGTAGACGTGTGCGCCGAAGCAGTTTTCACCGGCGGCTGCGGTTATAGTAATTTGAAGCAGCGGCGGCGGCGGCGGCGTGACCTTACTTTTTATTGTTTTAAGATGAGATACTACATCCAGTCATTAAAAAACGTCGATTCAAATTTATTTGTTTCCTGTACCTAAAGTACAATTTACAAAGGCTTAAACGCATGTAAATCAGAGGTTACAATAAAAACTATCCTCCTAAAAACTAAGCTATACATTTTAGAGATGAGGACGTTTACTAGGAAATTTATAAAGGATTCCACAAGATAGCAATTCACATCATCTCACGTGTCTTCAAAGGATAATATTTTCTAAAACTCATTTTAGACCAGTGCTGTTGGAATTCTGATAGGGTTCTTTTCAGGAATTCATCCAGGGATTTTTATAGGTGTTTTTGAGGAATTTCTCCAGAAAATACTCATTAGATTCTTCGGGAAGTTCCTCCAAGGAGCTTTCTAGAAGATCCTCAGATATTCCTCCACGGGTGGGATTGTAAACTTCTCTAGATAATCATAGAATCCTGTCTTCAGAGATTCTTTCAGTTTTTTTTTTCGGTGACCCCTAAAAATCTCTTCAAAGATTATTTCAGGAGATCTTTTAGGTCACTTCAGATTTTTTTTATTATTATTCTACAGGAATATCTCAAGAAATTCTTCTTGGAATTACTCCCAGCATAATCCAGTTGTTCAGGAATTGCTTTACAGATTCCTCGAAAAAAACTTTTTTTTTTTTGGCGATTCCTTCACGAATACTCCACAAGTTCCTCTAGGGAAAATGTATTAGAAAATTTTATCCACTAATACCATTCTAACATTGTGCAAGAAATTCTTTCAAGAATCCAGAAGTATGTATCAAGAATCCAGGAGTTTCTTCTAGGGTTTGCTTCAAATCATCCTTCAAAAATTTATTTGGAGGTTTATACAAGAATTCCTCTAGTACCTTTGTCTGCAATTTCCCGGATTCCCGGAGAATTTCTTTCAAGGATTCCTCCAGAAACTCCTTCATGATTTAATTTAGAAATTCCACAAGGATGTCCTTCAGAAATACCATAAAAGAGATTTTCATAGAAACTTCTCTAAGATTTTCTACCTTAAATTTTCCAAAACCTTCTCATAAAATTCTTCTACAAGTTCCTCCAATGCCATCTCAGGAGTTTTTTTCCTCTGTGTCCAATTAACTGAACTTTTGTGGCGAGTTTCAGGAGTTCCTCCAGGTATTCCCCAGGAACTTCTGCAAGAGTTCCTCCAACGATGGTTTCTGAAATTGTTTCAATAAAATTAAATCTCAACCGGGAATTTTTAAAAATTTCTATAGAAATTCCTTCAGGTAACCCTCGAAGAATAACTTCAACATATTTTATGAAATTTCATAAAATACTTCTGTAAATATCTGTGGATACATATCTCAAAGAATTTTCGGACGAATCTCAAGGAATTCCTGGAGGACCCGTGGCGGAATTTCCGAAGCAATCGCTAAAAATTCTCTAAAAGTTCTGAAAATAAAAAAAAAACAATGAAAAAAGCTAATCTCTTACAGACATTCATGAAAAATCCTTAAACTACTGAAGGAGTCTTAAGTGATATTTCAAAAGGAATTTCTTAGTAAGTTTAAGATTGAATTTCTGAACGATTACTCGGAGAAATTATTGAATATATTGTCTATCAAATTCCTGAAGATCTCGAGAGATACAGTAAGGACCCGATTTTGTCAGCCCCTGGTAGCATTTTGGGCTGACAAAATCGGGTACCTGACAAAATCGGGACATTTTTTAAAATAGTTTTTTATTCAAGAAAAATTGTTCTGAGCACGTCAGAGACGGAGATAGGTGTGGAGAGTCTGCTTTGGGATCGTACAAATATTACGTAACGTCTATAAGGGGGAAGGGGTCCAACACTGTGTCACGCTTCATAAAAAAAAAAATCATAATTTCTCTTAGAAAAATAGTTACGCCGTGGGAGGGATACCGTCTAAATTTACTAAACTTTGTGTTACGTAATATTTGGACGAGCCTTTTGTGGTAAAAAAAATGAATGGGTGTTAAGAACTCAGAAAAAATGGTGTATGGTAAAGTTAACATTCAATGCTTGTTTACAGCAGAACTATTATAGTTATTTATGTAACGAGTTGCAAAAAGTTGATTTTTTCAGCACGAGTCGTACATTTATCCAACGAGGCTTGCCGAGTTGGATAAATACGAAGAGTGCTGAAAAAATCGAGTTTTGCAACGAGTTCCATACAACATTTTATGCAATGATTTTTTCATAATGCAACCCATTTGAGTTGCATAATGTTCATAATGCAACTCAAATGAGTTGCATTATGAACATTATACAAATATTTTTCATTATGCAACTCATTTCAGTTGCATAATGAGTCAGTTCGGAAAAATTGGCCATTATGATACCAAAATGAGTTACATAAAATGTAAATTATGATACTGAATTGCATAAAATGTTTTATGCAATTCAGTATCATAATTTCTATTTTATACAACTCATTTTGGTATAAAAAAGGCCAATTATTCCGAACTGGTTCATTATGCAACTGAAATGAGTTGCATAATGAAAAATAGTTGCATAATGTTCATAGTGCAACTCATTTGGGTTGCATTATAAATATTATGCAACTCAGATGAGTTGTATAATGAAAAAAACATTGCATAAAATATTGTATGGAACTTGTTGCAAAACTCGATTTTTTCAGCACGAGTCGTACATTTATTCGACGAGGCTTGCCACTCGTTACATAAATAACTATTATTTATTTTTCTTCTTGTCATAACAGCTCTACTGGAACACAGTCTTCTCCTATCTTATAGCAATCGTGGTCTACAGAAGACAGTTGTCATTGGTTAGCGCAGCTTAAATCATAACATCTAACTTTAGCTGTCAACGAATGAAAATGAACCAACATCTGATTGACTAGTATAGACATTCATACTGCCCGAATTGGTTACGTTTCCGCTGCCTTTCCACTTTAATTACCAGATTCCAAGCTCTAAACAATCTCTGGAGAAATCTTTGAATAAATATTTGGGGGAATTTCTGGAAAACCTTAACAGGAGCTCCGGATAAATCCCTTAAGTCTGATTCCTTCTGAATGAACCCTTACTGTAATCTCCTTAGAAACCCCTAGAGGCATTGCTGGAGCATTTTCTGAAAAATCATTGAAAAAATCCCTACTGCAATCTTTGAAGAAATCTCCTTGAGAAATCCATGGAGGAATTCCTGAAAAAAGTACTGGGGAAATATCTGGAGCAGTTTAAGGAGAAATGGGATGTTTAATTCTAGCATGAATTCAAGAAGAATTTCCAACAAGATTTTCTAAAAGAATTTCAGAAGCAATACCAAGAGATTTTCATATAGGAGATACCAAGAGGTAACCCTGGAAAAATCTCAAGAGGGACCACCGGGAAATCCATAGAGGATGCCCAATTGGGAAATCTAACAGAAGAACCATAGTGAAATCTCTAGAGGAAATCCTATATGCGTAGAGGTTTTTTTGACGTTCAATGATACCTTTTTTATTGTTTGACCATCACATTTCGTGAACAGCAATGTCTTTTCCATTTGGAAAATTTGTGCCTTCCGTAGATTTATTCATGGACTAATGCACGGAGTAATTCATATAGGATGTATTCTAGAAATATCTACAGAACATTCTGAATACATCACTAGAAAAGTTCCTGTAGAAATTGCTGGATAAAGTCCTACATAAATACCAGCAAGAATTTCTGGTGGATTCTCAGCAGGATTTCCTGAAGGATTCCCTGGGGATATCATAGGAAGAATGCATGAACAGCTCTTAGAGAAATATCTAAAAGGGTACTAATAGAATATTCCAGAAATTTTTTTTGGAGGAACTCCAGCAGAAGTTCCTGGACTATCAAAGCAGATATATATGGACAAATCCCAGTGGGATATCTTGAATGAATCGCTAGAAAAATCCGTGGAAAAATCCACGTAGCAATTGTAGGAGGAATTATTGGAGAAATCCTTGAAGAAACCCCTGGATACATCGCTGTAGGAGTTCATGTGGAAATTTTTGGAAAAAGTCCTGCAGGAATATCAGCAAAAAGTTTGGAGGAATCCTAGCAGGACTTCTTGAACGAATCTTAAGAAAAGCTTGTGGAGAAATCACAGGAGGAATGCCTGGAAAAATCTTATAGAGACACATCTGAATGAATCGTTCTAAAATCCCCGAAAGAATTACTTCACAAACTTCCGGCGGAATTCTTAGAGAAACACAGCAAAATACTTACAAGAAATCAAGCAAAAATTCTTGAAGGAATTGTAGCAAGAATTTCTGGGGGAATCCCACCTCGAATTTCTTAAAGGCTTTAAATGGATAAATCGCTGGAAGAATTCCGACAACAATTTTTGAAGCAATTCAAGCAGGAATTCCTCAACACAAATCTCATAAATAATATCTGGAGCAATCTCAACAAGTAAACCTGGAGAAACCCCAAAGATGCTGGAAAGAAGAAGTAAATTGGTTGACTTGTAAACACAACAGCAGGCAGCGTTTATTGATTGTTTCGTTCCAGAGGAAATTAAGAAGAATAGTCTTTAACCCTTTGGAGCCGGGGGACATGATGTATAAACCGATCATAAAAAACGTGTTTGAAACCAGCGAGGTTGCGGCCATACTAGCAATACACTACGGCTACAAAGAGTTAAGCCCATATAGCCATATCACGCCCACGTGCAATCAGCAAAACTATGCCGAGGGTGACGAGTTTGATTCCCGGTTAGCCTAGAATCCGTTTCATAATCGATAGTTCCTTAACTACCTTGTGTATAAAATATCTGCATGACTACCACAGGATATACATATGCAAAATAAACATTGGCTGTGGGGGTTTCTCAGTTAAAAATTGTATAAGTTCTCATAAAATACCAAGCTGAGGAGTAGGCTGTGCCCCAGTTGGAACATTAAGCCAAGAAGAGAGAAAGCTGGAATTTTTGAGCAATTTAAAATAATATTGGTTTAAAACATTGGTTTGGGTTGGGTGCTAAAATGGCATAAATGTGTTTGCTTGCAAAAAAAAAAGTTTGGTCGATTTCAAAAGTTACACGAGTTTTGTTTGTTGCGTAATTTTTCTTTGACGCCTAAAGACATCAACTGCATTCATATCATTCATATTTATTGTAAATTGAAATTATGATTGAAAAACAAATTTATTTTTCTACTTCAAAACAAGCTGACAAAATCGGGTCAAAAAGCTGACAAAATCGGGGGCTGACAAAATCGGGTCCTCACTGTATTCTTGAATGAATCCCTGCAGGATTATGTGAAAGAATCCCAAGGAATTTTCTGAAATAATTGTAGAAAGAGTTGCTAAAGAAATTTCTGGAAACTCTCTCTCAGAAACCCTTGGTAAAATTCCTACAAGGATTTATTGACACATATTTAGAAAAATTCCAAGAGAAATCTCTTATCAAAACTCATTGAGGATGTTCTGAAAGAATCTCCAGAGGAATTCATGAAGATATTTTTAAAGGAATCCCTGAAACAATGTCTGGAAAAATACCTTAACTTCTGTGAAGGTTTCTGGAAATTTCCAAAGGAATATATGCAAGACTTTCTAGGAATTGTTACTGAAGATGTTTCTGAACTTCTTGAAGAAACCGAGTAAAAATTCCTAATTGTATGCTTGGAAGAATTTCAGGAGAAGTTTCTGGTAACATACATGGAGGAATACTCGGAGGAACTAATGAAGGAATCTCTATATGATTTTTTGCAGAAATCACCGAAAGAACACTCCGTGAAGAAATTTATAGAAGAAGCCCTGAAAGATTTTTCGAAGGAACCGATGGAGGAATTCCTGAAATAATTCTGGACTCTTCATTTTCCAAAAATAAAACGCTGTTAGAACGTGTGGAACTCATGGATGGTAATCTGAAAGATTGACCAGAAAAAATCTGAAATAATCTACAGAGGAGTTTCTTAAGCATGGAAATTTTTCTAGAAGAATTCTTGGTAAAATATCTTTGGGAACTTCTGAAAATTTCATGGAATTTATGCATCCAAGAATGTCATTCGTATATTGCCATGAAGATTTTCCAAGAGATAAACAAAGAATATGTAGGAGAATGGTGATTTTGGACCTAATGAGAATACCGCCAAGAATTTTGTTGGTAATCCGTTATGGCTTACGCCGCTTAGGCGGCGCACACGTCTACTCGAGTGGAATTTTCGAAAGACTCGTCGAATCATTGTAAATTAATCTTCTGAAGAAACATTTGGAGGGAGTTTTGGAGAAACTTCTGGAGAAACTCCTGGAAGAATTTCTCGAGAAATTTCTAGAATTTTCAGAGAAATCCCAAAAAAAAACTCCTGGAAAAAATCTAACAATATTTCTGAAGCAATTCCTTCAGAAATGTTTGAAGAATTACATGAGTGAATGCAAGCATGAATTTCCTATATGTAGCATACCCTAAAGAAATCCAAGATAAATTTCGAAAGAAATTTCTGAAGAAACCCGTGGTCCAGTTCCAAAATTATTCTTTTAAGAAATTTCTTGAGAAACTCCTGAAGAAGTGCCAAGGGAAATTCCTGAAAGAATCTCTGGACAAATCTTCAAAGAAAACCGATAGGAATGCGTTTTGAAGTGATACTAAAAGAAATCTTAAGAGGGATTCTTGCAAAAAATGTTCTAAGAAATCCTGCGAGAATCTTCTTTCTGTAAACATTCCAGAAAATGTTCAAAGAAAATGATAAATCTTCAAAGAATTCTATGACGGTGTACCTGAAGAAATTTCTAGAAAATTTTAGTAGAATTCTTGCAAAGCTAATGAATTCCAGCAGAAATGTCCCTTGCGCGACATTTATAGAAACATTTCGATGAATAATTATTTATGTAGTTTTCATTTACGCGGCCGCATAAATGAAAACCGCATAGAAAAGACCTGACTGTAATTCAAGCAATAATTTCGGAAAAAGATTCTGGAAAAATATCTGAATTTGTAAAGGAAACTCCTAGAGGAATTTTCGAAAGACTTTTCGGATCTTTGTAAAATGATCTTCTGAAGAAACATTTGGAGAAATTTTTGGATAAAGTTCTAGAGAAATTCCTGGAAAAATTTCGCGAAAAATTTCTAGAATTTTCGGAGGAATCCCAAAATAAACTCCCCGAAAAAAATCTAACATTTTTTCTGAAGGAATTCCTTCAGAAATGTTTGAAGAACTACATGACATGACGGAATGCAAGCATGAATTTCCTATAGCATACCCAAAAAAATCCAGGATAAATTTCGAAAGAAATTTCGGAGGAAACCCGTGGACCAGTTTCAAAATTATTCTTTTGAAAAATTTCTTGAGAAACTCTTGAGGATGTGCCAAGTAAAATCCTTGGCGGAATTCCTAAAAGAATCTCAGAAGAATTTTTCAAAGAAATCCTATGGGAGTGTATTTTGAAGTAATACTAAAAGAAATCTTAAGAGGGATTCTTGCAAAAAAATATTCTAAGCTATCCTGCGAGAATCTTCTTAATGTAAACATTCCAGATAATGTTTGATAAATCCGCAAATAATCCCCAAGAGAATTTAAGACGGTGTACCTGGAGAATTTTCTAGAAACTTTAAGTAGAATTCTTGCAAAGCTAAGGAATTCCAGCAGAAATGCCCCTTGCGTGACAATTACAGGAACATTTCGATGAATAATGATGCATGAGGAGTTTTCCCGAAATAATTCTTAATTAGTAATGGTGCACAAGGGGGGGTGGGGCGCTGAAATTTGGAAACCTTGAGTAACTAGCTCTGATTTTACCATGACAGCACTGCTCATATATGTATGAGCAAATTTTCATTTACATTGTAAAAGTTCACGTCTACCACGTGGTTCGTGCGTTGAGCTGGAAATGCTCATTTCAGAACTGCATTTCGTTTGGCCAATGCAAGTAGGATAAAAAAAAGTTGGTAAGAGAATGTCGTGATACAAAACGGGAAACTTGCGTTCATATGTTCAACTGCATGGTGTTGTCGTATCCAACAAAACATAAGCATTAAGCAGCTCAGTAAGAAACACCTACAGATCCAACTATCTCATCTCACCACTAAATTACATACAGTGTAAGTAGTTGTAATACGCACTGCCCATAATCGTATAGTTGACGTAACCACCATTGACAATGTCAGTACTCACAAGCTAATATCTATCAAATCTGCGTAATTGAGAACCAGTTTTATTCAATAGAGCACAAGATCTAATCACTAGCTAGATATCAACGCGAAAAAAATTATAAACTTTTCATTAATCATCGTTAAAATTTCAAAAGTGTGCTGTATACTACAGTGACGCTTACGTCAACTATGCGATTATGAGCAGCGCACCAAGAAAAGATAAAAAATCATGTCAATCCCCTGAAACAAACACGGATTTAGCAAAGAACCGAAACTAACAAACAGGGGTAACATCTGATATAAATTGTCACTGGTTGTATATCGAGCGCAGATCGATCAAGTAAATCTAGAACAGTGAATATACCGGTTTTAGCGTACTCACCCAAGCCAGTGAAATTACAGCTTGTTGTGAGAAGAATGAATAATGTTTGCCTTGTTAAATTGCCTATCAATTCTAATCAAGATTTTTTTTCGTCATTAGTCAACCAAACAGCACAGCTTTTATTTTTTTATTTAGTCTCACATTCATGTACTCATAAAACTACTCACTATGTTGACTGACTTGTACTAAGCGGTGAAAGTGATTGATTTGAGGTGATTGCGCAAGAGAAAGACCAATGGCATAACCATTGATAGTAAACATATTCTATCCTGTTGCTATAAATGAATCTCCCATTGTAATAAACTTACCAGAACGTACGGGAACAGACCCCCTCCAGCAAGGAAATCTCACCACACTTGGGAATTCCAAGCTAGATGATAATACTCGCTTGCGAGATTCGCATTCTCTCAAACACGAACATTCCGCGTCGGGTGGCGAGTATTTTAAAAGGCAAATGTTGTATGAACATCCATTCAGTTATAATTTAGATTTCAATCAGTACGGTGTACAGTCAAGTCGCAAAATGTTCGTCAGTAATGTAATTTTGCTTCTGGTTCTGACCATTTTCGATGGTCAAATTCGTGGTGCGCCGGTGGAGCATAGATTGGAAGATGTGTTGATATTCGATAGAGATCCCGATCAACCTCCGAACACGGTCGAGCTTGCAGATCCAACAAAACCTATCAAAGTTCCTTCGATATCTGAAGATGACGCAGAGGTAAAGATGCAAGAATTTTTGGGAAGACAACTTTTCATTAACTATCAATCATTTAGGTGATACTGAAGGGACTTGGCTATAACGAATCCGAGCCGGACGAGTTTGGAGTGTCGAAAAGATTCAACTTCGGTCAGGATCTATCGTTTGAGGAAATGGTTCGAAACTTTCAACGATCGGTTGGCTTAGAAGAGACCGGGCAGTTGAACGATGAAACCAAAGTGACTATGGCAGCTCCACACTGCGGAACACGAAGTGCGGAGAAACGGGGAGATAATGCCAAATGGGCTAAACGGTTGATAAGCTACAGGATTCGGGATTATCCTGCAGGTGCATCATCCTCATTTGTCCGCAGCATGATGAAGCGTGCCTTCAGCGAGTGGAGTAAAGTGACGAATTTGGACTTTGTCGAAAGCAACGATCGAAGCGCAGATATCGAAGTCAACTTTGGAGGAGACTCACATAACCGACGGGACAGGCGGTGCACGTTCGATAGTTCCTCTACGATGGCACATGCATACTATCCAGAAGACGGGGATTTGCACTTCAACTCCCGATACTTTTTCGAAAATTCAAATTACAGGGAAGACTTCCTGGACACCGCAATGCATGAAATCGGTCATTCTCTGGGGTTGGAGCACACAAACCAGAAAGGGGCCCTGATGCATCCTACGGATATGAATCGCTACACGGAACCGCAGCCTGACGATGTGAGGGTATGTAATCAAAAGTGCAGCTCAAATTCGAATTATACAATTATATCAGTGACTAAAATGCCAAAATTTCTTATTTGCAGCGGATACAAAAACTATACGGATCTCGGAGAGGTGGTCGAGCGCTTGGAAATACTGCAGCCCCTCGGTTATGCACCGTCACAAAATACGACGCCGTTGTCGATGATTCCAGCGGAACCTGGTCGATTCTAGCTGGCAAGTATTATTACGATCCGCATGCCAGCAATCCCACCGGTAAGCTCATATCCAGCCGATGGCCTGGTCTACCCGGGGACATTGATGCCGCTTTCCGATACCCCGACGGACGGGTATACTTTTTCAAGGGTGACCGCTTCTGGCGGTACCGGGGCAACCGACTGGAGGCTGGCTATCCACGGAGGATCTCCGAAGGCTTCCCTGGACTACCGAACAACATCGACGGAGCGTTCGTTGATTCGCGAAACAAAATTTTTGCACTGAAGCAAAATAAGTACTGGGTGTACAATTCGAATGAGAAAACCGTGCCGTCCTTTACGCTGAGTTCTTTGGGTTTGCCGAATAACATAGATGCGGCAATAGGAACGGGTAACACGTTCGTTGTATTCAAAGGAAACACTTTTTACAAGCTTCAAAACGGTAAATTTAAGGATTTTAAGAATAAATGGATGCAATGTTGATAAGAAATTGTTCGATGTGTGAATGTCTGAAACAACTGAAACAAAACTGAATATCCGAAAGTCGAGCGTATTATATAAGGTGTGGTGAGGCACAATGTTTTCTCGATAATACTTATAATCATCGATAGTATCGATGATTATACTATCGATGAAGGGTATAATCATCGATACTATCGATGAAGGGTAATATGTATAGCATCACCACCGTTGTTCATTATCGTAATCGAGGAGCTTATTTGTTTACCGTGCTTCAATGGTGTCAGGTATCAGTAGGTCGGCTTCAAAGGCATGTTCTCCTCCATTTGAGAAATTTGTGCCATCGCCATGAACACGACCCTATTCATACCATAGCATTCATACCATTCGTACCATAGCGTCCTGAAAAGGGCTCTATGATAACGCATAAAGCGTAAAGATAGCCTACAGCTCTTTACCACAGTGGGTCAAGAACAACAGAACGTCCTGAAGATTCAGGTTACTGAAATCAGTTTCACTTAATATGTGTTTACCGAGTACTCGGAAACGCAGATGTGCAAAAACTGGACAGTTACATATCAAATGATACGAAGTTCCATAATCGGATTCACAGCTATCACATACAAATGAATCAGCTTGCTGAATATTCGCCTTGTGATAGCTGAGTCGGCTGTGACCAGTTACACGCTTTGACCAGCTTGCTGCCAGATTTGTTAGATACTTCGCCACTTAGAGATGGCTCAGTACAATACTATTTTGTTTGACGACATGACTCCAAACTATTCCAGTATTGTTTGTGCTGAGTGGCAGCCCAGGTGTGAATCTGAAGCTTTACCCAACACTTGATACCGGAATAGCTGGCTCAGGGCCAATGAAGTCATGTGATGCTCCAGTGCGAGCTAACTCATCGACCAATTTATTTCCAGCGATGGAAGAATGGCCAGGTACCCATACAAGGTGAACAGCGTTTGATGAATTCAGCTCCTTGATTTGAGTTCGACAAGCGATAACTATCTTCGACCTAGATTTGGCCGAAGCAAGTGCTTTAATAGCAGCCTGGCTATCTGAACAGAAGTATATTACGTTGCCCATTGCGTGCTGCTGAAGTTCTGATTGCACTCCGCACATAAGAGCAAAGATTGAAGATTTCGGCCTGAAAAACGGTGCAGTGTCTACCAAGTGAGTAAGACTGATGCAGACTTAGCTCACGAGAATAAACACCAGCACCTGCTCGACCTTCGAGAAGTGAGCCATCACTGTAACATACGATGCGGTCTGAAATACTTTTCTCCAGATATCCCGGTGTGCCAACTCTTCCCGGGAAGGTAATTTTGTGGAAAATGTGGAAAACTACAAGCAATTGCAAGATCACTTGGAACAAGGACAATTTTGTCCCAATTCACTAAAAGTGGAAACAACGAGGTGTGTGTTGAACTGCGGTTCACAGGAGTTTCCTCTAGTAAACCAAGTACCCGAGCGCTGGGTGGGAGTTGAAGAGAACGCTCCAGACATCGCCATTATGCATTTCCCATGCAGATGACCTAACTTTGATTGGATCATTCTCATATCGCCCTTTTGCCACGACACAAGACATCCATACCCCAATATTGGCCGAACAACAGTTGTGTAGATCCATTTGATACACTTGGGTTTTAGACCTCAAGTTGTACCAAAGGTTCGCTGGCATTGCCCGAAGGCCATACAAGCTTTCTTGATTCTGAACTCAATGTGAGGTGTCCAGGAAAGCTTGGAATCAAGAATGACTCCAACGTACTTTACCTGTTCAGTCACATCGATTTCAGAATAAAAGAGACGCAAAGGTCAAACGCCATTACGGTTCGCCTTTCCGTAAAAAGAACAATAGATGTTTTACTCGGATTAACCGAAAGGCCATATTGGCGACACCAACCCTCAACTACCTGAAGGGCGCTTTGCATCAGGTCGAAAAGGGTGGTGATACACATACCAACTAACAATGCTAGGTAGTCGTCGGCAAAACCATAAGTAGGAAAAACGCTATTATTGAGTTGCTCCAATAGCGTATCTGCTACGAGATTCCATGACAAGTCAAGACTCCCCCTTGGGGGCATCCACAAACACTCAATTTCCTAATCCCTGCCAAACGCAATGTCAAGAAGAGATATCGGTTTTTGAGCATTTGATGAATCCAATTGGAAATCATTGGAGATATACCATGACTCTGTGCAGCTTCCAATATGGCATCGAAAGGCACATTGTCAAAGGCACCCTCGATATCGAAGAAAACACCCAAACTAGATAGCTTTTGAGCGAATGCTTTCTCGTTATCGTAAACAACCTCGTGTAAAAGAGTCACAGTTGACTTATCAGATTGGTAGGCATGTTGGTTCACGTGAAGAGGCACGTTGGTCAGATGAACATCACGGATGTAATGATTGGCAATGCGTTCTAAGTATTTTAGAAAAAAAAAGAGGTCAAACTGATAGGTCTGAAACTCTTTGCTTCTCCATACGACACGCACGACCCACTTTCAGAATGAACTTCACAGTAATATCCCGCCAAGATTTGGGAATATACCCAGTAGCAAAACTGCAAACAAGTATTTTTTTCAAAATATTTTTGAAATAATTAAATCCCTTTTGGAGCAAAATAGGACAAATCCCATCTGCCCCAGGAGATTTGAAAGGAGCAAAGCTATTTAGTGTCCACTCAATCGATTCTATAGTTACAATACTCCGAGCCGAGCAACACAATACAATACAATACAGTACACAAATTGATAGTGAAACTCGATTAGCTTCTCAGCGCGGTTCGGCATACAAAACACATAGTGAAACGGCAAGAATGCGAAACTTTTATTAAAACAATTTTTGTTCAACGCAGGCCAAAACAGTGTTGACTTGGGCCACGATATGCCTACGTACTTCTGTGTGTTGAAACAAAAATAGAGGCTCATAGAAGCAAACGTAGGGAAAGGGTGCGGTGTTAGAACATAAGCACAGTGTGCTACCGCCGTAATCACTATAAAAAAAAGAGACTTCTTCTTAGGGATTGCTTCAGGAACTACAGCAAATAATTTCTTCAAAAATTCTTCCATGGAAGTAAAAGAAAATCGCGTTAAGTACTGTTCCTTTGAATTCCACTAAGAATTTGCATCCTTTGACAGATACGTATTTCGACCTCAACTGTAAGGTCGTCTTCAGTGTCTTGTACTTGACTCGACTCGAGACGAGTATATTATGAATATAAGCTATCCTAATAGGCAACAGAATCAGCTCTAAGAAAAAGTATAAGTTTGGACACATAAATAAAATCAGTGGATTTTTTTTCGTGTAGGTGGCTTACTTTAGATGTCATAAACGTCCATGGTCCAACTCGTAGGGCAGCTTATTTCTTTGCCAACTTAGGGGCGGTTTCTGGGAAGTTAACAAGTACAAAGCATGTTGTATTAGTCGGAGATTTTAAAAGTCACCTGACCTGCTCTAATTTGACTTCTGAAGAGTCCAAGCTGATTGGCAGATTTGCTGGGCACGATCACTTTAATGAAAACGGCTTGCAGATGAGAATGTTCCTTGGTTTGACAAATCTTGTACGTTCCACTCAGACCAATGCTAACGCAAGTTTCAAATGGACATTGCATGGATCTTCCTGCCGATGAAATGCCTAAAGTTGTTAAGCTGGTCCCTAAAGATAAAGACCCTGCCACACTTAACTTCGTCACATTCAAAGTCGGGTTGAAAAAATCTCTGAAGGACATGGCGCTGTCAAAGGAAACGTGGCCCGAAAACGTTTACTTTCGTGAATTTGAAACCAAGCCAAAAAACCAACGAAGAGTCTGTAACCGTTGTTACAAGGTTCAAATAAGTTTTTTAAATATGCGCCATGTTAGTCGAGGATTTAGGTAGGTTCACATACTTCAGCGATTAGAAAACCACTGGGCTGCAAACATGTTCTACAGCTAAACATGGCGTGAATCAAGTCACAGTTAATGACGTCACGAAACAAATGAGATGGCTGAAGGATTCGAAGGACTTTCGGGGGGTGGCCATCGCCCACTTTAAAACAGGCGAGCGTGTAGATCAGACGTGCTAAAGTTAAATAGTGGAGTGAACAAAGCCAATAGTAAGGCCAATAGTGAGATGTGCCAAGGTTATTCCGAATTCAGGTAACTAGACCCTCCAATACCAGATAGATCGAGACTGATCCTGGAATGTCCTGCGATAGGACCTTTTTTGTACCGTTTTTCTAACTAGCCTTCTGATTGGCGCGTCGAAGGACCGCCAGTGCACGCCACGATCTGGGTTGCCGTAAGGTGCCCAAATCTAATCGTAAAGGACCGACACTGTTCCTCTGGCTTCGGGCCATAAACGCTAAGGAGGAACTAGCTCTCGGGCAAAAGCCCTAAATACCAAGGAGAGATTCCCTTCTCGGTTCGACAGAGGGCGGCCTTGCCGGCGTCGACCGACTACGTTTGAAGGAAGCGCCTGTAGTCTAGAACCAACTCCACAAACCGCCATTCCAGTCCATCTCCAACGCCATTGTAAGTTCGGGATTCCAAAGATCATCGGTAGCTGCTCCACCATCTTGCCGGTGGACTACAACGAGCCTGGTCAGCCATCGCTGGAACAGCAGCCCCGTCGCGAGCGCTCGCAGGTTTGCAGCCAAAGAAGGTACGTGCAGTGAACCAGTGACCCAAACAGCAGAACACCAGAATACACCGTAGATTCGAACCGCTGTAGTGTTAATTATTTAAATCCTTGAGCGCCCTAAGAGATCCGCGAAGCCCCTCCGGTTGCCCGGTAGCGCGCCGACCCTGTGACTACGTCCGAGTCTCGCGCTGCTGAGTTGTTGTCGGGCAGAACATTAGTTTCAAGTCGTCCGAGTGATAGCAGAGAAGAACCCGCTGGACAGACAATAGCCTATCGTTGGACGCCGGGACGCACACCTGCCTCCAGCACTTTGGAAGCCTTGAATCCGCCCACCACAGTCGAGCCCCTCCCGCCAGCGACCTACAGCCGTCCCGGTCCTGTGTGTGGTGCTGGTGAAGAGGTCTTCCGAAACTCAAACGCAGGCAAGTACAACGCTTATTTGAACTATTCGTCCTCTGAAATGTATGCAGTTTCCAGCCCACCCGCATCGCCCAACTTCCGCCGTCTCTTCACGCTCCAGCCACCGGGACGCACGCCTGCCCCCAGTACTTTGGAAGCCTTGAATCCGCCCACCACAGTCGAGCCCCTCCCGCCAGTGACCTGCAGCCGTCCCGGTCCTGTGTGTGGTGTCGGTGAAGAGGTCTTCCAGAATTCGTGTGCAGGCAAGTATAATGTCCCTTCGAACAACTCATGCACTGAAATGCGTGTTGTTTCCAGTTTAGCTGATGGACCAGCCGCCACATCGACTCAGCCAGTTTCCAGCACCCTCTCGCCCACTAGTCATCAAGAGATCACCGTTTACTACCAGAACGTTGGCGGTATGAATAGTAGTATCGCGGATTTCCGTGTTGCTATCTCCGACAGTTGCTACGACATCATCGTTCTTACCGAGACTTGGTTGGATGCACGAACACTCTCCCACAACGTTTTTGGCAATGACTACGAGGTTTTTAGATGTGATAGGAGTGCCGATAACAGCACAAAACTAACAGGTGGGGGCGTTCTAGTAGCTGTGAATTCTAGGCACAAAGCGAGGAGAGTAGATAACTCCTCTTGGACTCGTTTGGAGCAAGTATGGGCTTCGATCAAACTGGGCCATCGTACACTTTTTCTCTGTGCGCTGTATATTCCTCCTGATCGGGTACGTGATGCATCTCTCATTGAATCGCATTGCCGGTCGATCTTTTCCATTCTGGAAATCGCCAAACCCAGAGATGAAGTCGTCATGATGGGTGACTTCAATCTTTCAGAGATCACGTGGAAGGCATCATGCAATGGATTTCTCTATCCTGACGTGGAGCGGTCAGTCATTCACTCCACCGCATCTTGTCTTTTGGACAATTATAGTGCTGCAACTCTCGCTCAAATCAACCACGTTACCAATCAGAACAACCGTAGTCTGGACCTCTGCTTCGTCAGTGCACAGGACATTGCTCCACCCATATGCGAAGCGCCGGCTCCTCTAGTGAAATTAACAGTCCACCATCCTCCTTTGCTGTTAACAATCGACGCAAAGTCGCCTCTTGAATTCGTCATTTCACCGATCGCCGTTTCCTATGATTTCCACAAGGCTGATCATCGTAGCATCGCCGAAGTGTTATCCGGTCTGGATTGGGGTGATATCCTTGACACCGAGGACATTGAGGTGGCTGCTCAAACCTTGTCCAATGTGCTGGCATACGTTATTGACAGACACGTCCCCAAAAAGCTGCACCGCAATACATCGCGTCGTCCTTGGGAAACAAGCGAACTACGTATGTTGAAATCTGGAAAGAGGGCCGCTCTGAGGAAATTCACCAGACACCGCACACTGCAACTCCGGAACTACTATGTGAGGATCAATTACGAATATAAGCGCATTGCGAAACAATGCTTCCTTCGTTATCAGCGTGGCATGCAGAGGAAGCTTAAATCTCGTCCTAAACAGTTTTGGAAATTCGTAAAGGAACAGCGTCAAGAATCCGGTTTGCCATCGTCTATGATGTTCAACGGCGATGTGGCCTCCTCTCCGCAAGATATATGTAATCTCTTTGCCGATAAATTTGCTAGTGTCTTCACCGATGAGCAACTGGATGACAACAATGTCACACTCGCCGCTAGCACAGTTCCACATTTTGGGCAATCGCTGAGCAGTGTAGACATCGATGAAAACATGATTGCCAGGGCTTCCGTTAAGCTCAAGACGTCGCACAACCCGGGACCCGATGGAATTCCATCGGTATTTGTCAAGGTGCAAATCATCAACCTATTGCCACCACTGCTTCATGTATTCCGACTCTCCGTAACTACTGGCCTGTTTCCGTCCACATGGAAGCTTGCGCACATGTTCCCAGTACATAAAAAAGGGAACAGGCAAGAGATTGGCAACTATCGCGGTATTACTTCGCTCTGCGCCATCGCCAAGTTGTTCGAGATCGTCATCATGGACCCGTTGCTCGATCACAGCAAATCGTTTATTGCACCGAGCAACATGGATTTCTGCCTGGTCGCTCAACGGCCACTAATTTGCTGTGTCTTACCTCCTATATCATCGAGAGCATGGAGAAACGCGTTCAAACCGATGTCATTTACACCGACCTGACTGCAGCATTCGATAAATTGAACCATCGTATTGCTGTAGCTAAACTCGATCGGCTGGGGATACATGGAACCCTCCTGCAATGGTTTCAATCTCGCCGCCTGTCTGTCGTCATAGGTGGCTGTCAGTCCGTTTCATTTGCCGCAACGTCTGGTATCCCACAAGGTAGCCACTTGGGTCCACTGATCTTTTTGATATATTTTAATGACGTGAACTTGGTGATCAAATGCCCACGGTTATCCTACGCGGATAATCTCAAACTGTATCTTCGTGTTCGATCGATTGAAGACTGCTACTTCCTCCAACGTCAGCTGAATGCGTTTGCTGAAAGGTGTACTCTAAACCGAATGGAAGTTAACCCGTCCAAGTGCTCGGTGATTTCCTTTACGAACAAAAAACGGTCAATACTATTTGATTACAGATTGTCAGGCACCCAAATTGAACGCGTCAGTCAAGTCAAAGACCTTGGTGTAGTTTTGGATGAAAAGCTCTCTTTTAAACAACATATCAACTACGCCGTCGGAAAAGCCTCTAGCATTCTCGGCTTCATATTCAGAATAGCAAGAGAGTTCACGGATATCTTCTGCCCTAAGTCCTTGTACTGTGCCCTATCCCGATCCATACTTGAGTACTGTTCGGTTGTTTGGAACCCATACTACAACAATGGCGTAGAAAGGATTGAGTCTGTTCAACGGCGATTTTTAAGATATGCTCTTCGACGTTTGCCTTGGTCCAATCCGTATAATTTGCCAAGTTATGAAAGCCGTTGCCAGCTGATACATCTGGAACCTTTATCGACCCGTAGGGACACAGCCAGGGCTTTACTGGTCTCGGACACTCTGCAAGGACGCCTTGATTGCCCCGCCATTCTGGATCAACTAAATATTAATGTTCAACCTCGTGCTCTTCGCAACAACTACATGCTGCGGCCACCCTTAAACCGGACGAACTACAGTATGTTTGGGGGTGCCCAAGTAACATTTTAAGTTTTGTTCGGCTCTACAAGAGATCTTCATGATCAATTTGATAAAACTTGCATTAAAACTGATTTATACATCAAAACCTCTTGATAACCTCTTTAAGAGCATCATCCGGCTAAGTGGACCACTCTCGGAGAGGTTTTGCAAACCGCATTAAGAGTAGCAATAAACCCGTTTTAAAACCTAGTTGGAAAATTTTCCATTCTCGATTGTTGTTGTTTTTTTATTTCAACAAAAACTATGACAGCTCAAGATGCAGAGATGCTTCTTCGATGGCACGTAAAGTTCAGAAGGATACATCATTCGTAAGTAGGAAGCGATCATTTCAAAGTAATATTTTAGTGGTTATTGTGGTGGTAGGCTTATGCGCATTCAATTTTACCGTGAATATTGGGGTCGCAGAATCATAAAATTAATGCGCTTCGAAAATAGTGAATATTATCATCTTGGAATGAAATAAATCCATTTGTTGATTTAGTAAAACTATCTCGAATCACATGAAAACTCAGCAGAAAGAGTTTATTTATGTTAGCATGTTATGGAAATGGTGGCAAACTACCAATTCAATGCTTATTTGTGCAGAATTAACTGTTCCCCATTCACGTTAGGGGCCGTCCATATACCACGTGGACAAAAAATTCATGGTTTTTGACCCCCTCCCCCCTCCCCGTGGACAAGCGTGGACTTTTCATTGACCCCTACCCCCCTCCCCAATGTCCACGTGGACATCCGAAAAAAGTTTTTTTTTATATTTCAATTTTTTTTTAATATAGTTTTTTTTTAATATTGATTTTTTTTCTTGTTAAACAATGTCTTAAATATATTTTTTTTAAAGTACATATATTCTATAGCTTTACGTAGAATACAAACAAGTAGCACAAAATAGGTACCAACAAGTTTTCAACAAAGTTTTTAATTCAGCTTCAATGTTTGTGAGAGTGTGGGTTCAATTCTTGCTCCAGTTGGTGAAAAATTTTCGTCATGCGGAAAATTCTTCATTGGGTGTTTTTCGTGTCATGTCCATCGCCTAATGTTAGGGATTGTTCAATGTTTAGTCTGTATAGCCTCTGGTTGAAGACGGTGTATTTTAGAATGTTTGTTCAATCTGTGATTGTCTGATTGTTTTGTTGACTTAAGGTAATTTTAAATCGTAGATTTTTGTAGAGATAAGATTATATTTCTTAGATTCTCACAATAAACAAGATTTACAGCAACTACAGTAAGGACCCGATTTTGTCAGCCCCATTTTGCGACGAACTTTTTGTTCTTATTATCTTACGATCACAGTTTAAGCAATTAATTAATATTTTCTCATTAAACGACAGCTGAGATGCAGAACATAGAGGAATAAAAAGTTTGAAAAACTGTTTAAGTTTTTGAAGAGAGCTAAAAATGTGTTCCGAAAAGGGGCTGGCAAAATCGGGTCACTTATGTACATTGTATTGCTGAGGTTTAGACTTTTATATCCATTAGAATCATCTTAAATTTTAAAGGAACCTACAAAAAAAGTTTTTGAGATAAGTTTGATCCCTACATGAATTTTGAAACTTTGAAGTAGTTCAAAAATTTGATATGAAACTTCGAAAAATCCATACAGAACTTCAATGAAAATTTTCTGACTGAAACACCAACATTTGCATGGTTTACACTCCATTTTAAATCTCCAGAATATTCCTCGATGAAGAAAACTAAGTAATTAGAAATTCTGATAATTTAAAACAAATTAGTCTGTGATTCAATACCATGATTTTTTTCCTTGAAGAAGTAACTTACAACTAAAAGACAATGAATAATAAAATAAAATGTATGAAAGAACTGTTGAAGAGAATCTCATCAATAATGCGACATAATTTGTTTCGTTTCTAGATTCTTGTTTCCTAATTTATATGTCAATGTTGTCCACGTGGACATTTGACGAACCCCCACCCCCTCTCCGTGGACAAGCGTGGACTTTTCGCTAACCCCCTCCCCCCTCCAAGCTGTCCACGTGGTATATGGACGGCCCCTTACCTAATTCTTCAA